>NC_134398.1:38936061-39602115 GCF_050003625.1 Haematobia irritans
ATGTATTAATTATTTTTTGATTGTCGTTGGTATTTGGAACTATCATCTTGTGATTGAAGAATTTTCTATTGAAAATTAATTTGTTGATTGAAGACAAACATTATATTTTCTGGGCTTATATACAAGAGATGCAAGTTAGAGTCAGCATTCACTATGATTCACAAGGTAACATTCTCGGCCGCCAAAAAAAAAAATCTAGCAGAGAGCTATAATGCATTCGTAAAATCGCACCATGTACTGAAAAAAAATATTGACCTAACATTAAAGATTATATATCCTAAATTTAAGGACATATAATTTTCCCTATATATTAAAAAAAATTTCTTTCAAATTAAAACATTTCAATTAAATTGGAGTTTATCTTTATTTTAAACATTTTTTTTTTAATTTAGGACATATTTTTGAAGTAAGGCAAATTTTCTTAGAAGTAAAGAAACTCATTTTTGATTTAACGAAATAATTTTGAAATTAACTAAGCCATTGAGTCTTTGGATTAAAAATAAAAGAAAGCTTGGAAGATGATAAGAATTAAAAACAAGTATAAACGGCCGTAAGTTCGGCCAGGCCGAAGCTTATGTACCCTCCACCATGGATTGCGTAGAAACTTCTACTGAAGCCGATGGCAAGGTATCTTAAAACTTCCTAACACCGTAATATATATCACATAGTACATACGTGGTCACATTCGTAGCACATGGGGTCTGGCCAGACCCACTATGTATTTTAATGTATTTACATGGAAAATATGCTATTTTGTTGATATTATTACATTATTACTGTCGTATTTTCCGTCCTGATTTTTTCACACATCGATACACGGATGAAAAAGACTGTTTTTCATATGTTTGGCTATAAACATTATGTGTTTGGAACACAAATTTTTAAACACAATATTTTTGAGTGCAAGCATATAATGTTCATAAACTAGCATAACATGTTTGGGACATATATGTTAATATGTTAGAACATATTATGTTTGGGACATAAAATGTTTGTAAATATAATATGCTTGGATGCAAACATATATTAATTTAGAAATAGCCTATAAACATATATGTGTTTAGTAGCTTGGAGCGCTATTTAACAGGGAGCGATATTGAATTAAGTTGGTGGTTGTTGCTTGTTATTACAAAATTAACATTTTATTTTTCCTTGGGCAATTGATCAGCTACTTCTTTGATCCTTACAAACTGTGTGGTCCGCTGTTCAAATCCCCGTCCGGCAAAAGGTAAAATTAAAATAAAAAAAATCATACAATTGAATAATTTCTTCTAAAATGATTGTATTACAGAAAAAGGTGCTAAGAACTAAAAAATCTCGTGGAAGTGAGAAAGATGTGGGGGAATATACAATTGGGCAGAAACAAAATTTTGAGCATTCAGGTCGAAAAACTATGTTGTTAGCACCTATATTACCTGTTTATTTTCATAATTCATTATGATTGTAAATATATAAATAAACTAGCGTAACCCGGCCCGCTTCGCTGCGCCTTCCGAAGCGTATTTGGAGGAACATTTTGCATTAACTTAGTCAACTATATCCTTCGTGCTGAAAACAAATTCGAAAAAATTTCAATTCTTTTAAACAAATCGGACTACTTGATTTTTCGTTTATAGGTACAAATACGGCGGGAGAGGGCGTACCCTTTCCTCCAAATTTTTTTAATAATGTTCTGTATTCAAGTAGTTGGACAATCTTCTATATTTCTTGTGAATTTTAAGTGGGGTTTGTCAAGGAAAGGTATCCTTCTCCTCAACATCCTCCCACCCTCCCATCCAATAAATCGGGAAAAGCAAAAGTAGTAAAAAATTTTACCACATTAACATTTGCTAAAATGTTGGAAAATGATGCACCCTCTACGTTGGCTGCCAGTTTCATGTAAATTTAAGTTCTTTACTAAAAAGAAGTCTGGCAGAAGCCTGTACAAAAATCATAAAATTATGTACCGAGTTCCCATTTATGGACAACCCTCTACTTTCAACTTAAGAAAAAAAAACGGACAAAAGTGAACCCTCTCCCCACCTTCGCTCCACTCCGACCTGATATCGGACTATCACGTACCCTATATTAATTTCGCAACTACTCAATGGTCCCTATAAATTCTACCGAAGTAAATCGATAAAGTTTATTTCAATTTTCCCCTTCCCCAACCAGATATCGAAAAATCATATAGTAATTTAAAAATTATGTATAAATTTAATCACCTCCTGTCACGTCCCTGTAAATTTCAAGTAGATCGGAGATGTTCAAATTTTGCTCTATTGTTTTAAAGGGACGTCACTTTCCCCGATACAATATCGACACCCCTAACCTTCCCTGAAAATTCTTGAAACTTTCCTTCAAGTGTGGGGCAAGGAAGGTTGCCTCTTCGTTCATAACCTTTCCCCACTGCCTTTGTAAATTTCAAGAAAACTTAAATTTTTTTGTAGTTTTAGAGGAGGACCTCCTCCCCGAACAAATATCGAAAAGTGATTTAGCGTATCTTTTGTAAACGTCCCAGAAAATGTCAAGCAAATTATAAGCCTAAAGGGGCGGCCTCTCTTCCGTCCAAATATCACAAAATCAGGTATCAACTATTACGGTTGACGGAGGTTACGATCTCTCCCCAGTCCTCTGTAAATTTCAAGTAACTCGGTAAAGTTTAATTGTTTCTCTGTATGTACTTAAGAGAAGCGGATGTCTCCCTATGTCCTTTTATTTTTATTAAAAAATCAGGAACCTGATATAAATTTCGTAACCCTTTTTATACCCTCCACCATAGGATGGGGGTATATTAACTTTGTCATTCCGTTTGTAACACATCGAAATATTGCTCTAAGACCCCATAAAGTATATATATTCTGGGTCGTGGTGAAATTCTGAGTCGATCTAAGCATGTCCGTCCGTCCGTCCGTCTGTCCGTCTGTCCGGCTGTCCGTCCGTCTGTGGAAATCACGCTAACTTCCGAACGAAACAAGCTATCGACTTGAAACTTGGCACAAGTAGTTGTTATTGATGTAGGTCGGATGGTATTGAAAATCGGCCATATCGGACCACGTTTACGTATAGCCCCCATATAAACCGATCCCCAAATTTGGCTTGGGGAGCCTCCCGGAGCAGCAAAATTCATCCGATCCGGTTGAAATTTGGTACCTGATGTTAGTATACGGCCTCTAACAACCATGCAAAAATTGATCCATATCGGTCCATAATTATATATAGCTCCCATATAAACCGATCCCCAGATTTGACCTCCGGAGCCTCTTGGAGGAGCAAAATTCATCCGATCCGGTTGAAATTTAGTACGTGGTCTTAGTATACGGTCTCTAACACCCATGCAAAAATTGGTTCATGTCGGTCCATAATTATATATAGCCCCCATATAAACCGATCCCCAGATTTGACCTCCGGAGCCTCTTGGAGGTGAAAAATTCATCCGATTCGGTTGAAATGTGGTACCTGATGTTAGTATACGGTCTCTAACAACCATGCAAAAATTGGTCCATATCGGTCCATAATTATAATAGCCCCGATATAAACCGATCCCCAGATTTGACCTCCGGAACCTCTTGGAGGGGCACAATTCATCCGATCCTGTTGAAATTTGGTACCTGATGTTAGTTTACGGCGTCTAACAACCATGCAAAAATTGGTCCATATCGGTTCATAATTATATATAGCTCCCATATAAACCGATCCCCAGATTTGAACTCCGGAGCCTCTTGGAGGAGCAAAATTCATCCGATCCAATTGAAATTTAGTACGTGGTGTTAGTATATAGTCTCTAACAACCATGCAAAAATTGGTCCATATCGGTTCATAATTATATATAGCTCCCATATAAACCGATCCCCAGATTTGACCTCAGGAGCCTCTTGGAGGGGCGAAATTCATCCGATCCAGTTGAAATTTGGTACATGGTGTTAGTATATGGTATCTAACAACCATGCAAAAATTGGTCCATATCGGTCCATAATTATATATAGCAAAAGTCATCCGATGCGGTTGAAATTTGGTACATGTTGTCAATATATGGCCTCTAACAGCCATGTAAAAATTGGTCAATATCGGTCTTTAGTTATATATAGCCGATGACTTATTACACAAAAATTAGTCCATATCGCCAAAAAAAATCTACCAAAACTTTATTCCCATAGAAAATTTTGTCAAATTTTATTACTATAGAAAGTTGTGTCAAAATTTCATTTCTATAGAAATGTTTGTCAAAATTTTATTTCCATAGAAAGTTTTGTCAAAATTTTATTTTTATAGAAAATTTTGTAAAAAATTTATTTCTGTAGAAAATTTTGTCAACATTTTATTTCTATACAAAATGTTGTCAACATTTGACTTCCATAGAAAATTTTGTCAACATTTTATTTCTATAGAAAATTTTGTCAAGTTTTTATTTCTATAGAAAATTTTGTCAAAATTTTATTTCTATAGAAAATTTTGTCAAGTTTTCATTTCTATAGAAAATTTTGTCAAACTATATTATATACGTATTTAATTGGCCTTTTTTTGTTTAATATATACCCCGTATGGGCTAACTTACAATTTAGAAGACAGTGTTAAAAAGTTTTGCGATACCTTGCCATCGGCAAGTGTTATCGCAACCCAAGTTATTCGATTGTGGATGACAGCCTTTAGTAGAAGTTCCTACGCAATCCATGGTGGGGGGTACATAAGATTCGGCCTGGCCGAACTTACGGCCGTATATACTTGTTTTCTGTAAAATTTCAGTCGGCGGAGTTTAGTTTTGTTTGAACTTTCAAAAAAAAAAAATTGGGCAAAGGGGTGGTCCCCTCCCCGACCAAATATCGAAAAATAATGTAGCGGATTTTTGTCTACATGCCAACCCCAACATTCAATGAAAATTTCAAGCAAATCGCATAATTTTGTTCCAAGTTTCAAAAATTAGGGCAAGGGGGAGGTCCCCCTCCCCATCAACATATGAAATCATCGGGTACCCCATATTAATTCCATAACCTCACCACATGTTCTCTGTAAATCTCAGATAATTTAGAGAATTTTAGTTTTTTCACTGTACTTTAAAAAAAGTCGAAGAAAGGAGAGGCCCCCTCCGCCGCCAAATATAGAAATAAAAAGTAGCTGATCTTTGTCTAGATGCCAACCCCAATCTTCAACGAAAATTTAAACCAAATCGGTCAACTTTGGTCCAATTTTCAAAAAGTCCGACAAAGGGGAGGTCCCCCCCCTCGACCAGGTGTCAAAAAATGAGGTACCCTATTTTCACCACATGAACGCCCCCTACGATCTCTGAAAGTATCAAGTAAATCGGTTCAGCCGTTTCGGAGCCAACTCGGTACATACAAACAAACAAACAAACAAACAAACAAACAAACAAATAAACAAACATTGATTGAATTTTATATATATAGAAGATAGATAAATAAAATTTTGAGCACAATATTGTTTGGGAGAATTTTTTTTAAGCATATAATATTTTTGGGTGCAAAATGCTTCCAAACATATTATATGTTCACATAACATATTGTTTTTTGGAAGACAACATTATTGAATTTGGATGCAAAAATACAAAATGTTTGGAACTTAGACTACCCAAACATATATTGTTTAGACCAATATGCTTTCAAACATATTATATATTGGAAGAGATCAAACATATAAATGTTTGGGCAATACCCAAAAATGTATATGCTTGAAGCAAAATATGTTTGGCAGTATATGTTACAGCGTGTAGGTAATAAAATTTTTGGAGGGTACCAGAAGTTTTAAGTCTCTAGCTATATTATAAATGTATTTTAATTACAATTAGAATCGAAAAAGGTCTGGCCAGACTCATGTATCTGTCCGAGGGTTAAACTAAAAAAGGCCGATTATACGTATATAATTAAGTTTAAAGCTTCTATAGAAATAAAATTTTGACAATATTTTCTATTGAAGTAAAATTTTCTACAGAAATAAAATTTAGAAAAAATTTTCTATAGAAATAAAATTTTGACAAAATTTTCTATAGAAATAAAATTTTGTCAAAATTTTCTATAGAAATGATATTTTGTCAAAATTTTCTATAGAAATAAAATTTTGACAATATTTTCTATAGAAATAACATTTTGACAATGTTTTCTATAAAAATAAAATTTTGATAGATTATAAAGAATAGATTCGCGCAGTGATATCGAATAATAGTTTTTATTTCAAAGGCACCAAAACAAAGGATAAAGAAAATTATTTTATACAATATACATCTTATCAAAAGCATACTTCGTTATATACACAATAACAAACATTTAAAACCAAAGTATAATATGCTGCACAGTGCATATCAACACCCCTTCTCTATGTGAGGCATAATATACGCTATTAATAGTAGAGTTGATAATGTAAAGTTTAATTCGAAATTCCAATTAAATTTCTAAATTTACAAATCTTAGATTTCTGCAATGGTTTGGTAAATACACGCTCACAAAAAATCGCTTCTGTAACATATACTCCCAAACATATTTTGCTTCAAGCATATACATTTTTGGGTATTGCCCAAACATTTATATGTTTGATCTCTTTCAATATATAATATGTTTGAAAGCATATTGGTCTAAACAATATATGTTTGGGTAGTCTAAGTTCCAAACATTTTGTATTTTTGCATCCAAATTCAATAATGTTGTCTTCCAAAAAACAATATGTTATTGTGTGAACATATAATATGCTTGGAAGCATTTTGCACCCAAAAATATTATATGCTTAAAAAAATTCTCCCAAACAATATTGTGCTCAAAATTTTATTTATTTATTTATATATTTACAATCATAATGAATTATGAAAATAAACAGGTAATATAGGTGCTAACAACATAGGTTTTCGACCTGAATGCTCAAAATTTTGTTTCTGCCCAATTGTATATTCCCCCACATCTTTCTCACTTCCACGAGATTTTTTAGTTCTTAGCACCTTTTTCTGTAATACAAACATTGTAGAAGAAATTATTCAATTGTAGATTTTTTTTATTTTAATTTTACCTTTTGCCGGACGGGGATTCGAACTGCGGACCACACAGTTTGTAAGGATCAAAGAAGTAGCTGATCAATTGCCCAAGGGAAAATAAAATGTTAATTTTGTAATAACAAGCAACAACCACCAACTTAATTCAATATCGCTCCCTGTTAAATAGCGCTCCAAGCTACTAAACACATATATGTTTATAGGCTATTTCTAAATTAATATATGTTTGCATCCAAGCATATTATATTTACAAACATTTTATGTCCCAAACATAATATGTTCTAACATATTAACATATATGTCCCAAACATGTTATGCTAGTTTATGAACATTATATGCTTGCACTCAAAAATATTGTGTTTAAAAATTTGTGTTCCAAACATATAATGTTTATAGCCAAACATATGAAAAACAGTCTTTTTCATCCGTGTATATCAGCTAACATATTTTCAGTTGAACAATACTCATATCGTATTCTGTTATGGCGTTTTCTTTTCTTGTAAAAAATGCGCACTTTTTTTGCATTTTGCCCGGAAAAGGTACTTTTTAGGTTCTTTTCTAAAAAATCAGGCAAAAGTGCGAAAAGGCTTCGAATTCTGTTGTGAAAATAGTGCCACGCATAGAAGCAAATTACGGGCATTTTCAGCACTGCCAACAAACGAGAGTGCTGCGATTGCCCTGTTTCCTTCTTTGGATTCTTTTCTGCCCGCTGAAATGATAGCATTTTTTAGGTTGCTGGTAACATTTTAAAAATGCGCATTCTGTACAGACAAAATGACGGCAAAGCATTTTTTTCAGAAAAGAAAACACCATTAGATTTAAATAAATCGCGTACAAAGTAGTATTTAATATCAATAAGTTTGCTTCTTGCATTAATCTTTTCTTCTTGGATAATCTTGAGACAGCTTTGATTGTCTTCAAGTAATACAGGAGTCTTTACGGTAATTCCAAGTTCGGATAACAGTTGAAGTATCCACAACATTTCTTGAGATGCCTCGGCTAATGCCACCAATTCGGCCTCAGTTGAGGATAGAGTCACGTTTTCTTGTTTTCGACTGGCATATAGCTTCGCCCAGTTTAAAAATAAAACCGCTTGTAGATTTCCTGTCTTTCAGATCTAATGAAGTCATGGAGCCACCACTTAACTTTGTGCCGATAGTCCCTTTAAGGTATCTGAAAATTCGTTTGATTTCAGTCCAATCTCGGTGATTTGGATTGCTAACCTTTCTAGAAAATATTGAGACAGCGGCAGATAAGTCTGGACGCGTAATGTTATATAGATATAGCAAAGAACCAATCGCTTTTCGATAAAAATGATTATCAACTAACAATTTTTCTTCAACAACATCCTTCAAATACCCGGGATCGAGAGGAATTGTTGACGGTTTTGCATCCGATAGTTTGAATTCATTCAATATCTTATTTATATATTCTTCTTGAGATAGGTAAAACATTTCATTATCGTTGCGGTGAACTTCTATACCCAAATATAACTTCAAGTCACCCATTTCGGTAATTTCAAAATTCTTTTTGAGAGTTTTGTTAACGTTCTTTATAGATTCATTTTTAACACTAGCTATTATTATGTCATCAACATAAATTAGTACATAGACAATGGAATCATTCTCTCCTTTGACATAAAGACATGGATCGGCTTTCCCCCTTGTGAATCCCGCATTAATTAAAATATCATTAATGTGAAGATTCCAACAGCGAGCCGATTGTTTGAGTCCATAAATATTTTTCTTCAATTTGCAGACAAAATGTTCTTTTCCCGGCTCTACAAATCCTTCTGGTTGTCGAATGTAAATATCGGTATCTATCTCGCCATTTAAAAATACCGTCTTTACGTCAATGTGCTTCACAATCATCTTTTTGAAGCTTGCAAATGCGGCATCATTTGCTTGCTCTTCACCAGACTTGCGTTTGAATTCCAGAATTAGTTTTTCTTTAACAAAATCGACGGTCAATTCATTCTCTTGGTGCATTTCCAGAGAAGATATCAACGAATTGTAGTCCTCTGGTAAACTTCCTAGCAAAAATGCCACAGCTTTGTATTCCCCAATTTCCTCACCTAAATCATTCAGTTTATCCACAATATTTAAGAATTCTGTTATGTGTTCCTCCATTGTTTGACCACGATTCATTCTCTTTGTTGAAAGTTGACGAAGTAAACTAACTTTATTTGTAAGACTTGCCTTCTCATGATGGGTTTTTAGGGTAATCCAATATTCCCTAGCTGTCTTGAGATTCTTGATATGAATCTTTTGAGATTCCTCCATAGCCAAACCTATTGTAGCTCTTGCCTTTCCATCGCGAAGAAACCATTTTGCATCCGGCGTAGTTAGTGGTTCTTGAACAATGATGTCCCAAAGTTCACGTTCCAGCAATAATAGCTCCATATTGAATTTCCAATTATGATAATTGGAATCGAAAGTTTTGGAAATTGTACGCTTGGATTATTCATTATTACGACCAGCCAATGGTAAACGATTTAATTTAACGCGTATTCAAAAAACTATAACGATTTAAATATCCCGATATTTCACGTACGCAGGCCCATAACCTATTAAAAGAATAGATTCGCGCAGTGATATCGAATAATAGTTTTTATTTCAAAGGCACCAGAACAAAGGATAAAGAAAATTATTTTATACAATATACATATTATCAAAAGCATACTTCGATATATACACAATAACAAACATTTAAAACCAAAGTATAATATGCTGCACAGTGCATATCAACAATTTTTGGCTCGAGTGGCAACCATGATTATGAACCGATATGGACCAATTTTTGTGTGATTGGGGATCGGCTATATATAACTATAGACCGATATGGACCAATTTTGACATGGTTATTAGCGGCCTTATACTAACACCATGTTGCAAGTTTCAACCGGATCGGATGAATTTTGCTCCTCTAAGAGGCTCCGGAGGTCAAATCTGGGGATCGGTTTATATGGGGGCTATATATAATTATGGACCCATGTGGACCAATTTTTGCATGGTTGTTAGAGACCATATACTAACACCATGTACCAAATTTCAGCCGGATCGGACGAAATTTACTTCTCTTAGAGCAATCGCAAGCCAAATTTGGGGGTCTGTTTATATGGGGGCTATACGTAAAAGTGGACCGATATGGACCAACTTTTGCATGATTGTTAGAGACCATATACTAACACCATGTACCAAATTTCAGCCGGATCGGATGAAATTTGCTTCTCTTAGAGGCTCCGCAAGCCAAATCGGGGGATCGGTTTATATGGGGGCTATATATAATTATGGACTGATGTGAACCAATTTTTGAATGGTTGTTAGAGACCATATACTAACACCATGTACCAAATTTCAGCCGGATCGGATGAAAATTGTTTCTCTTAGAGCAATCGAAAGCCAAATTTTGGGGTCCGTTTATATGAGGGCTTTACGTAAAAGTGGACCTATATGGACAAATTTTTGCATGGTTGTTAGAGACCATATACTAACACCATGTACCAAATTTCAGCAATCGCAAGCCAAATTTTGGGGGTCCGTTTATATGGGGGCTATACGTAAAAGTGGACCGATATGGCCCATTTGCAATACCATCCGACCTACATCAATAACAACTAATTGTGCCAAGTTTCAAGTCGTTAGCTTGTTTCGTTCGGAAGTTAGCGTGATTTCAACAGACGGACGGACGGACATGCTCAGATCGACTCCGAATTTCACCACGACCCAGAATATATATACTTTATGGGGTCTTAGAGCAATATTTCGATGTGTTACAAACGGAATGACAAAGTTAATATAAACCCATCCTATGGTGGAGGGTATAAAAATGATTGTTCCAAACGGAAGTCGAACTTGGGTCCTTACAGTTCTTGCTTGCAATATAACCCAAGGCAATGTGACCCGTATAGCAGGTTAAGTATAGCGGCAGCCACGATTACCACTAGAGCCAAAAAAAAAATCTACCAAAATTTAGAGCAAATTTTACCAAAAAATTACCAAACTAAAAATCTTATTTTTTCAAAATTTTATTTCTATAGAAATTTTATTCCAAATCTTATTGCTATAGTAAATTTTCTCAAACTTTTATTTCTATAGTACACTGAAAAAAAAGCATGCCCAGTTCCAAAGATTTTGTCTTTACTTTAAAAAATTTGGTATTGATTCCGAGCCAAAGAAGCGGAGAATACAAATAAGGATACTTTTAAGACACAATTCTCTTTTAAATTTGGGTTTGGTGTACTTGCTTCTAGGAATCAAATTTTAATTTTTCGCTTTCTCAGCTTTTTTTCTTCATATGCTATCAAAGCCCTTTAAAAACGACAACTTTATTTTCCAAATTAAGACTCGACTTCCAGTAGAAATTATGCTATGTTTTAAGTAAAAAACGTCTTTAAAATAAAGTGTTGAAAAACATGTCCTATATTTGAACGATTTTTTGCTTTGTAGTCACGATGCAAAAAGACAACAAATTTAAAGACAATTTCATTAAATTTAAAGAATTTTTCTGAATTATTAAAGTCAAGTTGACCTTAGCCCAAACATGTTTTCTTTCATGTTACGATACCCATTTTTAAGGGAAATCACTTAATCATAAGGACAATACAACTTCATTGAAAAGTTTATCGACTTTTGGACAAGGAAAACACTTTATATTAGAGAAATGCGTCTTCTATGCTAAGCAAAATTCGCATTTGTATTTTAAAGACATGAAATATTTGATTTCACGACAATATTTTTTTCAGTGTAAATTTGGTCAACATTTTACTTTTTTGTATAAAAATAAAAAAAAAAAATCTTATACAAAATTTTATCCTTTGAAAAAAAGTCTTTTCACATTTTTATTTTTATAGAAAATTTTGTCAAATTTTATTTGTAAATTTTGTGCAATTTGTTTTTTATAGAATTTTTATTTATCACAATTTTATTTGTAAAAATATTTTTTTTATTTTTGAAAATTTTCTTGAAATTTTATTGTTATAGAAAATTTTGTCAAAATTTTATTTTTATAGAAAATTTAAAATTCAAATATATTTGACAAAGAAAAATACTAGTTAGCTGAAAAGACACATCGCACAGTCAATGAACTTTATACTAGGACGAAATCTAAGTTAAAAACGTAAGAAAAATCGGATGTGGTTTACAAGATTAAGTGTAGCGGCGACGAGTTAAACACATGTAATAAAATATATGTTGGCACAACAAAAACAAAACTTAAAACTAGACTATCAGCTCACAAATCTGACGTAAAGGCTATTGAGCGTCCTTTGGAACAAAAAACTGCATTCGCTGCCCACTGTGCATTGACTGGACATAAACCAAATTTGACCCAAGTTAGTCAGTAGGTGTCATAAAACAGTAAAGTGCAATTTACTCTTGTGATACCCTGAGCCACACTGTGGAACAGGGTATTATAAGTTAGTGCATATGTTTGCAACACCCAGAAGGAGACGAGATAGACACATGGTGTCTTTGGCAAAAATGCTCAGGGTGGGCTCCTGAGTCGATATAGTCATGTCCGTCTGTCCGTGAACACATTTTTGTAATCAAAGTCTAGGTCGCAGTTTTAGTCCAATCGACTTCAAATTTGGCACAAGTATGTGTTTTGGCTCAGAATAGAACCCTATTGATTTTGGAAGAAATCAGTTCAGATTTAGATATAGCTCCCATTTATATATTTCGCCCGATATGGACTTATATGGCGCAGAAGCCAGAGTTTTACCCTAATTTGCTTAAAATTTTGCACAAGAAGAACAATTAGTACTATAGTCAAGTGTGGCAAATTTTATTGAAATCGGTTCAGACTTAGATATAGCTCCAATATATATCTTTCGCCCGATATGGACTAATATGGTCCTAGAAACCAGAGTTTTGGCCCAATTTGTTTGAAATTTTGCACTAGGAGTACAATTAGTAGTGCAGTTAAGTGGGCAAAATTTGATTGAAATCGGTTCAGATTTAGATATAGCTCCAATATATATCTTTCTCCCGATATGGACTAATATGGTTCTAATAGCCAGAGTTTTGGCCCAATTTGGAAATTTTGCACAGGGAGTAGATTTGGCATTGTAACTATGCGTGCCAAATTTGGTTGAAATCGGTTCAGATTTGGATATATCACCCATATATAGCTTTCGCCCGATTTATACTCATATGACCACAGAGGCCAATTTTTAACTCCGATTTAGTTGAAATTTTGCACAGGGAGTAGAATTAGCATTGTAGCTATGCGTGCCAAATTTGATTGACATCGGTTCAGATTTAGATATAGCTCCCATATATATGTTTTTCTGATTTCGACAAAAATGGTCAAAATACCAACATTTTCCTTGTAAAATCGCCTCTGCTTAGTCGAAAAGCTGTAAAAATGACTCTAATTTTCCTAAACTTCTAATACATATATATATCGAGCGATAAATCATAATTAAACTTTTGCCAAGTTTCCTTAAAATTGCTTCAGATTTAAATGTTTCCCATATTTTTTTCTAACATTGTGTTCCACCCTAGTGCATTAGCCAACTTAAATGGTATAATATAGTCGGCACCGCCCGACTTTAGACTTTCCGTACTTGTTTTATTTAATGTAATTAATACACACTTAAATGTTTGTAATGTTGTTTAGTACCTGGCCCTGATGAAGATTGACTATGTCAAATCGAAATATTGGCTCCAATAAAATAAAACTCAAATAAAAAACATCTGGAGTTTTTTCATTAATGACCTCGAGCTGGACTAAATCCAAAAATAAAATTTTGTCAAAATTTTTTTATACAAAATTTAGAAAAAAATATATTTTCTATAGAAAATTTTGTTAAAATTTTATTTTTAAAGAGAATTTTGTTAAAATTTTATTTTTATAGAAAATTTTGTCAACATTTAATTTTTATAGAAAATTTTGTCAAAAATTTTATTGTTATAGAAAATTTTGTTAAAATTTTATTTGTATAGAAAATTTAGTCAAAATTTTATTTTTATAGAAAATTTAGTCAAAATTTATTTTTCTAGAAAATTTTGTCAAACATTTTATTGTAATAGAAAATTTTGTCAAATTTTTATTTTTATAGAAAATTTTGTCAAAAATTTTATTGTGATAAAAAATGTTATTTTTATAGAAATTTTTGTAAAAATTTTAATTTTATAGAAAATTTTGTCAATATTTTATTTCTATAGAAAATTTTGTCAAAATTGTATTTTTCTAGAAAATGTTGTCAAAAGTTTATTTTTATAGAACATTTTATTCCACATTGCAGTGAAACCACTTAGGGAAGCATTGGAACACTCAATCATTGCCTTTCGTCCTTGAGATTACAATTCTTTCTCTTCATTAACTGGGTATTGATGAAATAGAAAGTGTTCCCCCAAGTAAAGATTAACCGTTTCCTTCTTAATAAAACCCAAAAAAAAAATGTGTTTGTGTCTGCTGCATTCCAAGTGTCTAGTAATGTTTCCTCCAACGAACAAAAAAATAACAATCACAACTCGCTACCGGAAGTTTATGATGTCTAACTGCCTTGCCAACCGATGAACATTGACAATCATCAAGGTAAGCCATGCAACGTCATAAGCAGACAGGTTTGTTGCAGAAATTCTACTAAATCACAAAAACAAAAAAGAATGTAGCGAAAAATACTTTTGATTCATTCAACCTGGAGGGCGACAGGCAATGCCTATTGCAAGCGACCTAACTATGTTGGTTAAGTTTTCCCTGCCTAGCGTTAGAAAAATATTTTCTGCCGACATTTTTAATAGACTTTTTCTATGGACTTGACTCTGCCAAAGATTCATGTTTGTGGCCAATCAAATTGTATTGCCTTTAGTTTTGCGGTACATATTAGCTGTTTTACCTGATGTATGGTAGATTCTATGACGTTTTTCAATGAAGTAACCAATCATACCCATCTTATGGCCAATATGCCAAACATGCCACCCAACTTTTAACTTGAACGGAAGTTCAAAAACACTTGTTTTTTGGTCTTCTTCTGGTTGCATTTCGTTCCCGCAGACCGTTTAACAACTTCCGTTTATAAGCCAATTTCACAAATAATAAATTGTTTTCTTTTTTCATCCTCTTTTGCCTTTGTCTGCAGGTTTAAATGAATAAGCCGCAGGAAACGAAAGTGCAAAATTTTGAATAATAAGTTTTATATAAGTTAGAGATTTTGAGAGAGCTCCGAAATGTTTGAATAAATGGCTTGGAATTTGTATGAATACAAGGATGTAAAAAATCGTATGTTTTTCATATATTTGAGAGACATCAAATCAATGTTGATCTGTGTGAAGGAGAGAGAGACAGTATAGAGAGCAATTTAAAGACGAAGGCATAGCAAAAATATACATAACATATCAATATAATACTGTGAGACAGTCAAATGAGTATAGCAAATGGTTGTTGCTCTCCTTGAGAGACATATTTTGTTTTCGAGAGATAAGGGCGCCTTCTAAAGGGTGATACGGTCAAAATTTGGTCAATATAAACTTGACGTTTTTCTTTCAATTTTGCATTTAAAAAACCTGAACACCCCTCATTTTGAAGGTGTGTGTGTGTAGAATGTTGCTCCTATTTTGATTTTGGAATTCACTCTTCAGTTGTCAAAATGCCGTACAAGCAAGAAGAGCAGCGTATCAAAATTTTGCTCGCGCATCGCGAAAATCCGAGCTACTCGCACGCAAAGCTGGCAAAATCGCTAAAAGTTGCCAAATCAACCGTTACAAATGTAATTAAAGTGTTTGGGGAACGTTTGGTACGCCGCCAACAACGTGCAGGTGGTTCCCAAGGACAAGAACCCTCACAACACGCCAGAGCTCCGCCCAATTGAGAAATACTGGGCTATTGTCAAGCGGAACCTAAAGAAGACCAAAAAACTGCTAAGGACGAGCAGCAGTTCAAGGCAAACTGGCTTTCTGCGGCGAAGAAGGTGGACAAGGTGGCTGTACAAAATCTGATGGCAGGTGTCAAGCGTGAGGCCCGGCAATTCGGATTTGGAAAAGCGAAAGCCTAACTGAATATTTTTCCTGAATTTTATACTAATTGAACTTGAACAAGTATATACGGCCGTAAGTTCGGCCAGGCCGAAGCTTATGTACCCTCCATCATGGATTGCGTAGAAACTTCTTATAAAAACACTGCCATCCAGAATCGAATTACTTAAGTTGCGGTAACGCTTGCCGATGGCAAGGTATCTTAAAACCTCCTAACACCATCTTCTAAATTGTATGTAAGTCCATACGTGGTAAATATTAAATCAAAAAAGATCGATCCAATACGTATATAATTCACTTTGACAAAGTAGACATAAAATTTTGACTAAATTTTCTACAGAAATAAAATTTTAACAAAAATTTCTATAGAAATAAAATTTTCACAAAATTTTCTATAGAAATAAATATTTTGACAAAATTTTCTATAGAAAGAAAATTTTGACAAAAATTTCTACAGAAATAAAATTTTAACAAAATTTTCTATAGAAATAAACTTTTGACAAAATTTTTTATAGAAATAAAATCTTGGTAGATTATTTTTGGCTCGAGTGGCAACCATGATTATGAACCGAATAAAATTTGAACAAAATTTTCTCTAGAAATAAAATTTTGACAAAATTTTCTATAGAAATAAAATTTTGACAAAATTTTCTATAGAAATAAAATTTTGGTAGATTATTTTTGGCTCTAGTGGCAACCATGATAATGAACCGATATGGACCAATTTTTGTGTGATTGGACCAATTTTGGTATGGTTGTTAGCGACCATATACTAACACCACGTTCCTAATTTGAACCGGATCGGATTAATTTTGCTCCTCCAAGAGGCTCCGGAGGTCAAATCTGGAGAACGTTTTATATGGGGGCTATATATAATTATGGACCAATTCTGCCACGGTTGTTAAAGATCATATACTAACACCATTTTCCAAATTACAACCGGATTGGATGAAATTTGCTTCTCTTGGAGATTTCGCAAGCCAAATCTGGGGATTGGTTTATATGGCGGCTATATATAATTATGAACCAATGTGGACCAATTTTTGCATGGTTGTTAGAGACCATATGCCAATATCATGTACCAAATTTCAGGCGGATCGGATGAAATTTGCTTCTCTTTGAGGCTCCGCAAGCCAAATTTGGGGATCGGTTTATATGGCGGCTATATACAATTATGAACCAATGTGGACCAATTTTTGCATGGTTGTTAGAGACCATATGCCAATATCATGTACCAAATTGCAGTCGGATCGGATGAAATTTGCTTCTCTTTGAGGCTCCGCAACCCAAATCTGGGGATCGGTTTATATGGGCGCTATATATAATTATGGACCGATGTGAACCAATTTTTGCACGGTTGTTAGAGACCATATACCAATACCATGTACCAAATTTCAGCCGGATCGGATGCAATTTGCCTCTCTTTGAGGCTTCGCAAACCAAATCTGGAGATCGGTTTATATGGGGTCTATATATAATTATGGACCGATGTTGACCAATTTTTGCATGGTTGTTAGAGACCATATACCAAAACCCTGTACCAAATTTCAGCAGGATCGGATAAAATTTGCTTCTCTTAGAGGCTCCACAAGCCAAATCTGGGGATCGGTTTATATGGGGGCTATATATAATTAAGGACCGATATGGACCAATTTTTGCATGGTTGTTAGAGACCATATACCAACATCATGTACCAAATTTCAGACGGATCGGATGAAATTTTCTTCTCTTTGAGGCTCGGCAAGCCAAATCTTGGGATCGGTTTATATGGGGGCTATATATAATTATGGACCGATGTGAACCAATTTTTGCAAGGTTGTTAGAGACCATATACCAACACCATGTACCAAATTTCATTCGGATCGGATGAAATTTGCTTCTCTTTTAGGCTCCGCAAGCCAAATTTGGGGATCGGTTTATATGGGGGCTATATATAATTTCGGACCGATGTGGACCAATTTGTGTATGGTTGTTAGAGACCATATACCAACACCATATACCAAATTTCAGCCGGATCGGATGAAATATGCTTCTGTTAGAGGCTCCACAAGCCAAATCTGAGGGTCCCTTTATATGGGGGCTATACGTAAAAGTGGACCGATATGGCCCATTTTCAATACCGTCCGACCTACATCGATAACAACTACTTGTGCCAAGTTTCAAGTCGATAGCTTGTTTCGTTCGGAAGTTAGCGTGATTTCAACAGACGGACGGACGGACGGACGGACGGACGGACATGCTTAGATCGACTCAGAATTTCACCACGACCCAGAATATATATACTTTATGGGGTCTTAGAGCAATATTTCGATGTGTTACAAACGGAATGACAAAGTTAATATACCCCCATCCTATGATGGAGGGTATAAAAAGAAATTTAATTTGATTCTTTAAATAAACGATTTCACCGATTTACACGCGTTTTCCCTTGACCAAATTTTGACCGTATCACCCTTTATACAGGGCTGCCAATAAATTTTCATGCATTTTAAAAATCGTCAATAAATCGGGAATTTAGATAGTATTAAAATAAGACATAGTTTTGGTTACAACAAAAAATAAGTATATACGGCCGTAAGTTCGGCCAGGCCGAATCTTATGTACCCTCCACCAAGGATTGCGTAGAATCTTCTACGAAAGACTGTCATCCACAATCGAATTACTCTTGGGTTGTGGTAATACTTAACAATGGCAATGTATCTTAAAACTTCTTAACATCGTCTTCTAAATTGTAAGTTAGTCCATACGTGGTATATATTGGACACAAAAGGTATGTATAGGTAAGTCTATAAATAATTACGAACCGATATGGGCTCTTGCGCGGTAATTAGAGAGCCAGAGTTGAAATATGGGGGTCTCTTTACATGGGGGCTATATATAACTATAGACCGATAAGAACCTAGTTTGGCATGGTTGTTAAAGACCATATACTAACACCGCGTACCAAGTTTCAACCGGATCGGATGAATTTCGCTTCTCCAAAAGGCTCCGGAAGTCAAATGTAGAGACTTGTTTATATGGGGGCTATATATAAATGTGAACCGATATGGACGAATTTTTGCATGGTTGTTAGTGTCCATATATAGATATATAGTTACACAAAACACAAAACTTCAACTGTATCGGATGAAATTGGCTTCTCTTACAGGCTCCGCAAGCTAAATCTGGGGATCGGTTTATATGGGGGCTATATATAATTATTGACCGATGTAGACCAATTTTTTATTTAAATAGAAAATTTTTTAAAAATTTTATTTCTATAGAAATTTTTATCAAAATTTTATAATATTGTAAAGTAGCTCTAAATTAGAGAGGCTTTTAAATTTGGTTCATGGTGGCGGGTATTTAAGTTTCGGCTATGCCGAACTTAATGCTGTCCACATTTGATTATTTTTTCTTAAAAAACATGATTTGCATTTCTCACTTACTTTATTTACATTTATTTTCAAATAAACAATATATTTTCATTTATTTTTAAATATCACTACAAAACTTACAATTATTTAATTCCGATATAGTAGCTATAATAAAATGAAAATATTGTAAAGTTAACCACACCACAGTTAGAAGATGCATTCTAAAAACTACATAAAAAAAAATTCAAATAAATTTCTAAATCACTTCAAATTTTTTCTCAATTTTTTTGATTTTCACTTCAAAATTTAATTTTCCGTTAATTTCTCGAACATCCGTAATACACTTCTAAGTGCCTCAACCGATAGCCGATGACTGTCGATGAATGCTACCAAATGCCATTGAAAAAATGGCAATAAGAAATCCTTGCCTAATTCCAGCCAGTTAGTGTTGGTGGCAGCGGCATTAGAGTAAGATAATATTTTCAAATGGTGGCATGTAAACATGCCGGGATAATGAGAGGAAGACATAACCAACTCAAGATTCGTTTTGCATGTCTTAGTTATTTTTCCTTGCTAACCGCAAACAATTGGACGGTTGTTAAGAAATTGCGTTCTATGGCGCATGTTTTCCAACATCTGTGATTTGCCCTAGAATGGATGGGTGGGCTGTGGATGGCCGGCTAAATGCAGTCGGGTAATATTTTTGTTCCCTCTTTATATGTGTTTTGTTTTTGGTTGGCTTGTAGTGGAATTTTCATTCATAAACAGGAAATTTCTTTGGTCACACGAACACGTGAGTATATTTCCAGACTATCTCTCTATTGAATAATAAGATCCGTATGTTGAGCCTTACATTTCGGGAGATAGTCGGAAAAAGGGGTAAAGTGATTGTGACGAGTACATCAGAAACAGCAAAAGTATAGCCCAAAAACCTAGGACGATGATCTTTTCGCATTCTAAACAATAGGCAACCTAAAGTGTAGAATTATTGATGTTTTGGTAGATATACCTCTCCAACTAAGAGGTGCCTTACAAATTTTTGTAGAAATAAAATTTTGAGAAATTCTTTTATAGAAATAAAATTTTTAGAAATTCTTTTATAGAAATAAAATTTTGAGAAATTTTTCTATAGAAATAAAATTTTGAGAAAATTTTCTATAGAAATAAAATTTTGAGAAAATTTTCTATAGAAATAAAATTTTGACAAAATTTTCTATAGAAATACAATTTTGCAAACAATTTCTATAGAATTAAAATTATGAGAAAATTTTCTATGGAAATGAAATTTTGACAATTTTTTCTATAGAAATAATATTTTGACAAATTTTTCTATAGAAATAAAATTTTGTCAATATTTTCTATGGAATTAAAATGTTGACAAAATTTTCTATAGAAATAAAATTTGTAAAAAATTTTCGCAGAAATAACTTTTTTACAACATTTTCTGCAAAAAAAAATTGACAAAATTTTCTATAGAAATAAAATTTTGTATTAGAAGATTTTTTTTTTTAGAAAATCTAAAAAAAATGTCCAAATCGGTCTACATTTAAATATACGTATACTTTTACATTAGTTTTTAAATTTGTAGTTTATGTAAATTTTTTTGGCTTTGAAAAGTACATTTTAAATACATTTTTAGTACTTTTTCGTCAACATCATTTATCATCCCTGACGCAACATCCCCATCACTCGCTACCATTCCCCGAAGCATATTTTCGATAACTTAGTTAACCATATCCTTTGATCTGAAAACAAACTCGAAAATATTTGAACTCTTCTAAAGAGTAAGGTCAGGGGAATTCTGGCACAAAAAACGGAAGTACTGATTAATCTCTCGATGATTTTCACACACGTGTCCCGTACATTTCAAAAAAATCGGACTACATGCTTTTCCGTTTATATACAGAAATATGGAAGTTATGCAGATGTAAAACGGACCGGCTTAGCAAACGTCGGATAGGTGGTGTTCGCTTTCAAGCAATTTTTTTGTTTTTTAATTGTTCTGTATTCAAACCATTGGACAATCTTCTACATCTCCTCAACATATCGTCCAACAAATCGGAAAAAGTAAAAGTACTTAAAGTGTTGGACACGGAGAACATGCCTTTCCAAACATATACTGGAAAATGAAGCACCCTCTACGTTGCCTGTCAACTTCATATAAATTTAAGTTTTTTTCTTAAGAGAGTCTGGCAGAAGCCTGTAGAAAAATCATAAAATGTACCCTGTATAAATTTAATCATCTCCTCCCCATTTCAAGTAAATCGGAGAAGCTTAGATTTTGCTCTATTTATACCCTTCACCACTACTGTGGTACAGGGTATAATAAGTTTGTGCATTTGTATGTAACGCCAAGAAGGAAAAGTCTGAGACCCATCGTTTAGTATACCGATCGTCTTAGAATTAAATTCTGAGTCGATTTAGCGATGTCCGTCTGTCTGTCTGTCCGTCTGTCTGTCCGTCTGTCTGTCTGTCTGTTGATGTATTTTTGTGTGCAAAGTACAGCTCGCAGTTTTAGTCCGATTGTCCTAAAATTTGGTATAGGGTCCTGTTTCGGCTCAAAGACGATCCCTATTGATTTTGGAAAAAATCGGTTCAGATTTAGATATAGCTGCCATATATATTTTTCACCGATCTGGTCATAATTGGCGTGTATATCAACCGATCTTCCTCAAACTCCGTACATCGGAATATTTTATGAGTCTCGAAAAACTTGCAAAATATCAGCCAAATCGGTTCAGATTTAGATATAGCTCCCATATATAGCTTTCGCCCGATTTACACTCAAATGACCACAGAGGCCAATTTTTTGCTCCGATTTAGTTGAAATTTTGCACAGGGAGTAGAATTAGCATTGTAGCTATGCGTGTCAAATTTGGTTGAAATCGGTTCAGATTTAGATATAGCTTCCATATATAGCTTTCGCCCGATTTACACTCAAATGACCACAGAGGCCAATTTTTTGCTCCGATTTAGTTGAAATTTTGCACAGGGAGTAGAATTAGCATTGTAGCTATGCGTGCCAAATTTGGTTGAAATCGGTTCAGATTTAGATATATCTCCCATATATAGCTTTCGCCCGATTTACACTCATATGACCGTAGAGGCCAATTTTTAACTCCGATTTAGATGAAATTTTACACAGGGAGTAGAATTATCATTGTAGCTATGCGTGCCAAATTTGGTTGAAATCGGTTCAGATTTAGATATAGCTCCCATATATATGTTTTTCCGATTTCGACAAAAATGGTCAAAATACCAACATTTTCCTTGTAAAATCGCCACTGCTTAGTCGAAAAGTTGTAAAAATGACTCTAATTTTCCTAAACTTCTACTACATATATATCGAGCGATAAATCATAAATAAACTTTTTCGGAGTTTCCTTAAAATTGCTTCAGATTTAAATGTTTCCCATATTTTTTACTAACATTGTGTTCCACCCTAGTGAATTAGCCGACTTAAATTTTGAGTCTATAGATTTTGTAGAAGTCTATCAAATTCTGTCCAGATCGAGTGATATTTAAATGTATGTATTTGGGACAAACATTTATATATAGCCCCAACACATTTGACGGATGTGATATGGTATCGAAAATTTAGATCTACAAAGTGGTGCAGGGTATAATATAGTCGGCCCCGCCCGACTTTAGATTTTCCTTACTTGTTTTTGTATCACTTTCTCTGCAAATTCCAAGAAAGTTCCCGCCCAAATACCCAAAAATCAAGCACACCATATTGATTTCAAACCTTCCCCTACGGTCTTTTCAAATAAACTTGAGAATTCTAGTTTTTTCAGTTTTAGAGGAAGACTCCCTCCCCGTCCCAATATCGAAAAATGATATAGCGTTGTGTAGACGTTCCAGAAAATCTCAAGCAATTTATAAGCCCAATTATGAAACAGCAGGGCAAGGGAGGCCCCTCTTCCCTTCTGATTATCACAAAATCAGACATCCATTATAATAATATAATCTACCACACATCCTCATTAAATTTCAAGTAAATTGGAATAGTTTAATTGTTTTACGGTAGATACTTGATGAGAAATAACGCCACCCTGTGCCCTTTTATTTTTCCCCGACCAAGTATTAAAAAACCATATACATCATATAAATTTCATATATAAATTTCACATATAAATTTCAGTAAGTCGACAAATTTTAGTTTTTTTCACTGTACTTTAAAAAAATCGGACAAAGGGGACGCCCCCTCCTCGACCAAATATTGAAAAATAAATTAGCTGTTCTTTGCCTAGGCGCCTTTTTCAACCTTCCCTGAAAATTTCAAGCAAATCGGATAATTTTGTTCCAATTTTCAAAAAGTCGGACAAGGGGGAGGTCCCCCGTTCCGTCCAAATATTAAAAAAATCAGGTAAATTCAAAACCTCACGGCGTGTTCTCTGTAAATCTCAAGTGAATCAGAGAACTTTTGTTATACCCTCCACCATAGGATGGGGATACCCCCATTCCTTTTGTAACACATCGAAATATTGCTCTAAGATCCCATAACGTATATATATATTATGGGTCGTGGTGAAATTCTGAGTCGATCTAAGCGTCCGTCCGTCCCTCTGTCTGTTGAAATCACGCTAACTTCCGAACGAAACAAGCTATCGACTTGAAAATTGGCACAAGTAGTTTTATTGATGTAGGTCGGATGGTATTGCAAATGGGCCATATCGGTCTACTTTTACGTATAGCCCCCATATAAACGGACCCCCAAATTTGGCTTGCAGACCCTCTAAGAGAAGCAAATTTCCTCCGATCCGGCTGAAATTTGGTACATGGTGTTGGTATATGGTCTCTAACAACCATGCAAAAATTGGTCTACATCGGTCCATAATTATATATAGCCCCCATATAAACCGATCCCCAGTTTTGGCTTGCGGAGCCTCTACGAGAAGCATATTTCATCCGATCCGGCTGAAATTTGGTACATGGTGTTGGTATATGGTCTCTAACAACTATGCAAAAATTGGTCCACAGTGGTTCATAATTATATATAGCTCCCATATAAACCGATCGCCAGATTTGGCTAGCGGAGCCTCAAAAAGGAGCAACTTTTATCCGATCCTGCTGAAATTTGGTACAGGGTGTTGGTATATGGTCTCTAATAACCATGCAAAAATGGGTCTACATCGGTCCATAATTATATGTAGCCCCCATATAAACCGAACGCCAGATTTGGCTTGCGGAGCCTCAAAGAGGAGCAAATTTTATCCGATCCTGCTGAAATTTGGTACTTGGTGTTGGTATATGGTCTCTAATAACCATGCAAATATTGGTTCACATCGGTCCATAGTTATATATAGCCCCCATATAAACCGATCCCAGATTTGGCTTGCGGAGACTCAAAGAGAAGCAAATTTCATCCGATCCGGCTGAAATTTGGTACACGGTTTTGGTATATGGTCTCTAACAACCATGCAAAAATTGATCTACATCGGCCCATAATTATATATAGCCCCCATATAAACCGATACCCGGATTTGGCTTGCAGAGCCTCAAAGAGAAGCAAATTTCATCCGATCCGGCTGAAATTTCGTACATGGTGTTGGTATATGGTCTCTAACAACCATGCAAAAATTGGTCCACATCGGTTCATATTTATATATAGCCCCCATATAAACCGATCCCCAGATTTGGGTTGCGGAGCCTCTAAGAGAAGCAAATTTCATCCGATCCGACTGATTTGGTACATGGTGTTAGCATATGGCCGCGAGCCAAAAATAATCTATAGAAAATTTTGTCAAGCTTTTATTTCAATAGAAAATTTTATCAAAATTTAATTTTTATAGAAAATTTTGTCAAAATTTTATTTCTATAGATAATTTTATCACAATTTTATTTCTAGAGAAAATTTTATCAAAATTTTATTTCTATAGAAAATTTTGTCAAAATTTTATTTTATTTCTATCGAAAATTTTGTCAAAATTTTATTCCTATAGAAAATTTTGTCAAAATTTTATTTCTATAGAAAATTTTATCAAAATTTATTTCTATAGAAAATGTTGTCAAAATTGTATTTCTATAGATAATTTTGTCAAAATTGTATTTCTATAAAAAAATTTGTCAAAATTTTATTTTATTTCTATAGAAAATTTTGTCAAAATTGTATTTCTATAGATAATTTTGTCAAATTTTATTTCTATAGGAAATTTTGTCAAAATTTTATTTCTATAGAAAATTTTGTCAACATTTTATTTCTATAGAAAATTTTGTCAAAATTTTATTTCTATCGATAATTTGTCAAAATTTTATTTCTATAGAAAATTTTGTCAACATTTTATTTCTATAGAAAATTTATGAGGTACTTCACTCGTTCTATAGAAAATTTTTTCAAAATTTTATTTTTATAGAAAATTTTGTCAAAATTTTATTTCTATACAATTTTTTTTATTTCTATAGAAAATTTTATTTCTATAGAAAATTTTGTCAAAATTTTATTTCTATAGAAAATTTTATCAAAATTTTATTTCTATAGATAATTTTGTCAAATTTTATTTCTTTAGAAAATTTTGTCCAAATTGTATTTGTATAGAAAAATTTGTCAAAATTTTATTTCTGTAGAAAATTTTGTCAAAATTTTATTTCTGTAGAAATTTTTTTCAAGCTTTTATTTCTATAGAAAATTTTGTCAAAATTTTATTTCTATAGAAAATTTTGTCAAAATTTTATTTCTATAGAAAATTTTGTCAAAATTTTATTTCTAGAGAAAATTTAGTCAAAATTTTATTTCTATAGAAAATTTCATCAAAATTTTATTTCTAGAGAAAATGTTGTCAAAATTTTATTTTATTTCTATAGAAAATTTTTTTATCAAAATTTTATTTCTATAGAAAATTTTGTCAAAATTTTATTTCTATAGATATGTTTGTCAAAATTTTATTACTATAGATAATTTTGTCAAAATTTTATTTCTATAGAAAATTTTGTCAAAATTTTATTTCGATAGAAAATTTTGCCAAATTTTATTTCTATAGAAAATTTTGTCAAAATTTTATTTCTATAGATAATTTTGTCAAAATTTTATTTCTATAGATTTTTTTATAGAAAATTTTATTTCTATAGAAAATTTTATCAAAATTTTATTTCTATAGAAAATGTTGTCAAAATTTTATTTCTATAGAAAATTTTGTCAAAATTTTATTTCTATAGAATTTTTTTATTTCTATAGAAAATTTTATCAAAATTTTATTTCTAGAGAAATTTTGTCAAAATTTTATTTTATTTCTATAGAAAATTTTGTTAACATTTTATTTCTATAGAAAATATGTCAAAATTTTATTTCTATAGAAAAATTTGTCAAAATTTTATTTATATAGACCATTTTGTCAAACTTTTATTTCTATAGAAAATTTATGAGGTACTTCACTCGTTTTCTCTTAGTCAACTATGGCAACCGTGTTCGTAATTGTATATAGCCTCCATATAAAGCGGCCACACTATTTCAATACTGGCTCTCTTATTACCGCGCAAAAGTTCATATCGGTTCGTAATTATTTGTAGACCTCCCTATATAAATCGATCAAGAACTGAATCTATATTTCTATAGAAGTTTCTACGCAATCCAGGGTGGAGAGTACATAAGATTCGGATTTATTACTGTATTTATTATATATTTAAACTTATTATTCAGTTTACTAAGATATTCTTAGTCTAAGGGTATATATTCAATAACAATCTTTACATAGCAGCATTTACATATTCCATAATCTATTCACATCCATTATAAGCTTCAATCTCCTTAACCATTGCTTTATAGTTACTCAACATGATATTCCATTCGTCGGTCTCCTTTATTGTGTCTAGATTTACTTTAATGAAATGTTTTGTTCTGGCCCTTAGCGTTTTGGCCGTATAACGATCAGCTAACACAAAAGTGGCCAAGGCATTATCTATGGTGATATCACGATATAGGACAGATTCACACATTACCTTGAGATAAGTCAAATCATATTTATCGGCTGCAGCCAACAAGTCACTGGCCATTTCATCTATATTGGGGGCTTTATTGGTATAGATGAATCTAAGCATTTCCTGTATGACTCGATAATCGAAATCTTCTATGACAATTTGATTTGAGGTATTCTCCAGCATGCTATCATGGTCAAGCATTGCTGCAAAGACATCACTACGTAGACTTAAAATTGCTTTATGGGCCGGATATGATTTACCCTGAACACGAACAGTGACATCACTAAATTTTCCCATACGAAAGAGGCTAGACAGTCCACATAGTAATCTGGCCTCAATCGTGGCCATACCACTGACATCACAGGGTGAACTATCGAATATATCAATCATCACAGTCATATCACAATACATTGTTAGAACATCATTCGAGAGCAGATGTCGGGATTTGTCCTGTAGATCACTGGAGGTCACATTACGAGGGAATATAAAGGCTCCATATGATGTGGCTAGACCATTCCATTTGCCAAGGGCATAGTCGAATTCTCCATCATTTCTCAACAGGCCACATTTCAATTTAAATTTTACCCGACTCTGGTCACTTGATATTAATTTCAACAGCAGCACAATCCTTCCGCCCTCGTTTTCGGACATTATCAATTGCCATGTGATTTTACTATCTATTCTTTCGGCAAATACGGGAGACTCTACTTTATCTTTGAATTGGCTAAAATTTTTTATTTTCCAAAGATAGCAAAAATTGCTCACACGAACACGATCACAAAACCATTGATCACCGCTGGGTATCTTTGTGATATCTGTAGGTTTATGCAAAGCACAGATCTTTGTAGTGTTAGCGGAAGGCATAAGGGAAACTATTTTGTGTGTGTGTACTTGGTAGAAGCAAATGTCCGTGTACTTTCCTTGAATGCTATAATAAAACTGAATATATTCTTTTCATCCCAAAACATTTAGTTAACCTTTTGAAATTTACCTTCAGAGAGATAGTAGGTATTGAAATTTTGCACATTAGGTAAAAATTTCCATACAGGCAGGTAGATACATTGACAATAGGGATTTGAATGTCGGGGATTTCCGCCTTAAGGAGAGGACCAACTCATTACCATGCCAATGCAAATTTCATATAATTAGCAAATGTTGGTCTTTAGTTTCAACTCATGTCAATGAAGGAAATGAAATGAGTACACACAGAGAAAATTGTTTATGATGCCCATATTAAAATGACAAATTAAGGGATTGGACGAAGGACGTTCGGTTTTTGGTTTTGCCAAAATTTCCAAAAAAAAACCGAGAAAAATTATTTTTTTCCGAATTTCTTTAGATAGACGGAAGACGATTGATGTTTTTTACCTTTAATGAAATCTGAGATCAATATGACCAAGTTGGTATACCAACCTATAATAAAGGGTGGTTAAAATTTCAAGGGTCGATGTTGATTTTGAATAAAACACAAACTATTTAGGAAATTATTGTAATTTTATTTTATTATGATATATTGGTATTACTCAATTATGTATGGAACAAAATATAGGCCATATGGGCGCCGCGACCTCGGTGGCACACCTTCATCCGATGGTTCAAATTTTCGATGACGCTGAGGCAAAATGGAGGTTCTATGCCGTTAATGTGCCGAATTATCCCATCCATTAGCTTTTGAATTGTTGCTGGCTTATCGACGTACACCTTTTCTTTCAAATAACCCAAAAGAAAAAAGTCCAACGGTGTCAAATCACATGATCTTGGCGGCCAATTGACATCGCAATTACGTGAGATAACACGGCCATTTAATTTGTTGCGCAAAAGAGCCATTGTTTCGTTAGCTGTGTGGCAAGTGGCATCGTCCTGCTGAAACCACATATCATCCACATCTATATCTTCCAATTCGGGAAATAAAAAGTTCGTTATCATCTCACGATAGCGAACACCATTCACAGTATGGTGTTCATTCACAGTATGGTGTTCATTCACAGTATGGTGTTCATTCACAGTATGGTGTTGAAAAAGTACGGCCCGATGATGCCGCCAGCCCATAAACCGCACCAAACAGTCACTCTTTGTGGGTGCATTTGTTTTTCGACAATCACTCTTGGATTCTCATTCGCCCAAATGCGGCAATTCTGTTTATTGACGAATCCACTGAGGTAAAAATGTGCCTTGTCACTGAAAATGATTTTCTTCGAAAATTGATCATCCACTGTTGCCATTTCTTGGAACCATTTAACAAGTTGTTGGATTGTGTATCTCTCCATGGTTCAAATTGAATAAGTCTGAAATAGAGAAATGTTAAATAAAATTCGGAAAAAAAACTTGGCGTTTAGGTGTGGTTCACATTCAACATCGGCCCTTACAATTTAACCACCCTTTTTTACATACAGTAGTAAGTTCGGCCCGGCCGAATCTTAAATACCCACCACCATGAATCAAATATAATAGTTTACTTTGAAAATTCTTCGTCGTAGCGGATTACTTGATAATGTATATAATTTCATAATAATTATATGACAGATATTCTCCCAAGTAGATCAGTTCAACCAGTACGCTTCGCGAAGATAAATTTTTATACCCTCCACCATAGGATCGGGGGTATATTAACATTGTCATTCCGTTTGTAACACATCGAAATATTGCTCTAAGACCCCATAAAGTATATATATTCTGGGTCGTGGTGAAATTCTGAGTCGATCTGAGCATGTCCGTCCGTCCGTCCGTCTGTTGAAATCACGCTAACTTCCGAACGAAACAAGCTATCGACTTGAAACTTGGCACAAGTAGTTGTTATTCATGTAGGTCGGATGGTATTGCAAATGAGCCATATCGGTTCACTTTTACGTATAGCCCCATATAAAAGAATTTGGCTTGCGAGTCCTCTACCATGAAAAAATTGGTCCACATCGGTCCATAATTGCATATAGCCCCCATATAAACCGATCCCCCGATTTGGCTTGCGGAGCCTTTAAGAGAAGCAAATTTCATCCGATCCGACTGAAATTTGGTACATGGTGTTAGTATATGGTCTGTAACAACCATGCAAAAATTGGTTCACATCGGTCCATAATTATATATAGCCTCCATATAAACCGATCACCAGATTTAACCTCCGGAGCCTCTTGGAAGACCAAAATTCATCTGATTCAGTTGAAATTTTGTACGTGGTATTAATGTATGGCCTCAAACACCCATGCAAAAATTGGTCGAAATCGGTCCATAATTATATATAGGACCCACATAAACCGATCCCCAGATTTGACCTCCGGAGCCCCTTGGAAGAGCAAATTTCATCCGAGTCAGTTGAAATTTGGTACATTGTGTTAGTATATGGCCGTTCCATATCGGTCTATAGTTATATATAGTAGAGGTCTGCACAATTCCATTTGTAAATGCAGAGTACACGTGTACTTGCTAAATGAGTACATATATTTGAGAGAGTCGCAAAACAATTGGTACACATTTTAATGAACACCAAAAGCCACGAGTAACTTCTTGTTGCTACTCTGATGTCTTCACTGCCAACAAACACATATTCCTCTTTCTCTCTTATTGAAGTGTACTCAGAGTGATCACGTCGAGTATGTTGCGAGAACAAAACTTCATAGAGTACTCCATGTACCACGTGCAGTTTCAGAAATACAAGAAAACAGTTACTCTCCATAATATATGTTTTCGGATTGATATAAAGAACGGCAAACGTTAAGGTAAGTGTGTGACATACATAAATATATGAAATATGTGATATACATACATATCTATCTATCTATCTATATATATAAAATTCAATCTATGTTTGTTTATTTGTTTGTTTGTTTGTTTATTTGTTTATTTGTATGTTCCGAGTTGGCTCCAAAACGGCTGAACCGATTTACTTGAAACTTTGAGAGATCGTAGGGGGCGTTCATGTGGTGAAAATAGGGTACCTCTTTTTTTGACACCTGGTCGCGGAGGGGGACCTCCCCTTTGTCGGACTTTTTGAAAATTGGACCAAAGTTGACCGATTTGCTTGAAATTTTCATTGAAGGTTGGGGTTGGCATCTAGATAAAGATCCGCTACCTTATATTTCGATATTTGGTGGCGGAGGGGGACCTCCCCTTTGTTCGACTTTTTTTTAAAGTACAGTGAAAAAACTAAAATTCTCTAAATTATCTGAGATTTACAGAGAACATGCGGTGAGGTTATGGAATTAATATGGTGTACCTGATGATTTCATATGTGGACGGGGAGGGGGACCTCCCCCTTGCCCTACTTTTTGAAACATGGAATAAAATTATGCGATTTGCTTGAAATTTTCATTGAATGTTGGCGTTGGCATCTAGACAAAAATCCGCTACATTATTTTTCGATATTTGGTCGGGGAGGAGGACCACCCATTTGCCCGCCTTTTTTTTAAAGTACAGTGAAAACAAAACTAAACTCCCCCGACTGAAATTTTACGGAAAAAATGGGTGAGGTTATGAAATTTATATCAGGTTCCTGATTTTTTAATATTTGGTCGGGGAAAAATAAAAGGGCATAGGGAGACATCCGCTTCTCTTAAGTATGTTACATACAGAGAAACCATTAAACTTTACCAAATTTACAGAGGACTGGGGAGAGGTTACGATATTAATAGTTGATACCTGATTTTGTGATATTTGGGCGAAGAGGCAACCTTCCTTGCCCCACACTTGAAGGAAAGTTTCAAGAATTGCTATTCACTACGGTGTTTGTCGATATTGCATCGGGGAAAGTGACGTCCCTTTAAAACAATAGAGCAAAATTTAAACATCCCCGATCTACTTGAAATTTACAGGGAACGTGGGAGGAGGTGATGAAATTTATACATGATTTTTAAATTAATGTATGATTTTTCGATATCTGTTTGGGGAAGGGGAAAATTGAAATAAACTTTGTCGATTTACTTCGATAGAATTTATAGGGACCATTGAGTAGATGCGAAATTAATATAGGGTACGTGATAGTCCGATATCAGGTGGGAGTGGAGCGAAGATGGTTTCCCTTTTGTCCGTTTTTTTTTTCTTAATTTGAAAGTAGAGGGTTGTCCGTAAATGGGAACTCGGTACATAATTTTATTATTTTTGCACAAGCTTCTGCCAGACTTCTTTTTAGTAAAGAACTTAAATTTACATGAAATTGGGAGCCAACGTAGAGGATGCATCATTTTCCAACATTTTAGCAAATGTTAATGTGGTAAAATTTTTTACTACTTTTGCATTTTCCGATTTATTGGATGGGAAACAGTAATTCTTTGTATGTTATTATAATATAGTGTTTAATTTTCAGATATGTTGAGGAGAAGGATACCTTTCCTTGACAAACCACTTAATAATGACAAACCACTAAAAAATTCACAAGAAATATAGAAGATTGTCCAACTACTTGAATACAGAACATTATTAAAAAATTTGGAGGAAAGGGTACACCCTCTCCCCGTCATTTTTTAAGACGAACCGTTTTACATAAGCAAGTAGTCCGATTTTACGAAAAAGCAAGTAGTCCGATTTGTTTGAAAGAATTCAAATCTTTTCGAATTTGTTTTCAGCACGAAGGATATGGTTGACTAAGTTTACGCAAAATGTTCCAACAAATACGCTTCGGAAGGCGCAGCGAAGCGGGCCGGGTTACGCTAGTGATTAATAATAATGGAAAGTTTTGCTTCGCACATAACTGAGCAATATTTGTGGTACCACGTGAAGTGAAGAGAATCCATGTTGTACTTTTTCTCAAGTACTTACATTTTTTCGGAACACATATTGTTTCGGATAAGTACTTGGTGGTATTTGACAAGCAAGTGTTCTCTTCACTTCACTACTTGCGCTCTGAGAGAAAGACAGTGTATGTACTATATTCGACAGCGAATTGCATACATGTAGTGAAAAGTTATTCGATGCAGACCTCTAATATATAGCCCTCAGATAAATCGATTCCCAATCACACAAAAATTGGTCCATATCAAGTTCATAATTGTATATAGCCCCCCGATATTTCAATTCTGGTTCTCTACGTACCGTGGAGAAGTCCATATCGATTCGTAATTATTTGTAGACTTACCTATACATAACTTTTTGGTCTAATATACCACGTATGAACTAAAATCTGGAAAATTTTACTTTCAGTTTCCTCAAAAAGTGAAATCGGTCTATATCGATGCCTTACATAATGGACCGGTAAAAATAAATGCGATACAGATTTTTGAGGGTCTAAAATACCAGTATATTTACATTTTCGGGCAAATCGGATAAAAACTACGGTTTCTAGAAGCCCAAGGAGTTAAATCGGGAGATCGGTCTATATGGGGGCTATACTAAAACATGGCTCGATACACACCATATTTGGCTGACATATTTGTGGTCCTAAAATACCTAGGTTTCCAATTTCAGGCAAGGTGGATAAAAACTACAGATTTTAGCAGCCCAAGAAATAAATTCGAGAGGTAGGTCTATATGGGGACCATGGACCAATTCTCACCATTTTCGACACACCTTTTAAAGGTCCTCAAATACCTCTAGAAGTCAAATTTCTGACAAATTGGGTAAAAACTATGAATTCTACAAGACCATGAAGTAAAATCGGGAGATCAGTCTATATGGGGGCTACACCAAAACATGGAGCGATACACCACATTTTCGACACACCAATTTGCGGTCTTAAAATACCTCTAGATTTCATATTTCCGGCAAATCGGATTGTAAATACAGTTTCTAGACGCCCAAGAAATAAAATTTGGAGATTGGCCTATATGATGGCTATACCAAAACATGGACCGATACTGACCATTTTCGACACACCAATTTATGGTCCTAAAATACCTCTAGATTTTTAATTTCTGGCAAATCGGATTGTAAATACAGTTTCTAGACGCCCAAGAAGCTAGATCGGGAATCGGTCCATATGGGGCTATACCAAAACATGGACCGATACCCCCATTTTCGGCATACCTTTTGATGGTCCTAAATTACCTCTAGATTTTCAATTTCAGACAAATCGGATAGAAAATACACTTTCTAGACGCCCAAGAAGCAAAATCGGTCCATATGGGGGCTATACCAAAACATGGACCGACAGACAACATTTTCGGCATACTTTTTGATGGTCCTAAATTACCTATAGATTTCCAATTTCAGGCAAATTGGATAAAAACTACGGTTTTTTATAAGCCCAAGACCCCAAATCGGGAGGTGGGTTTATATGGGGACTATATCAAAACTTGGACCGATATAGCCCATCTCCGAACGCTATTTTCGACACACCAATTTGTGGTCTTAAAGGACCTCTAGATTTTCAATTTCAGACAAATCGGATAGAAAATACACTTTCTAGACGCCCAAGAAGCAAAATCGGGAAATCGGTCCATATGGGGGCTATACCAAAACATGGACCGACAGGCACCATTTTCGGCATACTTTTTAATGGTCCTAAATTACCTCTAGATTTCCAATTTCAAGCAAATTGGATAAAAACTACGGTTTTTATAAGCCCAAGACCCCAAATCGGGAGGTGGGTTTGTATGGGGACTATATCAAAACTTGAATCGCTATAACCCATCTCCGAACTTGACCTGCCTGCACACAAAACATGTATCTGTGCCAAATTTCTTGACGATAGCGCCATTATTGAAGGCTGTAGCGTGATTACAACAGACAGACAGACAGACGGACATGCTTATATCGTCTTAGAATTTCTCCCTGATCAAGAATATATATACTTTATATAGTCGGAAATCAATATTTCGTTGTGTTACAAAAGGAATTACAAACTTATTATACCCCCGTCACCATTCTATGGTGTTGGGTATAATAATATGTGTGAGTGTAAACATATATAAATTTACAAATTTCGAGTAAACATATCCCAGTGGTAAAAATTTAAACCAATTACCAAACAATCGATTATGTTCTTGCGAAAACTGGGAGATTAAGTAAGTACGTTTTATGTAAATAAAAATTGAGTTGAAATTGGTACTACTTATAACCATTGCTATAGCTCCCAATCAGTGCTGCCGCTACTACTTCAATCGAAGTATTTTGCTTCATTTTCACAAAATTTACTTCGTCACTCCTTCTTCCAAAAATCTGCTTCACTTTTTGTTCTGCTTCAAATTTTTAATATTTTCCCCATATTACCTAAATGTTTTTCCTATTCCTTTAATTACGATGAACATAGCGGTTTTAATCATTGAATTATTAACCGATGTGGACCAATTTTTGCATAGTTGTTAGAGACCATATACTTACGTACCAAATTTCAGCCGGATCGGATGAAATTTGGTTCTCTTAGAGGCTCCGCCAGCCAAATCAGGGGATTAGTTTATAAGGGGGTTATATATAATTATGGACCGATGTGGACCAATTTTTGCATGGTTGTTAGAGATCCTATGCTGAAACCATGTACCAAATTTCAGCTGGATCGGATGAAATTTGCTTCTCTTAGAGTCCCCGCCAAGCCAAATTTGGGAGTATTTCGATGTGTTACAAACGGAATGACAAAGTTAATATACCCCCATCCTATGGTGGAGGGTATAATAAAATGAATTCTATTGTTTTGTTTTCAAAAATTTATGCTACTTCAATTTTATTCAATCTACTCCACTTTTTTCCAAAATCTACTTCACTCAATTTTTCACTAGCGGCAGCACTGCTCCCAATCAACTCTCTCATTATCACTCTCAATTTTACTCTCCCATGCCAGCATAAATAGCAAAAGCCAACATACAATGCATACACACCCACACGCACCACGCTACAACAAACCAAACAAAAACTCACTCTCAAACTGAGCACAACAACGTCAATAATTTTAGAAAAATTCAAATTTCTCCTCGTTTAATTTAAAAAATTAAACGATTCGCCATATCTACAAAAAATTACCTTTCATTTGAGACCAAATTTACCATCGCACGCCCACAATATGTACCAAAAAAAAGTGGCCTATTAATATATAAAAATAATATAAACTTTTTGTCAAGATTTTAGTTCTATAGAAAATGTTGTCAAAGAGTTATCTCTATGGAAAGTTTTTGTCAAAAGTTTATTCGTATAAAACATTTTTTCAAAATGTTATTCCTCTAGAAAATTTAGTCAACATTTTATTTCTGTAGAGAATTTTGTCATAATTGTATTTTTATAGCAAATTTTCTCAAAATTTTATTTGTAAAGAATTTTTTTTTTTCAAAAATTTATTTCTTCTGTAGAAAAGTTTCTCAAAAATTTATTCCAAAAAACAAAAAAACAATTTCTAATAACACCCAAATGTATTTTATTTCAAAATGTTATTTCCTCTAGAAAATTTAGTCAAAATTTTATTTTTATAGCGAATTTTCCCAAAATTTTATTATACCCTGCGCCACACTGTGGAACAGGGTATTATAAGTTAGTGCATATGTTTGTAACACCCAGAAGGAGACGAGATAGACACATGGTGTCTTTGGCAATAATGCTCAGGGTGGGTCCCTGAGTCGATATAACCATGTCCGTCTGTCCGTCCGTCCGTCTGTCTGTGAACACATTTTTGTGATCAAAGTCTAGGTCGCAATTTAAGTCCAATCGCATTCAAATTTGGCACATGTTCCTAATTTGGGTCAGAATAGAACCCTATTGATTTTGGAAGAAATCGGTTCAGATTTAGATATAGCTCCCATATATATCTTTCGCCCGATATGCACTAATATGGACCCAGCAGCCAGAGTTTTATACCGATTTGCTTGAAATTTTGTACAAACATAACACTTGGTCGTATAGTCAAGTGTGCAAAATTTGATTGAAATCGGTTCAGATTTTGATATAGCTCCATATATATCTTTCGGCCGATATGGACTTATATGGTCTTAGAAGCCATATTGTTGGCCGAATTTGGTTGAAATTTTTCACTAGGAGTACAATTAGTAGTATACTCAAGTGTGCAAAATTTGGTTGAAATCGATTCAAATTTAGACATAGCTCCCATATATATCTTTCGCCCGATATGGACTAATATTGTCCTAGAAGCCAGAGTTTTGGCCCAATTTGTTTAAAATTTCGCACTAGGAGTACAATTAGTAGTGCAGTTAAGTGTGTAAAATTTGATTGAAATCGGTTCAGATTTAGATATAGCTCCCATATATATCTTTCGCCCGATATGGACTAATATGGTCCTAGAAGCCAGAGTTTTGGCCCAATTTGGTTGAAATTTTGCACAGGGAGTAGATTTAGCATTGTAGCTATGCGTGCCAAATTTGATTGAAATCGGTTCAGATTTATATATAGCTCCCATATATAGCTTTCGCCCGATTTACACTCATATGACCACAGAGGCAAATTTTTAACTCCGATTAAGTTGAAATTTTGCATAGGGAGTAGAATTATCATTGTGGCTATCCGTGCCAAATTTGGTTGAAATCGGTTCAGATTTAGATATAGCTCCCATATATATGTTTTTCTGACTTCGACAAAAATGGTCAAAATACCAACATTTTCCTTGTAAAATCGCCACTACTGAGTCGAAAAGTTGTAAAAATGACTATAATTTTCCTAACTTTCTAATACATACATATCTAGCGATAAATCAGAAATAAACTTTTGCCAAGTTTCCTTAAAATTGCTTCAGATTTAAATGTTTCCCATATTTTTTACTAACATTGTGTTCCACCCTAGTGCATTAGCCGACTTAAATTTTGAGTCTATAGATTTTGCAGAAGTCTATCAAATTCTGTCCAGATCGAGTGATATTTAAATGTATGTATTTGGGACAAACCTGTATATATAGCCCCCAACACATTTGACGGATGAGATATGGTATCGAAAATTTAGATCTACAAAGTGGTGCAGGGTATAATATAGTCGGCCCCGCCCTACTTTAGACTTTCCTTACTTGTTTTTATAGCAAATTTTCCCAAAATTTTATTTCTATAGATTTTTTTTTTCAAAAATTTATTTCTTCTATAGAAAAGTTTCCCAAAATTTTATTACGAAAAAAAAACAATTTCTAATAACACCCAAATGTATTCTATTTCCTTTAAACAAAATGCAAACTCATACTCCTCCGACATTTACCATCAACCACTTAATTAATTTACCTTTTGGTAATAATTACCACATATACAATAACAATTACATATAATCTTGTTTACAAGCAAATTTTTAGAACAAAATTCTTCTCAAAATAAAAATGCATATCAAGCACAATTATCATTTAATGGTGGAGGAGAAGAAACTCAAGTCAAATCGAATGAATCGAATGGACGAGAAATTCCCATGTGAGTAACTCCAAATCTCAGCAAGCATAGAGAAGAATATTTACAGAAATAAAACAAAAATATGCTGATGATGATTTCCTCCAAAACATAAGACTGTGCCACATATAGCAAACCTCGAAATTATTATGGCATCGCTAAGTTATATTGAAGGAGGTGTCTTTGGATGAAGCCACGAGTTTTGCTAACATTTATTGTTCTTCAATGGAGTGTTAAATATCCTGAAAATGGTAACCACCCCTCTACTCACTCTCTCTCATCGGTGTTAATTAAGCACTTTGGTAAAGTGTTAATATTGAAAAAGGTTATCCTCTTAAGAGTACTCATGGGCTACTATAAGAAGATTCAGTCTTTCAATGATACATTCACTGAAAAAACAGCAACAGCGTGTTTCAAAGATTTTGTCTTTGCACTAATGATTTTGGTATGGATTCCGAGCCAAAAAAGTGGAGAATTGTAGTAGGGACAAGTTTAAGACAAAATTCTCTTTTAAATTTTGGTTTTACATATTCGCTTCTAAGAAATAAATTTTAATTTACTTATTTTTTTAACTTACCCCCTTACCACCAGATATTAAGAAAAAACCCCTAAATTGTTCTAGAGTTTTTTCAAAACCCCTAAAAAATTTTAGGAATGTAAATAGATAAAAATGCCTTTCAAAATCTTTTAAAAAAAATTCTGTTTTGATACACACAACATGTATATCAATTTATAAAGTTTTTAAATAGAATTAATTAAAAAAATATTTAAATAAAATTTCGGTTTATAATGTAGAAAAGTTAATAAAATAGAATTCAAAAAATATATGCATTATTCGCCAAAAATAGTCCAAAATTCCAAAATCTTCGGCATTGGCAGTGTCCAATTGTTGTAAATAAATAATTTATTTATTAATATATTTTTTTTTACTTTTTTCTTCAAATTCATGTCCAATTTATTCCAAATTCAATTGAGTATTGTTTTACTTTATAAGGTTAAGATATTTTCCACCCCTAACCCCTGGCAACACTGTGTTTGGCTTTTGTCATGCTGCAATGGGAGAGTAAGTATGAGAGTGATAAGGAGAGTGTTGATAGTGAGAAGAGAGTGAGTTAAAAAATGGGAGTAACAGAATTGGTTTTTGTATAGGCCGTAATCAAAACTGCCAATTTTGCCTATTTTTTACTAAATAAAAAATAGCAAATGCCAATTTTCCCAGTTTTGCCCCAAAAATGACGATATTAGCTCCGTTCAAAAATTTTGAATAGAAGCAGTTTGTTTACACGTTTAGAGCCAGCAAAAGAAAGTTTTTGCTAAAAATTGCATACAAGTTGGAGCTGTACCTCATTTTACATCTACAGTATTAGTATCACGGTTGCCACTCGTGCCAAATATAATCCACCAAAATTTGAAAAAAAAATTACCAAAAATCTACAAAATTAAAAAAATTAACAACTTCAAGTTGATCAAATATTTGTGGTTAGTATATAAAAAAATGTTGTTTTACTCCAAAGAAATGTTTTATATTGAATTTAAAGAAAATCTTGTTAACATTTTATGTCTACAGAAAAAGTTGTAAAAATTTTATTTCTATAGAAAATTTCGTCAAAATTTTATTTCTATGGAAATGTTGTCTAAATTTTATTTCTCTAGAAATTTTTGTCTACATTTTATTTCTATAGAAAATTTTAGCCAAAATTTTATTTCTATGGAAATTTATTTCTATAGAAAATTTCGTCAACATTTTATTTCTATGGAAGTTTTGTCAAAATTTGTATTTCTATAGAAAAGTTTGTCAAAATTTGTATTTCTATAAAAAATTTTATCAAAATTTTTATTTCTATAGAAAATTTTGTCTAAATTTTATTTCTATGGAAAATTTTTTCAATATTTTATTTCTATAGAAAATTTTGTAAAAATTTTAGTTATAAAGAAAATGTCAAATTCTAGTTCCATAGAAAATTTTGTCAAAATGTTATTGTTGTTGTTTTTTTTTTCAGCTTAAAACCATACATTGACTAAACTACAAGTGTAGCTTAATCAACAGAGGAAAAGAATGTGGTAATTCCGAAACGTGCGTCCATCCAACCATCTTGCAGTCTATAGGGCTTTGCCCAAATAAATTTTCCTCTGTTGGTTAAGCTACACTTGTAGTTTAGTCAATGTCAAAGAACAAAACCAACAATAACAAAACAAAACGAATGGAAAAAGAAGAGGAGGCACGCTCTAAATAAACCCAGCCAACTGAATTTAAATCGATGATTTGACAGTGGCATAGGAAAAGAGATATGTTTGTTTCGAATTTATTTCGGCATAAGCCGGCTTTCAATGTAAAACCTTTTTTCGGAAGGTTCAAGTGTGGTTTTTGTTTGGTTTAATAAACTGCCTGAATTTATTCTGATAATTGGTTGATAGTTTTGCTGCAAGTAGAGGATGCTGATGAGGAATGTGGTAATTCCGATGCGTCCATCCAACCATCTTGCAGTCTATAGCGTTTTGCCCAAATAAATTTGACAAACATTCTTTTCCTCTGTTGGTTAAGCTACACTTGTAGTTTAGTCAATGTATGGTTTTAAGCTGAAATAAAAAAAACAACAACAATGCTTAAAGAACAAAACCAACAATAACAAAACAAAATGAATGAAATTTTATTTCTATAGCAACTTTTGTCAAAATTTTATTTCTATAAATTTTTTTTCTATATAACTTTGTCAGAATTTTGTTTCTATGGACAATCTTTTCAATATTTTATTTCTATTGAAAATTTTGACCAAATTTTATTTCTATAGAAAATTTTGTCAAAATTTTATTTCTATAGAAAATTTTGTCAAAATTTTATTTCTATAGAAAATTTTGTCAAAATTTTATTTCTATAGAAAATTTTGTCAAAATTTTATTGTTATAGAAAATTTTGTCAAAATTTTATTTCTATAGAAATTTTTGTCAAAATTTTATTTCTATAGAAAATTTTGTCAAAATTTTATTTCATAGAAAATTTTGTCAAAATTTTTTTTATATACAAAATTTTGCCAAAATTTTATTTCTATAGAAAATTTTGTCAAAATTTTATTTCTATTGAAAATTTTGTCAAAATTTTATTTCTATGGAAAATTTTGTTAAAATATTTATTTCTATAAAAAATTTTGACAAAATTTTATTTCTATAGAATATTTTGTCAAAATTTTATTGCTATAGAAAATTTTGTCAAAATTTAATTTCTATAGAACATTTTGTTAAAATTTTATTTCTATAGGAAATTTCGTCGAAATTTTATTTCTATGGACAATCTTTTTTGAATATTTTATTTCTATTGAAAATTTTGTCCAAATTTATTTCTATGGAAAATTTTGTCAAAATTTTACTTCTGTAGAAAATTTTGTCAAAATTTTATTTCTATAGAAATTTTTGGCAAAATTTTATTTCTATTTTTTGCTATAGAATATTTTGTCAAAATTTTATTTCTATAGAAACTTTGTTTCTGCAGAAAATTTTATCAAAATTTTATTTCTATAGAAAATTTTGTCAAAATTTTATTTATATAGAAAATTTTGTCAAAGTTTTATTTCTATATAATATTTTGTCAAAATTTTATTTCTATGGAAAATTTTTTCAATATTTTATTTCTATCGAAAATTTTATTTCTATAGAAAATTTTAGTTATAAAATTTAGTTATAAATTTTAGTTCCATAGAAATTTTTGTCAAAATTTTATTTCTATAGAAAATTTTGTCAAAATTTTATTTCTATTGAAAATTTTGTCAAAATTTTATTTCTATGGAAAATTTTGTTAAAATATTTATTTCTATAAAAAATTTTGACAAAATTTTATTTCTATAGAAAATTTTGTCCAAATTTTATTGCTATAGAAAATTTTGTCAAAATTTAATTTCTATAGAACATTTTGTTAAAATTTTATTTCTATAGGAAATTTCGTCGAAATTTTATTTCTATGGACAATCTTTTCAATATTTTATTTCTATTGAAAATTTTGACCAAATTTTATTTCTATAGAAAATTTTGTCAAAATTTTATTTCTATAGAAAATTTTGTCAAAATTTTATTTCTATAGAAAATTTTGTCAAAATTTTATTTCTATAGAAAATTTTGTCAAAATTTTATTGTTATAGAAAATTTTGTCAAAATTTTATTTCTATAGAAATTTTTGTCAAAATTTTATTTCTATAGAAAATTTTGTCAAAATTTTATTTCATAGAAAATTTTGTCAACATTTTTTTATATACAAAATTTTGCCAAAATTTTATTTCTATAGAAAATTTTTTCAAAATTTTATTTCTATTGAAAATTTTGTCAAAATTTTATTTCTATGGAAAATTTTGTTAAAATATTTATTTCTATAAAAAATTTTGACAAAATTTTATTTCTATAGAATATTTTGTCAAAATTTTATTGCTATAGAAAATTTTGTCAAAATTTAATTTCTATAGAAATTTTGTTAAAATTTTATTTCTATAGGAAATTTCGTCGAAATTTTATTTCTATGGACAATCTTTTTTGAATATTTTATTTCTATTGAAAATTTTGTCCAAATTTATTTCTATGGAAAATTTTGTCAAAATTTTACTTCTGTAGAAAATTTTGTCAAAATTTTATTTCTATAGAAATTTTTGGCAAAATTTTATTTCTATTTTTTTCTATAGAATATTTTGTCAAAATTTTATTTCTATAGAAACTTTGTTTCTGCAGAAAATTTTATCAAAATTTTATTTCTATAGAAAATTTTGTCAAAATTTTATTTATATAGAAAATTTTGTCAAAGTTTTATTTCTATATAATATTTTGTCAAAATTTTATTTCTATGGAAAATTTTTTCAATATTTTATTTCTATCGAAAATTTTATTTCTATAGAAAATTTTAGTTATAAAATTTAGTTATAAATTTTAGTTCCATAGAAATTTTTGTCAAAATTTTATTTCTATAGAAAAATTTTGTCAAAATTTTATTTCTATTGAAAATTTTGTCAAAATTTTATTTCTATGGAAAATTTTGTTAAAATATTTATTTCTATAAAAAATTTTGACAAAATTTTATTTCTATAGAAAATTTTGTCAAAATTTTATTGCTATAGAAAATTTTGTCAAAATTTAATTTCTATAGAACATTTTGTTAAAATTTTATTTCTATAGGAAATTTCGTCGAAATTTTATTTCTATGGACAATCTTTTCAATATTTTATTTCTATTGAAAATTTTGTCCAAATTTATTTCTATGGAAAATTTTGTCAAAATTTTACTTCTGTAGAAAATTTTGTCAAAATTTTATTTCTATAGAAATTTTTGCCAAAATTTTGTTTCTATTTTTTTTTATAGAATATTTTGTCAAAATTTTATTTCTATAGAAACTTTGTTTCTGCAGAAAATTTGATCAAAATTTTATTTCTATAGAAAATTTTGTCAAAATTTTATTTCTATAGAAAATTTTGTCGAAATTTTATTTCTATAGAAAATTTCGTCAAAATTTTATTTCTATGGAAAATTTTGTTAAAATTTTTATTTCTATAGAAATTTTCGTCGAAATTTTGATTTATATAGAAAATTTTGTCAAAGTTTTATTTCTATATAATATTTTGTCAAAATTTTATTTATATAGAATATTTTGTCTAAATTTTATTTCTATAGAAAATTTCGCCAAAATTTTATTTCTATGGAAAATTTTTTCCATATTTTATTTCTATCGAAAATTTTATTTCTATAGAAAATTTAGTCATAAATTTTAGTTCCATAGAATTTTTTGTCAAAATTTTATTTCTATAGAAAATTTTGTTAAAATTTTATTTCCATAGAAAATTTTGTCAAAATTTTATTTCTATAGAAAGTTTTGTCAAAATTTTATTTCTATAGAAAATTTCGTCAAAATTTCATTTCTATAGAAAATTTTGTCAACATTTTATTTCTATAGAAAATTTTGTCAAAATTTTATTTCTATAGAAAATTTTGTCAAAATTTTATTTATGTAGAAAATTTTGTCAAATTTTTATTTCTATAGAAAATTTTGTCAAAATTTTATTTATATAGAAAATTTTGTCAAAATTTTATTTCTATAGACAATTTTGTCAAAATTTTATTGTTATAGAAAATTTTGTCAAAATTTTATTTCTATAGAAATTTTTGTCAAAATTTTATTTCTATAGAAAATTTTGTCAAAATTTTATTTCATAGAAAATATTGTCAAAATTTTTTTTATATACAAAATTTTGCCAAAATTTTATTTCTATAGAAAATTTTGTCAAAATTTTATTTCTATTGAAAATTTTGTCAAAATTTTATTTCTATGGAAAATTTTGTTAAAATATTTATTTCTATAAAAAATTTTGACAAAATTTTATTTCTATAGAATATTTTGTCAAAATTTTATTGCTATGGAAAATTTTGTCAAAATTTAATTTCTATAGAACATTTTGTTAAAATTTTATTTCTATAGGAAATTTCGTCGAAATTTTATTTCTATGGACAATCTTTTTTGAATATTTTATTTCTATTGAAAATTTTGTCCAAATTTATTTCTATGGAAAATTTTGTCAAAATTTTACTTCTGTAGAAAATTTTGTCAAAATTTTATTTCTATAGAAATTTTTGGCAAAATTTTATTTCTATTTTTTTCTATAGAATATTTTGTCAAAATTTTATTTCTATAGAAACTTTGTTTCTGCAGAAAATTTTATCAAAATTTTATTTCTATAGAAAATTTTGTCAAAATTTTATTTATATAGAAAATTTTGTCAAAGTTTTATTTCTATATAATATTTTGTCAAAATTTTATTTCTATGGAAAATTTTTTCAATATTTTATTTCTATCGAAAATTTTATTTCTATAGAAAATTTTAGTTATAAAATTTAGTTATAAATTTTAGTTCCATAGAAATTTTTGTCAAAATTTTATTTCTATAGAAAATTTTGTCAAAATTTTATTTCTATTGAAAATTTTGTCAAAATTTTATTTCTATGGAAAATTTTGTTAAAATATTTATTTCTATAAAAAATTTTGACAAAATTTTATTTCTATAGAAAATTTTGTCAAAATTTTATTGCTATAGAAAATTTTGTCAAAATTTAATTTCTATAGAACATTTTGTTAAAATTTTATTTCTATAGGAAATTTCGTCGAAATTTTATTTCTATGGACAATATTTTCAATATTTTATTTCTATTGAAAATTTTGTCCAAATTTATTTCTATGGAAAATTTTGTCAAAATTTTACTTCTGTAGAAAATTTTGTCAAAATTTTATTTCTATAGAAATTTTTGCCAAAATTTTGTTTCTATTTTTTTTTATAGAATATTTTGTCAAAATTTTATTTCTATAGAAACTTTGTTTCTGCAGAAAATTTGATCAACATTTTATTTCTATAGAAAATTTTGTCAAAATTTTATTTCTATAGAAAAATTTGTCGAAATTTTATTTCTATAGAAAATTTCGTCAAAATTTTATTTCTATGGAAAATTTTGTTAAAATTTTTATTTCTATAGAAATTTTCGTCGAAATTTTGATTTATATAGAAAATTTTGTCAAAGTTTTATTTCTATATAATATTTTGTCAAAATTTTATTTATATAGAATATTTTGTCTAAATTTTATTTCTATAGAAAATTTCGCCAAAATTTTATTTCTATGGAAAATTTTTTCAATATTTTATTTCTATCGAAAATTTTATTTCTATAGAAAATTTAGTCATAAATTTTAGTTCCATAGAATTTTTTGTCAAAATTTTATTTCTATAGAAAATTTTGTTAAAATTTTATTTCCATAGAAAATTTTGTCAACATTTTATTTGTATAGAAAATTTTGTCAAAATTTTATTTCTATAGAAAGTTTTGTCAAAATTTTATTTCTATAGAAAATTTCGTCAAAATTTTATTTCTATAGAAAATTTTGTCAACATTTTATTTCTATAGAAAATTTTGTCAAAATTTTATTTCTATAGAAAATTTTGTCAAAATTTTATTTCTATAGAAAATTTTGTCAAAATTTTATTTATGTAGAAAATTTTGTCAAATTTTTATTTCTATAGAAAATTTTGTCAAAATTTTATTTATATAGAAAATTTTGTCAAAATTTTATTTCTATAGACAATTTTGTCAAAAGTTTATGTCTATAGAAAATTTTGGCAAAATTTTTTTTCTATAGAAAATTTCGTCTATAGAAATAGAAAATGTTTTTATCTTAGTTGGAGAGGAAAAACTTGCAATATCTACCTACTAAAACATCAAGAATTCTACGAATCTACCAAACAGTAACAAATCTACCATTTTTTGGTAGAATTCTACCAACTGTGCACAAAAATGATGCAAAATTGGCGCAGAAGCGATAAATTTAACATGTGCTCGTCATAGGATGGATGATATGATGATTTCGTAAATAAATATTTTTTATTTTTTTTTTTGATTTGTAATGCATTCTAACACTTATCTAAAACGATTGATCTCAAATATTTTCAAAAATTCCTAGTTTTGGATTTAGCATATTTTTCGACAAAATTCAAAAAAATTGTAACATTTTATTAACCGTACTATGGTTTTAACCAATTTGAAACAAAAAAAGTTAAAATTACCCTTTAGAAACATGAAAAATAGCGAATTATAAAAAAAGTAATTTAAAGAACTTCCTGAGTAGTTAAAATAAAAAAACATCTTTGGGAGAACCTTTTTGGAAGTGCTTTTAAAGTTGTGCCCTTAGAAGTACTTCCAATTTTTTTTGCTGGGTAGTTAATTTTTTCCATAACATAGTTTTTTTGTGTGAAATTAAAAATCTAGGTACATAAATAAATTTTTCCAAAACTAGATGTAATGTCGGGATATTTCGTAATGGTGGTCATTCGAGTAATGACTGTAAAAATCTACAACGTTTTAATTTGAAATTATATGAAAGGAGCTATTTTGATTTTTTGCCCACTGATGAAAGAAACTCAAACAAAAATGGTTCTTACACGCAAAAAAATAATTCTTTCCTCCCAAACGAAATTTTAGACAAACAAAGTTCGTTTCTCATTTGCTTTTCGCTGTAAGGAAGTGTATTTGGAAGAAAAGTATATACTTTTTGTGATAAACGTTTATTCTTTTCCAGGATGTAAAAACAATTTCATAAAGACTAGCTCAAAAAAAAACATTATTTTCTTGCTAATTGCATTGTCCCTCACATCTTTCTCACATCCACGAGGATTTTTAGTTCTTAACACCTTTTCCTGTAATACCAACATTACATTGTTCAACATTACATTGTACTATATTAAATTTTGAACTGTAAAATGTGTCTTATTAAAGACCTAAAGTCAGAAAAGAACAGTGTTTGATATAAACGAAATGGACTGTGTTATTATTTCAAAAATAACTTTTTTTATTGAAAAAATAAAAATTTTGTAACAAACGAATTTTTTTTGGTGATAAAAGTTTAAAATTTTCGAAGCAATTCAAAAAACTCTAACAAAAGAAAAACGTTTTCGGTACACGTTTTCCAAGCGTTTTTTTTCTTTGCGTGTATAAATCCAGAATCTGATCTGACTCAACATATGTGGAAATTTTAAATTTAAATTCGGAAACCGTACAATTTTAGCCAATCTTCTTGAGGAAGTATGTCTCATCAAATCCTCTCGATATTCTCTATGTTATCAAGTAACCAGCTAAGGTTTTCACAGGATCACAGTTGATCCCTGCTGGTGGGTATTTAAGATTCGGTATGACTGAACTTCCGACCTTGTTCTATCATAAATTATTTCCCTCAAATTTTCATCATCTGTTTTAATAATAAATTTAATATGATGACCACTAATTGATGCGCAGGACACATCCTTTTTATGAGGTTTGAGTCCTGGATAAATGCCTAGCTTTTATGTAAAAAAATTCTACTATACATAAGGGGGTGTTATGAGCTAAGCTTTTATTGTAGAATAATTTGGAGAGATTTGTAAAAGCTCAATCGCTGCATATTAAGAAACAAAGCTTTTCAGCTCCTTTATCAAAATCTCAGACCTAACGCAAGGGAAAACCTTTTTCACCTACACTGACACTAAACTATTGTGAATGATTTTTTTACAAAATAGTTTTAAGGTTAGACGTACAGATGTCGCTAATTGATATTCAGTTTTACACCGTTAACCAAAGGAAGGAGAGTATAGCCGAAAGAACGCCATGTCACACTAGAAGAAAAAAAAAAACAACGTAGAGAGGTTTCGAAATACTAAAAAATTCCATAAGCCTAAGAAGCACTAAAAACTTCTGGTGAAAAATTATTGGGTGTTCGTTTTGATTTTTGTGAGAGTCTAGAAGATATATTTTTTATACGATTTCGCAAAAATTGGATATCTAGCGGGCCTGTATAAATGTAGCGAAACTACCAAAGTACCCTAAAAAGAGATGGTGCGAATGCATGCAAATTTAAATAAATAACAAGTATATGCCGCCTTAAGTTCGGCCAGGCCGAAGCTTATGTGCCCTCCACCATGGATTGCGTAGAAACTTCTACTAAAGACTGTCATCCACAATCGAATTACTTGGGTTGCGGTAACACTTGCCGGTAACAAGGTATCTTAAAACTTCCTAACACCGTCTTCTAAATTGTATGTTATTCCATACAAAAAAAGACCGATTAATTCAGTTTGACAAAATTTTCTATAGAAATAAAATTTTGACAAAATTTTCTTTAGAAATAAAATTTCGTTATTGTTGTTTTTTTGATCTCAGCTAAAAGCCATGCATTGACTAAACTACAAGTGTAGCTTAACCAACAGAGGAAAAGTATGCATGTCAAATTTATTTGACTGCAAGATGGTTGGATGTACAGCTGTTTCGGAATTACCACATTCCTCATCAGCATCCTCTACTTGCAGTAAAACTATCAACCAATTATCAGAATAAACACTTGAACCTCCCGAAAAGTGAATTACCCGAATTTATTCTGACAATTGGTTGATAGTTTTGCTGCAAGTAGAGGATGCTGATGAGGAATGTGGTAATTCCGAAACAGCTGTACATCCAACCATCTTGCAGTCTATAGGGCTTTGCCCAAATAAATTTGACAAGCATACTTTTCCTCTGTTGGTTAAGCTACACTTGTAGTTTAGGCAATGCATGGCTTTAAGCTGAGATAAAAAAAAACAACAATAACGATTGAAGAGAAGCCAACAATAACAAACAAAACGAAAGAAATAAAATTTCGACAAAATTTTCTATAGAAATAAAATTTTGAAAAAAATTTTCTAAAGAAATAAAATTTTAACAAAATTTTCTATAGAAATAAAATTTTGAGTAAATTTTCTTTAGAAATAAAATCTTGAAAGTAATAAAATTTTGACAATATTTCCTATAAAAACAAAATTTTGAAAAAATTTTCTATGGAAATAAAATTTTGACAAAATTTTCTATAGTAATAAAATGTTGAAAAAATTTTCTATAGAAATTAAATTTTTACAAAATTGTCAATAGAAATACAATCTTGAAAGAAAATTTCTATAGAAATAAAATTTTGACAAAATGTTCTATATTAATAAAATGTTGAAAAAATTACTATAGAAATAACAATTTGGTAGATTATTTTTGGCTCGAGTAGCAACTATGATTATGAATCGATACAGACCAATTTTTGTGTAATTGGGGATCGCCTATATATATAACTATTGATCCATATGGACCAATTTGGCATGGTTGTTAGCGGCCATATACTAACACCACGTTCCAAATTTCAACCGGATCGGATGAAATTTGCGCCTCCAAGAGGTTCCGAAGGTCAAATCTGGAGAACGTTTTATATGGGGGCTATATATAATTATGGACCGATATGGACCAATTCTGGCACGGTTGTTAAATATCATATACTAACACCATGTTCCAAATTACAACCGGATTGGAAGAAATTTGCTTCTCTTTGAGGCTCCGCAACACAAATCTGGGGATCGGTTTATATGGGCGCTATATATAATTATGGACCGATGTGGACCAATGTTTACACGGTTGTTAGAGACCATATACCAATACCATGTACCAAATTTCAGCCGAATCGGATGCAATTTGCTTTTCTTTGAGGCTCCACAAGCCAGATCTGGGGATCGGTTTATATGGGGGCTATATATAATTATGGACCGATATGGACAAATTTTTGCATGGTTGTTAGAGACCATATACCAACATCATGTACCAAATTTCAGCCGGATCGGATGAAATTTTTATCTCTTTGAGGCTCCGAGAGCCAAATCTGGGGATCGGTTTATATGGGGGCTATATATAATTATGGACCGATGTGGACCAATTTTTGCATGTTTATTAGAGACCATATACTAACACCACGTACCAAATTTCAACCGGATTGGGTGAATTTTGCTCCTCCAAGATGCTCCGGACGTCAAATCTGGGGATCGATTTATATGGGGGCTAATGATGCAAATTCAGTTCAACGGCTGTTGAAATGGAGGACTTCCGTCCTATGACAGGTCCATGTTAAATTCATCGCTTCTGCGTCAACTTTGCACCAATTTCGGATCCAAAAATAACATTTTCATTACTTTTTTGGCGACGCTTTTTTGCTGGGTAGTTTAATCAACTCATGGTTTTAAGCTGCAATCAAAAGAAATTTTGTCAAAATTTTATTTCTATAGAAAATTTTGCCAAAATTTTATTTGCATAGAAAATGTTGTCAAAATTTTATTTCTATATGTTAGAAAATTTTGTCAAAATATTATTTTTATAGAAAATTTTTGTCAAAATTTTATTTCTATAAAAAATTTTCTGAAAATTTTATTTCTATAGAAAATTTTGTTAAAATTTTATTTCCATAGAAAATTTTGTCAAAATTTTATTTCTATAGAAAATTTTCTGAACATTTTATTTCTGCAGAAAATTTTGTCAAAATTTTATTTCTATAGAAAATTTTGTTAAAATTTTACTTCTATAGAAATTTTGCTAAAATTTTATTTCTCTAGAAAATTTTGTCAACATTTTATTTCTATATAAAATTTTGTCAACATTTTATATCTATAGAAAATGTTGTCAAAATTTTATTGCCATAGTAAATTTTATCAAAATTTTTTTTCTATAGAAAATTTTGCCAAAATTTTATTTCTATAGATAATTTTGTCAAAATTTTTTTCTAAGGAAAATTTTTAACAACATTTTATCAAAATGTTATATCTATAGAAAATTTTGTCAAAATTTTATTGCTTTGGAAATTTTGTCAAAATTTTATTTATATAGAAAATTTAGTCAAAATTTTATTTCCATAGAAATTTTTTGTCAAAATTTTATTTCTATATGTTAGAAAATTTTGTAGAAATTTTATTTTTATAGAAAATTTTTGTCAAAATTTTATTTCTATAAAAATTCTTCTCAAAATTTTATTTCTATAGAAAATTTTGTTAAAATTTTATTTCCATAGAAAATTTTGTCAAAATTTTATTTCTATAGAAAATTTTCTGAACGTTTTTTTTTCTGTAGAAAATTTTGTCAAAATTTTATTTTCATAGAAAATTTTGTCAAAATTTTATTTCTATAGAAAATTTTCTGAACGTTTTTTTCTGTAGAAAATTTTATCAAAATTTTATTTCCATAGAAAATTTTGTCAAAATTTTATTTCTATAGAAAATTTTCTTAATGTTTTTTTCTGTAGAAAATTTTATCAAAATTTTATTTCCATAGAAATGTTTTGTCAAAATTTTATTTTTATATGTTAGAACATTTTGTCAAAATTTTATTTTTATAGAAAATTTTTGTCAAAATTTTATTTCTATAAAAATTTTTCTCAAAATTTTATTTCTATAGAAAATTTTGTTAAAATTTTATTTCCATAAAAAAATTTGTCAAAATTTTATTGCCATAGAAAATTTTATTAAAATTTTATTTCTATAAAAAATTTTGCCAAAATTTTATTTCTATATAAAATTTTGTCAACATTTTATATCTATAGAAAATTTTGTCGAAATTTTATTTCTCTAGAAAATTTTGTCAAAATTTTATTTCTATATAAAATTTTTTTCAACAAAATTTTATTGCCATCGAAAATTTTGCCAAAATTTTATTTCTATAGATAATTTTATCAAAATTTTATTTCTGTAGAAAATTTTGACAAATTTTTATTTCTATAGATAATTTTGTCAAAATTTTATTTATATAGAAAATTTTTGTCAAAAGTTTATTTCTATAAAAAATTTTCTCAAAGTTTATTTCTATATAAAATTTTGTAAATATTTTATTTTTTTTTTATTTCTAAAGAAAATTTTGCCCAAATTATTTTGTAAAGAAAATTTTGTCAAAATTTTATTTCTATGGAAAATTTGTACTAAATATATATGTCCAGTAGAGGGGAGTATACAATGGCATAAAAGCCTTTGAGTTCCGTTGTATATGCTATTCCATAAAAAAAAACATTTTACAATCATTTCTGATTAGTTGCTAATGGGTTAATACCTGACACCAGGGAGCGGTTAATTAATATTAATTAATTATTAACACGTATACGCAACCAAGTATATTATTACAAAGCAAGATCTCTTCACTCGTTATATTCCTGTAGATAGCACTTGATGTGAGCGAATTTCATTTAAATAAAATGATCTTTTTATTTCCCACTACTTAATGAATAATTATGAAAAGATTTTTATTTCCATAATCCTCATAAAAAATCTTATTTTTTCCCATTTTATTCTAACTATCATTTATCATTTCATATTCTTCCAAAACTAGGCAAAAGAGAAAAAACAGTGTCTCTAATGAAACTAATTAAATTAGTATCCTGTGAATTATAATGGGCTTTTCATTTGCCACCTCTATTATAGTTTTACTTGGGCTTTTTTGTGGTCATCTCATACTTGTGTGGTGCCTTTTCAATACCAACCACTTCTGACACTACTCATTTATGATCCTTGTCTTTAACGTCACCAAGACTTTTTTTGTTTTAATGTGGCAATGACACCATGAACTCATACTGAAGTACACTTTGAAACAATCATCCAGATTTCTGGTTTCTGGAATATTAATGATACTTCAAAATAGTTTCAAGTAGGAATGGGAGGCCTTGTTTTCAATGTTGATGAATGAGGGAAAATTTAATGATGATATAGGGGTGGAGACGGGAGGTCTGACATTTCAATGAAATGTCATCATCTTAATCTCAAACACTTTCACTAGGCTGGGCGAGGAAGATTCGAAAGTAATATGGGGGGATTATGTGTGAGAAAAAAAAAATACAAATATTTATAAAGCAAGATGTTGCCTCAAACAGTGGAATGGGAGTGAAAAATAAGTAAAATACACGAATGGATTCTTGTCGAAATAAATTTTTGACAAAATTTTCTATGGTAATAACATTTTGACAAAATTTTCTATAGAAATAAAATTTTGAGAAAAAAATTTCTATAGAAATAAAATTTTCACAAAATTTTCTATAGAAATAAAATTTTGACAAAAATTTTCAATAGAAATAAAATTTTGAGAAAACTTTCTTCAAAAATAAAATTTTGACAAATTTTTCTATAAAAAAAAAAAATTTGAGAAAATTTTCTATAGAAATAAAATTTTGAGAAAATTTTCTATAAAAATAAAATTTTGACAAATTTTTCTATAGATAAAAAATTTTGAGAAAATTTTCTATAGAAATAATTTTTTTCGTGTTTTTAGATTTGGCCAGAGTGATCCTTGCAGCGTATTTTGGATAACTTTATGATAGATAGGATGCAGGAATGCCATGGAAATGTCCATGGGTCTTGCAAAAACTATTACCTCAAGGTGGGATAGGGAAAATCAGATTTTACCATTTGCCATTATTGGCTTCAAAAGCAAAATCAATTGACCTATTAGTATTCATTATCGCCTTTCACACACACACACACCCATAATAATATTGGTTTATTTTTACACATAATCTCCAATAGCAATTCCAATAAATTTTCTAAACACCCCTCAATGAAATCAAATCCATTTTTAATTTGCAAAACAATGCAAATATTTGCTGACACATATATGAAATTTCCTTCCATAGATAAAAATTTCTTTGTTTTTTTCCTTTCTGAAAAAACCAATTGATTTGCTTTAAACAAAAGCTAAACCACTACCTCATTCGAATATATTGTTGAATTGTTCCGGTAGTTTAGTTCGGTGGGTTTGAGGGTGAGGGAGAGAGAGAGAGAGACCAACACGAAGAGGATTATTTGCTTCATTAGGGCTTTGTTTCATTTTTATCGAGGTTTATTGTTTACCCCAAATAGACAACAAAGCAGAAGGCAGCAGGCAGGCAGGATTCCAGGACAATAAGGACACAAAATACAATTGTCAACTAAATTAAATAAAATTAAAGTTGTGGTTGTTCCTTGTACAATGTACGAGTACGAGTATTCTGGCTATTGCTATTGACATATCTCCATCATCAGAGCATACCAGCAAACTTGCCACAAACAAATAGCAGCAGCAACAATGGTTACATAGATATCCTTGATGTGATGTCCTGAAATGAAAATCATTTCAAAACTACAAAACTAAAATATTTATATTTGTATTGGCATTAGAAATCCTTAGTGAACAAATGAGTGTGTATGGGTGTGTATGCATTTGTGTCACAGAGTTTTCTTTGTAGATACACTCAGAGAGAAGATACGGATTTTTTACAAAAAACCCTTACATACTTTTAGGCTGATATATGTTTTAGATATACCCACACTCACGGTTACCAAATTTTACCAAAAACTACCAAACAAAACAATCTTATTTTGTAAAATTTTATTTCTATAGCAAATTTTTGCCAAAATTTTAATTCTATAGAAAATTTCCTCAACATTTTAATTGTAGAGAAAATTTTCTCAAAATTTTAATTCTATAGAAAATTTTGTCCAATTTCTATTTCTATAGAAAATTTTGTCAAAATTCTGTTTCTATAGAAAATGTTGTCAAAATTCTATTTCTATAGAAAATTTTGTCAAAATTTTATTTCTCTAACAAATTTAGTCAAAATTTTGTTTCTATAGCAAATTTTGTTAAAATTTTGTTTCTATAGAAAATGTTGTCAACATTTTGTTTCTATAGAACATTTTGTAAAAATTATATTTCCGTAGATTTTTTTTACAAAATTTCATTTTTATAGAAAATTCTGTCTACATTTTATTTCTACAGAAAATTTCGTTAAAATTTTATTTCTATAGAAAATTTTGTTAAAATTTTATTTCTATAGAAAATTTTGTTAAAATTTTATTTCTACTGGAAATGTTGTCCAAATTTTATTTCTATAGAAAATATTTTCAAAATTTTACTTCTATAAAAATTTTTGTCTAATTTGTATTTCTATAGAAAATTTTGTTAACATTTTATTTCTTTAGAAAATTCTGTCAAAATTTTATTTATATAGAAAATTTTGATAAAATTATATTTCTAAAGAAAATTTTGTCACAATTGAATTTCTATAGAAAATTTTGTCAAAGCGTGAATTCAAAAAAAAAAAAAAAAAAAAAAAATTCGTTTAAATTTTATTTCTATAGAAAATTTTCTCAACATTTTATCTCTGTAGAAAATTTTGTCAAATATTTATTTCTATAGAAAATTTCGATAACATTTTATTTCTGTAGAAAATTTTGTCAAAAATTTATTTCTATAGAAAATTTCGGTAACATTTTATTTCGATAGAAAATTTTGTCACAATTTTATTTCTACAGAAGATTTTTATCAAAATTTTAGTCCTACAAAAAATTTTGTTACAATTTTATTCCTAAGGAAAATTTTGTCAAAGTTCTATTTCTATAGGAACTTTTGTCAAAATTTTATTTCTATAGAAAATTTTGTCAAGAAGTGAATTTCAAAAAAAATGCTGCCAACATTTTATTTCTATAGAAAATTTTGTCAAAAATTGAATTCCAAAGGACATTTTGTCCAAATTTTATTTCTATAGAAAATTTTCACAAAATTTTATTCTTAAAGAAAATTTTATTTCTATAGAAAATTTTGTCAAAATTTTATTTCTACAGAAAATTTTGTCAAAATTTTATTTCTATAGAAAATTTTGTCAAAATTTTATTTCTAAAGAAAATTTTGTTACAAATTGAATTTCTATAGAAAATTTTGTCAAAAATTGAATTTCTATAGAAATTTTTTTTCAAAATTTTATTTCTAAAGAAAATTTTTTTCAAAATTTTATTTCTAAAGAAAATTTTGTCACAAATTGAATTTCTATAGAAAATTTTTTCAAAACTTTATTTCTAAAGAAAATTTTGTCACAAATTGAATTTCTATAGAAAATATATTCAAACTTTTATTTCTAAATAAAAATTTTCAAAATTTTATTTCTATAGAGAATTGTGTCAAAATTTTATTTCGATAGAAAACTTTGTCAACATTTTATTTCAATAGAAAATTTTGTATAAATTTTATTTCTACAGAAAATTTTGTCAAAATTTTATTTCTATAGAAAATTCTGTCAACATTTTATTTCTATAGAAAATTTTATCAAAATTTTATTTCTATTGAAAATTTTGTCGAAATTTTCTTTCCATAGAAAATTTTGTTAAAAATTGAATTCCAAAGAAAATTTTGTCCAAATTTTATTTCTATAGAAAATATTCACAAAATTTTATTCCTAATTTTATTCCTAATTTTATTCCGTGGTGCAATGGTTAGCATGCCCGCCTTGCATACACAAGGTCGTGGGTTCGATTCCTGCTACGACCGAACACCAAAAAGTTTTTTTCAGCGGTGGATTATCCCACCTCAGTAATGCTGGTGACATTTCTGAGGGTTTCAAAGCTTCTCTAAGTGGTTTCACTGGAATGTGGAACGCCGTTCGGACCCGGCTATAAAAAGGAAGTCCTTTGTCATTGAGCTTAACATGGAATCGGGCAGCACTCAGTGATAAGAGAGAAGTTCACCACTGTGGTATCACAATGGACTGAATAGTCTAAGTGAGCCTGATACATCGGGCTGCCACATAACCTAACCTAACCTAACCTTCCTAAAGAAAATTTTGTCAAAATTTTATTTCTAAAGAAGATTTTGTCAAAATTTTATTTCTAAAGAAAATTTTGTTATAAATTGAATTTCTATAGAAAATTTTGTCACAAATTGAATTTCTAAAGGATTTTTTTTTGAATTTTTTTTTTTCTAAAGAAAATTTTTTCACAAATTGAATTTCTATAGAAAATTTCGTCAAACTTTTAATTCTAACGAAAATTTTTCAAAATTGTATTTCTATAGAAAATTGTGTCAAAATTTTATTTCGATAGAAATTTTTGCGAACATTTTATTTCTATAGAAATTTTTGTCAAAATTCTATTTCTACAGAAAATTTTGTCAAAATTTTATTTATCAACATTTATTTCTATAGAAAATTTTATCAAAATTTCATTTCTATAGAAAATTTTGTCAACATTTTATTTCTATAGAAAATTCCAAAGAAAATTTTGTCCAAATTTTATTTCCATAGAAAATTTTCTAAAAATTTTAATTCTATAGAAAATTTTCTCAAAAATTTTGATTCAATAGAAAATTTTGTCAAAATTCTATTTCTATAGAAAATTTTGTCAAAATTCTGTTTCTATAGAAAATTTTGTTAAAAGTTGAATTCCAAAGAAAATTTTATCAAAATTTCATTTCTATAGAAAATTTTGTCAACATTTTATTTCTATAGAAAATTTTATCAAAATTTTATTTCTGCAGAAAATTTTGTCAAAATTTTATTTTTATAGAAAATTCTGTCAACATTTTATTTCTATAGAAAATTTTGTCAAAATTCTATTTCTACAGAAAATGTTTATTGCTATAGAAAATTCTATCAACATTTTATTTCTATAGAAAATTTTATCAAAATTTCATTTCTATAGAAAATTTTGTCAACATTTTATTTCTATAGAAAATTTTGTCAAAATTTTATTTCTATAGAAAATTTTATCAAAAATGGAATTCCAAGAAAATTTTGTCCAAATTTTATTTCCATAGAACATTTTTTAAAATTTTATTCCTAAAGGAAATTTTGTCAAAATTTTATTTCTATGGAAGATTTTGTCAAAATTTTATTTCTAAAGAAAATTTTGTCAAAACTTTATTTCTAAAGAAAATTTTGTTACAAATTGAATTTCTATAGAAAATTTAGTTGAACTTTTATTTTTAAAGGAAAATTTTCAGAATTTTATTCCTAAAGGAAATTTTGTCAAAATTTTATTTCTATGGAAGATTGTGTCAAAATTTTATTTCTGAAGAAAATTTTGTCAAAATTTTATTTCTAAAGAAAATTTTGTTACAATTTGAATTTCTATAGAAAATATTTTCCAAATGTTATTTCTATAGAAAATTTTGTCAAAAGGTGAATTCTAAAGAAAATTTTATCAAAATTTCGTTTCTATAGAAAATTTTGTCAACATTTTATTTCTATAGAAAATTTTATCAAAATTTTATTTATGCAGAAAATTTAGTCAAAATTTTATTTTTATAGAAAATTCTGTCAACATTTTATTTCTATAGAAAATTTTGTCAAAATTCTATTTCTACAGAAAATGTTGTCAAAATTTTATTGCTATAGAAAATTCTATCAACATTTTATTTCTATAGAAAATTTGATCAAAATTTCATTTCTATAGAAAATTTTGTCAACATTTTATTTCTATAGAAAATTTTGTCAAAATTTTATTTCTATAGAAAATTTTATCAAAAATTGAATTCCAAAGAAAATTTTGTTCAAATTTTATTTCCATAGAAAATTTTTCAAAATTTTATTCCTAAAGGAAATTTTGTCAAAATTTTATTTCTATGGTATTTTGTCAAAATTTTATTTCTTTTATTTTTAAAGAAAATTTTTCAAAATTTTATTTCTGAAGAAAATTTTGTCAAAATTTCATTTCTATAGAAAATTTTGTCAACATTTTATTTCGATAGAAAATTTTGTTAAAATGTTATTTCTACAGAAAATTTTGTCAAAATTTTATTTCTATAGAAAATTCTGTCAACATTTTATTTCTATAGAAAATTTTGTCAAAATTTCATTTCTATATAAAATTTTGTCAGCTATAGAGAATTTTGTGAAAATTTTATTTCTATAGAAAATTCTATCAAATATTGAATTCCAAAGAAAATTCTATCCAAATTTTATTTCTATAAAAGATTTGTGAAGTACGTCTTAATTCGAGAGGACTATTTTGCAAAATCTACCAAAACATCAAGAATTCTACCAATCTACCGAACAGTAAAAAATCTACAATTTTTGGTACAATTCTACCAACTGTGGCAACCGTGATTGGGATCCTAAGATTTTGGTGGCCATTCAAATGAGGCAGATAGCCACTTGTAGGTTTTCCATCCCAATATAAAGCAATTACACTATCACGCTTGAACTCAATCACGAATAATTTCTTTTTGGGAATGCAATAAATCAAAATGCTTATGTTAACTTGTAAACAATAAAATTAACTGTTACTGGAATTAATCTGTCAGCTATCAGACAGATAGTTTATTTATATGCATGAATGGTCTAACGAGATTCCTACTGTCCCTATCTACTATCTAGCGTAATTACAGCCAAGGGAACGGGCTTGGAATAATTAGTGGGGAAAGATGACCCTCTTGAGCTTGAGCATTTACAATATGGACCCTATAGAAATTAGGCCCAAACCCTAAATGAAGTAGGACCCAACAAAATTGTATGGAAAACTACATCACCAAATTTTTATGTTTTTTGGAGAGTAAATTCATTTTAATTTTGGGAAATTAGATATATACACTTTTGTTTCGAATAGCATTGCAACGTATCGGAATTATTATTTGAGTGGCTGGCCTTTGGCCTGGTTTTAAGATTTTCTCCTAAGATTGAAAAAAAGACAGAAACTTTTGGGAAAAATTTGTAAAGACGCGTGAAGAAAATGGGTCCCATGAAAATTAACCCCAAAACCAACAACACCCATTTTTTTTTGGGTTTTTTGGAGAGTATCTATTTAATTTTTGGGTCCTGTTTGCATTATGAAAATGAACCTTTAAATTTCAGATGAGCCCAAATTTCCTTTTTAGGCGCTATGAATATGGACCCTATGAAAATTACTTCCAAAACCTAAATTAAGTAGAACCTCAAAATTTTTATATGCACAACTAAAACACCAAATTTTTATTTTTATTGGGAAGTATCTCCATTTCAATTTTGGGGTCCGTTTCATGGTTGTCAAATTTTATTTCTGTAGAAAATTTTGTCAAAATTTTATTTCGATAGAAAATTTTGTCAATAATTTATTTCTATAGAAAATTTCGTTAAAATTTTATTTCAATAGAACATTTTGTAATAAATTAGTTCTATAGAAAATTTTGTCAAAATTTTATTTCTATAGAAATTTTTCTCAAAATTTTATTTCTACAGAAAATTTTGTGAAAATTTTATTTGTATGGAAAAAGTTGTCAAATTTTTCGTTTTATAGAAGACTTTGCCAAAATTTTTTTTTCTATAAAAAATGTAGCCAAAATTTTATTTCTATAGAAAATTTATCCAAAATTTTATTTCTATAGAAAATTTAGCCAAAATTTTGTGTATAGAAAGTTATTGCAAAATTTTATTTCTTTTAAAAATTTTTTACATAATTTTGTATCTATAAAATTTTATTTACCTATTTAAAATGTTTGGCAAAATTCTATTTCTTTTTTTTTAAATTTTATTTTTATAGAAATTTTTGTCAAAATTTTATTTTTACAGAAAATTTTGTCAAAATTTTGAAACATTTACGATTTGACGAAAATGGACCAAACTCAACCAAATTCCATTTGGTCCGAACATCGGACCGAATTTAAAATTTAATAATTTTTTGGACCAATCAGACCAAAATGGCAACCCTGATCTCCATTTCAATTTTGGGGTCCGTTTCATGGTTGTCAATTTTTTTTCTCTGTAGAAAATTTTATCAAAATTTTATTTCTGTAGAAAATTTTGTCAAAATTTAATTTCGATAGAAAATTTTGTCAAAATTTTATTTCTATAGAAAATTTTATTTCGATAGAAAATTTTGTCAAAATTTTATTTCTATAGAAAATTTTATTAAAATTTTATTTCTATAGAAAATTTTATTAAAATTTTATTTCAATAGAACATTTTATAACAAATTAGTTCTATGAAAAATTTTGTCAAAAATTTATTTCTATAGAAATTTTTGTTAAAATTTTATTTCTACAGAAAATTTTGTGAAAATTTTATTTGTATGGAAAAAGTTGTCAAATTTTTATTTTTATTGAAAATTTTGTCAAAATTTTATTTCTATAGTAAATTGAACTACCTCTTAGTTGGGGAGGAATGTTTTGAAAAATCCTACCAAAACATCAAGAATTCTTCCAATCTACCAGAATCTATCATTTTTGTACAATTCTAACAACTGTAGCAACCGTGGTCCGTTTGCGTTATGCAAATAAAACTCAATTATTTGTAACGTGACCGGGGTTAAAGCCTTTCTCCTATAGACAGTTTGCAATGTTAGCTAAGGCGATTCCTCAGTAAGACCTAAAACTTCTTATTTTGCGTATCAGTTAGGGTTCATTTTCACACAGTCCTTTAGTCAAAAGTGAAAATGGACCCTAATTCTATTTTGGAAAATCGTTCCATGCTTCAATTAAATTTTTTTTTGGGGTTCACTTTCATGGATTTCATATTCATTGTGTGGTCTTGTTTCATTTGGGTTTTGGGACTAATTTGCCGGCAGCAGGGCTGCCAATAAAATATCAAGAATAATCGTCACTTTTTTCCGAAAAAATCGTCAAAAAATCTGCAATATTTATTTCATAACAAGAACAGAAAATTAACACAACTATGCATTTCAACAACAAAATCATAATGAATTCAGTCTTGTATAAAAATAAAATATAATAAAAAAAAAACATTTTTATACAATGCTATGTTATGCTATGCCAAAAATAATATAAAAAAATATTTTTTTTAATATATAGTTTTACTTCAGTAAGTTTTTTATTTAAAAATAAAGATCTTTAATATTTACATATGTGTTACCCGATTTTCCAAAATTTTACTAAAAATAAAATTTTGCACAATTTTCTTAGAAATGCAATTTTGCAAAAATGTTCACAGAAATACATTTTAGCAAAAATTTACTATAGAAAATAATTGCCAAAAATGTTCTATAAAAATAAATTTTTGCAGGAATATTCTATAGAAATAAAAATGTGCAAAAATTTTCTACAGATATAAAGGCTTGATAAAGTTTTCTATAGAAATAAAATTTTGACAAAATTCTCTATAGAAAGGTTGACAAAATTTTTTATAGAAATACAATTTTGACAAAATTTTCTATAGAAATACAATTTTGACAAAATTTTTGACAAAATTTTCTATAGAAATAACATTTTGACAAAATTTTCTATAGAAATAAAATTTTGACAAAATTTGCTAAAGAAATAAAATTTTCACAAAATTTTCTATAGAAATAAAATTTTCACAAAATTTTCTATAGAAATAAAATTTTCACAAAATTTTCTATAGAAATAAAATTTAAACAAAATTTTCTATAGAAATAAAATTTAAACAACGTTTTCTATAGAAATAACTGACAACTTTTTATGTAGAAATAAAATTTTAACAAAATTTTCTATAAATTCCATATAAAACATTTCTTTCCAATAAAAAAAATTTGGTACATACTAACCTTTTGATCAACAACCTCAAGATATTTGTGTAATTTGGAATTTTTTGATAAAATTTTCTTCAAATTTCTTTGGATTATTTCTGGCACGAGTGGCAACAGTGAGGTATAGATCCTACATGTATGAAATCTCAAGCAAAAACTTGCAATTTCTCTATCTGACTATTGTCAAATGAATTCTCTCTTTTGCTGCCTCTAATTGTGTAAACGAACCGCTTCTAGTCCAATTTTTTTAACCGAGCTAATATCGTCATTTTTGGGGCAAAAATCGGAAAATCGGCATTTGCTATATTTTGAGTAAAAAATCGTCAAAATGCCGATAAATCGGCAAAATTGGCAGCCCTGGCCGGCAGCCCATTTTCATAACGCCTTAAATTTTACTGAACTCCTAAAAGTATGCACCATATGAAAGAAAACTTTTTACTAAGAAAAGATCTGTTTCATATAAAGTTAAAATTTTCTCTGGGTGTATAACTATTGATATTGGCTGTAACCAAATACTAAATTGTATGGAAAGACGTGACAAATATAAGAAAATATATCCTGAGTTAGTTTTTAGTTGAAATGCTAGATGAACACCATCGAAAGCTAACACTGAGATAGAAACTCTATCTTAATCTTACCTTCACTTTGTAGGTGAAATTGTACAAATTTTAGAGATAATCTACTGGAAACATTGCATTCAAAAGGGAACATAATTTAAACCATTTCAAAAGAAATATAAAATAATCAGGCAACGATTGTTGTAACATAGAGATAAAATAAAAACGTTAGTTTTATTAAAATTTTAATATTTTGAAGTTAAACAATTTAGAGACCATAGAATAAATTTAATTAATAAAAACAAAATAGTTTTTGGGTCCGTTATTGACACTTAGGTCTGCAGTTGCCTTTGCGCAGACGTTGATTGGCAGTTACTTACTGAGAAACAGTAATCAATCCCGCGGTTACCTCACTAAGACTTTGAGTTGAAGGGATTTTTGTCTAGATATCCCAAGTGAAATTTCTTGGAGTATTCTCCCATTCAGACTTCCGATTGTAAGATTGGAGACTGTAATTTGCAATTTTCCCACTATCAATTTGAAGGTTTCTCATGGAATTACAATTTTGCAAAAATATAGAAATCTATAGAAATAAAATTTTGCAAAAATTTTCTATAGAAATAAATTTTAGCAAAAGTTTTAGCAAATTTTTCTATAAAAATAAAATTTTGACAAAATTTTCTTAAGAACTAAATCTAAAAGTAAATATCTACAAAATTTTCTGCAGAAATAACATTTTGACAACATTTTCAATAGAAATAAAATTTTACAGAAATTTTCTATAAAAATACAATTTTGCAAAAATTTTCTATAGAAATAAAATGTTGCAAATTTTTCTTAAGAAGTAAAATTTCTGCAAAATGTTTTATTTGCAAAAAAAGTTCACCCAACCCAAAGAAGGGAAGGTTCAAGTGTGGTTCACTTTGGGTTTAGTGAACTACCCGAATTTATTCTGATAATTGAATGATGGTTTTGCTGCAAGTAGAAGATGTTGATGAGGAATGTGGTAATTCCGAAACGTGGGTCCATCCAACCATCTTGCAGTCTATAGGGCTTTGCCCAAATAAATTTGACAATCATTCCTTTCCTCTGTTGGTTAAGCTACTCTTGTAGTTTAGTCTACGCAATGGTTTTTAAGCTGAGATCAAAACAACAAATATGAAATAAAATTTTGACAAAATTTTCTTTAGAAATAAAATTTTGGAAATATTTTCTTTAGAAATAAAATATTTACAAAATTTTCTTAAGAAATAAAATTTTGCAAACATTTTCTATCAAAATAAAATTTTGCAAAAATTTTCTATAAAAATAAAATTTTGCAAAAATTTTTTATAAAAATAAAATTTTGCAAAAATTTTGTATAGAAATAATATTTTCACAAAATTTTCTATATAAATACAATTTTTGCAAAAATTTTCTATAGAAATATAATTTTGGGAAAAAATTCTATAGAAATAAAATTTTGCAAAAATTTTCTATAAAAATAAAAATTTACAAAAGTTTTCTATCGTAATACAATTTTCATAAATTTTTCTATAAAAATAAAATTTTGACAAAATTTTCTTAAGAACTAAATATCTACAAAATTTTCTGCAGAAATAACATTTTGACAAAATATTCAATAGAAATAAAATTTTACAGAAAGTTTCTATAAAAATACAATTTTGCAAAAATTTTCTATAAAGGGTGATTTGTTAAGAGCTTGATAACTTTTTTTTAAAAAAAAACGCATAAAATTTGCAAAATCTCATCGGTTCTTTATTTGAAACGTTAGATTGGTCCATGACATTTACTTTTTGAAGATAATTTCATTTAAATGTTGACCGCGGCTGCGTCTTAGGTGGTCCATTCGGAAAGTCCAATTTTGGGCAACTTTTTCGAGCATTTCGGCCGGAATAGCCCGAATTTCTTCGGAAATGTTGTCTTCCAAAGCTGGAATAGTTGCTGGCTTATTTCTGTAGACTTTAGACTTGACGTAGTCTAAAGGCGTCAAATCGCATGATCTTGGTGGCCAACTTACCGGTCCATTTCTTGAGATGAATTGTTCTCCGAAGTTTTCCCTCAAAATGGCCATAGAATCGCGAGCTGTGTGGCATGTAGCGCCATCTTGTTGAAACCACATGTCAACCAAGTTCAGTTCTTCCATTTTTGGCAACAAAAAGTTTGTTAGCATCGAACGATAGCGATCGCCATTCACCGTAACGTTGCGTCCAACAGCATCTTTGAAAAAATACGGTCCAATGATTCCACCAGCGTACAAACCACACCAAACAGTGCATTTTTCGGGATGCATGGGCAGTTCTTGAACGGCTTCTGGTTGCTCTTCACTCCAAATGCGGCAATTTTGCTTATTTACGTAGCCATTCAACCAGAAATGAGCCTCATCGCTGAACAAAATTTGTCGATAAACACATTTCGAACCGAACACTGATTTTGGTAATAAAATTCAATGATTTGCAAGCGTTGCTCGTTAGTAAGTCTATTCATGATGAAATGTCAAAGCATACTGAGCATCTTTCTCTTTGACACCATGTCTGAAATCCCACGTGATCTGTCAAATACTAATGCATGAAAATCCTAACCTCAAAAGAATCACCCTTTAGAAATAAAATGTTGCAAATTTTTCTTAAGAAGTAAAATTTCTGCAAAATATTTTATTTGCAAAAAAGTTCACCCAACCCAAAGAAGGGAAGGTTCAAGTGTGGTTCACTTTGGGTTTAGTGAACTACCCGAATTTATTCTGATAATTGATTGATGGTTTTGCTGCAAGTAGAAGATGTTGATGAGGAATGTGGTAATTCCGAAAAGTGAGTCCATCCAACCATCTTGCAGTCTATAGGGCTTTGCCCAAATAAATTTGACAAACATTCTTTTCCTCTGTTGGTTAAGCTACTCTTGTAGTTTAGTCTACGCAATGGTTTTTAAGCTGAGATCAAAACAACAAATATGAAATAAAATTTTGACAAAATTTTCTTTAGAAATAAAATTTTGGAAATATTTTCTTTAGAAATAAAATTTTTACAAAATTTTCTTAAGAAAAAAATTTTGGAAAATTTTTTCTATCAAAATAAAATTTTGCAAAAATTTTCTATAAAAATAAAATTTTGCAAAAATTTTGTATAGAAATAATATTTTCACAAAATTTACTATATAAATACAATTTTTGCAAAAATTTTCTATAAAAATAAAATTTTGCAAAAATTTTGTATAGAAATAAAATTTTGTATAGAAATAATATTTTCACAAAATTTTCTATATTAATAAAATTTTGCAAAAATGTTCTATAAAAATTTCACCCAACCCAATGAAGGGAAGGTTCAAGTGTGGTTCACTTTGGGTTTAGTGAACTACCCGAATTTATTCTGATAATTGGTTGATGGTTTTGGTTTTTCCATCCAACCATCTTGCAGTCTATAGGGCTTTGCCCAAATAAATTTGACAAACATTCTTTTCCTCTGTTGGTTAAGCTACTCTTGTAGTTTAGTCTACGCAATGGTTATTAAGCTGAGATTTAAACAACAAATATGAAATAAAATTTTGACAAAATTTTCTTTAGAAATAAAATTTTGAAAATATATTCTTTAGAAATAAAAATTTCTTAAGAAATAAAATTTTGCAAAAATTTTTCTATCAAAATAAAATTTTGCAAAAATTTTCTATAAAAATAAAATTTTGCAAAATGTTTGTATAGAAATAATATGTGCACACAATTTTCTATAGAAATACAATTTGTGCAAAAATTTTTCTGTAGAAATATAATTTTGGGAAAATTTTCTATAGAAATAAAATTTTTACAACATTTTCTATACAAATAACATTTTAACAAAATTTTCAATAGAAATGAAATTTTACAAAAATTTTCGATAGAAATAAAAATTTGCTATAGAAATAAAATTTTGACAACATTTTCTATAATAATTAAATTTTGACAAAATTTTCTATCGAAATAAAATTTTGACAAAATTTTCTATAGAAATAAAATTTTGACAAAATTTTCTACAGAAATAAAATTGTGACAAAATTTTCTATAGCAATACAATTTTGACAAAATTTTCTATAGACATAAAATTTTGAAAAAAAATCTATAGAAATAAAATTTTGACCAAATTTTCTACAGAAATAAAATTTTGACAAGATTTTTTATAGCAATAAAATTTTGACAAGATTTTTTATAGAAATAAAATTTTGACAAAATTTTCTATAGAAATAAAATTTTGACAAAATTTTCTATAGCACCAAATTTTGAAAAAAACTATAGAAATTTAATTTCGACAAAATTTTCTATAGAAATAAAACCTTGTCAAAATTTTGTGTAGTAATAAAATTTTGACAAAATTTTCTGTACAAAATTTTCTATAGAAATAAAATCTTGACAAAATTTTGTATAGTAATAAAATTTTGGTAGATTATTTTTGGTGATCGGCTATATATAACTATAGACCGATATGGACCAATTTTGGCATGGTTGTTAGCGGCCATATACAAGCGCAATGTACCAAATTTCACCACGTACCAAATTTCAAATGGATCGGATGAATTTTGCTCCTCCAAGAGCTCCGGAGGGTAAATCTAGGGATCGGTTTAAATGGGGGTTATATATATAATTAAGACCGGTATGGACCAATTTTTACATGGTTGTTAGAGATCAGCCGGATCGGATGAAGTTTGCTTCTCTTAGAGGCTCCGCAAGCCAAATGAGGGGATCGGTTTATGAGGGGGCTATATATAATTATTGACCGATGTGGATCAATTTTTCCATGCTTGTTAGAGACCATATACTAACGCTATGTACTAAATTTCAACCGGATCGAATGAATTTTGCTTCTCTTAGAGGCTCCGCAAGCCAAATCTGGAGATCGGTTTATGTGGGGGCTATATATAATTATGGACCGATGTGGACCAGTTTTTGCATGCTTGTTAGAGGCCATATACTAACACCATGTGCCGAATTGGATGAAATTTGCTTCTCTTAGAGGTTCCGCAAGCCAAATCTGGGGATCGGTTTATATGGGGGCTATATATAATTATGGACCGATATGGACCAATTTCTGCATGGTTGTTAGAGACTATATACTAACACCATGTAGCAAATTTCAACCGGATCGGATGAATTTTGCTCCTCCAAGAGGCTTCGCAAGCCAAATCTGAGCGTCGGTTTATATGGGGGCTATACGTAAAAGTGGCCCGACATTGCCTATTTGCAATACCGTCCGACCTACATCAATAACAACTACTTGTGCCAAGTTTCAAGTCGATAAAGTGTTTAGTTCGGAAGTTAGCGTGATTTCAACAGACGCACGGATGGACGGACATGCTTAGATCGACTCAGAATTTCACCACGACCCAGAATATATATTCTTTATGGGGTCTTAGAACAATATTTCGATGTGTTACAAACGAAACGGAACAAAGTTAATATACCCCCATCGTATGGTGGAGGGTATAAAAAAAATTTGTATAGAAATTAAAATTTTGCAAAATAATTTTGTTTTGTTTGGTATGGACTTGTTTTGGTAAAATTTTCTCCATATTTTCGTAGATTATTTTTGGCTCGAGTAGCAACCATGCTCCACATATCGGGCATTTCCTTTTATTGTTACCTTAGAATGACTACAACCACTACTACATTACTCACTATTAATCTTCACTCACGTAGTTCTTGGGAAAACATTTTTTCAATCTCTCATTAAATGTACAACATGAAATTTATCTTAAATTTACATTGAACGTATATGTATCTTTTACCAGATACTTCTATGGATATTCTTTCACATTATTGTGGTTGCCTATCAATCATCGTTAGTGATTGAACGAATGAATGACATATTGCTGAGTAAGATGAGAATGGCAGCAACAAGACCATTCATTTGTTTATTAAGTTAATAATTAATCGGCTGATTACCGGGACAGGAAGAGAAGTCTCTGCCTTGTCTACAACAAACGGCTTGAGGCATTGAACCTCACACTCTCATACTCAAACAATTTTCATGCATAAAAATTCACACGATTACCAATGTAATAACTCTTGCATGCAATTGAATAAGAGAGGATTCAGAGAAGAGTGCTATAGGTATGCGAGTAGAGTGTGTGTGTATGTGTGTGAAATGGTGTGCAACACCTAGATGTGGTTGGTGGTTTTGTATGCCAAAGGGACATATTCACGAGAATTCAGGTGATAAGTGCAATTTTGCAGCATAATTAACAAACAACTGTGGCAGCGAATCATAACATTGCCATAATGCATATGTACGACGTTATGATGGTAATCGCGGGGTAGAAATTCATTATAAAAGGCCTTTTATTTTACCTATGAGAAATATGAGTAAATAAAATTCTTGAGGAGAATGTTGCAAACATATTTTTTAAACAGAGATCTACACAGAAAAAATACTAACTTTTTTATGATAAAAATGCGTACTAGACTCGCAAGAGCCAAGGATTTGATTCGCTTGCACCAGTTTATGAACAAACAAATATTTCAAGTAAACCAAAGAGATCAGTTGAAAGATTTCAAGTGTCGTTGTTGTTAATAATGTGGGACGCCATATCGGACGACAAGTAAGGAAAGTCTAAAGTCGGGCGGGGCCGACTATATTATACCCTGCACCACTTTGTAGATCTAAATTTTCGATACCATATCACATCCGTCAAATGTGTTGAGGGCTATATATAATGGTTTGTCCCAAATACATACATTTATATATCACTCGATCTGGACAGAATTTGATAGACTTCTACAAAATCTATAGACATAAAATTTAAGTCGGCTAATGCACTAGGGTGGAACACAATGTTAGTAAAAACAAGTATATACGGCCGTAAGTTCGGCCAGGCCGAATCTTATGTACCCTCCACCATGGATTGCGTTGAAACTTCTACGAAAGACTGTCATCCACAAATTTCAACTCACATGGTTGTTAAATATCATATACTACCACCACGTACCAAATTTCAACCAGATCGGATGAATTTTGCTTCTCCAAAAGGCACGGGAGGTCAAATCTGGGGATCGGTTTATATGGGAGCTATATATTTTTATGGACTGATACACCGAAAAAAAAGTTTACTATTTTTTATGAAAAATGAACTAACCCATAGTAAGAATGACCATGATTTGGCGCCAAAGATTTTTTTCATCTAGATAAGTTCATGATTTTCTTATAAATTAGTTCATGTATTACATCGTATTTTAGTTCATTATTACTATGCTGTGGGAAGAATATAGTTAAACTCATTCAAAATATTCCTGCTATCCGGAAAAATTAACAATTTTTTGGGAAACATGTATTAAGAAATTGGTTTGAAATAAACTGTTTGTCGGTATAATTTTCAAAAAAGTAGAGAAATTGAGGAATCAAAAGTACAAAAAGCCTGTATACAACTAAGAAATTTTCGTACAAAACAAGTCAATTTTCTATAACCACCAGTATTTTATTTCAAAGAATTATTATTATATTACACAAAACTATGGCTTATGATATACAATAAAGGAAATATTTTTATTAGTACGTTGGACGCATTTACTTGTCGGTAGTTAGTAATTGCTTCTTCAAAAGAGTAATATTCTATGTTATTAGGACTAAACTAATTAATTTAAATGTCCATGTTTTCTATCCATATGAAAGATATATGTGGCATAAGTTGCTATATTCAATTGAATTGTCCAATTTCATCGATTTTGGCTAACTTTTGTTGGGCGGATTTGGCTTAGAGGCATCTGAAGTTATACAAAATATAAGAAAAATATTATTAATTAATTAATTCTATCGTTCATATTGATCTTTAACTTACGGTTTTCAAGAGTATTTCCTAGAGCCAATAAGGATATCAGCTTAATTAGTATTAAACAGTAAGAATATTCAAAAAATTACCATTACGAGACCTGTCTACCTGCAAGTGAAAAAAATAATTTTTAATAAATTGAAATTTTGGTTTTATTTAAAACGGACAAAATACCGTTTACAGAAAAACTTACCACATTGAAAAATCCATCCAGTAGGTACATTATTGGAATCATATCCATGGACAAATGGGACGTTATTGAAATTATTCTCAGAATATAATTGAAATAAAAAATGTTATAAAATTAGACATAATTTCCACTTGTCAGTATAGCATTTAGTATTTAAGGTGGATATTAAGTTCGAGTTTAGCGGCTCAAATTGCAATTTCCATGGTAAGTTTTCTTTAATAATCCATTATAAAAAATAATGTTTATAAAAAACTTGATTTGGGCTATTCTCCATCAAGTTATATTTAAATTTGTATCGAAGACGTATAATTTTATACTTTGCTTAGTGATTTATTTTTAATTTTAGCGGCTAAACTCGAACTTAGTACTCACCTGTAGGAATTGCTGTAACATAAAAATATAGATTCAAAAAAATGGTTGCTTCTCAACCTGTGATCCAGATAAATAGAATATATAGAATAAATGTAAATCATCCTATTACCACTCATGTTGTATATTTTTTATGTAAATCAATTTAAAATCCGCACTAATTTTAAACTAACATATTAACAGAAATATACAGTTCCTTAATGTGTTATTTGTTTTTTATCAATAAAAAGCGTTTTTGATTCCTCTAACATCACATCATTCACTTCTCAGTTTCTAAAATGTTTCGAAATAAATGTATTTTCATTAATAAACACCAATACCGCACGTACAATTTTGCAAAATTAAATCCACGTGTGCACTTCATAAATGCATCAACATAACTGAATGCAACAATAAAACTGAAAGACACAAATAGTCATAAGGGATACATACCTGCCGTAAAGAAAAACAACTCCACACACACACACGTTCCCTTTCTGATCTTGCTATTGCAAAAAAACAACTCTCACCACAAAAGATACCAACAACACACAAGGAACATTCCATTGTCTCTAGAATCAAAACAACCAACAACAGCATAAATGACGCAATAACAAACACAAACAATCTTACGAGATATCAGGGATGGAAAATACAATTTTTAAGAAAGTACAAAAAATGTATTTTTTGAGCGGAAAGGTACTTTTTACTAAATTTCATCAAAAATTTTAAAGAAAATAAAATTTTGACAAAATTTTCTATATAAATAAAATTTTGCAAAAATTTTCTATAGAAATAAAATTTTGCAAAAAAAATCTGTAGAAAAAAATGTTGCAAAATTTTTTCTATAGAAATAAAATTTTGCAAAAATTTCCTATAGAAATAAAATTTGTACAAAAATTTCAATGGAAATAAAATTTTGACAAAATTTTCTATAAAAATAAAATTTTGCAAAAATTCTATATAGAATAAAATTTTGACAACATTTTCTACCGAAATAAAAAATCGATAATATAGAATCGCATTCTTTTTTCGGCTAAAACATTCTTGAAGTTCAATAAAATCCGGTTTTTGACTATGTCTTTTACAAAATCGAGATTTTCTTCCCACATGAACATGTTTGTTTTGCCATATTTGTAAAAGACTATTAGCAAATAAGGTTGATAAAGACTTTCTCAAAATATTAAAATATTTTGTCAAAGGTATTGTACCATAAATCTGGTATCGACTCAAAAATGTCTACACAAAAGGTACTAAATCATTCGCGGGGGTACTACGGTACTGACCGGGGTGAAAAAGTATTGAAAAAAGTACTATAGTACTGCATTTTCCATCCCTGCGAGATATACACAAAATGTCTCTAAAAACTCCCTCGCATGATGCTCTCACATTTTCCAGTAGCACGTTTATTGATTAGTAGGAATTCTATCTATAAGTTAAGGTAAAATATATACCAAATCTATGAGGAATCTATAAAAATTATATACACCTGTCAAGGATTATATTAACTAATTTTTATTCTATTTTAACTAAAATTTTCAATGTGAGTAAAAACACTCCAACATATAATAAAAAGGGAAATAATCTGTAGGTAGTCATCGTACGAATCGGTAATGTCGTTAAGTTAATTTTTACTACAAAAATTTTTTTCCATACAAAATTTTGTCTTAGTAAATTGTCCACATTTCGTAGTAAGATTTTTATATTGCCCATGTATTTTTATAATAGAATCAACGATGCATTAACTACTGTGTTGGAAATTTATTTAAGGAAAAATCCTTCCCATTTCGTAGTTAGTGAACTAAAAAACATTTACTGAATTTTTATAAGTTTTGCTTTAGCTAAGTTAATTTTCGTTGTGGTTACGAAAAATGAACTATATTACAATAAATTTGTTGAACTATGTGGAAGTCAAAATGGTCCTTAAATTTACAAGACACTTTTTTTTCTGTGTAGGAACCAATTCCTGCATGGTTGTTGGATACCCTGTACTAACATCACGTACCAAATTTCAACCGAATGGGAAGAATTTTGCTCTTCCAAGGTGCTCCGGAGGTCAAATCTGGGGATCGGTTTATATGGGGCCTATATATAATTATGGACCGATATCGACCAATTTTTGCATGGGTGTTTGAGGCCATATATTAACATCACGTACCAAATTTCAACTGAATCAGATCAATTTTGGTCTTCCAAGAGGCTCCGGAGGTCAAATCTGGTGATCGGTTTATATGGGGGCTATATATAATTATGGACCGATATGGACCGATTTTCGCATGGTTGTTAGAGAACATATACTAACAATATGTACCAAATTTCAGCCGGATCGGATGAAATTTGCTTCTCTTAGAGGCTCCGCAAGCCAAATCGGGGGATCGGCTTATATGGGGGCTATATATAATTATGGACCGATATGGACAAATTTTTGCATGGTTGTTAGAGACCATATACTAACACCATGTACCAAATTTCAGCCGGATCGGATGAAAATTGTTGCTCTTAGAGGCTCTGCAAACCAAATCGGGGGATCGGTTTATATGGGGTATATATAATTATGGACTGATATGGACAAATTTTTGCATGGTTGTTAGAGACCATATACTAACACCATGTACCAAATTTCAGCCGGATCGGATTAAAATTGTTGCTCTTAGAGGCTCTGCAAGCCAAATTTGGGGGTCCGTTTATATGGGGCCTATACGTAAAAGTGGACCGATATGGCCCATTTGCAATACCATCCGACCTACATCAATAACAACTACTTGTGCCAAGTTTCAAGTCGATAGCTTGTTTCATTCGGAAGTTAGCGTGATTTCAACAGACGGACGGACGGACGGACATGCTCAGATCGACTCAGAATTTCACCACGACCCAGAATATATATACTTTATGTGGTCTTAGATCAATATTTCGATGTGTTACAAACGGAATGACTAAGTTAATATACCCCCATCCTATGGTGGAGGGTATAAAAATATGGGAAACATTTAAATCTGAAGCAATTTTAAGGAAACTTCGCAAAAGTTTATTTATGATTTATCGCTCGATATATATGTATTAGAAGTTTAGAAAATCAGAGTCATTTTTACAACCTTTCGACTAAGCAGTGGCGAGTTTACAAGGAAAATGTTGGTATTTTGACCATTTTTGTCGAAATCAGAAAAACATATATATGGGAGCTATATCTAAATCTGAACCGATTTCAAACAAATTTGACACGCATAGCAACAATGCTAATTCTACTCTCTGTGCAAAATTTCAACTAAATCGGAGCAAAAAATTGGCCTCTGTGGTCATATGAATGTAAATCGGGCGAAAGCTATATATGGGAGATATATCTAAATCTGAACTGATTTCAACCAAATTTGACACGCATAGCTACAATGCTAATTCTACTCCCTGTGCAAAATTTCAACTAAATCGGAGCAAAAAATTGGCCTCTGTGGTCATATGAGTGTAAATTGGGCGAAAGCTATATATGGGAGATATATCTAAATTTGAACCGATTTCAACCAAATTTGGCACGCATAGCTACAATGCTAATTCTACTCCCTGTGCAAAATTTCAGCTAAATCGGAGTTAAAAATTGGCCTCTGTGGTCATATGAGTGTAAATCGGGCGGAAGCTATATATGGGAGCTATATCTAAATCTGAACCGATTTCAACCAAATTTGGCACGCATAGCAATAATGCTAAGTTTACTCCCTGTGCAAAATTTCAACTAAATCGGAGCAAAAAATTGGCCACTGTGGCCATATGAGTGTAAATCGGGCGAAAGCTATATATGGGAGCTATATCTAAATCTGAACCGATTTCAATAAAATTTGGCACACTTGACTACACTACTAATTGTACTCCTAGTGCGAAATTTCAACCAAATTGGGGTAAAACTCTGGCTTCTGGGACCGTATTAGTCCATATCGGGCGAAAGATATATATGGGATCTATATCTAAATATGAACCGATTTCAATAAAATTTGGCGCACTTGGCTATAGTTTTAATTGTTTTTCTTGTGCAAAATTTAAGCAAATTAGGGTAAAATTCTGGCTTCTGGGGCCATATAAGACTATGTCGGGCGAAATATATATGGGAGCTATATCTAAATCGGAACCGATTTCTTTCAAAATCAATAGGGATCTATTCTGAGCCAAAACACATACTTGTGCCAAATTTGAAGTCGATTGGACTAAAACTGCGACCTCGACTTTGATTACAAAAATGTGTTCACGGACAGACGGACATCGCTATGTGTCTATCTCGTCTCCTTCTGGGTGTTGCAAACATATGCACTAACTTATAATACCCTGTTCCACAGAGTGGCGCAGGGTATAATGATCGCTCTTATTTATCGACCGTAGGATCAAAGTAAATACGGAATATTATCGGGAAAATGTCCTAAAGATGGTATTGAAGCCCTGGGTAGCCAAACATTTCGGCCACAGACCATGAACATTTCAACAGGATGGAGTCCTTTAGAAATACAATTTTGACAAAATTTTCTATAGAAATAAGTTTTGTACAAAATTTTCTATAGAATCAAAATTTTGAGAAAAATTTCTATAGAATTAAAATTTTGAGGAAAATTTCTATAGAAATAAAATTTTGACAAAATTTCCTATAGAAATAAAATTTTGAGGAAATTTTCTATAGAAATAAAATGTTGACAAAATTTCCTATAGAAATAAAATTTTCACAAAATTTTCTAAAGAGATAATATTTTGACAAAATTTTCTATAGAAATAAAATTTTGACAATATTTTCTATATAAATAAAATTTTCTGTAGAAATAAAATTCTGACAAATTTTCTATATAAATACAATTTTGACAAAATTTTCTATAATTTCAATATCTTTAACATTTTTATACCCTGCTCCACACTGTGGAACAGGGTATTATAAGTTAGTGCATATGTTTGCAACACCCAGAAGGAGACGAGATAGACACATGGTGTCTTTGGCAAAAATGCTTACGGTTGGCTCTTGAGTCGATATAGCGATGTCCGTCTGTCCGTGAACACATTTTTGTAATCAAAGTCTAGGTCGCAGTTTTAGTCCAATCGACTTCAAATTTGGCACAAGTACGTGTTTTGGCTCAGAATAGATCCCTATTGATTTTGGAAGAAATCGGTTCAGATTTAGATATAGCTCCCATATATATATTTCGCCCGATATGGACTTATATGGCCCCAGAAGCCAGAGTTTTACCCTAATTGGCTTAAAATTTTGCACAAGAAGAACAATTAGTACTATAGTCAGTGTGCCAAATTTCATTGAAATCGGTTCAGATTTAGATATAGCTCCCGTATATATCTTTCGCCCGATATGCACACACAAAAAAATAATACTAAACTAAATTGAGTTTTAAATTCTTGATTTTAGCCCAGATTTGTACTTAAAATTTTAAGTATGTAGGTACTATATTTTACTTTAATCAAGTTGAGAAGAGATCATTTAACGAAATCAAGCTCAGGGAAGCTAAAAATGAGAAATTAGTGCTCACTTAAGTGCAAATAATCTTGTATTTAGTTCCGAAAAATAGAGAATTTAAAGTGAGAAAAAATATAAAGTTTACTCTCATTTGTACGCTCACAGAATACTATTTCAGGGTTGCCGCTTGTTGAAATTATGTAAAAGTAAAAAGATCCCAATCAATTAATTACGCGTAAATTTCAAATGTATATTTACGTAACATAAACATAAGTGAAATAAGTGTTTAAATATATTCCATACAACTATTTGGCTGGAAATTTAAAAAAAAAAATCTTAAATGGAAAAATAATGGCTGATATTAGTTGTTTTTATGTTTTCTGCAAACAAAAAAAAACAAGATCCCAGTGACGACTTATACAACAAAAAATCACAGTGATGACTTAAAAGAAAAAATAAGTTTATATTACAGAATTATAATTCGACACATAAAATACTTTAAGTAGTAAAACGCCTGTTACTTTAGAAAGCTCCCTACGTGTTTTAGACGTGAAAGTGCAAAATCAACTAATATACACAATCTCATAATTTAATGCATACCCATCATTCAATGAGAAAATTGTCAAACGGCAACACTGTTTTCATCCCCTAACACGTATATGTTCTGTTTTGTTTTGCTCAGCCATTTAGAAGTTTGCTTTGCTTTTTGTTTTAATTTGGTAGTGGCAGCGCGAAGGTGAGTGCGATCGGTATTATTTCAAATAAAGTACAGCAAGGAATTCCATTTTTGTTTTAAATTAAAAGGTAAGTATAAAGTGAAATGTGAATTTAAGTGCAAGTGATATTAAGTGAAATATATGTGTAAATATACATACATACAGTATGTCAAGAAAGTCTTTTGACATTGCCAACTATTTCAAATTCTAGAAATAATTGAAATATTAAATATTTTATTAAATTTTTAATTCTGTGTACGTATGTATACTTTGCAAAATACATAATAAAATATTTTTTTAAAATTTCATTATATTTAATTTTGGAACAAAACATAATTTTTATCCCATTGTCAAAACACTTTCTTGACAAACTGTATATGGGTTATGATAAAGGTTTAGTATGTATTTACGTGAAATATGTTTTCGTACAAATGGTTTTAGTAACGAAAAAAGTTTGTGTGAAGGAGATGTGTTTTCTTATTTGTGTAAGCTTCCTAACAATAGTCTACATATTAGTAAATGTCACTTATTTTTGTTTCTAAAGACATTTCTACCAACACATATTTTACATAAATGCATACCAACTTAAATGTTTATGCACATACATAAAAATTGTGTATACACAATTTCTCACACGCAAGCTTCTTTTTGTTTTAAGTTTGGATGTATGTATGTGCATATGCATATTTTAAGATGTGTATGCTTATTGGACTTCTGACATCGCTACGACTTGAATTAAGAAATCTTTACTTATTTTTTTCTTTGTGTGTAGGTATACTAAGAAATATTACACACAAAGAAAAATAAGTAAAGATTTCTTAATTCAAGCCGTAGCGGTGTCAGAAGTATAGCTATATTTATATATAGTAATTTCGGCTTGATCGAAAAAAATATTATTTTCTTTCCTGTTAGGTGCACTTATCACTCCTATTTGATTTATAACTTAATAACAATAAAAAGCCGCATAAATAGATTTTTTTATATTTTTGTAGCTGTAATTATTAGGTACACAATGATGAGATTCGAAATGGCAGTCCCGGACAATACGAATGATGTCCTGAAGAAGCAAGAAATTTTTAAATAAGGTTAAAATAAAAAATATCTTATTTTTAATATTAACATAGTTTCATATTTCAGAGCTTGGAGGACATATTGGGTAAAAATGCTTTTGGAAAGGTAATTGTTCAATATAAACGGAAATATCAATGCCCGACGACGAACTAACGCAATGTTTCGAATGATAAAAATTACAATTAATGAGTTCCCATTTGCTTTTCAATTAAATTGTGTGGACTTTGAGGAATCCGTAAAGGTATATATGTTACATATTAAAATAAAATAGTTTTTTGGTAAACTTAGTTTTTATTTAATATACATTTTTTTATATTTTTATTTAATAACTATAAATAATAACTAAAATTAATTATGTATATAATTTAAAAGTTTTGTTATAAATAAAAATATGATACAAATTAAACATTCTTTGAATGCGTTTTATTTATGGGGTTTGGGTAGGGATAAAATACAAGCGTAAATCAGACTTAAAGTATGACGATTTTGGGCTTATATCAGACATATACACTCTTAATATAAGTCATTTTTATGATTGAATTAAGTTTATAAAACTTAAAATATAAATTCTTCAAGCTTGAATCAAGTGCTGAGTATTACTAAATGAAGTACGATAAATGATTGAATTAAGCAAATATCGATATTAATACGAGTATTATATTTCTTAATTCAAGATAGCTCAAACATTGAATTAAGTGCAGTACGTAGCTTGAAATCAGTATTCTGTTTCTTAAAAAATACTAAATACAAGCCATCCGTACTCAAAAATTCTACACTTAAATTGAGAAATCCTAGCTTGGTGTTAGAAATACCGTACTAGCTATACTTCTGACACCGCTACGGCTTGAATTAAGAAATCTTTACTTATTTTTTCTTTGTGTGCACTAATACGGTCCCAGAAGCCAGAGTTTTACCCCAATTAGGTTGAAATTTTGCACAGGGAGTAGAATTAGCATTGTAGCTATGCGTGCCAAATTTGGTTGAAATCGGTTCAGATTTAGATATAGCTCCCATATATAGCTTTCGCACGATTTACACTCATATGACCACAGAGGCCATTTTTTGCTCCGATTTAGTTGAGATTTTGCACACGGAGTAGAATTAGCATTGTTGCTATGCGTGCCAAATTTGGTTGAAATCGGTTCAGATTTAGATATAGCTCCCATATATAGCTTTCGCCCGATTTACACTCATATGACCACAGAGGCCAATTTTTAACTCCGATTTAGTTAAAATTTTGCACAGGGTGTAGAATTAGTATTGTTGCTATGCGTGCCAAATTTGGTTGAAATCGGTTCAGATTTAGATATAGCTCCCATATATAGCTTTCGCCCGATTTACACTCATATGACCACAGAGACCAAATTTTAACTCCGATTTAGTTAAAATTTTGCACAGGGAGTAGAATTAGTATTGTTGCTATGCGTGCCAAATTTGGTTGAAATCGGTTCAGATTTAGATATAGCTCCCATATATAGCTTTCGCCCGATTTACACTCATATGACCACAGAGGCCAATTTTTAACTCCGATTTAGTTAAAATTTTGCACAGGGAGTAGAATTAGTATTGTTGCTATGCGTGCCAAATTTGGTTGAAATCGGTTCAGATTTAGATATAGCTCCCATATATATGTTTTCTGATATCGACAAAAATGGTAAAAATACCAACATTTTCCTTGTAAAATTGCCACTGCTTAGTCGAAAAGTTGTAAAAATGACTCTAATTTTCCTATACCTCTAATACATATATATCGAGCGATAAATCATAAATAAACTTTTTCGAAGTTTCCTTAAAATTGCTTCAGATTTAAACGTTTCCCATATTTTTTTTTTACTAATATTGTGTTCCACCCTAGTGCATTAGCCTACTTAAAGTTTGAGTCTATAGATTTTGTAGAAGTCTATCAAATTCTTCCAGATCGAGTGATATTTAAATGTATGTATTTGGGATAACCTTTATATATAGCCTCCAACAAATTTGACGGGTGTGATATGGTATCGAAAATTTAGATCTACAAAGTGGTGCAGGGTATAATATAGTCGGCACCGCCCGACTTTAGACTTTCCTTACTTGTTAATTTTGGTGTTATTTCCGTTGTGATTAAGAAGTAGAAGATTGTAGATGTAGCTACTTTTCCTTGTTGGTGCAAGCAAAAATTGTTATCTTTTAAAATTCCATAATTTTACACTTCAAGAGAAATTTAAATACTTTTTTCATACTATCCACACATTTTTAATCAAAAACTTAAAAATAAAATTTTCTTAAATTATTTTTGGCACGAGTGGCAACCGTGTTCGCAAGCTAAATGTGGGGGCCGTTTTATATGGTTGCTGCAGGCCGTATAAAAATAAAATGTTTAACATTTTTTTATAAAAATAAAATTTTTACAAAATTTTCTATAGATAGAAAATCTTAACAAATTTTTCTATAGTAATTAAATTTTTACAAAAATTTTGGCAAAATTTTCTATAGAAATAAAATTTTGACAAAATTTTCTATAGAAATTAAATTTTGACAAAAATTTCGATAGAAATAAAATTTTGACAAATTTTTATATAGAAATAAAATTTTGACAAAATTTTCTATAGAAATAAAATTTTGACAAAACTTTCGATAGAAATAATATTTTGACAAAAATTTCTATAGAAATAAAATTTTGACAAAATTTTCTACAGAAATAGAATTTTGACAACATTTTCTATAGAAATAAAATTTTGAAAATAATTTGCTATAGAAAGAAAATTTCGACAAATATTTCGATAGAAATAAAATTTTGACAAAATTTTCTATAGAAGTAAAATCTTGAAAAATTTTTCTATAGAAATAAAATTTTGACAAAAATTTCGATAGAAATAAAATTTTGACAAAATTTTCTATAGATATAAAAGTTTGACAAAATTTTCTGAATTTTTTGACAAAATGTTCAATAGAAATAAAAATGTTGACAAAAATTTCTATAGAATTAAAATTTTGACAAAATTTTCTATAGAAATTAAATTTTGACAAAGTTTTCTATAGGAATTAAATTTTGACAAAATTTTATAGAGAAATAAAATTTTCACAAAAATTTCGATAGAAATAAAATTTTGACAAATTTTTCTATAAATTACAAAAAAAAATGTTCAATGGTAGAGAATATAAATGAAGAAATATATATAGGGCTTTACTTTGTTGCATTACATATCAGCCACCCTATATATTCCGTGACATATTGTTAAAATTTAGATTATTTCCACTATATTTGCTCTTTACAGTTGGTTTTTACATAGCCCTGCAAAAAGGCCCCATTCAATAAAAAAAAACCTTTCTCACTCTCTCTCTCTCGCATTTGAGAATGTCCGAATATTGCGGTAATATTTTTGTGCAACTCTGTATGCTGCACCCTGTGCAAAAATGAATAATGAAAACTATTTACGAATGAATTCGGAACATATGTACATGCCAGAGTGCATTTATGCGAGTGAGTGAGTGTGTGTGCGTGTGTGTAAAATACGCATATGTGAAAACTGCAGATGTATATGAATGAATACTCGCGCTACATTTGTCTGTCTCATTTTATGAGTCAAATTAAGTTTTTATGCTGCAGTCTACGGCTACCACAGTACTTTTGTTACATGCTTACTCTCACATACAATAACAAGATTGAAAATGGTATCGTTGGTCAATGAATTGAGAAACTATGTTTTTGTATTCACACATGTTTGACATTCCCTTTGCAACATAGGAAAACATCCATATTCTTACACATTTCTCAAGACCTATGGAGGTTACAAATTCTGATTTAATTCTGATTTATTCCCTCATATAGATCAACAATACACAAGGCTATTCCGATTCCGGTACTCATTCACATGCCAGCTGCTTATATTTTATGAATTTCCCAGAAACGCATATACAATGTTCATGTATACATTTGCATTAAAGTATGTTGCAACTTGGGTCCTTTGTTGGAACCACAATAATTGCAATCAGTGCCGCCTCAAACCAACACCAACGAAACAACAGCAAAAGTTGTAGCATTAAAAACAGCAGTAATAAAGTGTGAAATCGATTACAAATATGCATTTGCCCATACGGTTTGTTCGCTTATTCGCTCATTCGCTTCCAGGGTTGCCACTCGAGTTACAAATATTCTACCAAAATTTCGAGAAAATTTTACAAAAAAAAAGTACCAAACAAAAAATCGTATTTTTTAAAATTCTATTTCTATGGAAATTTTTGTCAAACTTTTATTTCTATAGAAAATTTTGTTAAAATTTTATTTCTATAGAAAATTTTGTTAAAATTTTATTTCTATAGAACATTTTGTCAAAATTTTATTTCTATAGAACATTTTGTCAAAATTTTATTTCTATAGAAAATGTTGTCAAAATTTTATTTCTACCGAAAATTTTTGCAAAATTTTATTTCTATTGAAATTTTTTCAAAATTTTATTTCCATTGAAAATTTTTTCAAAATTTTATTTCTGTAAAAAATGTTGTCACAATTTGATTTCTATAGCAAATTTTGCCAAAATTTTATTTTTAAAGAAATTTTTGTCAAAATTTTATATCTATAGAAAATGTTTTCAACATTTTATTTCGATAGATAATTTTGTCAAAACTCTATTTCAATAGAAAATTTTGTCACAATGTTATTTCTACAGAAAATTTTAATAAAATTTTATTTCTATAGAAATAAAGGTTGCCACTTGAGCCACAAATAATCTACCAAAATTTCGAGAAAATTTTACCAAAAAAAAAAAAAAAACAAACTACCAAACAAAAAATCTTTTTTTTTTAAATTCTATTTCTATGGAAATTTTTGTCAAACTTTTATTTCTATAGAAATTTTTGTAAAAATTGTATTTCTAGAGAAAATTTAGTAAAAATTTTATTTCTATAAAAAATTTTGTCAACATTTTATTTCTATACAAAATTTTGTTAAAATGTTTCAAAATATTGTTAAAATTTTATTTCTATAGAAAATGTTGTCAAAATTTTATTTCTATCGAAAATTTTTGCAAAATTTTATTTCTATAAAAAAATGTTGTCACAATTTGATTTCTATGGAAAATTTTGCCAAATTTTTTTTACAGAGATTTTTGTCAAAATTTTATTTCTATAGAAAATGTTGTAAACATTTTGTTTCGATAGATAATTTTGTCAACAATTTTCAATAGAAAATTTTGTCAAAATGTTATTTCTACAGAAAATTTTAATATAATTTTATTTCTATAGAAAATGTTAACAAAATTTTATTTCTAAAAAAAAAAATTAAACAAAATTTTATTCCTATAGAAAATTTTACTTCTATAGAAAATGTTAACAATATTTTATTCCTACTGAAAATTTTGCATAATTTTTTTATTTTTATTACTATAGAAAATTTTGTCAAAATTGAATTTCTAAAAAAATTTCGTCAAATTTATTTCTAGAGAAATTTTTGTAAAAAATTTTATATTTATAGAAAATTTTGTCAATTTCTTTAAAAGAAAATTTATTCCTATAGAAACTTTTCTCAAAATTTTATTTCTATAGAAAACTTCGTCAAAATTTCATTTCTATAGCAAATTTTCTCAAAATTTTATTTCTATAAAAATTTTTGTACAAGTATTATTTCTAACGAAAATTTTCTTAAAATTTTATTTCTGTGGAAAATTTTGACAGAATTTTATATCTTTACAAAAATTTGTCAAAATATTATTTTTATAGTAATTTTTGTCGAAATTTTATTTCTAAAGAAATTTTTGTCAAAATTTTATTTCTATAGAAAGTTTTACATGTAAAGAAAATTTTTTCAAAATTTCTTTCTATAGTAAATTTTGTAAAATTTTCTTTAGAAAAATAGAAAATTTCTATAGAAAATTGTGTCATAATTTTATTTCTATAGAGACTTTTGGCAAAATTTTATTTCTATAGAAATTTCGTCAAAATTTTATTTCTATAGAGAATTTTGTCATTTTTTATGCTAGAGAAAATTTTGCAAAAATAAATATAGAAATAAAATTTTGACAAACTAAAAATTTTGTCAAAATGTTATTTTTAAAGAAAATATTGTCAAAATTTTATTTCTATAGAAAATTTAGTTAAAAACGTATTTCCATAGAAATTTTGCAAAATTTTGTTTTCATAGAAATTTTGACAAAATTTAATTTCTATGGAAAATTTTTTTTTTTAAATAGTTGAGTCAACATTTTATTTCTATAGAAAATTTTGTCAACAATTTTGTTCTATAGAAAATATTGTCAAGATTTTATTTCTATAGAAAATTTCGACAAAAGTTTATTTCTGTGGAAAATTTTGGCAACATTTTATTTCTATAGAAAATGTTGTCAACTTTTTATTTCTATAGAAAGTTTTTTAAAAATTTTATTTCTATAGAAAATTGTGTCAAAATTAGAGAATTTTGTCAAGTCTATAGAGAATTTTGGCAAGTTTTTTTGTTTGCTAGAGAAAATTTTGTAAAAAGAAATATAGAAATAAAATTTTGACAAAATAAAAATTTTGTCAAAATTTTATTTCTATAGAAAATTTTGTCAAAAATATATTTCTATAGAAAATTTTGTCAAAAATATATTTCTATGGAAATTTTGCAAAATTTCGGTTTTATAGAAAGTTTGACAAAATATCATTTCTATGGAAAATTTTGTTAAAATTCCATTTCTATCGAAAATTTTGTCAAAACTTTATTTTTATAGAAAATTTTGTCAAAATTCCATTTCTATAGAAAATTTTCTCAAAATTTTATTTCTATAAATTTTTTTGTCCAAGTATTATTTCTAAAGAAACTTTATTATTTTTTATAAACATTTTATAGAAAATTTTGAAAGAATTTTATAGCTATAGAAAAAATTATCAAAATGTAATTTGTATAGAAATTTTATTTCTATAGAAAATGTCGTCATAATTTTATTTCTATAGAAAGTTTTACATCTAAAGAAAATTTTCTCAAAATGTGATACGTCTATAAAATTTTGTAAAAACTTTATTTCTATAGAAAATTGTGTAAAAATTTTATCTACAGATAGTTGTATCAAAATTTTATTTCTATAGAAAATTTGGTCAAAATTTTATTCCTATAGAAAATTTTGTCAAGATTTTATTTCTATAGAAAATTTCGACGAAATTGTATTTCTATGGAAAATTTTTCTCAAAATTTAATTTCTATAGAAAATTTTTATTAAAATTTAATTTCTAGAAAATTTTGACAAAATTTTATTTCTATGGAAAAATTTGTCAAAATTTTATTTCTATAGAAAATTTTGTCAAAATTCTATTTCTATAGAAAATTTTGTCAAATTTCTATTTCTATAGAAAAATTTGTCAAAATTTTATTTCTATAGAAAATTTTTCTCAAAATTTTATTTCTGTAGAATATTGTTCTCAAAATTTTATTTCCATAGAAAATTTTGTCAAATATTTATTTCTATAGCAAATTTGGTCAAAAATCAAAAAATTTACAAATTTTGGTAGAATTCTACCAACTTTGGCAACCTTATTCGCTTCGCTGTATATTCACACACACACATTCATGGAATGGATGAATGGATGCCAAACAATGACTACGTTATGTGCCTTTTTATTTTTACTGATTTTTAATGGCTTTAATAAATTGCAATTAATATATATATTGTGAATTTAATGCGAGAAAAGAAAAATATCATATGAAATATTATTCATGGAAAATATAATTTTGCAAGAATTGAGTGTTACTTTGTGATATGTCATGGAATTTTATAAATTTTGTGTGAATTAATAATCATGGGAATTTAACTGTAACATATGCCTGCTGGCGATGACCCAACAAATGTGGTATAGGTGTTAAACATTTATATGGAAGTTTTATCGAAATTTGAACCGACGTTAACCAAATTTGGCACTCATAGTTAAAATGTTAATTATACTACCGAATTCTACCAATGGTAGATTTTTTACCGTTTGGTAGAATTCTTAATGTTTTGTTAATTTTTGCAAAACATTCCTCTTCAACTAAGAGGTACTTCAATGTTCCAAAGAAATAAAATTTGACAAAATTTTCTATGGGAATAAGATATTGACAAAATTTTTTATAGAAATAACATTTTGAGAAAATTTAGTATAGAAATAAAATTTTGACAAAATTTTCTATGGAAATAAAAATTTGACAAAATTTTCTGTATAAATAAAAGTTTGACAAAATTTTGTATTGAAATAAAATTTTGATAAAATTTTCTATAGAAATAAAACTTTGACAAAATTTTCTATAGATGTAAAATTGTGACAAAAATTTTTATAGAAATAAAATTTTGAAAAATTGTTTTTAGAAATAAAATATTGACAAAATTTTCAATAGAAATAAAATGTTGAGAAAATGTTCTATAGATATAAAATTGTGGCAAAAATTTGTATAGTAATAAAAATTTTGACAAAATGTTCTATAGAAATAAAATTTGACAATATTTTCTATAGAAATAAAATTTTGAGTAATTTTGTTTAGAAATAAAATATTGACAAAATTTTCTATAGGAACAAAATTTTGACAAAATTTTCTATAGAACTAAAATTTTGGGAAAATTTGCTATAGAAATAAAATGTTGAGAAGATTTTTTATAGTAATAAAAATTTTGACAACATTTTTTATAGAAATAAAAATTTGACAATATTTGTTTTGATCTCAGTTTAAAAACCATTGCGATGACTAAACTACAGGAGTAGCCTAACCAACAGAGGAAAATAATTTTTTGTCAAATTTATTTAGGCAAAGCCCTATAGACTGAAAGATGGTTGGATGGACGCACGTTTTGGATTACCACATTACTCATCAGCATCCTCTACTTGCAGCAAAACTATCAACCCATGAACAGAATAAATTCGGGCAGTTCAGTAAACCTAATGTGAACCACACTTGAACCTTGTCTATAGAAATAAAAATTTGACAAATTTTTGTTAATGAATAAAAATTTGACAAAATTTTCTATAGAATTAAAATTTTGACAACATTTTCTATAGAAATAAACCTTTGACAGAATTTTCTACAGAAATAAAATTTTGGCAAAATTTTTTATAGAAATAAAATTTTGACAAAATTTTCTATAGAATTAAAATTTTGAAAAAATTGTCTATAGAACTAAAAATTTGACAATTTTTTTATATAAATAAAAATTTGATAAAATTATCTATAGAAATAAACCTTTGACAACATTTTCTATAGAAATAAACCTTTGACAGAATTTTCTACAGAAATAAAATTTTGGCAAAATTTTTTATAGAAATAAAATTTTGACAAAATTTTCTATAGAAATAAAAGTTTGAAAAAATTTTCTATAGAAATAAAATTTTGACAAATTTTTCTATAAATAGAAAATTTTGACAAATTTTTCTATAAATAGAAAATGTTGCAAAAATTTTCTATAGAAATAAAAATTTGACAATATTTTTTATATAAATAAAAATTTGAAAAAATTTTCTATAGAAATAAAGTTTGCAAAAATTTTCTATAGAAATAAAATTTTGACAAAATTTTCTATAGAAATAAAATTTGACAAAATTTTCTATAGCAAAAAAAGAATACAAAAATTTTCTATAGAAATTAATTTTTGACAAAATTTTCTATAGAAATAAAATTTTGACAAAATTTTCTATAGAAATAAAATTTTGACAAAATTTTCTATAGAAATAAAATTTTGACAAAATTTTCTATAGGAATAAAATTTTGACAAAATTTTCTATAAAAATAAAATTTTGACAAAATTTTCTATAAATAGAAAATTTTGAAAAAAAAATTTTTATATAAATAAAAATTTGACAAAATTTTCTATAGAAACAAAGTTTGCAAAAATTTTTTATAGAAATAAAATTTTGACAAAATTTTCTATAGAACAAAAAATTTGACAAAATTTTCTATAGGATTAAAAGTTTGTCAAAATCTTCTATTGAATTAAAATTATGACAAAACTTTCTATAGGAATAAAAATTTGACAATTTTTTTTATATAAATACAATTTTGGCAAAATTTTCTATAGAAATAAAATTTTGACAAAATTTTCTATAGAAATAAAATTTTGACAAAATTTTCTATAGAAATAAAATTTTGACAAAATTTTCTATAGAAATAAGATTTTGACAAAATTTTCTATAGAAATAAAATTTTGGCAAAATTTTTTATAGAAATAAAATTTTGACAAAATTTTCTATAGAAATAAGATTTTGACAAAATTTTCTATAGAAATAAACTTTTGACAAAATTTTCTATAGAAATAAAATTTTGACAAAATTTTCTATAGAAATAAACTTTTGACAAAATTTTCTATAGAAATACAATCTTGACAAATTTTTCTATAGAAAAAGAAATTTTGACAAAATTTTCTATAGAAATAAGATTTTGACAAAATTTTCTATAGAAATAAACTTTTGACAAAATTTTCTATAGAAATCAAATTTTGACAAAATTTTCTATAGAAATCAAATTTTGACAAAATTTTCTATAGAAATAAAATTTTGACAAAATTTTCTATAGAAATAAAATTTTTACAACATTTTCTATAGAAATAAAATTTTGACAAATTTTTCTATAAATAAAAATTTGACAAAATTTTCTATAGAAATAAATTTTGCAAAAATTTTCTAAAGAAATAAAATTTTGCAAAAATTTTCTATATAAATAAAATTTTGACAAAATTTTCTATAGAAATAAAATTTTGTTAACATTTTCTATAGAAATAAAATTTTGACAAAATTTTTTATATAAATAAAATTTTGACAAAATTTTCTATAAAAATAAAATTCAATCTTCAATTTGATATTCTATCTGTGTGTCCAATTCGGCGGTTATATTCCATTAACTGACCAAAGCAGTGTCCTAAGTCCACTTTTTAATGCAAACAGTTATAAAAGCTATTGCTTTGAGGAGGATATTACTTCAAATTAGTGGGAAAAGGTGTACTTTCCTCTTCCTTCTGCCATATGGTCAAAGGCAAAAGCAATCGATTTCCTTCAATATCTCTGAAACCATATCCCATAATACCAAAACATGCTGAACTTCCTTCCAACTAACTAAAAGTTTAAATCGTTTTAGTTTTTTATCCATCTTTGTTTAACATCCAATGGACCACGATATGGTTGAAGTAACAAACAGTTCATGGTCATCTTCATCATCAATGTTCTTCTATGACCTGCTCACTTAGGTTGCTAGACCTACATCATTCCATTACAACAACCATTCCTTAGCATTCCTTACAAGTACTCCACTATACGACTATAGCACCATGTAAACTTTTTATGAACCATATAGAGAATACTTTCCCAGATGAACTACACCGTGGCGTAAAACTCCTAAACTACACCACAATTGAATTGGATAGGAGAGTAATGGAGAAATTCGCCTGTTCGTCTGTCTATTGGCAAAGGCATAAAGTCAAAAGTGAAGCCAAAAGCTGTCAAGTGGCTTAAGGTCAATATGGTTAAATATGTTCAATTAGCTACTTTAAAGTACTTTATTGGGAGGGAGGGTTGGAGGGAGGAAGGGAGGGAGGAAGGGAGGGAGGTATGAAAGGGAAACTTTTAATTCAAGCATTTTGTTTTTCTTCTCTATGGATTTTTTCACACTGGAAACATTTCACTTAGCTCAATATGGCCATAATGTAGGCTAATGGATCTCTCGAATTGCCTTTAAAAAGTTTAAAACATTGAATGCCTTAAAAAAATATCAATTAATGGATGAAGCTAAGAAAATATTTGTTTTGCAATGGAAATTAAGTTATTTTTTATCAAAAGCAATGGAACAGCAAATAGGGATTAGCAGCAGAAAATACAGTCATATTGACGGCTTTCGATCACGGTTGCTACTTGAAAAAAATTTTTTTTGTCAAAATTTTATTTTTTATAGACAATTTGGTGAAAATTTTATTTCTATAGAAAATTTGGTGAAAATTTTATTTCTATAGAAAATTGGGTCAAAATTTTATTTCTATAGAAAATTTTGGCAAAAATGTATTTCTATAGAAAATTTTGTCAAAATTTAATTTCTATAGAAAATTTGGTGAAAATTTTATTTCTATAAAAAATTGGGTCAAAATTTTATCTCTATAAAAAATTTTGTCAAAATTTTATTTCTATGGAAAATTTTGTCAAAATTTTATTCCTATAGAAAATTTTGTCAAAATTTTATTTCTATAGAAAATTTTGTTAAAATCTTATTTCTACATTTTATACCTTCACTTGGTTCATTAACATGTTTGAGATATAAATAGGATAAATGATGAAGCGTGCTTAAATTGTTTGGAACGATTTTTTTTCTGGAAAAAATGACAAACGCCTTTATAATAGGGAAGGCAACCGCAATTTTATTTTCAGACTTATGCGTTCATTATTAATGGAATGCGATAAACAAAAAAAAAAGAAATAAATATCTGGGGTGATTTTTATCTCAGCTTAGTTACATTTTGAGACGTTTAATGTCAACAACTAAATACTAAAATTCGTAATGGTACCATTGAAATTCATCATTTTGCTCGCATTACTTGCTGTAGTGGGAGCGGCCCGATTTCATTCTCGACGTAGGAGACCTCATAGACTGCCACCACCTTGCACTATTCCACCATGTGTATCTAAAGAGATGTTTTTTTCTGAGGTGTTGAATGATTCCATCAAAAGAAGAAGAATGTAAATGCAAATAAATTTGAAATTAACAAAAAAAAAAAAAAAAAAAGACATGAGTCATACACCCGAGTTTTTTTTTCTTCCAAGCGGAATACTTCGACGTGAATAGACTAAAAGAAGAAAATAAATAAATAAATAAATAAATAAAAAACTGTTTCCTATATTTAGAGATACTTAAGGTCCACTAGATGCTGTTCTAAATTTAGTTAATATTGGCTTTTATTTTAATATGGCCCCCACAGATACCGGTCTTCCGACTTAAGGCCGATACTATGTTCATTCTTGCGAATAAATTTTATAGAAACCATTATTGCGCACATTGAAAGCTGTGTTTATTTAGGTAACAGGGAGCGCTATTTAACAGGGAGCGATATTGAATTAAGTTGGTGTTGGTTGGTATTTGCTGCTTGCTATTACAAAATTAACATTTTATTATACCCTCCATCATAGGATGGGGGTATATTAACTTTGTCATTCCGTTTGTAACACATCGAAATATTGCTCTAAGACCCCATAAAGTATATATATTCTGGGTCGTGGTGAAATTCTGAGTCGATCTAAGCATGTCCGTCCGTCTGTCCGTCCGTCCGTCCGTCTGTTGAAATCACGCTAACTTCCGAACGAAACAAGCTATCGACTTGAAACTTGGCACAAGTAATTGTTATCGATGTAGGTCTGATGGTATTGAAAATGGGCCATATCGGTCCACTTTTACGTATAGCCCCCATATAAAGGGACCCTCAGATTTGGCTTGTGGAGCCTCTAACAGAAGCATATTTCATCCGATCCGGCTGAAATTTGGTACATGGTGTTGGTATATGGTCTCTAACAATCATGCAAAAATTGGTCCACATCGGTCCATAATTATATATAGCCCCCATATAAACCGATCTCCAGATTTGGCTTGCGGAGCCTAAAAGATAAGCAAATTTCATCCGATCCGGCTGAAATTTGGTACATGGTGTTGGTATATGGTCTCCAACAATCATGCAAAAATTGGTTCACATCGGTCCATAATTATATATAGACCCCATATAAACCGATCCCCAGATTTGGCTCGCGGAGCCTCAAAGGGAAGAAAATTTCATCCGATCCGGCTGAAATTTGGTACATGATGTTGGTATATGGTCTCTAACAACCATGCAAAAATTGGTCAACTTCGGTCCATAATTATATATAGCCCCCATATAAACCGATCCCCAGATTTGGCTTGCGAAGTCTCCAAGAGAAGCAAATTTCATCCAATCCGGTTGTAATTTGGAACATGGTGTTAGTATATGATCTTTAACAACCGTGCCAGAATTAGTCCATATCGGTCCATAATTATATATAGCCCCCATATAAAACATTCTCCAGATTTGACCTCCGGAGCCTCTTGGAGGAGCAAAATTCATCCGATCCGGTTCAAATTAGGCACGTGGTGTTAGTACATGGTCGCTAACAACCATACCAAAATTGGTCCAATCACACAAAAATTGGTCCATATCGGTTCATAATCATGGTTGCCACTAGAGCCAAATATAATCTACCAAAATTTTATTTCTATAGAAAATTTGGTCAAAATTTTATTTCTATAGAAAATTTTGTCAAAATTTTATTTCTAGAGAAAATTTTGTTAAAATTTTATTCGGTTCATAATAAAATTTTCATCATTGTCAAAATTTTATTTCTATAAAAAATTTTCTCAAAATTTTATTTCTATAGAAAATTTTGTTCAAATTTTATTCGGTTCATAGTCATGGTTGCCACTCGAGCCAAAAATAATCTACCAAGATTTTATTTCTATAGAAAAATTTTGTCAAAAGTTTATTTCTATAGAAAATTTTGTTAAAATTTTATTTCTGTAGAAATTTTTGTCAAAATTTTCTTTCTATAGAAAATTTTGTCAAAATGTTTATTTCTATAGAAAATTTTGTGAAAATTTAATTTCTATAGAAAATTTTGTTAAAATTTTATTTCTGTAGAAAATTTTGTAAAAATTTTATGTCTACTTTGTCAAACTGAATTATATACGTATTGGATCGATCTTTTTTGATTTATGGTATGGACTTACATACAATTTAGAAGATGGTGTTAGGAGGTTTTAAGATACCTTGCCATCGGCAAGTGTTACCGCAACTTATGTAATTCGATTGTGGATGGCAGTGTTTAGATGAAGTTTCTACGTAATCCATGATGGAGGGTACATAAGCTTCGGCCTGGCCGAACTTACGGCCGTATATACTTGTTTTTCCTTGGGCAATTGATCTGCTACTCCTTTGATCCATTGTATAGTTTCGGAATAAAAAAAAAAGGATCCGTGTTTGCGTCATAAACCCACACAATTAGTTTTAATAAATAAATTATTTCTTAATTCACATTGCAAATGGCTCCATGCTATAAACTTCAGTTTTTCAACTCGAACAAAAAACAAGTATATACAGCCGTAAGTTCGGCCAGGCCGAATCTTATGTACCCTCCACCATGGATTGCGTAGAAACTTCTATGAAAGACTGTCATCCACAATCGAATTACTTGGGTTGTGGTATCTTAAAACTTCATAACATCGTTTTATAAATTGTGAGTTTGTCCATAAATACGTGGTATATATCAAAGTTATGTATAGGTAAGTCTACAAATAAAGGGTGATACGGTCAAAATTTGGTCAAGGGAAAACGCGTGTAAATCGGTGAAATCGTTTATTTAAAAAATCAAATTGAATTTCTTTTTCAAGTTCAATTAGTATAAAATTCAGGAAAAATATTCAGTTAGGCTTTCGATTTTCCAAATCCGAATTGCCGGGCCTCACGCTTGACACCTGCCATCAGATTTTGTACAGCCACCTTGTCCACCTTCTTCGCCGCAGAAAGCCAGTGAACTGCTGCTCGTCCTTAGCAGTTTTTTTGGTCTTCTTTAGGTTCCGCTTGACAATAGCCCAGTATTTCTCAATTGGGCGGAGCTCTGGCGTGTTGGGAGGGTTCTTGTCCTTGGGAACCACCTGCACATTGTTGGCGGCGTACCACTCCATGGCCTTTTTACCGTAATGGCAAGATGCCAAATCCGGCCAAAACAGTACGGAACAACCGTGTTTCTTCTGGAAAGGCAGCAGACGTTTATTCAAACACTCTTTCACGTAAATTTCTTGGTTGACAGTCCCGGAAGCTATGAAAATGCTGCTTTTCAAGCCACAGGTAGAGATGGCTTGTCAAACCAGATATTTCTTTGCGAACTTTGACAGTTTTATGTGCTTGAAAATATCTGCTACCTTTCCCCTTCCTTTTGCCGTATAAAACTCCTGTCCCGGAAGCTGCTTGTAGTCGCCTTTGACGTAGGTTTCGTCGTCCATTACCACGCAGTCAAACTTCGTCAGCATCGTCGTGTACAGCCTCCGGGATCGCGCTTTGGCCGTCGTATTTTGTTTATCATCGCGATTTGGAGTCACTACTTTCTTGTAAGTCGATAGTCCGGCTCGTTTTTTGGCTCGATGCACGGTTGTAGACGATACACCCAACTTATTTGCGGTATCTCGGAGAGAGAGGTTTGGGTTTCGCTTGAAACTACCGGCAACTCTCTTTGTCGTCTCAGCGGCTTCCAGTTTTCGATTTCCCCCCGATCCAGACTTCCTGGCTGTCGATAAACGTTCCCCAATCACTTTAATTAGTTTTGTAACGGTTGATTTGGCAACTTTTAGCGATTTTGCCAGCTTTGCGTGCGAGTAGCTCGGATTTTCGCGATGCGCGAGTAAAATTTTGATACGCTGCTCTTCTTGCTTGGACGGCAGTTTGACATCTGAAGAGTGAATTCCAAAATCAAAATAGGAGCAACATTCTACACACACACCTTCAAAATGAGGTGTGTTCAGGTTTTTTAAATGCAAAATTGAAAGAAAATTATGATAACATTGTAATTCCAATACTGTAATATTTAAGATAATTATCTTGTTGTATTGGCATATAATTCAATAAATCAGTCAATCAATCAATACGTCAGGTTTATATTGACCAAATTTTGACCGTATCACCCTTTAAAACTTCATAACATCGTTTTCCAAATTGTGAGTTTGTCCATTCGTGGTATATATCAAAGTTATGTATAGGTAAGTCTACAAATAATTACGAATCGATATGGACTTTTTGCACGATACGTAGAGAGCCAGAATTGAAATATTGGGATCGCTTATATGGGGGCTATATACAATTATGAACTTGATATGGACCAATTTTTGTGTGATTGGGGATCGATTTATCTGAGGGCTATATATAACTATAGACCGATGTGGACCTAGTTAGGCTTGGTTGTTAACGGCCATATACTAGCACAATGTACCAAATTTCAAACTGACTCGGATGAAATTTGCTCTACCAAGAGGCTCCAAAACCAAATCTCGGGATCGGTTTATATGGGCGCTATATATGATTATGGACTGATATGGACCATTTTTGGCATGGTTGTTAAATATCATATACTACCACCACGTACCAAATTTCAACCAGATCGGATGAATTTTGCTTCTCCAAAAGGCACCGGAGGTCAAAACTAGGGATCGGTTTATATGGGGCTATATATAATTATGGACTGATATGAACCAATTCCCGCATGGTTGTTGGATACCATATACTGACATTACCTACCAAATTTCAACCGAATCGGATGAATTTTGCTCTTCCAAGGGGTTCCAAAGGTCGAATCTGGGGATCGGTTTATATGGGGCCTATATATAATTATGGACCGATTTCGACCAATTTTTGCATGGGTGTTTGAGGCCATATATTAACACCATGTACCAAATTTCAACTGAATCAGATGAATTTTGGTCTTCCAAGAGGCTCCGGAGGTCAAATCTGGTGATCGGTTTATATGGGGGCTATATATAATTATTGACCGATGTGGACCAATTTTTACATGGTTGTTAGAGACCATATAATAACACGGTGTATCAAATTTCAGCCGGATCGGTTGAAATTTGCTTCTCTTAGAGGCTCGGCAAGCCAAATCGGGGGATCGGTTTATATGGGGGATATATATAATTATGGACCGATGTGGACCAATTTTTGCTTGGTTGTTAGAGACCATATACTAACACCATATACCAAATTTCAGCCGGATCGGATGAAATTTGCTTCTCTTAGAGGCTCCGCAAGCTAAATCGGGGGATCGGTTTATATGGGGGCTATATGTAATTATGGACCGATATGGACCAATTTCTGCATGGTTGTTAGAGACTATAAACTAACACTATGTACCAAATTTCAGCCGGATCGGATGAAATTTGCTTCTCTTAGAGGCTCGGCAAGCCAAATCGGGGGATCGGTTTATATGGGGGCTATGTATAATTATGGACCGATGTGGACCAATTTTTGCATGCTTGTTAGAGACCATATACTAACGCCATGTACCAAATTTCATCTGGATCGGATGAAATTTGCTTCTCTTAGAGAGCCGCAAGCCAAATTTAGGGGTCCGTTTATATGGGGGCTATACGTAAAAGTGAACCGAAATGCCCCATTTGCAATACCATCCGACCTACATCAATAACAACTACTTGTGCCAAGTTTCAAGTCGATAGCTTGTTTCGTTCGGAAGTTAGCGTTATTTCAACAGACGGACGGACATGCTCAGATCGACTCAGAATTTCACAACGACCCAGAATATATATACTTTATGGGGTCTTAGAGCAATATTTCGATGTGTTACAAACGGAATGACAAACTTAATATACCCCCCATCCTATGGTGGAGGCTATAAAAACGGACAAAAGGGAACCCTCCCCACACCATCGCTCCACTCCGACCTGATATCGGACTATCACGTACCCTATATTAATTTCACAAACTATACAATGGTCCCTATAAATTCCATAGAAGTAAATCACTTTTCCCCTTCCCCAACCTGATATCGAAAAATCATATACTAATTTAAAAATCATGTACAAATTTAATCACCTCCTCCCACGTTCCCTGTAAATTTCAAGTAGATCGGAGATGTTTAAATTTTGCTCTATTGTTTTAAAGGGACGTCACTTTCCCCGATACAACATCGAAAAACACCGAAGTGAATAGCACCCATAACCTTCCCTGAAAATTCTTGAAACTTTCCTTCAAGTATGGGGCAAGGAAGGTTGCTTCTTCGTTCATAACTATCCCCCACTGCCTTTGTAAAGTTCAAGAAAACTTAAGATTTTTTTTGCAGTTTTAGAGGAGGACCTCCTCCCCGACCAAATATCGAAAAGTGATGTAGCGTATCTTTTGTAAACGTCCCAGAAAATGTCAAGAAAATTATAAGCCTAAAGGGGTGGCCTCACTTCCGTCCAAATATCACAAAATCAGGTATCAACTATTAATATCATAACCTCTCCCCAGTCCTCTGTAAATTTCAAGTAACTCGGCAAAAGTTTAATTGTTTCTCTTTATGTACTTAAGAGAAGTGGATGTCTCCCTATGACCTTTTATTTTTATTAAAAAATCAGGAACCTGATATAAATTTCATAACCTCACCCATTTTATCCGTAAAATTTAAGTCGGGGGAGTTTAGTTTTGTTTTCACTGTACTTTAAAAAAAAAGTCAGGCAAAGGGGTGGTCCCCCTCCCCGACCAAATATCAAAAAATAATGTAGCGGATTTTTGTTTAGATGCCAACCCCAACATTCAATGAAAATTTCAAGCAAATCGCATAATTTTGTTCCAAGTTTTAAAAAGTAGGGCAAGGGAGAGGTCCTCCTCCCCCGTCCACATATGAAATCATCAGGTACCCCATATTAATTCAATAACCTCACAGCATGTTCTCTGTAAATCTCAGATAATTTAGAGAATTTTACTTTTTTCACTGTACACTGAAAAAACAGTGAACCCACCAGGAAGAAAAATTTCGGTTAATATTAGAAAATTTTGAATATTTTTAGAAAATTGTAACTAAACAGTATAACAAACGCTGGTATCACGCCGATGTCATAAAAATAACTATATATTTTTTTGACAAATTCAAGAAAATTTATTAGACATAATTAAGTTTTTTCGCTTGTTAAAGAAAATTTTGTAGTTTGAAGAAAAAAATTGGAGTTCAAAATTGCAAGAATGTCTTTAGTGATATACGAAGTTCATGACGAACGCATTTGTAGTAAAATTTACAAATTTAAAGAAATATTGAACTATTTTGTGGAAGACACGTATTTAGTTAATCTTTATCCTTCATTTGTGTATATTTTTTCCTCGGTTTTAGTTAATTTAACTAACATACACAAAAAATTATTGGAGTAGAGGAAACTTTCTCCAAACATAATAATTCCATGAACTAAACGACAGTTAAATTGGCTTTAGTGAAATAGAGAGTTCACTTTTTTTGAGTGTACTTTAAAAAAAGTCAAACAAAGGGGAGGTCCCCCTCCGCCACCAAATATCGAAATATAAAGTTGCGGATCTTTGTCTAGATGCCAACCCCAACCTCCAATGCAAATTTCAAGCAAATCGGTCAACTTTGGTCCAATTTTCAAAAAGTCCGACAAGGAGGAGGTCCTCCTCCGCAACCATGTGTTAAAAAATGAGGTAGCATATTTTCACCACATGAACGCCCCCTACGATCTCTGAAAGTTTCAAGTAAATCGGTTCAGCCGTTTCGGAGCCAACTCGGAACATACAAATAAACAAACAAACACAGATTGAATTTTATATATATAGATAGATTTTGTCAAAATTTTATTTCTATAGAAAATTTTGTCATACTTTTATTTCTGTAGAAAATTTTGTCAAAATTTTATTTTTTATTTTATTTCTATAAAAATTTTGATAAAATTTTGTTTCTATATAAAATTTTGTCAAAATTTTAGTTCTATAGAAAATTTTGTCAAAATTTTAGTTCTATAGAAAATTTTGTTTCTAAAGAAAATTTTATCAAAATTTTATTTCTATAGAAAAATTTGTCAAAATTTTATATTGTCAAACAAAAAAAAATTGTCAACATTTTATTTCTATAGAAAAATTTGTCAAAATTTTATTCCTATAGAAAATTTTGTCAAAATGTTAATTTTTATTTTATTTCTATAGAAAATTTTATCAAGAGATGATTTCTATAGAAAATTTTGTCAAATTTTATTACTATAGGAAATTTTGTCAAAATTTTATTTCTATAGAAACATGTTTCAAAAGTTGATTTTTATAGAAAAATTTGTCAAAATTTTATTTCTATAAAACATTTTGTCAAAATGTTATTCTATAGAAAATTTTGCCAAATTTTATTTCTATAGAACATTTTGTCAAAATTTTATTTCTATAGAAAATTTTGTCAACATTTTATTTCTATAGAAAAATTTTTCAAAAATTGATTTTTATATATTTTTATATTTTTTATTCTAAAGAAAATTTTGTCAAAATTTTATTTCTATAGAAAAATTTGTCAAAATTTTATTCCTATAGAAAATTTTGTCAAAATGTTAATTTTTATTTTATTTCTATAGAAAATTTTATCAAAAGATGATTTCTATAGAAATTTTTTCAAACTTTATTGCTATAGAAAATTTTGTCAAAATTTTATTTCTATAGAAAAATTTTTCAAAAGTTGATTTTTATAGAAAAATTTGTCAAAATTTTATTTCTATAGAACATTTTGTCAAAATTTTATTTCTATAGAAAATTTTGTCAACATTTTATTTCTATAGAAACATTTTTAAAAAATTGATTTTTATATATTTTTTATATTTTTATATTTTTTATTCTAAAGAAAATTTTGTCAAAATTTTATTTCTATAGAAAAATTTGTCAAAATTTTATTCCTATAGAAAATTTTGTCAAAATGTTAATTTTTATTTTATTTCTATAGAAAATTTTATCAAAAGATGATTTCTATAGAAATTTTTTCAAACTTTATTGCTATAGAAGATTTTGTCAAAATTTTATTTCTATAGAAAAATTTTTCAAAAGTTGATTTTTATAGAAAAATTTGTCAAAATTTTATTTCTATAGAACATTTTGTCAAAATTTTATTTCTATAGAAAATTTTGTCAACATTTTATTTCTATAGAAAAATTTTTAAAAAATTGATTTTTATATATTTTTATATTTTTTATTCTAAAGAAAATTTTGTCAAAATTTTATTTCTATAGAAAAATTTGTCAAAATTTTATATTATCAAACAAAAAAAAGTTTTGTCAAAATTTTATTTCTAAAGAAAAATTTGTCAAAATTTTATTCCTATAGAAAATTTTGTCAAAATGTTAGTTTTTATTTTATTTCTATAGAAAATTTTATCAAGAGATGATTTCTATAGAAAATTTTGTCAAATTTTATTACTATAGAAAATTTTGTTAAAATTTTATTTCTATAGAAAAATTTTTCAAAAGTTGATTTTTATAGAAAAATTTGTCAAAATTTTATTTCTATAAAACATTTTGTCAAAATGTTATTCTATAGAAAATTTTGCCAAATTTTATTTCTATAGAACATTTTGTCAAAATTTTATTTCTATAGAAAATTTTGTCAACATTTTATTTCTATAGAAAAATTTTTCAAAAGTTGATTTTTATATATTTTTATATTTTTTATTCTAAAGAAAATTTTGTCAAAATTTTATTTCTATAGAAAAATTTGTCAAAATTTTATTCCTATAGAAAATTTTGTCAAAATGTTAATTTTTATTTTATTTTTATAGAAAATTTTATCAAGAGATGATTTCTATAGAAATTTTTTCAAATTTTATTGCTATAGAAAATTTTGTCAAAATTTTATTTCTATAGAAAATTTTTTCAAAAGTTGATTTTTATAGAAAAATTTGTCAAAATTTTATTTCTACAGAACATTTTGTCAAAATGTTATTCTATAGAAAATTTTGCCAAATTTTATTTCTATAGAACATTTTGTCAAAATTTTAGTTCTATAGAAAATTTTGTCAACATTTTATTTCTATAGAAAAATTTTTCAAAAATTGATTTTTATAGAACAATTTGTCAAAATTTTATTTCTATAGAAAATTTTGTCAAAATTTTATTTCTATAGAACATTTTGTCAAAATGTTATTCTATAGAAAATTTTGCCAAATTTTATTTCTATAGAACATTTTGTCAAAATTTTATTTCTATAGAAAATTTTGTCAAATTGTATTACTATAAAAAAATTTTGTCAAAATTTTATTTCTATAGAAAAATTTGTCAAAAGTTAATTTTTATAGAAAATTTTGTCAACATTTTATTTTAATAGAACATTTTCTCAAAATTTGTATATCTGTAATAAATTTTTTCAAAATTCAAAATTTTTTTTGCTATAGGAAATTGACGAGATTTTATTTTTATTTTTTTTATAATCGTACGAAATATATCTTCAGCTTTAGTTTACATTGCATTTTATACCTACACTTTGTTCATTATCATTTTTGATATATGCATAGAATAATCGATAAAGCGTTCTTAGACCGTTGTTTCTATAGAAAATTTTATCAAAAGATGATTTCTATAGAAATTTTTTCAAACTTTATTGCTATAGAAAATTTTTCAAAATTTTATTTCTATAGAAAAATTTTTCAAAAGTTGATTTTTATAGAAAAATTTGTCAAAATTTTATTTCTATAGAACATTTTGTCAAAATTTTATTTCTATAGAAAATTTTGTCAACATTTTATTTCTATAGAAACATTTTTAAAAAATTGATTTTTATATATTTTTTATATTTTTATATTTTTTATTCTAAAGAAAATTTTGTCAAAATTTTATTTCTATAGAAAAATTTGTCAAAATTTTATTCCTATAGAAAATTTTGTCAAAATGTTAATTTTTATTTTATTTCTATAGAAAATTTTATCAAAAGATGATTTCTATAGAAATTTTTTCAAACTTTATTGCTATAGAAGATTTTGTCAAAATTTTATTTCTATAGAAAAATTTTTCAAAAGTTGATTTTTATAGAAAAATTTGTCAAAATTTTATTTCTATAGAACATTTTGTCAAAATTTTATTTCTATAGAAAATTTTGTCAACATTTTATTTCTATAGAAAAATTTTTAAAAAATTGATTTTTATATATTTTTATTATTTTTATATTTTTTATTCTAAAGAAAATTTTGTCAAAATTTTATTTCTATAGAAAAATTTGTCAAAATTTTATATTATCAAACAAAAAAAAGTTTTGTCAAAATTTTATTTCTAAAGAAAAATTTGTCAAAATTTTATTCCTATAGAAAATTTTGTCAAAATGTTAGTTTTTATTTTATTTCTATAGAAAATTTTATCAAGAGATGATTTCTATAGAAAATTTTGTCAAATTTTATTACTATAGAAAATTTTGTTAAAATTTTATTTCTATAGAAAAATTTTTCAAAAGTTGATTTTTATAGAAAAATTTGTCAAAATTTTATTTCTATAAAACATTTTGTCAAAATGTTATTCTATAGAAAATTTTGCCAAATTTTATTTCTATAGAACATTTTGTCAAAATTTTATTTCTATAGAAAATTTTGTCAACATTTTATTTCTATAGAAAAATTTTTCAAAAGTTGATTTTTATATATTTTTTTATATTTTTATATTTTTTATTCTAAAGAAAATTTTGTCAAAATTTTATTTCTATAGAAAAATTTGTCAAAATTTTATTCCTATAGAAAATTTTGTCAAAATGTTAATTTTTATTTTATTTTTATAGAAAATTTTATCAAGAGATGATTTCTATAGAAATTTTTTCAAATTTTATTGCTATAGAAAATTTTGTCAAAATTTTATTTCTATAGAAAATTTTTTCAAAAGTTGATTTTTATAGAAAAATTTGTCAAAATTTTATTTCTACAGAACATTTTGTCAAAATGTTATTCTATAGAAAATTTTGCCAAATTTTATTTCTATAGAACATTTTGTCAAAATTTTAGTTCTATAGAAAATTTTGTCAACATTTTATTTCTATAGAAAAATTTTTCAAAAATTGATTTTTATAGAACAATTTGTCAAAATTTTATTTCTATAGAAAATTTTGTCAAAATTTTATTTCTATAGAACATTTTGTCAAAATGTTATTCTATAGAAAATTTTGCCAAATTTTATTTCTATAGAACATTTTGTCAAAATTTTATTTCTATAGAAAATTTTGTCAAATTGTATTACTATAAAAAAATTTTGTCAAAATTTTATTTCTATAGAAAAATTTGTCAAAAGTTAATTTTTATAGAAAATTTTGTCAACATTTTATTTTAATAGAACATTTTCTCAAAATTTGTATATCTGTAATAAATTTTTTCAAAATTCAAAATTTTTTTTTGCTATAGGAAATTGACGAGATTTTATTTTTATTTTTTTTATAATCGTACGAAATATATCTTCAGCTTTAGTTTACATTGCATTTTATACCTACACTTTGTTCATTATCATTTTTGATATATGCATAGAATAATCGATAAAGCGTTCTTAGACCGTTGTGGTCGAATTATTTTTGGAAAAATTGACACATGCCTTTATAATAGGGAAGGCAACCGCAATGTTATTTTGAGTCATATGCGTTCATTATTAAGGGAATGCCATGAACAAATAAGTGAAATAAATATTGGGGGTGATTTGCATCTCAACTTAGTTACATTTTGAGACTTTAATTGTAAACAACTCACAATACTAATAGTCGTAATGGTGCCATTGAAATTTATCATTTTGCTTGCTTTACTTGCTGTAGTAGGAGCGGCCCAAATTTTTCCTGGACGTAGGAGACCTCATAGACCGCCAGTACTTTGCATTAGGCCACCATGTCCTGGTGAAGAAGAATTTCCATTTCCTCATGGAGGTATTGGTTATGACAGACGTATTGGTTGATTTCTTCAAAGTGCTGCGTTATAAGTAAATAATCGCAAATCGAAGAATGTGAATGCAAATAAATTTTGAAATTAAAAAAAAATATATCAGTAATACACCTGAGTTTTTTTTCTTTCAAACGGAATACTTAAGCGTAAATAAAGTAAACAAAATAAAAATCTTGTGCCGAAATCTAGACATAGTTCAGACTCACGGGACGCTGTTCTATATTTTGTTTATATTGTTTTCATATGGCCCCTAACAGGCATAGTTATCATCCAAAGATATGAGCTTAACATGTTTATCGCGACAATCCATCCAAGGATACTAGGGAAGACGCTAGGTGTAATGGCGAATGTCGCAATACTCCATGATTGTATACCTGAGGTGGCCATAGCTTCCGAGGTTGACCTTCTGACGTCAGTAAGACAGTCCTGGGAGAATTGGACACCAGATACCAGAGGGGAATAACTACTCCGATGGATCGAAAATGGCTGAGAGGATGTGAAGGACGCAGACACCAAGATCCTATTCCGATTACCGGACCGCAGAGCAATCCTGTACGCAGAAGGGCGATCCATAACGGAATGTGTTTATTGACCACAAAACGTGAAAATTCTCACAGATTGTCGGAGGGCTATGAAGGCAATCGTGAACCGTGTTAGAATTCAAACGAATAATCAAAGACTACTCGGAAGATGGGAGGATACGCATCAAATGGTTGCCGGGACATGACGGAATAAGAGGAAAAAGAAGTATATACGGCCGTAAGTTCGGTCAGGCTGAATCTTATGTACCTTCCACTATGGATTGTATAGAAACTTGTACTAAAGACTGTCATCCACAATCTAATTACTTGGGTTGCGGTAACACTTGCCGATGGCAAGGTATCTTAAAACTTCTTAACAACGTCTTCTCAATTGTAAGTCCATACGGGGTATATATTAAACAAACAAAGGCCTACAAAATTTTCTATAGAAATAAAATTTTGACAAAATTTTCTATAGCAATAAACTTTTGACAAAATTTTCTATAGCAATAAAATTTTGACAAATTTTTTTATAGAAATAAAATTTTGAAAAAAATTTCTATAGAAATAAAATTTTGACAAAATTTTCTACAGAAATAAGATTTTGACAAGATTTTCTATAGCAATAAAATTTTGACAAGATTTTCTATAGAAATAAAATTTTGACAAAATTTTCTATAGCAATAAAATTTTGAAAAAAAAAAATTATAGAAATAACATTTTGACAAAATTTTCTATAGAAATAAAATTTTGAGAAAAAAATTCTATAGAAATAAAATTTAATAAAAATTTCTATAGGAATAAAATTGTGACAAAATTTTCTACAGAAATAAAATTTTGACAAAACTTTCTATAGCAATAAAATTTTGACAACATTTTCTATAGAAATACAATTTTGACAAAATTTTCTATAGAAATAAAATTTTGACAAAATTTTCTATAGCAATAAAATTTTGAAAAAAAATATAGAACTATATTTTAGACAAAATCTATATATATAAAATTCAATCTATGTTTGTTTATTTGTTTGTTTGTTTGTATGAACCGAGTTGGCTCCGAAACGGCTGAACCGATTTACTTGAAACTTTCAGAGATCATAGGGGACGTTCATGTGGTGAAAATAGGGTACCTCATTTTTTGACACCTGGTCGCGGAGGGGGACCTCCCCTTTGTCGGACTTTTTGTAAATTGGACCAAAGTTGACCGATTTGCTTGAAATTTTCATTGAAGGTTGGGGTTGGCAACTAGACAAAGATCCGCTACTTTATATTTCGATATTTGGTGGCGGAGGGGGACCTCCCCTTTGTTCGACTTTTTTTAAAGTACAGTGAAAAAACTAAAATTCTCTAAATTATCTGAGATTTAAAGAGAACATGCGGTGAGGTTATGGAATTATTATGGGGTACCTGATGATTTCATATGCGGACGGGGAGGGGACCTCCCTTTTGCCTTACTTTTTGAAACTTGGTACAAAATTATGCGATTTGCATGAAATTTTCATTGAATGTTGGGGTTGGCATCTAGACAAAAATCCGCTACATTATTTTTCGATATTTGGTCGGGGAGGGGGCCACCCCTTTGCCCGACTTTTTTTAAAGTACAGTGAAAACAAAACTAAACTCCCCCCACTGAAATTTTACGGAAAAATGGGTGAGGTTATGAAATTTATATCAGGTTCCTGATTTTTTAATAAAAATAAAAGGGCATAGGGAGACATCCGCTTCTCTTAAGTACATACAGAGAAACAATTAAACTTTACCGAGTTACTTGAAATTTACAGAGGACTGGGGAGAGATCGTAACCTCTGTCAACCGTAATAGTTGATACCTGATTTTGTGATTTTTGGACGGAAGAGAGGCCGCCCCTTTAGGCTTATAATTTGCTTGACATTTTCTGGGACGTTTACAAAAGATACGCTTTTCGACATTTGGTCGGGGAGGAGGTCCTCCTCTAAAACTGCAAAAAAATGGCTCTATTAACCATGTTCCTTAATCTATATCTGTCCATAAAGCTCGAAAAATAATTGAATAATTAGATATAATGCATTTGGACGTCAAAATTAAATAAATAAATTAATATATGATTTTTCGATATCTGGTTGGGGAAGGGGAAAATTGAAATAAACTTTGTCGATTTACTTGGATAGAATTTATAGGGAGTAGTTGCGAAATTAATATAGGTTACGTGATAGTCCGATATCAGGTCAGAGTGGAGCGAAGGTGGGGAGAGAGTTCCCTTTTGTCGGTTTTTTCTCTTAAATTAAAAGTGGAGGGTTGTCCGTAAATGGGAACTCGATATATAATTTTATGATTTTTGCACAGGCTTCTTTCTTCCAGACTTCTTATTAGTAAAGATAGGGTTCCCTTTTGTCCGTTTTTTTTTTCTTAAGTTGAAAGTAGAGGGTTGTCCGTAAATGGGAACTCGGTACATAATTTTATGATTTTTGCACAGGCTTCTGCCAGACTTCTTTTTAGTAAAGAACTTAAATTTACATGAAATTGGCAGCCAACGTAGAGGGTGCATTATTTTCCAACATTTTAGCAAATGTTAATGTGGTAAAATTTTTTACTACTTTTGCTTTTTCCGATTTATTGGATGGGAAACAGTAATTCTTTGTATGTTATTATAATTAATGCTTAATTTTCAGATATGTTAGGTTAGGTTAGGTTATGTGGCAGCCCGATGTATCAAGCTCACTTAGACTATTCAGTCCATTGTGATACCACAGTGGTGAACTTCTCTCTTATCACTGAGTGCTGCCCGATTCCATGTTAAGCTCAATGACAAGGGACCTTCTTTTTATAGCCGAGTCCGAACGGCGTTCCACATTCCAGTGAAACCACTTAGAGAAGCTTTGAAACCCTCAGAAATGTCAACAGCATTACTGAGGTGGGATAATCCACCGCTGAAAAACTTTTTGGTGTTCGGTCGTAGCAGGAATCGAACCCACGACCTTGTGTATGCAAGGCGGGCATGCTAACCATTGCACCACGGTGGCTCCCAAGATATGTTGAGGAGAAGGATACCTTTCCTTGACAAACCACACTTAAAATTCACAAGAAATATAGTAGAAGGTACACCCTCTCCCGCCGTATTTGTACCTATAAACGAAAAATCAAGTAGTCCGATTTGTTTAAAAGAATTCAAATCTTTTCGAATTTGTTTTCAACACGAAGGATATAGTTGACTAAGTTAACGCAAAATATTCCTCCAAATACGCTTCGGAAGGCGCAGCGAAGCGGGCCGGGTTACGCTAGTTTTCTATAAAAATAAAATCTTGACAAAATTTTGTATAGTAATAAAATTATGAGAAAATTTTCTATAGGAATAAATTTTTTACAAAATTTTCTATAGAAATAAAACCTTGACAAAATTTAGTATAGTAATAAAATTTTGGTAGATTATTTTTGGGGATCGACTATATATAACTGTAGACCGATATGGACCAATTTTGGCATGGTTGTTAGCGGCCATATACTAGCGCAATGTACCAAATTTCACCACGTACCAAATTTCAACCGGATCCGAAAGCTCCGGAGGTCAAATCTGGGCATCGATTTAAAGGGGGGCTACATATAATTGTGGACCGATTTGGACCAATTTTTGCATGGGTGTTTGAGGCCGTATATTAACACCACGTACCAAATTTCAACTGAATCGGATGAATTTTGCTTCTCCAAAAGGCACCGGAGGTCAAATCTGGGGATCGGTTTATATGGGAGCTATATATAATTATGGACTGATATGAACCAATTCCCGCATGGTTGTTGGATACCATATACTGACATTACTTACCAAATTTCAACCGGATCGGGTGAATTTTGCTCTTCCAAGGGGCTCCGGAGGTCAAATCTGGGGATCGGTTTATATGGGGCCTATATATAAATATTGACCGATTTCGACCAATTTTTGCATGGATGTGTGAGGCCATATATTAACACCACGTACCAAATTTCAACTGAATCAGATGAATTTTGGTCTTCCAAGAGGCTCCGGAGTTCAAATCTGGTGATCGGTTTATATGGGGGCTATATATAATTATGGACCGATGTGGACCAATTTTTGCTTGGTTGGTAGAGACGATATACTAACACCATGTACCAAATTTCAGCCGGATCGGATGAAATTTGCTTCTCTTAGAGGCTCCGCAAGCTAAATTGTGGGATCGGTTTATATGGGGGCTATATATAATTATGGGCCGATGTGGACCAATTTTTGCATGGTTGTTAGAGACGATATACTTACGCCATGTACCAAATTTCACCTGGATCGGATGAAATTTGCTTCTCTTAGAGTAGCCGCAAGCCAAATTTGGGGGTCCGTTTGTATGGGGGCTATACGTAAAAGTGAACCGATATGGCCCATTTGCAATACCATCCGACCTACATCCTTCAGAAGTTAGCGTGATTTCAACAGACGGACGGACGGACAGGCGTGCTTAGATCGACTCAGAATTTCACCACGATCTATAATATATATACTTTATGGAGTCTTAGAGCAATATTTCGATGTGTTACAAACGGAATGACAAAGTTAATATACCCCCCATCCTATGGTGGAGGGTATAATATCTGAATCTAGAGAACGCAAAGTCCATAGAGGCAACGCAGGCCGAGTTGGATGAATAGGTTCGGGAGACACATAAACCGGTTGTAGGAAAGACAACGATAATACTATGGGGTGATCCAAACACGAAAAAGTCTGGAGAACTACTTATGGAGGGTGAGACGACAGTCAGTAGGGCCGTGGGAATAATGATAGGACATCTAAAATTGAGAGGACATCTGTGGCGAACACATTCCATTATGGGACACACTTCTGTCTTGAGGATTGTACTGTGATACGATAATCGGTCTGGATCCTCCTCAAATACGCACAGTCTCGTCGTTTACATCTTCGGTGTAGCAGCTTTTTTTCCTCTCTAGTATTTGTTCTGAGGTCCCATTCTTATTGGCGTCAGAATGTCAAAATCGGTAGATATTGCCACCTCTGGTATACGATCATGGATTTTTACGGCATGTGGCAAATCACCAACCGTCTCCCCTATTATTCTTCGATGGTTCGTCATGTTTCCGAGAACTGGTAAACAACTCGAGGAGAGTGGGACGACAAATATCTAGAATTGAAAGGACATCTGTGCCGAATATGAGCAGCAGAGGATGATGCATTTAACACATTCCGTTATTGGACGCACTTCAGACAGAAGGATTGTGCTATGGTTCGGTAAATGGTATAAGATCTCAGTCTATGGGTCCTCCTCATATACGCACAGTTTCGTCATCTCATCGATCTTGGATCGATCATGGATTGTTACGGCATCTGTCATATCATCGTCCCTACACAGAAAAAAATTTCACGAAAAATTTTCCAATTAAAATTTTAATTGAGTTTTAAAAAATATTCAATTAAAAATTTTGAAATTGAATCAACAATTTTTTTAATTGAAACAAAAATCAATCACAAAAATTAATAGTATCAATTAATTTTTTAATTGGATCAATTAATTTTTTAATTGACCTTCAATTAATTTTTTAATTGATACTATCATTTCTGTGATTGAAGACATTCCAATTAAAAAATTAATTGGATCAATTCATTTCGTGATTGAATCAGAAAATTTTTTTTTTGTGTGTATGATTGTTTGATGTTTCGTCATGTTTACGAGAATTAGAGACTTACTCAAGGAGTGTGAGACGATAAACATCTACATGGACGATAAACATTATGGCAAGCACGTCTGCCTGCAGGATTGTGCTGTGCTCCGGTAATCGGTATAGGATTTCAGTGTCTGTGCCCTCCACATGTACGCCCAGTCTCATCGTTTCATCCATCCCTGATCTATCGGCGTAGCATTTTCCCCTCTTGTTTTTGTTTTGATATCCCATTCTTAATGGCGTCAGAATATAACACTCGGTAGATATTGCCGCCTTAGTACTATAATGGATTGTTGCGGCATCTGCCATATTATCCGCCGTCTCCCCTATTATTCTTTGATGATTCCTCATGTTTCGGAGAACAACTCAAGGAAAGTGGACAACAGTCAGGAGGGGACATCTGTGCCGAATAGGAGCAGCAGAGACTGATACATTTAAAACATTCCGTTGTGGCATGTACTTCTGCATGCAGTATTGTGCTGCGGTCCGATAATCGGAATAGGATTTCGGTGTCTGGGTCTTCCACATATACGCCCAGTCTCATCGCTTCATCCATTTCATGCATGCAGTATTGTGTTGCGGTCCGGTAATCGGAATAGGATTTCGGTGTCTGGGTTTTCCACATATACGTCCAGTCTCATCGTTTCATCCATCCATCGGTGTAGCAGTTTTTTCCTATGTAGTATTTGTTTTGAGATTCCATTGATACTGTCGTCGGAATATCACACTCGGTAGATACTGACACCTCAGGTATACGAACATCGATTTTTGCACCATCTACCATATCATCCGCCGTCTCCCCTATTATTATTTGATGATTCCTCATGTTTCGGAGAACAACACAAGGAGGGTAGTTCTCCCATACATGGCAGTCAGGAAGGCCGTTCGAATAATGACCGGTGTTGTGGTCTGGTAATCGGATAGGATCTCGTTGTCTGGGTCCTCCACATATACGCCCAATCTTATCGTTTCATCCATTTTCGATCCTTCAGCAGTTTTTTGCCCTCTAGTATTTGTTTTGAGGTCACATTGTTACTGGCGTCACACTCAGTAGATATTGCCACCTCAGGTATACGACAATGGATTGTTCCGGCATCTGCCATATCATCCACAGTCTCATCTATTATTCTTTGATGATTCCTCATGTTTCGGAGAAAAACTCAAGGAGAATGGCCAGACATCTAATACTGAGTGGACATCTGTGCCGAATAGGAGTAGCAGAAGATGATGCGTTTAAAACATTCCGTTATGGCAATGACTTCTACCTGCAGAATTGTACTGTGGTACGGTAATCGAATTAGGATCTTGGTGTCTGGGTCCTCCACATATACGCCCAATCTCGTCGTTTCAATCATCTTCGATCTATCGGTGTAGTAGTTTTATCCTCTCTAGTATTTGTTCTGAGGTCCCATTCTTACTGGCGTCAGAATGTTACACTCGGCAGTTAAGGACATAGATTTTTGGAGCATCTGCCATATCACCAACCGTCTCCCCATGTATTCTTTGATGATTTCTCATGTTTCGGAGAACAACTCAAGGAGAGTAATTCTCCGATACGTGACAGTCAGGAGGGCTGTTGGAATAATGACCGGTGCTGTGGTCCGATAATCGGAATAGGATTTCAGTATCTGGGTCTTTTACATGTGTTATACGCCCAGTTTCATTGTTTCATCCATCTTCGATCCATTACTGTAGCAGTTTTTTCTCCTCGAGTATTTGTACTGGTATCACATTATTACTGTCGTCGGAATGGCAAACTCGGTAGATATTGGCACCTCAGGTATACGATCATGGTTTGATGCGGCATCTGCTATATCATCCGCCGTCTCCCCTATTATTCTTTGATGATTCCTCATGTTTCGGAGAACTACTCTAGGAGAGTGGCACGATAGTTAGGAGGGTCGTGGGAATAATGACCGGTCACCTAGAATCGAGAGAAAATCTGAGCCAAATAGGAGCAGCAGAGGATGATTCATGTAATACAATCTGTTCTTGGAAGCTATTCTGGCTACATAATTGTGCAGTGTTCCGGTAATCGGAATAGGATCTCGCTGTCTGAGTCCTCTACATATACGACCAGACTCATCGTCCCATCGATATTCGATCCATCGGTGTGGCAGTTTTTACAGTTTGATGCGTTTAACACATTCCGCTATGGCACGAACTTCTGCCTGCAGGATTGTACTTTGGTCCGGTAATCGGGATAGGATTTCCGTGTCTGCGTGCTCCACATGTGCGCACAGTTTCGTCATCTCATCAGTCTTGGATCGATCATGGATTGTTATGGCATCTGCCATATCATCGTCCGTCTCCCCTATGATTCTTTAATGTTTCGTCATGTTTCCGAGAACTAGAGAATTACTCAAGGAGAGTGAGACGATAAACATCTACATGGACGACAAATATTGTGGCATGCACGTTTGGCTGTAGGATTGTGCTGTGCTCCGGTAATCGGTATAGGATTTCGGTGCCTGTGCCCTCCACATGTACGCCCAGTCTCATCGTTTCATCCGTCTTCGATCCATCGGCGTAGCAGTTTTTCTGAGATCCCATTATTATTGTCGTCGGAATGTCACACTCGGTATATATTGGCACCTCAGGTATACCATTATGGATTGTGCGGTATCTGCCGTATCATCCACCGTCTCCCTTATTATTCCTCCTGTTTCGGAGAACAACTCAAAGAGAGTAGTTCTCCGATACGTGACAGTCAGGAGGGCAGTTGGAATAATGACCGGTGTTGCTGTCCGGTAATTGGAATAGGATTTCGGTGTTTGGGTCCCCTACATATACGCCCAGTATCGTCGTCTCATCCAACTTCGATCCATCAGTGTAGCAGTTTTTCCCCTCTAGTATTTGTTCTCAAGTCCCATTCTTATTGGCGTCAGAATGTTACACTCGGCAGCTAAGGCCACCTCAGCTATACGATTATGCATTGTTGCGACATCACCCACGGTCTCCCTGTTATTCTGTTGTAATTCGTCATGTTTCGGAGAACTACTCAAGGAGAGTGGGACGACAGTCAACAGGACCATGGGAATAATGACCGGACAACTGGGCCAAATAAGAGCAGTGGAGGATGATGCATTTAATACAATTTGTTGTGGCAAGCAATTCTGCCTACCAAATTGTGCAGTGTTCCGGTAATCGGAATAGGATTTCGGCGTCTGGGACCTCCACATATACGCCCAATCTCGTTGTCTCAATCATCTTCTATCCATCGGTGTAGTAGTTTTTTCCCCTCTAGTATTTGTTCTGATACCTCTAAGACATTGTAAACCCTATGTTAAGTATTGAGGAGAACTGATCCCAAAATTTTATTGTCATAGAGAGAATTCAAAGTGACTTTATTTCAAAACTTACGATAGGCCAACAACCCCTAATATATGACGAGAGTATATAGAAGGAGGTAATTCTGACGGATGAAGAAAATGAACCTCACTTCGGAGTAAGGCTAAAGCGGTTCCTGGGTGGTGGTTCCCGTGTGGGACCATTAGATTATAGTGCGCTATCAATACGTCCAAAAAATTGCATTGCTGTCTTGGGCCCAGTGAGATAAGGACTCTCTGTGCCTAACTACAGACACTGTTGGGCCACAATACCACAGAGATTTTCAATGGAGGATTATTTCTTGTCTGATTGTCATAAAGATTTTCTAATTGATTTCACACAAAAAGTATATGGCATAGACAAATAATTCAGTAGCCTTAGTGTAGGGTATTCCCTAATCGGATCCGATTGCTACTAGTTCTAATATACTACAATATAAACTTTACTTTAAGGATTATATACTCGACTCAAACTCATTGCACAAAAAAACTTGTGGCAGCAAATTTCATAAGTTCTTCTCTAATATTCCTCCACTCATCCAGGATTCAGAAGAAAAGATTTATCTCTTGTGCAATGAAATGGCCACAACAACATAACCCCAGGAACATCACATGTGGAAACTCAACATTAGTATGAGAACATTAGTTATTTTCCCCATATGTTACAAAGATGCCACATCAGAAACACCCATTGAAAAGAAGGAAGGAATAGTTGCATCTAAGTATGCCATGTGCAAATGTGGCAAAAATAAAATGGGACAACAGAGTACTCAGGCTGAATCAAGCTTTGCACTTCATCATATTTATTTATTATCTTCATAATACAGACCTGCTCAACAGACTTCATGAAGGAATAAACAATTTAGAGTTAGGGTATCACAATGGATAAACTGTGGTTTAAATTTAAAATCATCATAACTGGCATTCCACCATGTGGTCATGGTGTAATAATTGTGAGCTATATTAAGAACCATTGTTTTTAGTAAATGGACTCGCAGCAATCAACTGACTCATCCGTCTCTTTATGACGGAACTTGATATAGAAAAAGTGTAATGGGTGCAGCATAACTACCGAACCAATGTGACGATATGTTTTCACCTATGCTGGGATAGCTAGTCGGGTGTTCAGGTCGTCACTAACATTTATTGATTGTGGACCTTCTGATGATGGTTGCCGAATTCCAGGACATTACGCCGCACATTCCGGGATTTGTCGGAACAAGCAAAAACAGTAAAATTTTTCAAAAATAGTTGCCCATATATTATCACTTGGTATTTCTTTTGGTAAATTTGCATAAACGCCATGTCGTAGTCGTTATTGCCTGCACACTTTAAAATTTCTAAATATGTTGGAGCCTCTGAAACTTTCTGCCAAGATGGCGGCGATTATTTTATATCAAGTTGTCCTTTGAAAGTCGGAAGTTTAAACTCATATTTAACTCCAATTACTTTCGGTTATGGCAAATAAAAAAGGGAGCCATCGTGGTGCAATGGTTAGCATGTCCGCCTTGCATACACAAGGTCGTAGGTTCGATTCCTGCTTCGACCGAACACCAAAAACTTTTTCAGCGGTGGATTATCCCACCTCAGTAATGCTGGTGGCATATCTGAGGGTTTCAAAGCTTCTCTAAGTGGTTTCACTGCAATGTGGAACGCCGTTCGGACTCGGCTATAAAAAGGGGGTCCCTTGTCATTGAGCTTAAAATGGAATCGGGCAGCACTCAGTGATAAGAAAGATGTTCACCAATGTGGTATCACAATGGACTGAATAGCCTAAGTGAGCCTGATACATCGGGCTGCCACCTAACCTAACCTATGGCAAATAAATTTTAGATTTGAGGTGGCAATCGCTGCTTCTTTTGCAGTGCCTTCGTTACTAGCAATTCGGGTATCGCCATGGACATGAATTTGGGTATATTTCGCATCGCAGTTGGTGATTGCTATAGTGTCACTAAAGAGTCTCTGGTAGTGATAGGGAGAAAACGATTTTGAATTGTTTGAATAGAGTTGGACACTAAACTGATAACCAAATATCGGGATCGGTTTATATGGGGGCTATATATGATTATGGATCGATATGGACCACTTTTAGTATAATTGTTAAATATACTAACACCACGTACTAAATTTCAATGAGATCGGATGAATTTTGCTTTTTCAAAAGACACCGGAGGTCAAATCTGGGGATCGGTTTATATGGGGGCTATATGTTATTATGGACCGATATAGACCAATTTTTGCATGGGGGTTTGAGGTAATAAAGGGTGATACGGTCAAAATTTGGTCAAGGGAAAACGCGTGTAAATCGGTGAAATCGTTTATTTAAGAAATCAAATTAAATTTGTTTTTCAAGTTCAATTAGTATAAAATTCAGGAAAAATATTCAGTTAGGCTTTCGCTTTTCCAAATCCGAATTGTCGGGCCTCACGCTTGACACCTGCCATCAGATTTTGTACAGCCACCTTGTCCACCGTCTTCGCCGCAGAAAGCCAGTTTGCCTTGAACTGCTGCTCGTCCTTAGCAGTTTTTTTTGGCTTCTTTAGATTCCGCTTGACAATAGCCCAGTATTTCTCAATTGGGCGGAGCTCTGGCATCTTGGGAGGGTTCTTGTCCTTGGGAACCACCTGCACGTTTTTGGCGGCGTACCACTCCATGGCCTTTTTACCGTAATGGCAAGATGCCAAATCCGGCCAAAACAGTACGGAACAACCGTGTTTCTTCAGGAAAGGCAGCAGACGTTTATCCAAACACTCTTTCACGTAAATTTCTTGGTTGACAGTCCCGGAAGCTATGAAAATGCTGCTTTTCAAGCCACAGGTACAGATGGCTTGCCAAACCAGATATTTCTTTGCGAACTTTGACAGTTTTATGTGCTTGAAAATATCTGCTACCTTTCCCCCTTCCTTTTGCCGTATAAAACTCCTGTCCCGGAAGCTGCTTGTAGTCGGCTTTGACGTAGGTTTCGTCGTCAATTACCACGCAGTCAAACTTCGTCAGCATCGTCGTGTACAGCCTCCGGGATCGCGCTTTGGCCGTCGTATTTTGTTTATCATCGCGATTTGGAGTCACTACCTTCTTGTAAGTCGATAGGCCGGCTCGTTTTTTGGCTCGATGCTTGGTTGTAGGCGATACACCCAGCTTATTTGCGGCATCTCGGAGAGAGAGGTTAGGGTTTCGCTTGAAACTACCGACAACTCTCTTTGTCGTCTTAGCGGCTTCCGGTTTTCGATTTCCCCCGATCCAGACTTCCTGGCTGTCGACAAACGTTCCCCAAACACTTTAATTACATTTGTAACGGTTGATTTGGATACTTTTAGCGATTATGCCAGCTTTGCGTGCGAGTAGCTCGGATTTTCGCGATGCGCGAGCAAAATTTTGATACGCTGCTCTTCTTGCTTGGATGGGGTTTGAGGCCATATATTAAAACCACGTAACAAATTTCAACTGAATCAGTTGAATTTTGCTCTTCCAAGAGGCTCCGGAGGTCAAATCTGGGGATCGGTTTATATGGGTGTTGTACATAATTATCAACCAATTTTTGCATGTTTGTTAAAGATCATATACTAACACTATGTACCAAATTTCAGCCGGATCGTATGAAATTAGTTTCTCTTAGAGGCTCCGCAAGCCAAATCTGTGGATCGGTTTATATGGAGGCTATATATAATTACACTTCCTGGAGACGAAATTGCGGGACAATCCAGCCGAATTCCGGCCATCTAGCAAGTCTACTTCTGAGAGGGGAAGAAATGAAACATACGATTTCACTGATTCATACAATATACATAAGACTACTTTATTCGGTTAATGAAATAGTAACTCGATAGGTTACTAGGTTCTTTTAGTGACGACATCTGTGTCCTTCACGAGTGAATAAGTACTAAGGATCTCCTTCGGTGCTATGAATGTACACCGCTCAGATGGCCAACCAAACCAAACCGTGGTAGATGAATTTTCATACCGCTGCTATATGAGCTTATCTCATCTAAATACTCTACGTGAAATTTAACGCCTCTATATCATCCACTAGGAGCTTAACTCCACGTACTGCACTACTGGGAGCTTAGATTATGTTAGGTTAGATGGCAGTCCGATGTATCAGGCTCACTTAGACTATTCAGTCCATTGTGATACCACATTGGTGAACTTGTCTCTTATCACTGAGTGCTGCCCGATACTATGTTCAATGACAAGGGACCTCCTTTTTATAGCCAAGTCCGAACGGCGTTCCACATTGCAGTGAAACCACTTAGAGAAGCTTTGAAAATCTCAATGAAATGTCACCAGCATTACTGGAAGCTTAACTCCTCTTAATACACTACGGGAAGCATAACTCTGCTATTATGTCATCCACTTGGTGCTTCACCCCTCTACATCAAGTACTGGGAACTCAACTTTTCTAGTAGAGTGTTCCATTAGTAGAGTGTTCCCAACTGGTATGGGATAAGACAAGGATCTCCTTCAGTACTATGATTGCACACCGCTCAGATTGTCAACTAAACCAGACAGTGTTAGCTGCACTTTAATACCGCTGCTATGGGAGGTTAACTCCTCTAAATACTCTACGGGGAACTTAAATTCTCTATATCATCCACTGGGAACTTAACTCCACGTAATCCGCTACCTGGAGTTTAACACCACATACCCCACTAACGGGAGTTTAACACCTCCTAAATCCAAAACGGGGAGCTTAACTTTTCTATATCATCCACTGAGAACTTAACACCTCTACATCAAATGCTGTGAGCTCAACTCCTCTAGATCGCCCACTATTTCCATTAGTAGTAGAGAGTTCACGAGTAGGATGGGATAGCACAAGGCTTTACTTCGGTACTATGACTGCAAATCGCTCAGATTGTCAACCAAACCATATCGTAGAAGCTGCACTTTCATACCGCTGGTATGGACGCTTAACTCCTCTCAATATCATCCACAGGGAACTTAACTCCACGTAATCCACTACAGGGTGCTTAATTCCACTAATGGGAGCTTAACTCATCTATATCATCCACTGAGAGCTTAAATCTTCTCGATCACCCGCTATTTCCATTATTAGAATCGACCGCCATGGTGCTCTACGGAGTTAAGTAATATGAGGAAATCCTGCAGGAAGCTCTTTAACAAAGCAAAAGTCCACCAGGGCTCCGGAGGATTGGGACGCTTACAAGAAGAATCTTAGACGGTACAAGCGAGAACTGAGAAAGGCTCAGCATAACTCTTGGAATGATTACTGCACAATTATAGAGAATACGTCCGAGGCTTCCAGACTACGGAAGGTACTGGGATCCACTAACTCTGCTCCAGGCTTCATTAAAACATCGGAGGGCAATTGGACAACGTCCAGTGAGGAGACGCTGGAGGTACTATTGAACTGGACAAACATTTTTCTGTAAATCAGACGGTTGAACCATGTTCTGGCGGTGCCACAGCGGTTCGGCGGTCGTTTCCTATCGAGGAAATTGTATCGCAATCTAGAATAAAATGGGCGTTAAATAGTTTTGGACTATTTAGATACCCCGGTCCTGATGGAATTACTCCAGTCGAGTTACAAGTAGTGACAGACAGAATTATCCCCTGGTTGTCGGCGATATACAGGATGTATCAACTGGAGGAATACAAAAATCGTTTTCATACCTAAAGCGGGAAAAGCCTCTCATTGCGAGTTATTTCCGGCGAATCAGCTTATCCTCATTCCTACTTAAGACTCTGGAGAGGATGATAGATATTTATCTTAGAACTAGCGTCGATTCAAGTTTGTTTTCGAAACGACAGCATGCGTACTCCAATTGCAGGTCTACTGAGACCACATTACATGAACTAGACAGCTTTATTGAAAGCTTAATATCTGTCAATGAATACACAATCGTGGCGTTTCTAGTCATCGAAGGGGCCCATCCGAGCTCGATCGTAAATGGACTGACAACTCTGAATGTTGATCCAGGTATACTTAGGCTTTACGACGAACCTCTAATGAGGAGACGTACTACAGCCACACCAGCACAAGCAAACATACAAAGGTATGTGAACAGAGGCACTCCCCAAGGAGGAGTTCTATCACCTCTTCTTTGGAATGTTGCTATAAACAACCTTCTGATTTCCCTAGAAAAAGAAATGATAAAAGTGGTGGCATAGGCAGACGATTTGGCTCTAGCAGCCATCCACAATCAGAGATATTATACAGAGAGACCTCCGAATGACTGAGAAATGGGCGAAAGAGAATGGTCTTGGGGTAAATCCTGCAAAGACAGAACTAGTCATGTACTCCAAAGATCGCAAAACTCCCACGGTTAGGCCCATATCCTTAGGGGGTATTGAAATTCCCTTTGGTACCTTGGCGTTATTTTGGCAAGGAAGCTGAACTTTAATATTGAAGAAAGGGCGAGAAAAGCCACTGTAGCTTTGTTCTCGTGCAAAAAGGCAATAGGAAAAAAGTGGGACTAAAACCGAAAATTTTGCATTGCCTATACACGGCAGTGGTTAGACCTATAATGCTATATGGTGTTGTAGTCTGGTGGCCGGCACTTCAGCAGCCGACAAGTTTAGACAAAGTTCAGTGCCAAAGTTCATGGCCAAACAGTCAGCTGCAACAACGGCTGTGCGGTTGCGCGAGCTATTGCTGTGGTCTGAAAAAAGGTACGGCCACAGTTCGGTCCTCAAAATAATGTCAGATGTGCCTAACGTAGTGGATTACACTTTGGCGAAACCATTATTCAACAAAAAGTTTGAAACTTTAATTCCCAACAGTGTGGCGTGGTGCACACAGACCCCGGAGAATGAACGATATATAGATTTCTACACTGATGGCTCCAAATTGGATGGACGGAGTATATTTTAAAGACCTGGAATTTCGAATAGCGAAAAGATTATCTAATCACTGTAGGTGTTTTTCAGGCTGAAATATTAGCAATAAGAGAGGTGGCGAATTGGCTGAGAACTAATGTTCGAAAAAATGTTGGCACTAATATATAATTAGACAGTCAACCTGCAATAAAATCCTTGGAGCCTCTGTTACTTAACTCGACTGCCGCAAATCACCCAGCGATATGGCTGAGCAGCACAATATTCACCTAATATGGGTGCCTGACTATAGGTTAGGTTAGGTTCAACAGAAGAAAATAACTGAGAAAGTTCAGCGTATAAAACAAGAAGTGCCCATTTGTAATAGGTACTTTTAGTTAATGTGGTATCACAATGGACAGAATTAGACTATTCCTGAGCCTGAAACTTAATCGGGCTGCCACTTTAACCTAACCTAACCTAACCTAGAGAGTAAAATAGTACCTTATATTCGTCAATGTGGAAAATCCAGCTCATCAATCGAACCAAGGCTGAAAAGTATTCCATTTGCTTTCAATTCTTCTATTTCATCGTAATCTTCATATACCTTTTGCGATTGCAAGTCCCTGTTATGATCCTACTAACACAATTATCCTATTTCTTGGAATTCTCTTGAATTTCACAACCATATTGACATAATTGACCCTTTGTTAATACTTCCAGCCCATAATCCTAATGCACGCATCAATATGCCATCTTATTACAAATATTTACCATTCATCCGTAAATATTTCCTCCCGTGTTTTTCGGTTATGACTCCAGTGGCTCTCTGTGTCACTTGTCCTACTGGTAAATATATATTTTGTATCACCATGCCAAAACCAAACGAAGTCAAATCCTTTCAACCACAATTTTGGCAAACCAGCATTCAATTAACAAATTGTTGTCGTCCTTTCCTTCGATTGTGAGCCAAAATCATGGATATGTGAGATTTGTCCACAATACAGCGGAGAGCTTTCCCCGGTATGGGGCGGATGTGCTATTGTGCGACATGAATAATTAAAGTGCTAAACAAATATTAGCACAAAGGCTTTAGATGGATTTTTGGGAGTTTTGGGAAGAGACATAGCATCGACACGTCTTGGAGACAAAGTGATAATCCGAGAATAGGCTTTAAACATTAATTAGGAGCAATCTTATTTTTTCTTTGTGCTGGTGTTTTTTTTTGTCTTTGCAATGAACATAATTTGCCATAGAAACAAATATCAGATGTTTTTACACTGAGAATAAGAATGAGATCTTCTTCCATTATACAACAAAAATTGGAAATTGACTAACCCACTAATGTGGACTCCCGAGACTCAGTGCGATAACATACAAAACTGTCCAATCGCTAGTTTCTTTTTGCTTTGCGGTGGATTTTTCCCTCTCAGTAATGCTGGTGACATTTCTGAGTCCTCCAAAGCTTCACTAAATGGTTTCACCGCAATGTGGAACGGCGTTCGTATTCGGCGATAAAAAGGAGGTCCCTTGTCATTGAGCTGAACATAATATCGGGCATTGATTGATAAGTATAAGTGAGTCTGAAATATCGGGCTGCCACTATACCTAACCTATCCTATGAGGATATTGCTACTGAAGCGTAAGAAGCTACAAGATTGATTGTTGTTTCGGTGTCTGACCGCCGCCCGCAATACCAAGGGAAAGAGACCTTCGGCGATAAAAATTAAGTCCCTTGTCATTGAACTGAAGATAGAATCGGTCAGCACTAATTGATAAAAGAGAAGTTCACTACTGTGGTATCACAATGGACTGAATAGTCTATGGGAGCCTGAAACATGGGGCTGCCACTATACCCGCTATTGAATCATAATAAGGTACAAGATTGATTGTTGTCTCGGAGTCCGATCAAGGGAAAGAGACCTCCCACAGCCCTTATAAAATTAGGCATTAGACACAGGATAACTAACATGTATCCCATCTGTAATCAAGGGCCACATGACACGAAGGGGATCCAACGAGAGTTATGGGTTACTGCAGCAGTTCTCTAGACCTACTCACAATTCTCTCCAATGGTCGATCTTTTGATTTCATAACCTCTGAACGATGAGCGTTTATCCACCGGTAAAAAAGCTAATTGAAACGGATTCAGAGAATACGTCGATCGCAGTTTATATGCCAGCAGATGACCAGAGAGACAAAGCCTTGGCACAACAAATTAATCACTGCAAATATTGCACAATGGATTATAGGTGACGGCAACAGCTCGTCAGACATTTCAATAGCATCGTGTTTTTATACCCTCCACCATAGTATGGGGGGTATATTAACTTTGTCATTCCGTTTGTAACACATCGAAATATTGCTCTAAGACCCCATAAAGTATATATATTCTGGGTCGTGGTGAAATTCTGGGTCGATCTGAGCATGTCCGTCCGTCTATTGAAATCACGCTAACTTCCGAACGAAACAAGCTATCGACTTGAAACTTGGCACAAGTAGTTGTTATTGATGTCGGTCGGATGGTATTGCAAATGGGCCATATCGGTCCACTTTTACGTATAGCCCCCATATAAACGGACCCCCAAATTTGGCTTGCGAGGCCTCTAAGAGAAGCAAATTCCATCCGATCCGGCTGAAATTTGGTAAATGGTGTTAGTATATGGTCTCTAACAACCATGCAAAAATTGGTTCACATCGGTCCATAATTATATATAGCCCCCATATAAACCGATCCCCCGATTTGGCTTGCAGAGCCTCTAAGAGAAACAATTTTCATCCGATCCGGCTGAAATTTGGTACTTGGTGTTAGTATATGGTCTCTAACAACCATGCAAAAATTGGTCCATAATTATATATAGCCCCCATATAAACCGATCCCCCGATTTGGCTTGCGGAGCCTCTAAGAGAAGCAAATTTCATCCGACCCGGCTGAAATTTGGTACATGGTGTTAGTATATGGTCTCTAACAACCATTCAATTGGTCCATATCGGTCTATAATTATATATAGCCCTCATATAAACCGATCACCAGATTTGACCTCCGGAGCCTCTTGGAAGACCAAAATTTATCTGATTCAGTTGAAACTTTGTACGTGATGTTAATATATGATCTCAAACACCCATGCAAAAATTGGTCGATATCGGTCCATAATTATATATAGGCCCCATATAAACCGATCCCCAGATTTGATCTCCGGAGCACCTTGGAAGAGCAAAATTCTTCCCATTCGCTTGAAATTTGGTACGTGATGTTAGTATAGGGTATCCAACAACCATGCAGGAATTGGTTCCTATCAGTCCATAATAATATATAGCTCCCATATAAACCGATCCCCAGATTTGACCTCCGGTGCCTTTTGGATAAGAAAAATTCATCCGATCTGGAAATTTGTGGATGACAGTCTTTCGTAGAAGTTTCTACGCAATCCATGGTGAAGGGTACATAAGATTCGGCCTGGCCGAACTTACGGCCGTATATACTTGTTTCATAATTTTGTTACCTTTGCATAATTCTCTCCAATGATCGTCCTCCGACTTCACAATATTTGAACGCCGGACTTTTACTCACCGAAAGTATGCCAAAGGGAACAGATTCAGAGAATACAATGTGCCATCGCCGACTACCTCAAAAGTAGTTACCTTGCTTGTGGCCGAAAGGATGGGCATACCATTAAGACGAGTATAATCTGAATAAGAATTTATTAAAATCGTTAGAAGTCCGTTCTGAAGTCGAAATTAATGTCCTTGGCTCTTGCAGAGGGTACCCTCCTGGATGTGGCATGGTTAGGGTGGAATACCGCACTGCACTTTAGCAGATGCTGGTGTATGGGGAGGTCGCAGTTGGGGACCCATGACCCATGGTGATTGATTGTAAGTCCCTCTGAAATCCAGATGGATGACCTTGGCTCTTTCAGAAGGTGCCCTCCTGGAAAAGGCACGGTTCGGGTCGAATGCCGCCCTGCACTTTAGCAGGTGCTGGTGGGTGGGTAGGTCGCAGTTGTGGACTTATGCTGCGGATGCTGTTCCGATGTCTTCAGTAGCAATCCTCGACGCTGTGTGTACGACCTTCAATGCTGCCCTTATTCCCTCATCGGTATCATCGTCAGATCAGTCGATCAATTGATTGTAAGTCCTTTCTCAAATCGAAACGGATGGTCTTGGTTCTTTCAGAGGGTTCCCTCCCGGAAGTGACATGGTTCGGTTCGTTTGCCTCTTCTACAATTCATATGGTGCTGATGGGTGAAAACTTCACAGTGTTGCCTCAGCTAGAGCATTTTGGACTCATGCTGTGGATGATGTCCAGTAGTTTTAGAGTGGAATCTAGTGGTAATTATGTAGTCTGTAGTCTCTGCGGAATCCAATTTCGCCCTTATTCCCTTATCACTATCGTCGTTGAACAGTCGATTAATTGATTGCAAGTCCTTTCTGAAATCGAAACGGATGGTCTCTATAACATAGGCTTCCGTCTCTTGTCATCGCTGGCAGGGGGTGGTATTCCACACAGAACAATGCTACGCTGGTAGGAAGGGATTACCTTCTGAAACGCTGCCGCGTGCACTGTTTCCAACGCTTCAACGTTTATAAGTGATTGTAAATCCTTTCTGAAATCGAAACGGATGGGCTTGGAAGTGACATGGTTCGGGTCGTTTGCCACTCCTGCAATTAATCTGGTGCTGATGGGTGAGAAGTATTTTTAGCTTACGCTGCACGTGCTTTTCCGTAGTTCTAAAGTGGAATCCAGTGGCAATTCCATGCACAGTATTCTGTAGTGTCTGTGGATTCCTCCATTGATCAGATGTCAGAAATGCAGGATCGTAGCTAAGATAGCACAGATCTTGTCTTTATAGGATGCCGTCTGTGTCCGTCATTGGCAGGTGGTCTTCGTTGTAAGTACTTTCTGAAATCGAAATGGATGACTTTGGGTCATTCAGAGGGAAGTGGCATGGTTCAAATCGTTTGCCTTTCCAGTAATGCGCTTTACAGACTATCAGTTATTCCGGAAGACAGTGCTCGTGTCGAATATATCCCATATATTGTGCACATTATAAGTTAAGTCCGAAAGCATAATCGATACTGCTGCATGTTTATGGGATCGATAACACATTTACCGATTATTTAGTCATCGCCGACAAGTCGTATCGATCCGACACACTGTAAGATTCTTTACAAAAACCGACATTCCGTCCGGAATAACTGATAGTCTGTAAAGCGCATAATTCATCTGGTGCTGATGGGTGAGAAGTTCGGAGTCTTGCCTCACCGAGAGCATTTTGAACTCATGCTAAAGGTGCTGTTCCGTAGTTTTAAAATGGAATCCAGTGGCAATACTCTATGCAGTATTCCTTACTGTCTGCGGATTCCTCCATTTATCATAAGTCAGGTGTAACTGTTCAACTACCCACAAATGCCGTCTCTCGTCGTAGTTGGAACGGATTACCATCTGTGCACTGTCTCCCTTATCAATATCATCGTGGATCAGGTGATTAGTTGATTTTAAGTCCCCTATGAAATCGAAACGGATGGGTTTGGCTCCTTAAGAAGGTTCGGGAGATTTGCCCCGTGGACTTTAGCAAGTGTTGCTGGGTAACGTGGTCGAAGTGTCGCCTCCCTAATAACAATTGGGCTGCCGACGCCGTTCCGGTACTTTATACGCCGTTCAGATTACAAGTTTATCCGGACGACAGTGCTCGTGTCAAACAAATCTAGGACATTTTAAGATACAATCGATACTGAAGCTTGTTAATGGGATCGATAACACATTTATCGAAATGTTACATACATGCGAAAATTCTTGGCGTTCCGTAAGATTCCGTACAAACACAGGCATTCCGTCCGGATAAATTTATAGTCTGGAATGAGCATTAGAGTAATCAGCATGACACGGAGTTTCTCCTATTGTGTCTCGCTTTTACTGGAAGTGCAAATAGGGGCTGTTTAGTCGATGATATCAGCAAAATATCTTAAGGTTATTAGGTTCTACCCCAACGTTTTTAGCAACCATTTAAGCATGCTTGTCAAAGAGGAACAGGCTGTTTAATTTGTAGCCAAGGATCTTCGAGTTCTTGCAAGAGGGAATGGTCTGGTCTCAAAAGGGTTTCATTCATTTTCGGGTCAGAAAATTCAAGATTTCTGCCGACAAAGAAGATGTCGAATTCGAACGGCGTTCCACATTGCAGTGAAGCCACTTAGAGAAGCTTTGAAACACTCAGAAATGTCACCAGCATTACTGAGAGGGAATAATCCACCGCTGAAAAACTTTTTGGTGTTCGGCGGCAAGCTAGCCTCCGTGTGCAATGGCTAGCATGCCGCCTTGATAGGTTTTGAAAATTTTCTTGTCAAACGCATAAAATAACAGAATGTTTTGTAATCTGTTATATCTCTCACATAATTTCTCTCAATGTACGAACATACATATAACAAATTTCGGAAACAAAACATATCGAACGATAAAAAGGACACTATATTGTGGAAACTTTTATTTATATTTGTCAATGTGTGTGTGTCCGTGGGTGTCTACTATGTGTTCATGCAACATCTCTCCCATTTAGGTCTATCGAATGAAATCCAAAAGAGAAACTTTTCCAGAGACCATAAGCAAAAAGTGTAGCCTAAAAATAAAGAGAAAGAGGTGAAAAAAAACTCTAAGAAATCATGTCTTGCATAAATAATGTTTGTCACGTAAGGACAACGTTTGCAATTTAATAACGAATCACAGACAAGTTTCTTACGTTGAACCTCTTCCTGTACCCTGATGGAGTTTTGTTGTTGTAGTTTTACTAATGGCACACTGAATTTTATTCGAACGAAATTGAGGTTAGGGTATTTGAAGCATTTTGAGAAGCTGAGCTTCAAAGGTCTAGAGTTCATATTTAAGAGAGATTTACATATCGAAGTGGAGAGGCTTATTATCGAATGTCATTGAGCTTAACATGGAATCGGGCAGCACTCAGTGATAAAAGAGAAGTTCACCACTGTGGTATCACAATGGGCTGAATAGTCTAAGTGAGCCTGATACATCGGGCTGCCACATAACCTAACCTAACCTAACCTATTATCGAATGAAGACTATGTCGACAAAGGCGTTAAATGCAATACGGAATATTGGACCTACGACGATAAAGATAAAAACTTTAAATGCTGCTGGATTGATAACGATGGGAGTCCGAATCGGGAATTATGCATTCTATCAGAAGATAGTGCTGGCAACAGAAGGAAATGGATGCTGTAGATGCTAAAGTCTCTTTGGGAGAGCTTTAAGTCCAAATCTCTCAGTGGGAGCTGTGGGTTTGAAATTTTCAGTTAATTATTTGTAGGCCGAACGACGGCGTGGTGGACTGAAAGTTTCAGAAATGGAACTGTGGACCCGAGAGTCTCAGTATGAGAACTGTACGCCCCTAGCGAAACTGCAGATAGAAGTCTTATTGAACAAACTGCAAAGTGAATCCCAATACAGGTCAAAGAGAGGGAAAAGCATGTGCTAGAATATGGTACCGAAAGTCGTTGTTGGGGTGCTGTTGTTCTGAAGATTTCAGAAAGGGAACTGTGATCTCAAAGGTCTCAGCAAAGGCACTGTACGCCCGAAGGTCCCAGTAGGTGAATTGTAAGCTTAGATGTCTTATTAAGGGAACTATAAGCACGTGGGTCTCGGCCCCAAAGATCTCAGTAAGGGAACTGTAATCCCGAATGTAACAGTGAAGAAAATGTAGACGCGACGTTCTCAGTATGATACCAGTAAGTCCGAAGGTTTTAGTAGGGGAACTTTAGGTGCTAAAGTCTCAGTGGGAAAGCTCTAAGCTTGAAGGTCTCTGCTGGGGAACTACTAGTCCAAATCTCTCAGTAAGGGAACAGTTGATTCGGAGATCCCAGTATGAGATTTGTAGGCCGAACGTCGCAGTAAGGAACAGTTGATTCGGAGATCCCAGTATGAGATTTGTAGGTTGAACGTCGCAGTGGAGAGCTGAAGGTTTCAGAAAAGGAATTGTGAATCCGAAGATCCTTGGAGGATACCTGTTCGCCCAATGATCTCAGTAAGGGATTTGTATGCGAGAAGGTCTTAGTAGGGGAACTCCCGATATGGGAAATGTAGCTCTATCCAACTTAGTAGAGGAGCTGCAGACTTTCAGTAATGGAACTGTAAACTCGAATGCCGCAGTGAGGAAACTGTAGACGCGACGTTCTCAGTGTGAGGCCAATAAGTTCGAAGGCTTCAATAGGGGAACTATAGGTGGTAAAGTCTCAGTGAGAGATCTCTAGGCCTGAAAGTATCAGCTGGGGAACTGTAAGTCAGAATCTCTCGGTAAGTAAGGAACTGTAGGTTTGAAGATCTCAGTATGAGATTTGTTGGCCGAACATTGTCGCAATGGCGTTCTATTGGCCTGAAAGTTTAGAAAAGCGAACTGTTGACACAGACTCCTTGGGTAGGAGCACTAAGCCCGTTGATCTCGGTAAGGAAACTGTAGTCCCGCATGTCACAGTGAGGAAACTATAGATCTGACGTTCTCAGTACGAGACCAGTAAGTCCGAAAGTTTCAGTAGGGGAATTATAGGTGGTAATGACTCAGTGAGAAAGCTCTAGGCCTGAAGGTATCAGCTGGGGAACTATAAGTCAGAATCTCGCGGTAAGTAAGCAACTGTCGGTTCGAAGATCTCAGTACGAGATTTTTAGGCCGAACGTCGCAGTAGCGGATTGAGGGTTTCAGAAAGGGAAATGTGAACCCATAGGTCCTAGTAGGACACCTGTACGCCCTATCATCTCAGTAGGGGAATTGTATGCGAGAAGGTCTTAGTAGGGGAACTCCCGATATGGGAAATGTAGCCCTATCCGACTCAGAAGAGGAGCTGCATACTTGAAAGCTTCACATTTAACCGTACAAAAGAAAATCCCAGGTCGAAATCTCAGTGGAGGGATTAAAGATCGCATATCACTCAAGATCATTGTGAGGAAATTGAAGTCTCTGTGGCAATGGAAGTATAAAGTATCTGCTTCTGCTATCACATCCTCTTGATTCCACATCAGACTTGTGAGGCGATTGAGACAAAAGATGTTCTCAAATTTCTGGCAGTGAAATAGCAGGAAAGATCATCTGCTGGTTAGAGCAGGTAGATCGCCCTTGCCAGTTGGACTCAAAAGAGGAATTTTACGGGTGGGGCTTAACATATATATAAAAATTGAAATCTCTATGGTGGAAGTCCAAAACTAAGGAAATCGTAGTTCAAAATCACACCGCTCAAGACAATTGTGAGGAAATTGAAGTCTCTGTGACAATTGAAGTATAAAGTCTCTGCCTCAGCTACCGTATCCTCTTAATTCCACATCAGACGTCGAATATAGAGGCTTATTTTAAAACAAAATCACACCGCTCAAGACCATTGTGAGGAAATTGAAGTCTCTGTGACAATTGAAGTATAAAGTCTCTGCCTCAGCTACCGTATCCTCTTAATTCCACATCAGACTTGTAGTATGCTGTCGAATATAGAGGCTTATTTTAAAACAATGGCTGTCGAGCTCTTGAATATTTATACAAACCCGGACATTCCTCGGTGGCGACTGAGACGGAAGATTTTCTCAAATTTCGGGTAGTGAAATAGCAGGTTAGAGAAGGGAGATCGTCCTTGCCAGTGGGATGCATCGGGAGATTCCGATGCGAGGATGCAGCCGTCATGGAATGGTATTAATTTTTGAATGGGCATCAATGATTGTCATGTCTGCGATTGGATCAATTTATACGATATGTATGCCTTAAAAATCACTGTGCAAAAACTTAAAAATAACATTGCTCGTCTAAGACAAGCAACATCCTTACAATCCTTTTGATCAAAGGAAAACAAAAAGTCTCCACATATCCTGCTGTAGAAGGTAAGCTACACATGTCAAGTCATGTAAAAATCAGCAAAGCGAAGCGCTGATTCTTGAAAAGATAACGATTTTCAGGAAGATTGCCATTTTCGGCTGGATGTGTGCATATGTCTGCGTGTGTCCTTTTGTTTGCCAACTTCAATTCATCCAAAAGGTGTAATGGGAAACGTGTGTCTGGTAATATCAGAAGTATATCCTTAGTTGACTGTTTGTTAACTGTTACCAGGATATACCCATGTACATATGTGTGTATGTGCGTGTTTGTGTAATAATGTTTGCTTCCTTTTGTTGCTTTGTCTATTCCATACAATAAGGAAATTTGCAACATTTATGCCATCATTTAAAAATCGATTTTTATTTTGAGTCTTTATAGCCATTTTCATATATTTGTCGTGACAATTGTTAGAGTTATTAAAAACATTTGCCATGCAGCTGAAACGTGGTCCGGAAAGGAATTTTTGGATCAATATTGGGTGGGGGGAGAACACAATGTTGAAGGAATAAGGTAATAATATTTGAGCATGTATCTGTAGTAGAATACGCAGTCTACGATCTGAACTAATTCGCCTACGCATTTAGCTTAGGACTTAAGTGATTAATGTTAAATAATCCCCAAGGAGTCCTTACGAAGAATTTCAAACAGTCCTATGCTAAGTCTTTACTGACATCATATCTGTCGGATGGAACATACAACTGTCGACTTCTTCCACTGCTAAGAGGTGTACCCCGAGGATCAACCTTTGGATCCCTTCTTTTCGCAATATATTCGAATGTCCCATCACATTAATTTAAGCGTAATCATATTCAGATGTATGCTGATGATTTGCCTTATGCAAGCTGAATTCTTTTGCAACATGTGTATCGAATCTGAATGCAGATCTTTAACGAATACTGCGCTGAGCCTCAAAAACAACTGCTTCATACATTAAACAATTCAAACAATTTCACCATGGCGAGGTGGGAGGTTGTTTTTCGTTCGTGGTGGATCAGACCTTTTGGCCATTGTCTTTAAGTACGAGTGTTCAGTCCGGGAGAAGAATCATACCAGTTACTGGATCTACGATGTGTAATGATGATGACAAGGGACCTTCTTTTTATAGCCGAGTCCGAACAGCGTTTCACAATGCGGTGCCCTTAGCGAAGCTTTAAAGCAGTCAGAAATGTCACCAGCATTACTGAGAGTGGGGAGAAACTACCGCTGAAAAACTTTTGTAGAAAATGAAATTGAACCGATGCAAGGTGGACATGCACCACTATGGAGGTTCCTTCTGGTACCATTATTGTCACAGTTATTCCACTCTTCACAGTAGGGGAACTGTAAACCTGATGATCTCAGTAAGGGAACTGTAGCTACGAAAGTTGCAATTGGGGACATGTATATGTAACGGTCTCAGTATTGATCCGAATATTTCAGTAGGGGAACTTAAGATTCAAATATCACAGTGGGGAAGCTCTCGGCCTGAAAGTCTCAGTTTCGAAATTCAGCATCTCTCAGTAAGGGAATTGTAGGTCGAGCGTCGATGTGGGGAGCTGTTGGCCTTAAGGTTTCAGAAAGGGAACTTTGAAATCAAAGATCTCAGTAGGAGAACTGTACGCCCAGATATCTCAACAGGTGAATTGCAAGTTAGAAGAACTAAATTGAGGACTTATAAGTACGTATGTCTCGGTATGGGAACTGTCTGTCTCGAAGATCTTAGTAGGGAATGGCGAATGTTAGAGTTAAGAACAGCACTCCCAAAGATCTCAGTATGTGAATTGTAAGCTAGAAGGGCTTAATAGGGGAATTGCGACCCCGTAGGTCTCGGTATGGGAACAGTTGGTCTCAAAGATCTCAGTAAGGGAATTGTCGTCTCAAATGCCAGAGTGACGAGACTGTAGACCCGACGTTCTCAGTATGAAACCATTATGTCCGAAGGCTTCATTAGGGGAACAGTATGTGCCAAATTCTCAGTGTGAGGTATGGGAACCGTTGGTCTCAAACATCTCAGTAAGGGAATTGTCGTCTCAAATGCCAGAGTGACAAAACTCGACGTATGAAACCATTATGTCCGAAGGTTTCAGTAGGAGAACAGTATGTGTCAAATTCTCAGTGTGAGAGCTCTAGCCCTGAAGGTCTAAGCTGGGAAACTCTAAGTCCGAATATCCCAGTAAGGGAATTGAAGGTCCCAAGTCTCAATATGTTGACCGGAGTCCTGGGAATTGGAAGGCTTCAGTAGGGGAATGGTATTGTCGAAGATCTCAATAGGGGATCTGTACGTCCGAATGTCACAGTGAGGAAACTATGGATCCGACGCTCCATATATGAGACCAGTATATCGGAAGGTTTTTGTAGGGGGAACTGTAGGTGGGGGACTGCCGAACGATTTCAACCGACGGTCCCAAAGATCTTAGTAAGGTAACTGTAGTGCCAAATGTTACCGTGAGGAAATTATACATTCGACGTTCTCAGTATGAAAACAGTAGGTGCGAAGGTTTCAGTAGGGGAACTATAGGTGCTAAAATCTCACTGGGAGAGCTCTAGGCACTCTTCTCTGGTATCGTTGCTGTCACAGTTATATCTCTTTAACCGAATGTCACAGTAAGGGAACTGTAGCCACGAATGTTGCAGTGAGGTAACTGTTGACGCGAAGGTCTTAGTATGTGACCAGTAGGTTAGAATATTTCAGTATGACAAATTTAGGTCTGAATGTCCCTGTTTGGGAACTTTAAGTTCGAATCCCTCAGTAAGGAAACTGTCGATGCGAGAATTTAAGTAAGAGAACTATAGGCTGAACGCAGTGGGGGAGCTGTTGGCCTGAATGTTTCAGAAGACCTCAGTGGAGGAACGGTATTGTCGAAGATCTCAGTACGCTCAAATGTCACAGTGAGGAAACTGTAGACCCCACTCTCTCAGTATGAGAGCTGTAGATTCGAAAGTTTAAGTAGGGGAACTAACTGTAAGTGCTAAAGTCTCAGTGGGAGAGCTATAGGCCTGAAGGATTCAGATGGGGAACTGTAATTCCAAATCTCTCGGTAAGGGGACTGTAGATTCGAAGATCTTAGTATGGGAACTGTTGGTCGAACGTCACAGTGGGGGAGCCTGGAGGTTTTGGAACGAGAATTGTGGATCCAGAGCCCTCAGTAAGAGAACTGTACGTCCAAAGATCTCAGTCGAAAAATTGTTGGTCGGAGAGAGTGGGAGAGCTGTAGGCCTGAAGGTTTTAGATGGGGAACTGTAATTCCAAATCTCTCGGTAAGGGAACTGTAGATTCGAAGATTTTAGTATGGGAACTGTTGGTCGAACGTTACAGTGGGGGAGCTTGGAGTTTTTGAAAAGGGAACTTTGGATCCAGAGGACCCAGTAGGAAAACTATATGTCCGAAGATTTCAGTCGAGGAATTATAGGTGCGAGAGAGTGAGAGAGAGTGCGAAAGCTGTAGGCCTGAAGGTCTCAGCTGGGGAACTGTAATTCCGAATATCTCGGTATGGGAACTGTGGATTCGAGGATCTTAGAATGTGAACTGTTGGTCGAACGTCACAGTGAGGGAGCCTGGACCTTTCGAAAAGGTAACAGTGGATACAGAGGACCAAGTGGGAAAACTGTACGTCCAGAGATCTCAGTAAGGGAACTGTAGTTCCGAATGTTACATTGAGGAAACTGAAACGTTCTCACTATGAGACCATAGAATCCGAAGGTATCAATAGGGAGAAATGTAGATGCTGGGAACTGTTTGTCGTACGTCACAGTTGGGGAGACTGAAGGTCTCAGCTGGGGAACTGTAATTTTGAATCTCTCGGTAAGGAACTGTAGATTCGAAGATCTCAGTATGGAAACTGTTGGTCGAACGTCACAGTGAGGGAACCTGATGATTTTGGAAAAGGAACTTTGGATCCAGACGCCTAAGTAGAAGATCTATACGTCCGAAGATCTCAGTGCATCCAGAGCCCTTAGTAGGAGAACTGTACGTCCAAGGATCTTAGCAAGAGAACTGTAGTTCCGAATGTTACAGTCAGGCAAATGAAACGTTCTCAGTATGAGACCAGTGGTTTCGAATGTATCAGTAGGGGAAATGTAGGTGCTAAGGTCTCAGTGGGAGGAGGAGGACTCAAAATTTTGGACAAAAATTTTCTATAGAAATAAAATATTGAGAAAATTTCTATAGAAAAAATATTTTTGAAAAAAAAAATCTATAGAAATAAAATTTTGACAAAATTTTGATAAAATTTCTAATAGAAATGAAAATGTTGACAAAATTTTCTATAGAAATAAAATTTTGACAACATTTTCTATAAAACACAATTTTAAAAAAGTTTTCTATAGAAATACAATTTTGACAAAATTTTCTATAGAAAAAAAAATTTCACAAAATTTTATATAGAAAAAAAAAATTTTCACAAAATTTTATATAGAAATAAAATTTTTGACCAAATTTTCTATAGAAAAAAATTTAGAGAAAATTTTATAGAAATAAAATGAGGACAAAATTTTCTATAAAAATATAATTTTGACAAAGTTTTTAATAGATATAAAATTTTGGCAAAATTTTCTAGAGAAATAAAATTTTGACAAAGTTTTCAATAGAAATAAAATTTGGCAAAATTTTCTAGAGAAATAAAATGAAATTTTGAAAGAAATAAAATTTTAACAAAATTTTCTATAGAAATACAATTTTGAAAAAAAAACTGTCCATAGAAATGAAAGTTTTCAAAAAAATTTCTAGAGAAATAAAATGTTACCTTATGTTATCTTTTTGTAAATTCAAGCTCGAGGTCAAAGTTTTATTTTTATTTTTTTGTTTTATTTTTTCATAATTCGATATTTCGATCTCCTTCGGAAATCATCAACGGGAATAAACTAAATAAATAAAGTTACAAGCTATGTCACTGCTGTTGTCCTCCCATGTCTGTTGTTGCTACCACACATGGGAGGACAACAGCAGTGACATAGCTTGTAACTTTATTTATTTATTTTATTCCCGTTGATGATTTCCGAAGGAGATCGAAATATCGAATTATGAAAAAATAAAACAAAAAAATAAAAATAAAACTTTGACCTCGAGCTTGAATTTACAAAAAGATAACATAAGGTAATAAACAAAAAGGTCAAAAAACAAAAACAACAAACGTAGAGAAATAAAATGTTGACAAAATTTTCTATAGAAATAAAATTTAGACGTAATTTTCTATAGAAATAAAATTTAGAGAAAATTTTCTATAGAAATAAAATTTTTACAAAATTTTCTATAGAAATATAATTTTGATAAATTTTTCTATAGAAATACAAGTTTGAAAAAAAATCTGTAGAAATAATTTTCTATATAAATAAAATATTGAAAAAATTTTCTATAGAAATAAAATTTTGACAAAATTTTCTATAGAAATAAAACTATTGCCTTAATCAATCCTACCTCGTTGTAGATTTAATCCATGAAATTGCGCTTTTGTTTAATTCACGATTCTCCTCAAGTTTAGTTTTCGATTAAAATCCCTAAAATGCACAATGATTTCATTTCATTCGTAGATGTTGTCACAAATCTCAACATTTTCTATTTACTTTTGTTTGTTTCATATATAGCCTCCAGAGCAACGACTCTTTGATGACTACGATAAGATGAAAAAATTGCAAGTTGCAAACTATACAAAAATGTCATTCGAATAAAATCCAAGCGATACGAGTAAACTGAAATGCATTGATTTTTATTTTCGTTACAAATTCAAAGTAAGAAACATTTTTTTTGGATCTTCTTTGTGTTGCTTTACTTCAGCACTTGAAATCTCTTGTTAGAGTCTAAGGAGCTTCTGCTCTTGTGTAGTCCTCTGTCCAATTTTATTCCCATTGAATTTTCCATCGACATCGAAATCTTAAGTGTTATTGAGGTTTGGTTCTATTTTATTTTCGATTTTTTAAGGATTTTTGTTTTTTGTTCGCTTCATTCATTACTGAGGGTTAGTTTTAGTCTTAGATACTTTGGAGAAACTATCAAATGGAGCATTTTATCCTGCTCTCTCTCTGTAGAAGATTTCCAATATAGATGGCTTACCATACAGCACAAATACAACAACATTATAGAATTAAGGATAATAAAATTCAGTTCTCTCAAATGGTATATAAAAATAAAGATTTGCCATCTTAAAGTCTCAATAAATGCAAGAAAATCTCATCGAAATGCTCGAAATGTTTCACATATTGACGATAATTTGCTAGAATTGTTGTTGCAGCCATCAAAGTAGCAGCTAAATAGTTGGCAATGGAAACAAAAAGGATATGGAGACTAAAATGGAAAGCGAAAAGTTTGGAAAATCGAAATAGAGGCAAATGGAAATATAATATTGGGGGGGGGGGGGGGGGCAGCTTCAAATAGGAACAAAACATATGGTGGGGTTGGAGCCACGGGCCCAAAATAATCTACAAAAATTTGGAGAAAATTTTACCAAAAAACTACCAAACAAAAAAAATCTTATTTTTCAAAATTTTCTTCCTATTTTTATTTCTATAGAAAATTTTTTCAAAATTTTATTTCTATAGAACATGTTGCAAAATTTTACTTGCATAAAAAATTTTGTCAACATTTTATTTCTATAGAAAATTTTCCAAAAAAATTATTTCTATCGAAAATTTTGTCAACGTTTTATTTCTATAGAAATTTTTTGCAAAATTTTATTTCTATTTGCATTTTTGTAATTTTGTATTTCTATAGAAAATTGTGTCAAAATTGTATTTCTAAAGAAAATTTTGCCACAATTTTATTTCTATAGAAAATTTTTGCAACATTTTATTTCTATAGAAAATTTTTGAAAACTTTTATTTCTATAGAAAATTTTTGCAAAATTTTGTCAAACTTGTATTTCTATAGAAAATTTTGTCAAAGTTTTATTTCTATAGATTTTTTTTTGCAAAATTTTAGTTCTATAGAAAATTTTGTCAAAATTTTATTTCTATAGAAAATTTTGTCAAAATTTTATTTTTATAGAAAATTTTGTCAAAATGTTCTTTCTATAGAAAATTTTGTCAAAATTTCCTTTCTATAGAAAATTTTGTCAAAATTTTATATCTATAGAAAATTTTGTCAAAATTTTATTTCAGCTTAAAACCATACATTGACTAAACTACAAGAGTAGCTTAACCAACAGAGGAAAAGAATGTTTGTCAAATTTATTTGGGCAAAGCCCTATAGACTGCAAGATGGTTGGATGGACGCACGTTTCGGAATTACCACATTCCTCATCAGCATCCTCTACTTGCAGCAAAACTATCAACCAATTATCAGAATAAATTCAGGCAGTTTATTAAACCCAACAAAAACCACACTTGAACCCTCCGAAAAAAGGTTTTACATTGATAGCCGGCTTATGCCAAATAAATTCGAAACAAACATATCTCTTTTCCTATGCCACTGGTAATTCCGAAACGTGCGTCCATCCAACCATCTTGCAGTCTATAGGGCTTTGCCCAAATAAATTTGACAAACATTCTTTTCCTCTGTTGGTTAAGCTACTCTTGTAGTTTAGTCAATGTATGGTTTTAAGCTGAAATAAAAAAACAACAACAATGCTTAAAGAACAAAACCAACAATAACAAAACAAAACAAATGGAAAAAGAAGAGGAGGCACGCTCAAAATAAACCCAGCCATGTGAATTCAAATCGATGATTTGACAGTGGCATAGGAAAAGAGATATGTTTGTTTCGAATTTATTTGGCATAAGCCGGCTATCAATGTAAAACCTTTTTTCGGAGGGTTCAAGTGTGGTTTTTGTTGGGTTTAATAAACTGCCTGAATTTATTCTGATAATTGGTTGATAGTTTTGCTGCAAGTAGAGGATGCTGATGAGGAATGTGGTAATTCCGAAACGTGCGTCCATCCAACCATCTTGCAGTCTATAGGGCTTTGCCCAAATAAATTTGACAAACATTCTTTTCCTCTGTTGGTTAAGCTACTCTTGTAGTTTAGTCAATGTATGGTTTTAAGCTGAAATAAAAAAACAACAACAAATTTTATTTCTATAGAAAATTTTGTCAACATTTTATTTCTATAGAAAATTTTATTTCTATAGAAAATTTTGTGAAAATTTAATTTCTATAGAAAATTGTAATTGTTTAGAAAATTGTGCCAAAATTTTATTTCTATAGAAATAAAATTTTGTTCAAATTTTTATATAGAAAATGTTGTCAAAATTTCATTTCTATAGAAAATTTTGTCAAAATTTTATTTATATAGAAAATTTTGTCAAAATTTTATTTCCATAAAAAATATTGTCAAAATTTTATTTCTATATATTATTTTGTCAAAATTTTATTTCTATAGAAAATTTTATCAACATTTTATTTCCATAGAAAATTTTGTCAAAATTTTATTTCCATAGAAAATATTGTCAAAATTTTATTTATATAAAAAATTTTGTTCAAATTTTATTTTCATAGAAAATTTTGTCAAAATTTTATATCTATAGAAAATTTTGTCAACTTTTTTTTTCTATAGAAAATTTTGTCAAAAATTTATTTCTATAGAAAATTTTGTAAAAATTTAATTTCTATAGAAAATTGTATTTGTTTAGTAAGTTGTGCCAAAATTTTATTTCTATAGAAATAAAATTTTGTTCAAATTTTTATATAGAAAATGTTGTCAAAATTTCATTTCTGTAGAAAATTTTGTCAAAATTTTATTTCCATAAAAAATATTGTCAAACTTTTATTTCTGTAGATTATTTTGTCAAAATTTTATTTCTATAGAAAATTTTGTCAAAATTTTATTTCCATAGAAAATTTTGTCAAAAATTTTTTTTCCATAGAAAATATTGTCAAAATTTTATTTATATAAAAAATTTTGTTCAAATTTTATTTTCATAGAAAATTTTGTCAAAATTTTATATCTATAGAAAATTTTGTCAATATTTTATTTCTATTGATAATTTTGTCAAAAATTTATTTCTATAGAAAATTTTGTGAAAATTTAATTTCAATATAAAATTGTATTTGTTTAGAAAATTGTGCCAAAATTTTATTTCTTTAGAAATAAAATTTTGTTCAAATTTTTATATAGAAAATGTTTTCAAAATTTCATTTCTATAGAAAATTTAGTCAAAATTTTAATTATATAGAAAATTTTGTCAAAATTTTATTTCCATAAAAAATATTGTCAAAATTCTATTTCTATAGAAAATTTTGTCAAAATTAGAGAGAATTTTCTCAAAATTTTATTTCTAGAGAAAATTTTGTCAAAATTTTATCTCTATAGAAAATTTTGTCAAAATTTTATCTCTATAGCAAATTTTGTCAAATTTTCATTTCTATAGAAAATTTTGTCAAAATTTTATTTCTATAGAAAATTTTTTCAAAATTTTATTTCTATAGAAAATTTTTGCAAAATTTTATTTCTATCGAAAATTTTGTCAATGTTTTATTTCTATAAAATTTTTTGCAAAATTTTATTTCTATAGAAAATTTTGTCAAAATTTTATTTTTATCGAAAATTTTGTCAAAATTTTACATCCATAGAAAATATTGTCAATGTTTTATTTCTGTAGAAATTTTTGTCAACATTTTATTTCTATAGAAAATTTGGCAACATTTTAGTTCTATAGAAAATTTTGTCAAAATTTTATTTCTATAGAAAATTTTGTCAAAATTTTATTTCTATAGAAAATTTTGTCAACATTTTATTTCTATAGAAAATTTTGTAAAAATTTAATTTCTATAGAAAATTGTATTTGTTTAGTAAGTTGTGCCAAAATTTTATTTCTATAGAAATAAAATTTTGTTCAAATTTTTATATAGAAAATGGTGTCAAAATTTCATTTCTGTAGAAAATTTTGTCAAAATTTTATTTCCATAAAAAATATTGTCAAAATTTTGTTTCTGTAGATTATTTTGTCAAAATTTTATTTCTATAGAAAATTTTGTCAAAATTTTATTTCCATAGAAAATTTTGTTAAATTTTTTTTTCCATAGAAAATATTGTTAAAATTTTATTTATATAAAAAATTTTGTTCAAATTTTATTTTCATAGAAAATTTTGTCAAAATTTTATATCTATAGAAAATTTTGTCAATATTTTATTTCTATTGAAAATTTTGTCAAAAATTTATTTCTATAGAAAATTTTGTGAAAATTTAATTTCTATAGAAAATTGTATTTGTTTAGAAAATTGTGCCAAAATTTTATTTCTTTAGAAATAAAATTTTGTTCAAATTTTTATATAGAAAATGTTTTCAAAATTTCATTTCTGTAGAAAATTTAGTCAAAATTTTAATTATATAGAAAATTTTGTCAAAATTTTATTTCCATAAAAAATATTGTCAAAATTTTATTTCTATAGAAAATTTTGTCAAAATTTTATTTCTAGAGAGAATTTTCTCAAAATTTTATTTCTAGAGAAAATTTTGTCAAAATTTTATCTCTATAGAAAATTTTGTCAAAATTTTATCTCTATAGCAAATTTTGTCAAATTTTCATTTCTATAGAAAATTTTGTCAAAATTTTATTTCTATAGAAAATTTTTTCAAAATTTTATTTCTATAGAAAATTTTTGCAAAATTTTATTTGTATCGAAAATTTTGTCAATGTTTTATTTCTATAAAATTTTGTGCAAAATTTTAGTTCTATAGCAAATCTTGTCAAAATTTTATTTCTATAGAAAATTTTGTCAAAATTTTATTTTTATCGAAAATTTTGTCAAAATTTTACATCCATAGAAAATATTGTCAATATTTTATTTCTGTAGAAATTTTTGTCAACATTTTATTTCTATAGAAAATTTGGCAACATTTTAGTTCTATAGAAAATTTTGTCAAAATTTTATTTCTATAGAAAATTTTATATATTTGGAAAATTTTGTCAAAATTGTATTTCTTTAGAAAATTTGTCAAAATTTTATTTATTTAGAAACGTTTTTCAAAATTGTATTTCCATAGAAAATGTTGACAAAATGTTATTTCTATAGAAAATTTTGGCAAATTTTATTTCTATAGAAAATTTTGTCAAAATTTTATTTATTCAGAAAATTTTTTCAAAATTGTATTTCCATAGAAAATTTTGACAAAATTTTATTCCTATAGCAAATTTTGACAAAATATTATTTCTATAGAAAATTTTGTCCAAATTTTATTTATGTAGAAAATTTTGTCAAAATTTTATTTCTATAGAAAATTTTGTCAATATTTTATTTCTATAGAAAATTGTGTAAAACTTTCATTTATATAGAAATTTTTCGCAAAATTTTATTTCTATAAAAAATTTTGTCAAAATTTTATATCTATAGAAAATATTGTCAAAACTTTATTTCTATAGAAAATTTTGTCAAAATTTTATTTATATAAAAAACTTGGCAAAATTTTATTTCTATAGAAAGTTTTGTCAAAATTTTATTTATATAGAAAATTTTGTCAATATTTTATTTCTTTAGAAAATTTTGTCAAACTTTCATTTGTATAGAAAACTGATACTATAGAAAATTTTCTCAAATGGTATTTATATAGAAAATTTTCTCAAAATTTTTTTTTCTATAGATAATTTTGCCAAAATCTTATTTCTTTAGAAAATTGTATCAAAATCTATTGAAAACTTTGTTAAAATATTATTTCTGTAGCGAATATTGTCAAAATTTTTTTTTCTATAGAAAATTGGGTAAAAATTTGATTTCTATATAAAATTTTGTCAAAATGCATTTATATAAAAAAAATTTATACTATTGACAATTTTCGTAAAATTCTATTTCTATAGAAAATTTTATAAAAATTTGATTTCTGTAGAAAATTTTGTCAAAATTTTATTTCTTTAGAAATCCTGTAACTACCAAATTTAAAGTCGTATATATTCTAGTTTCTATTTAGTTCTATTTATTTTAATTTTTTTTTCATATATTCACATATTTGAAGATTATTCAAGATCGAATATCGAAAATCAACCAACAGGTCTGCTACCACCAATACCACCATGAGGCAATGGACGTCGTACATCACCGGGGCATGGTGGTCTATAACATGTGATTGTAGGCCCATATATCCTGGGCGTAGGCGGAATAAGTCTGGCAGTTCCCATTACAACAAACATGGCGAACATGAAAATCAATTTCAAAGGCACCATTGTGATAGATATTAACACGTTTATACTCTAGAACAATAACTAAGTGAAGAATGAAATTTTCGCTCAATATTTATACTGAACTGTATGCAAAAACAGTATTGCATTTTCTATTAATTCTAACCACAAATTTCTAAAAATTTCTAGTGGTCGATTAATCAATAGTTAGAATTTTTTTTTGGTTTCAATACTGAATCATTTTTGCGATATTTAAGAATAATCCAATAAAGTTATTAGTGATGAAATTCAAGCGCACTATCGACAAAATTTAACAAAATTTTCTATAGAAACAACATTTTTGACAAAATTTTCTATAGAAATAACATTTTGACAAAATTTTCTATAGAAATAAAATTTTAATAAAATGTTTCATAAAAATAAAATTTTGACAAAATTTTATATAGAAATAAAATTTTTGAAAAATTTTATGTATATAAATAAAATGTTGGCAAAATTTTCTATAGAAATAAAATTTTGACAAAATTTTCTATAGAAATAAAATTTTTCACAAAATTTACTGAGTCATTTTTGCGATATTTAAAAATAATCCAATAAAGTTATTAGTGATGAAATTCAAGCGCACAATCGACAACATTTTAACAAAATTTTGTAAAGAAACAACATTTTTGACAAAATTTTCTATAGAAATAATATTTTGACAAAATTTTCTATAGAAATAAAATTTTGACAAAATTTTCTATAGGTATAAAATTTTGACAAATTTTCTATAGAAATAAAATTTTGACAAATTTTTCTATAGAAATAAAATTTTGACAAAATTTTCTATAGAGATAAAATTTTTACAAAATTTTCTATAGAAATAAAATTTTGACAAAATTTTCTATGGAAATACAATTTTTGACAAAATTTTCTATAGAAATAAAATTTGGACAAAATTTTTTATAGAAATAATATTTTGACAAAATTATCTAAATAAATAACATTTTGACAAGATATTCCATAAAAATAAAATTAAGATAAAATTTTATATAGAAATAAAATTTTGTCAAAATTTTCTATAGATATAAATTTTTTCACAAAATTTTCTGTAGAAAAAAAAGTCTTGCAAACTTTTCTATAGAAATAAAATTTTGACAAAATTTTCTATAGAAATAAAATTTTGACAAAATTTTCTAAAGAAATAAAATGTTGACAAACTTTTCTATAGGAATAAAATTTTGACAAAATTTTCTATAGAAATAAAATTTTGACAAAATTATTTAAATAAATAAAATTTTGACAAAGTATTCTATAAGAATAAAATATTGACAAAATTTTATATAGAAGTATAATTTTGAAGAATTTTGCTATAGGAATTAAAATTTGACAAAACTTCTATAGAAATAAAATTTTAACAAAATTTTCTGTAGAAATAAAATGTTGGCAAACTTTTCTATAGAATTAAAATTTTTGACAAAATAGTGCTTAGAATTAAAATTGTTGACAAAATTTTCTATAGAAATAAAATTTTTACAAAATTTTCTATAGAAATAAAATTTTGACAAAATTTTCTATAGAAATAAAACTTTGACCAAATTATCGATAGAAATAAAATTTTTGCAAAATTTTCTATGGAAATAAAATTGTGAGAAAACCTACTATAGAAATAAAATTTTTCAATTTTGAGAAAATCGACTAGAAAAATAAAAGTTTTCACAAAATTGTCTATAGAAATAAAATTTTGACAAAATTTTCTATTGAAATAGATTTTTTCACAAAATTTTCTGTAGAAAAAAAATTCTTGCAAACTTTTCTATAGAATTAAAGTTTTTGACAAAATTTTCTATAAAATTAAAATTTTTGACAAAATTTTCTATAGAAATAAAATGTTGACAAAATTTTTTATAGAAATATAATTTTCTACAGAAATAAAATTTTGACAAAATTTTTTATAGAAATAAAATTTTGACAAAATTTTCTATAGAAATAAAACTTTGACCAAATTATCGATAGAAATAAAATTTTTGCAAAATTTTCTATGGAAGTAAAATTGTGAGAAAACCTACTATAGAAATAAAATTTTTCAATTTTGAGAAAATCGACTAGAAAATAAAAGTTTTCACAAAATTGTCTATAGAAATAAAATTTTGACAAAATTTTCTATTGAAATAGATTTTTTCACAAAATTTTCTGTAAAAAAAAAATTCTTGCAAACTTTTCTATAAAATTAAAATTTTTGACAAAATTTTCTATAAAATTAAAATTTTTGACAAAATTTTCTATAGAAATAAAATGTTGACAAAATTTTTTATAGAAATATAATTTTCTACAGAAATAAAAATTTGACAAAATTTTCTACAGAAATAAAAATTTGACAAAATTTTTTATAGAAATAAAATTTTGACAACATTTTCTATGGCAACAAAATTTTTACAAAATTTTCTATAAAAATAAAATTTTGACAAAATATTCTATAAAAATAAAATTTTGACAAAATTTTATATAGAAATAACATTTTGCAAAAATTTTATATAGAAATAAAGTTTTGGCAAAATTTTCTATAGTAATTAATTTTTTCACAAAATTTCCTGTAGAAATAAAATTTTTGCAAACTTTTCTATAGAATTAAAATTTTTGACAAAATTTTCTATAGAAATAAAATTTTGACAAAATTTTCTAAAGAAATAAAATGTTGACAAACTTGTCTATAGCAATAAAATTTGACAAAATTTTCTATAGAAATAAAATTTTGACAAAATTATTTAAATAAATAAAATTTTGACAAACTATTCTATAAGAATAAAATATTGACAAAATTTTATATAGAAGTATAATTTTGAAAAATTTTGCTATAGGAATTAAAATTTGACAAAACTTCTATAGAAATAAAATTTTAAAAAAATTTTCTGTAGAAATAAAATTTTGGCAAACTTTTATATAGAATTAAATTTTTGACAAAATAGTGTATAGAATTAAAATTTTTGACAAAATTTTCTATAGAAATAAAATTTTTAAAAAATTTTCTATAGAAATAACATTTTGACAAAATTTTCTATAGAAATAAAACTTTGACAAAATTATCGATAGAAATAAAATTTTTGCAAAATTTTCTATGGAAATAAAATTGTGAGAAAACCTACTATAGAAATAAAATTTTTCACAAAATTTTCTATAGAAATACAATTTTGAGAAAATCGACTAGAAAAATAAAAGTTTTCACAAAATTGTCTATAGAAATAAAATTTTTCACAAAATTTGCTGTAGAAATAAATTTTTTCACAAAATTTTCTGTAGAAAAAAAATTCTTGCAAACTTTTCTATAGAATTAAAATTTTTGACAAAATTTTCAATACAAATAAAATTTTGACAAAATTTTCTAAAGAAATAAAATGTTGACAAACTTTTCTATAGAAATAAAATTTTGACAAAATTTTCTATACAAATGAAATTTTGACAAAAGTATTTAAATAAATAAAATTTTGACAAAATATTCTATAAAAATAAAATTTTAACAAAATTTTCTATAGAAATAAAATTTTGACAAAATTTTCTATAGAAATATAATTTTCTACAGAAATAAAACTTTGACAAAATTTTCTATAGAAATAAAATTTTGACAAAATTTTCTATGGAAACAAAATTTTGACAAAATATTCTATAAAAAAAAATTTGACAAAATTTTCTATAGAAATAAAATTTTGACAAAATTTTCTAAAGAAATAAAATGTTGACAAACTTTTCTATAGAAATAAAATTTTGACAAAATTTTCTATACAAATGAAATTTTGACAAAAGTATTTAAATAAATAAAATTTTGACAAAATATTCTATAAAAATAAAATTTTAACAAAATTTTCTATAGAAATAAAATTTTGACAAAATTTTCTATAGAAATATAATTTTCTACAGAAATAAAATTTTGACAAAATTTTCTATAGAAATAAAATTTTGACAAAATTTTCTATGGAAACAAAATTTTGACAAAATATTCTATAAAAAAAAATTTTGACAAAATTTTCTATAGAAATAAAATTTTGACAAAATATTCTATAAAAATAAAATATTGACAAAATTTTATATAGAAGTATAATTTTAAAAAAATTTGCTATAGAAATTAAAATTTGACAAAACTTCTATAGAAAGAAAAATTTTAACAAAATTTTCTGTAGAAATAAAATTTTGGCAAACTTTTCTATAGAATTAAAATTTTTGACAAAATTTTCTATAGAAATAAAATTTTGACAAAGTTTTCTATAGAAATAAAACTTTGACAAAATTATCGATAGAAATAAAATTTTGCAAATATTTTATATAGAAATAAAATTTTTGCCAAATTTTCTATGGAAATAAAATTTTGAGAAAACCTACTATAGAAATAAAATTTTTCACAGAATTTTCTATAGAAACACAATTTTGAGAGAATCGACTAGAAAAAAAGTTTTCACAAAATTTTCTATAGAAATACAAATTTTCACAATATTATCTGTAGAATAAACTTTTGAGAAAATCTACTATAGAAATAAAATTTTGACAAATTTTGCTATAGAAATTAAAATTTAACAAAACTTCTATAGAAATAAAATTTTAACAAAATTTTCTATAGAAACCAAATTTATCTTTAAGCAACATTAACGGAGTTTCATAAAAATGGGTGTAAATAAAAAATGTTTTTAAAGTTTAGGTTGAAGTGTGTTCGTATGAGACCTTCAACATATGTCATATAAAATTGGCGATAAATGCCAAAATATGATAGATTTACGATAAACTAAATTCAAATATTAAATTCAAACCTATTCAGTGTGTTCCTTTTTTTTGTTTGTCCCCATGCCAATATCCATTATGGAATTTTGAATATTCATGAGAGTATTGCAATAAATTTTGTGGTGATGGCTAAACAATAAAATTCCCAGAATAATATTTTTCGAAACAATTTTCTGGTGAAAAGTTTCTCACTCAGTAGCCATAAGTCATTATGGCAATTGAACGACATCATCATCTATCAACCGCAACAGTTCAAATAACCAGAAATAAATCAACATCATGTGGAGAACAAACAAATAACCAAATGTCAATATTGAATTATGCGTTGTTTTTTCTATCGATGGATAGGAGCAAAAACATTATTTTATTCCCAGTTTAAAAATTCCAATAAATATAACTAATTGGTCAATAAGGCATACCGATTAAAATGATATGATTTTTGTTTTGTTTTAAGTTTTTTTTTTTTGATTTGATTTGATTAATTTCAGTTTGATAATTTGTTATAACAATATGGAAATTAAAACAAGTATATATGGCCGTAAGTTCTGCCAGGCCGAATCTTATGTACCCTCCACCATGGATTGCGTATAAACTTCTACGAAAGACTGTCATCCACAATCGAAATACTTGGGTTGTGGTATCTTAAAACTTCTTAACATCGTTTTCTAAATTGTGAGTTAGTCCATACGTGGTATATATTCGACAAAAAAGTTATTTATAGTTAAGTCTACAAATAATTACGAATCGATATAGACTTTTTGCACGGTACGTAGAGAGCCAGAATTGAAATATGGGGGTCGCTTATATGGGGGCTATATACAATTATGAACTTGATATGGACCAATTTTTGTGTGATTGGAATTCGATTTATCTGAGGGATATATATAACTATAGACCGATATGGACCTAGTTAGGCATGGTTGTTAACGACCATATACTAGCACAATGTACCAAATTTCAACTCACTCGGATGAAATTTGCTCCTCCAAGGGGCTCCAAAACCAAATCTCGGGATCGGTTTATATGGGGCTATATATGATTATGGACTGATATGGACCACTTTTGGCATGGTTGTTAAATATCATATACGATTACCACGTACCAAATTTCAAGCAGATCGGATGAATTTTGCTTCTCCAAAAGGCACCGGAGGTCAAATCTGGGGATCGGTTTATATGGGAGCTATATATAATTATGGGCTGATAGGAACCAATTCCTGCATGGTTGTTGGATACCATATACTAACATCACGTACCAAATTTCAATCGAATGGGAAGAATTTTGCTCTTCCAAGGGGCTCTGTTGGTCAAATCTGGGGATCGGTTTTTATGGGGCCTATATATAATTATGGACCGATTTCGACCAATTTTTGAATGGGAGTTTGAGGCCATATATTAACACCACGTGCCAAATTTCAACTGAATCAGATGAATTTTGGTCTTCCACGAGGCTCCGGAGGACAAATCTGGTGATCGGTTTATATGGGGGCTATATATAATTATGGGCTGATAGGAACCAATTCCTGCATGGTTGTTGGATACCATATACTAACATCACGTACCAAATTTCAACCGAATGGGAAGAATTTTGCTCTTCCAAGGGGCTCTGTTGGTCAAATCTGGGGATCGGTTTGTATGGGGCCTATATATAATTATGGACCGATTTCGACCAATTTTTGAATGGGAGTTTGAGGCCATATATTAACACCACGTACCAAATTTCAACTGAATCAGATGAATTTTGGTCTTCCAAGAGGCTCCGGAGGACAAATCTGGTGATCGGTTTATATGGGGGCTATATATAATTATGGACCGATGTAGACCAATTTTTGTATGGTTGTTAGAGACCATATACTAACACCATGTACCAAATTTCAGCCGGATCGGATGAAATTTGCTTCTCTTATAGGCCTCGCAAGCCAAATCGGGGGATCGGTTTATATGGGGGCTATATATAATTATACATCGATGTGGACCAATTTTTGCATGGTTGTTAGAGACCCTATACTAACACCATGTACCATATTTCAGCCGGATCGGATGAAATTTGCTTCTCTTAGAGGCCTCGCAAGCCAAATCGGGGGATCGGTTTATATGGGGGCTATATATAATTATGGACCGATGTGGACCAATTTTTGCATGGTTGTTAGAGACCATATATTAACACCAAGTACCAAATTTCAGCCGGATCGGATGAAATTTGCTTCTCTTAGAGGCCTCGCAAGCCAAATCGGGGGATCGGTTTATATGGGGGCTATATATAATTATGGACCGATGTGGACCAATTTTTGCATGGTTATTAGAGACCATATACTAACACCATGTACAAAATTTCAGCCGGATCGGATGAAATTTGCTTCTCTTAGAGGCCTCGCAAGCCAAATTTGGGGGTCCGTTTATATGGGGGCTATACGTAAAAGTGGACCGATATGGCTCATTTGCAATACCATCCGACCTATATAAATAACAACTACTTGTGGCAAGTTTCAAGTTGATAGCTTGCTTCGTTCGGAAGTTGGCGTGATTTCAACAGACGGACGGACGGACGGACATGCTCAGATCGACTCAGAATTTCACCACGACCCAGAATATGTATACTTAGGGCAATATTTCGATGTGTTACAAACGGAATGACAAAGTTAATATACCCCCATCCTATGGTGGAGGGTATAACAACAAATCACGCGAAAACTTATCGATTACATCGATGACAGTTATCGATTACTGGTAGATAAAAGAAATATAGGAAAATTTCCTATATTCTAACAAGTGTTTGAAAGGATTGAATACTTCTTAGTTCGAATGAACTAAAATATTTTTCTATGCTAAGTGTTATTCGTATGTATGATAAGTTTTATAATAAAGTAAGTCAGAATTATCATTTTATAAGAAATTTTACTAAATTTGAGGAAACTTGGATTTAGTTCGGCTTTTGTTTATTTTTATGAATACTTTGTTATCAGTGAATAAAATTTTCTTGTTGAGTAGTAAATTCTTATACCCAGCGAAGAAAACATTATTAGTAAAATTCCATGCCTTATTCTAGTTAATGAATTATTCCTAACTGCTTTCAGTTTAGAATTTTTTTACTGAAACAAGTAAATTTTATTATTTCACACAAAAATTTAACTTAATGGAAATAAAATGGCTAAACTAAATTGATAAACATTTTTTCCTTTAGTTTCGAAGGCACTTTTTTCTGGGTGTATAATAAGGAAATTTTAACAACATTTCCTATAGCAAAGAAGTTTTCACAAAATTTTCTATAGTAAAGGAATTTTGACAAAATTTTCTATAGAAATGAGATTTTGAAAAAAACTTCTCTCGCAAAGCAATTTTGACAAAATTTCTTACACAAATAAAATGTTGACAAAATTTCTTACAGAAATAAAATGTTGTTGGGTTTTTGAAGGAAATAAAATTGTGACAAAATTTTCGATGGAACTGAAAGTTGACAAAATTTCCTATAGAAATGAAAGTTTTACAAAATTTCGTATAAAAAGGAAATTTAGACAAAATCTGCTATAGCAAAGAAATTTTGACAAAAATTTCCTATAGCAAGCAAACTTTGACAAAATTTCCTATAGCAACGAAATTTTGACAAAATTTCCTATAGCGAAAAAATTTTGATAAAATTTCTTATATACAGAAAAGAAATTACAAAATTTCCTATAGAAATGAAATTTTGAAAAAAAAATCCTATAGATACGAAATTTTGAAAAAAAAATCTATAGCAAAGAAACTTTGACAAAATTTCATATAGAAAGGAAATTTAGACAAAATCTCCTATAGCAAAGAAATTTTGACAAAATTTTTTTATGGCAAAGAAATTTTGACAAAATTTTTTATGGCAAAGAAATTTTGATAACATTTTTATTGAAATAACATTTTTACAACATTTTCAATAGAAAAAAATTGACAAATTTTCCGATAGAAATAAAATGTTCACAAATTTTTTACAGAAATAAAATTGTGAAAACATTTTTAAGGAAATAAAATTTTGACAACATTTTCTATAGAAATTTGGTATAGAAAGGAAATTTAGGCAAAATCTTATATAGCAGAGAAATTTTGAAAAATTTCAAAGACATTTTGATAAAATTTCTTACAGAAATAAAATTTTGACAAAATTTCTTATGGAACTAAAACTTTGAGAAAAAAATGAAGAAATTGTGAAAAGGAAATAAAATGTTGAAAAAAAATTCTATAGCAACGAAATTTTATAAAATTTCCTATAGCAAAGAAAATTTGACAAAATTTCCTATAGCAAAGAAATATTGACAAAATTTCCTATAGGAAAGAAATATTGACAAAATTTCCTACAGCAAAGAAATATTGACAAAATTTCGTACAGCAAAGAAATATTGACAAAATTTCGTATAGCAAAGAAATATTGACAAAATTTCCTATAACAAAGAAATTTTGGCAAAATTTCCTAAAGAACTAAAATTTTGGAAAAAGAAAATCCTATAGAAATGAAATTTTGGAAAATATATTCTATAGCAAAGAAACTTTCATAAACTTTCCTATAGCAAAGAAATTTTTCTATAGAAATCAGATTTTGAAAAATAAAAATCCTATTGGAAAGCAATTTTGACAAAATTTCTTACAGAAATAAATTTTTGAAAAACATTTTTAAGGAAATAACATTTTGATAAAATTTTCGATAGAACTAAAATGTTGACAAAATTTGTTATAGAAATGAAATTTTGATAAAATTTCGCATAAAAAGGAATTTTAGACAAAATCTCCTATAGGAAAGGAATTTTGACAAAATTTTCTATAGCAAAGAAATTTTGACAAAATTTCGCATAAAAAGGATTTTTAGACAAAATCTCCTATAAGAAAGAAATTTTGACAAAATTTTCTATAGCAAAGAAATTTTGATAAAATTTCGTATAGAAATAAAATTTTGAAAAATTCTCTTATAGAACTTCTGAAAAAAAAAATCTATAGCAAAGAAGCTTTGAGAAATTTTGCTATAGCAACCAAATTTTCAATAGCAAAGATATTTTGATAAAAGTTCTTACAGAAATAAAATTTTGACAAAATTTCCTATAGAAATGAAATTTTGAAACAAAAAATCTATAGCAAAGAAACTTTGACAAAGTTTCATATAGCAATGCAATTTTGACAAAAATTTCCTATAGAAATAAAATTTGGCAAAATTTCCCATAGCAAAGAAATGTTTACATAATTTTTGTAGAAAAAATAATTTGCAAAATAAAATATTTTGTTTTTTTTTTTGGTAACATTTTTGGTAGATTATTTTTGGCTGGAGTTGCAACTATGCATTCATATCAAACCAATTGCACTATAATGCTAGTCGGATTAGAAAAAGACATTTTGAAATTTACATTACAATAAAATGTGATGTAAATGTAAAAAAATTTTGAAAAAAAAAATATCATTTGTTGGCAAAAATAAATACATTTATAAAGACGCACAGTGAATATTAATGTGTAAAATTATTCGCTTTAACCGCAACCCAAACATTTAAAAAAGTCGTAAAGTCAATTCTTCCAAACAAAAGGCGAAAACTTAAAATGTCGAATTTCCAAATTTTGAAAATGTCGAAAGGTCAAAAGTCAGACTTTTTCCAATTTCGGAAGTTATAAAAATTTTCAAAATTTACGACAATTCTTTTGTTATTATTTAATTTTAGCTATTTAGGCCTAAATTATTTTTGAAATAAAACTCATTTATTTCATATTTCCTTTTTTAATATTTTCCAATAATTAATAATTTGAGAAATAGAATTGTCGAAAATGTTGAAACTCGAAGGGTGGAGAATTCGAATTTTCAATTCTTATTACAATTCTTATTAAAAAGCTTAAAAAATTAGTATATAAACTATTTGAACTGACACACTAATTTGGTGTGGTATATTCTAATTTTATTATTTATTATTGCAAACATAATGACATAAGCTTTTATTATATCTCACAGCATATACTCAAATTATAGAGGATTTAAATAAAATTTTGAAAATTAACACAATATGTCTGTGTCATTTTAAATGCAATAGCATATTAAGCAAATCGTTTGTATTATCTACAATTTGGATTTCCCATATATTCTCTTCTTCTTCTTCTTACTCATCCAATTTAGCCGCAAGCAATCATTTCCGTTTGCAAGGAATCCTTGTGTATGCGAAAGAGAATTCTCAATTCTTTGTAGTTGTATTAAATCGTTGTAGCATTCTCTCTCTCACTCTCTCTCTCTCTAATACAGGAGTTTGAATAGCTTTAGTGTTGGTGTATGTGTTTGTGGTGAATGCAATTTGCTAGTTGCATTAACATGGTGCTATATTCGCCACTACCCCTTTTTTGTTACTGCTCAGCGAAGAAATGTAATAATGCTAACAATTTTTCTTCACCTTTTCACTAAGCAATTCAAGCAAATCCTTTAAGCATTATTTCCTTGAAGCAATGTGCGTTTATATAAGGGTGGCCAAAATAAGCAAATGAAATAAAATTTTGCAAAAATTTTTTTATAGAAATAAAGTTTTGACAAAATTGTCTATAGAAATAAAATGTTGACAAAATTGTCTATAGAAATAAAATTTTGGGACATATTCTATAGAAATAACATTTTGAAAAACTTTTTTTGTAAAAATAAAATTTTACAAAAATTTTCTACAGAAATAAAATTATGACAATATTTTCAAGTATAATTTTGAGAAAATACAAGTATAATTTTGAGAAAATTTTCCACAGAAATAAAATTTTGCAAAAATTATCTATCGAAATAAAATGTTGGCAAATTTTTCCATAGAATATAAAATTTTCTACAGAGATAAAATTTTGAGATATTTTGCTAAAAAAATAAAATTTTGGGGAAATTTTTTATAGCATATAAAATTTTGTGAAAATTTTCTATAGAAATAAAATTTTGACAAAATTTTCTATAGAAATAAAATTTTGACAAAATTTTGGGAAATTTTCCATAGCATATAAAATTTTGAGAATATTTTCTATAGAAATAAAATTTGTGAAAATTTTCTATAGATATAAAATTTTGCAAGAAATTTATTGAATAAAATTTTGATATATCTATATATATAAAATTCAATCTATGTTTGTTTATTTGTTTGTTTGTTTGTTTGTTTGTTTGTATGAACCGAGTTGGCTCCGAAACGGCTGAACCGATTTACTTGAAACTTTCAGAGATCATAGGGGACGTTCATGTGGTGAAAATAGGGTACCTCATTTTTTGACACCTGGTCGCGGAGGGGGACCTCCCCTTTGTCGGACTTTTTGAAAATTGGACCAAAGTTGACCGATTTGCTTGAAATTTTCATTGAAGGTTGGGGTTGGCAACTAGACAAAGATCCGATACTTTATATTTCGATATTTGGCGGCGGAGGGGGACCTCCCCTTTGTTCGACTTTTTTTAAAGTACAGTGAAAAAACTAAAATTCTCTAAATTATCTGAGATTTAAAGAGAACATGCGGTGAGGTTATGGAATTAATATGGGGTACCTGATGATTTCATATGCGGACGGGGAGGGGGACCTCCCCCTTGCCTTACTTTTTGAAACTTAGAACAAAATTATGCGATTTGTATGAAATTTTCATTGAATGTTGGGGTTGGCATCTAGACAAAAATCCGCTACATTATTTTTCGATATTTGGTCGGGGAGGGGGGCCACCCCTTTGCCCGACTTTTTTTTTAAAGTACAGTGAAAACAAAACTTAACTCCCCCGACTGAAATTTTACGGAAAAATGGGTGAGGTTATGAAATTTACATCAGGTTCCTGATTTTTTAATAAAAATAAAAGGGCATAGGGAGACATCCGCTTCTCTTAAGTACATACAGAGAAACAATTAAACTTTACCGAGTTACTTGAAATTTACAGAGGACTGGGGAGAGATCGTAACCTCTGTCAACCGTAATAGTTGATACCTGATTTTGTGATTTTTGGACGGAAGAGAGGCCGCCCCTTTAGGCTTATAATTTGCTTGACATTTTCTGGGACGTTTACAAAAGATACGCTTTTCGACATTTGGTCGGGGAGGAGGTCCTCCTCTAAAACTACAAAAAAAAAAATTTAAGTTTTCTTGAAATTTACAAAAGCAGATGGGGAAGGTTATGAACGAAGAGGCAACCTTCCTTGCCCCACACTTGAAGGAAAGTTTCAAGAATTTTCAGGGAAGGTTAGGGGTGTCGATATTGTATCGGGGAAAGTGACGTCCCTTTAAAACAATAGAGCAAAATTTAAACATCTCCGATCTGCTTGAAATTTACAGGGACGTGGCAGGAGGTGATTAAATTTATACATAATTTTTAAATTAGTATATGATTTTTCGATATCTGGTTGGGGAAGGGGAAAATTTAAATAAACTTTGTCGATTTACTTCGATAGAATTTATAGGGACCATTGGGTAGTTGCGAAATTAATATAGGGTACGTGATAGTCCGATATCAGGTCAGAGTGGAGCGAAGGTGGGGAGAGAGTTCCCTTTTGTTGGTTTTTTCTCTTAAATTAAAAGTGGAGGTTGTCCGTAAATGGGAACTCGGTATATAATTTTATGATTTTTGCACAGGCTTCTTTCTTCCAGATTTCTTATAAGTAAAGAGGGGGTTCCCTTTTGTCCGTTTTTTTTTTTTGTTTTTTTCTTAAGTTGAAAGTAGGGGGTTGTCCGTAAATGGGAACTCGGTACATAATTTTATGATTTTTGCACAGGCTTCTGCCAGACTTCTTTTTAGTAAAGAACTTAAATTTACATGAAATTGGCAGCCAACGTAGAGGGTGCATTATTTTCCAACATTTTAGCAAATGTTAATGTGGTAAAATTTTTTACTACTTTTGCTTTTTCCGATTTATTGGATGGGAAACAGTAATTCTTTGTATGTTATTATACTATAATGCTTAATTTTCAGATATGTTGAGGAGAAGGATACCTTTCCTTGACAAACCACACTTAAAATTCACAAGAAATATAGAATAAGGTACACCCTCTTCCGCCGTATTTGTACCTATAAACGAAAAATCAAGTAGTCCGATTTGTTTAAAAGAATTCAAATCTTTTCGAATTTGTTTTCAGCACGAAGGATATAGTTGACTAAGTTAACGCAAAATGTTCCTCCAAATACGCTTCGGAAGGCGCAGCGAAGCGGGTTATTACGCTAGTTTTCTATAAAAATAAAATTTTGCAAGAATTTTCTATAGAAATAAAATTTTGCAAGCATTTTTTATGGAAATAAAATTTTGACAAAATTTTTTATAGAAATAAAAATTTTAGAAGAATTCTATAGAAATACTTTTTTGCAATATTTAATTTATTATTTGATTTATTTAGAAATAAAATCGTGCAAAAATTCTATCAAAATAAAATTTCAACAACATTTTCTAACGAAATAACCTTTTGGTACAAATTTCATTTGAGATACAATTTTGAAAAACTTTTCTATTTGTCAAAATTATTTTTAAAATTTACAATTATGAGAAATTTTTCTTTACAAACAAACAGGTACTGTTTTCTAAGGAAATAAAATTTTGCTAATACTATCTATGGAAATAAAATTTTGCACAAATTTTCAAAAGATAAAATCGCGACAATATTTTCTATGAAAATAATATTTTGCACACATTTTCTATAGAAAAAATTTGAACACAATTGTCTATGGAAATAATGTTTTGAGAAATTTTTTGTAGTTATAAAATTTTTACAAATTTTTTATAGTAAACAAAATTTGGAGAAATTTTGTATAGAAATAAAATCTTGACATCATTTTCTATAGAAACATAATTTTGATATAACGAAAACAAAACAAATAAAATTATGACAAATTTTTCTATAGAAATAAAATTTTGCAAAAAATTTCTAAAAAAATAAAATTTTTATCCAAATATCCGAATTTGTTGAAAATTTTAAGAAAGAAGGGGGCGTCTACATAAAGATCCGTTACTTTAGTTTTCGATATTTGGTGCTGGATAGGGACCTCACTTTTACTGTGAAAAAAAAACTGAATTCTCCGACTTACTGGAAATTTACGGAGACCCTGGGCGAGGTTATGCAATTTATATGGGGTATCTGATTTTTAATATTTGGTCGGGGAAAAATAAACTGGCACAGACACACCGCCTTTGTCCTTAAGTACATGGTTAGGTTAGGTTAGGTTTGGTTAGGTGGCAGCCCGATGTATCAGGCTCACTTAGACTATTCAGTCCATTGTGATACCACATTGGTGAACTTCTCTCTTATCACTCAGTGCTGCCCGATTCTATGTTAAGCTCAATGACAAGGGACCTCCTTTTTATAGCCGAGTCTGAACGGCGTTTCACATTGCGGTGAAACCACTTAGAGAAGTTTTGAAACCCTCAGAAATGTCACCAGCATTACTGAGGTGGGTAATCCACCGCTGAAAAACTTTTTGGTGTTCGGTCGAAGCAGGAATCGAACTCACGACCTTGTGTATGCAAGGCGGGCATGTTAACCATTGCACCACGGTGGCTCCCTTCTTAAGTACATACCGTTAAACAATGAAACTTTTCCAATTTACTTCAATTTTACAGATGTCATATGGAGGCTATTTGGTCGGGAAGTAGGGCCTCCCCTTGCCGTGCGTTTAGAAAATTGCGCTTATGATTTGCTTGAAATTGTCAGGAAAGGTTGGGAGTAACGTCTACATAAAGATACGCTACCTCATTTTGCGATATTTGGTCTGGGAGGGGAACCTCCTTTAAAACCTCTTAATTGCAATTTACAAAGGCCTTAAGGGGAGGTTATGAAAAATAAAATTCTGCAAAAATTTGTTACAGAAATAAAATTTTGACAAATTTTTCTATAGTAATAAAAATTTGCAAAAATTTTCTATAGAAATAAAATTTTGACAATGTTTTCTATACATATAAAATTTTGCAAAAATATTTTAAATAACTAAAATTTTGCAAAATTTTTCTATGGCAATAAAATTTTTGGAAAAATTGTCTAAAGAAACAATATTATCTGTAGAAATAAAATTTTATAGAAATAAAATTTTTGCAAAAATTTTCTATAGAAATAAAATTTTTGGAAAAATTTCTATAGAAAAAAAATTGTTTACATTTTTTTCTGTAGAAATAAAATTTTGACAAAATTTTCTATAGAAATAAAATTTTGTCAAAAATTGTCTATAGAAATAAAAATTTGACAAAATTTTCTATAGAATCAAAATTTTGCAAATATTATCTATAGAAAGAAAATTTAAACAAAATTTTGTATAAAACTGAATTTTAGGACAAAATTTTGCAAAAAATACTATAGAAAAAAAATTTTAGGAAAAATTGTCTAAAGAAACAAAATATTCTGTAGAAATAAAATTAAAAAAAAAAAAATATATAGAAATAAAATCTTTGGAAAATTTTTCTATAGAAATAAAATTTTTTTAAAAATTTTTTTTAAAAATTTTTTCATCCCAATCGGATGAAGTTTGCTCATCCATGAGGCTCCGGAGGTCAAATCTGGGGATCGGTTTATATAGGGGCTATATATAATTATGGACCGATGCGGACCAATTTTTGCATGGTTGTTAAAGACCATATGCTGACACCATGTACCAAATTTCAGACGGATCGGTTGACATTGGCTTCTCTTAGAGGCTCCGCAAGCCAAATCGGGGGATTGGTTTATATGGGGGCTATATATAATTATGAACCGATGTGGACCAATTTTTGCAAGGTAGTTAGAGATCATATACTAAAACCATGTACCAAATTTCAACCGGAGTGGATGAATTTTGCTCCTCCAAGAGGCTCCGCAAGCCAAATCTGAGCGTCGGTTTATATGGGGGCTATACGTAAAAGTGATCCGATATGGCCCATTTGCAACACCATGCGACCTACGTCAATAACAACTACTTGTGCCAAGTTTCAAGTCGATAGCTTGTTTCGTTCGGAAGTTAGCGTGATTTCAACAGACGGACGGACGGACATGCTCAGATCGACTCAGAATTTCACCACGACCCAGAATATATATACCTTATGGGGTCTTAGAGCACTATTTCGATGTGTTACAAGCGTAATGACAAAGTTAATGTACCCCAATCCTAAGGTGGAGGGTATAAAAAAATAAATTCTCAACTGTAGTTGAAATTTACGAAGGCCTTAATGGGAGGTTATGAAAAATAAAATTCTGAAGAAATTTTTTACAGCAATACAATTTTGACAAATTTCTATAGAAATAATTTCTATAAAATAAAAATTTGCAAAAATTTCCTCAGGAACTAAAATTTTGCAAAATTTTTCTATGGAAATAAAATTTTTGAAAAAACTGTCTAAAGAAACAATATTTTCTGTAGAAATAAAATTTTATAAAAAAAAAATTTATAGAAATAAAATTTTTGGAAAATTTTTCTATAGAAATAAAATTTTTGGAAAAATTTTCTATAGAAATAAAATTTATTAAAGTTTTTTCTGTAGAACTAAAATTTTGACAAAATTTTCTATAGAATCAAAATTTTGCAAATATTATCTATAGAAAGGAAATATAAACAAAATTTTGTATAAAACTGAATTTTGGGACAACATTTTGCAAAAAAATACTATAGAAAAAAGTTTTGCAAAGATTTCTATAGAAATATTTTTTTAGGAAGAATTGTCTAAAGAAACAAAATTTTCTGTAGAAATAAAATTTTATTATGGGGCTATATATAATTATGGACCGATGTGGACCAATTTTTGCATCGTAGTTAGAAACCATATACTAACACCACTTACCAAATTTCAGACGCAAGCCAAATCTTTGGGTCCCTTTATATGGGGGCTATGCGTAAAAGTGATCCGATATGGCCTATTTGCAATACCATTCGACCTACATCAATAACAACTACTTGTGCCAAGTTTCAAGTCGATAGCTTGTTTCGTTCGGAAGTTAGCGTGATTTCAACAGACGGACGGACGGACATGCTTATTTTGACTCAGAATTTCATCACGACCCAGAATATATATATATATATATATTTGATGGGGTCTTAGAGCAATATTTCGACGTGTTACAAACGGAATGACAAAGTTAATGTACCCCCATCCTAAGGTGGAGGGTATAAAAAAAACTTTGCCTCTCAACTGTACTTGAAATTTACAAAAGGTTATGAAAAATAAAATTCTGAAAAAAATTTTACAGCAACACAATTTAGACAAATTTTTCTATAGAAATAAAAATTTGAAAAAATTTCTTCAAGAACTAAAATTTTGCAAAATTTTTCTATGGAAATAAAATTTTGCAAAAAGTTTCTGAAGAACTAAAATTTTGCAAAAATTTTTCTATGGAAATAAAATTTTTGAAAAAATAAAGCAACAACATTTTCTGTAGAAATAAAATTTTTTAAAAAATTTTTTATAGAAATGCAATTTTTGAAAAAATTTTCTATGGAAATAAAATTTTTGGAAAAATTTTTAATGGAAATAAAATTTTTAAAATTTTTTCTGTAGAAATAAAATTTTGACAAAATTTTCTATAGAATCAAAATTTTGCAAATATTATCTATAGAAAGAAAATTTAAACAAAATTTTGTATAAATCTGAATTTTTGGAAAAAATTTTGAAAAAAAGGTTTTGCAAAGATTTCTATAGAAATAATTTTTTTTTGAAATTTTGTCTAAAGAAACAAAATTTTCTGTAGAAATAAAATTTTATCAAAAAGTTTTTATGGAAATAAAATTTTTGGAAAAATTGTCTATAGAAATAAAATTTTGCCAAAATTTTTTTTTTTATAAAAATCAAATTTTGTCAACAATTTTCTGTAGAAACAAAATTTTGACAAAATTTTCTATAAAAATAAAATTTTGTAAAAATTTTCCGAAAAAAAATTTATATAGTTCCGATTCATCCTAATCTATGTTAGAATATGTCCATGTACATGTGAATGGTATGTTTTGTAAGCACATCAGCAATAGTAGTAGTTCTTCTAAAAGGAATCTACGTTTTTATTCCGGGTTAATTTGCTTTTGATGATAACCACAATTTGCCGGTATTTGTTGAACTGCATCTGGCGGAAAACCTTCTGGTGAGATTTTCGTTGGTAAAGTGCTCTGGGGGAGGTGAGATACATACATGGGTGCCATTGATTTCAATGTTCCAATGGGAATTTCCTGTGGCACAAATGTGATATGAGAAAAGAAATGGGTTGATGATGTATTTTTAAAAGGGCCTCACATCGATTTCCGATCATATAAAGAAATAGGATAAAAATTGCGGCGTTGCGAAGCCCAAAACGAAGACCGATATAACCCATCCTAGAATATGACAGGCTGGAAGACAAAAATTGACTCCTTCACTCCATTACATTGTCTTAGAATTTCTTTCTGATCAAGAAAATGACATTTCGATGAGTTACAAAGGGAATGTCAAAAAAACGTTTTTTTTTGGCTGTGGGTATAATAATAGATCTGAGTGGGGGGAGGGTCTTCCCCACTAACCTGCTATTTTCACCTCAACTTCAAATATTGCTTCGACTATAACACCAAAATCGATATATTTCAACTCCATTGTCAAAGGCCCCTTTCATTGCCGGCCATTTGTTCCCGACGCCTAAATGTATGCTCGTAGTTTTGAAGTGCAATTGCCAAGCAAAAGATTGTGGAAATTCGATTATTTATTACGGAATTTACGAATTACATGATATTTCCTGTTGTTACTTCCAACACGCTGCAGATAAATTTTCTTTGCCTTTTACGTGTTTTCGGTATTTTGGCTACTAGAGTTTTAGCGGCGCCGATGGGTGAAAGGAGGGAATTCCAATTATTTATATCCAAAAACTATGGATAAAATGGGGGATTGGAACATTACGAAAAACTTGAGCACAGACCCCCAATTTGAAAATGGTTAGAGGTAAGTACATAGATGATATCTCCTCATTGCTGATGCATTTTATGATGGAAGAAGTTTTATTAAATTGCCTTGAATTTTGTTATTGGGAACATTATTAGCTGCAGAGAGTGAGTGGGAGATAAGTGGCCCATCTAGAGAGCACTTAGAAGTTTTTGGAAATCTAATAGGATTTTATTGATTTTTCAAATGTAAACGATATCAAATATATTAGGAAGTCAAGAACATAACTAAAAGTAGAGGTTATTGAAATGGTCGGTAATATAAAATTAAAAGTCCTTGAAGAAAAATAAGCAAATATGGATTAAAGTTTGAATGGTGTGGGAAAGTTTTTATCGGATTACCTTCGTAAGAATGCAATCACAGAAATGTATCCATGACCCAATGAATTCCAAACTACATCTAAAAATTAAAACCAAACTACGAACACATTTTGCCCTTAAATGAAATCAGAAAAATGCTGTAATATCAGTTAACTCCCCAAGTATTTTGTTGGCCGAGTTACCATCAACAAAAATAGTAACTCGGTTGATGGACTACTTCAGAATTACTTGTCCACCAAATTCATGCTGATGTGGTTGAGCACGGCCGATAAGCTATTTTTCAAGCATTACACGACGAGAAGGAATGTGATCACCTTTGAGAATTTCAAAAAGTGCCATGAAAAGTGTCACTGGTCTTAAAAAGTGGCACATTTGCAAAATTTCCCATAGAAATAAAATATTGTAAAAATGTTCTATAGCTATAAAATTTTTAAAATATTTTCTATAGAAATAAAAATATGAACAACATTTTATATTGAAATAAATGTGACAATTTTCTATAGAAATACAATTTTACAAAATTTTTCTAAAGAAATAAAATTTTGCAAAAAATGTTTAAAGTAATAATATTGTGTCAAAAATTTTCTATAGAAAAATTATTTTAAAAAGAAGAATTTTCTATAGAAATAAAATTTTGTCAAAAATTTTCTATAGCAAAAAAAAAAATAATGGGCAAAATGTTATATAGAAATAAAATGTGACAACAATTTTCTATAGAAATAAAATTTTGTCAAAATTTTTCTATAAAGATAAACATTTGTCAAAAATTTTCTCTAAAATAAAATTTTGTCCAAAGTTTTCTATAGGAATGACATTTTTCAAAAATTTTCTATAGAAATAAAATTTTGCAAACATTTTCTATAAAAATAAAATTTCGCAACAATTTTCTACAATTTGGAAAAACCTTCCATGAAAAATAAATTTTGTCACCAAATGTGCAAAAATTTTCTATTTAACACAAATCTAGTCAAAAATAATCTATAGAAAAGAAAATTTTGGAAAAGTTTTTATATAAAAATAAAATGTTGTCAAAAAATTTCTATACAAATACAATTTTGCAAAAATTTTCCATAGAAAAATGTTGCAACACTTCCCTATTGAAGTAATATTTTTTCAAAAAATTAGTAAACATTTTCAATAAAAACAAAATTGTGTCAAAAAGTTTCTATAGAAATAATATTTTGTCTAAATTTTTAATTAAAAACAATCAATTTGCAATTTTTTTATTGTTGTAAAATTTTTCGAAGTTTTCTATAGAAATAAAATTTTTCAAAACTTTCCTTTAGAAATAAAATTTTATCAAAAATTTTCTATATAAATAAAATTTTGTAAATATTTTTCGATTTAAATAAAATTGTGCAAATTTTCTATGGAACTAAAATTTTGACAAAATTTTTTATAGATTGTGCAAAAATTTTCTACAGATATAAAATTTTGGACAAAAATATGAACGTAGTTTTATATAGAAATAAAATGTGACAACAATTCTCTATAGAAATAACATTTTGCAAAATTTTTCTATAGAAATAAAATTTTGCAAAAAAATTTTTAAAGGAATAAAATTTTTTATCAATAATTTTTTATAGAAAAAATTGAAAACATTTTCCATAAAAATAAAATTTTGTCAAAAAATTTTTATAGTTTCTACAATTTGGACAAATTTTTCAAAAAAAAAATAAATTTTGTCAACAAATGTCCAAAATTTTTTTTGTTTAAAAAAAAAGATAGATAAAAAAGGTTTTATATAAAAGTAAAATGTTGTTAAGAAATTTCTATAGAAATAGAATTTTCCAAAAATTTTCTATAGAAATAGAATTTTGCAAAAATTTTCTATAGAAATAACATTTTGACAAAATTTTCTATAGAAATAAAATTTTGACTAAATTTTCTATAGAAAAAAAATTTTGACAAAATTTTCTATAGAAATAAAATTTTGATAAAATTTTTTATTGAAATAAAATTTTGATAAAATGTTCTATAGAAATAAAATTTTGAAAACATTTTCTATAGGAATGAGATTTTGACAAATTTTTCTATAGAAATAAAATTTTGACAAAATTTTCTATAGAAATAAAATTTTGATAAAATTTTTTATAGAAATAAAATTTTGTCAAAAATTTTAATAGAAATAAATATTTCTATAGAAATAAAATTTTGAAAAACTATTACATAGGAATAAAATTTTGCAAAAATGTTAGATATAAACAAAATTTTGCAAATTTTTTTAAAGAATTAAAATTTTCTATTGAAATACAATTTTGACAAACATTTTTTGGAGAAATAAAATTTTGCAAAAATATTTTATAAAACTTAAATTTTGACAAAAATTTTCTTTAGAAATAAAATTTTGCAAAAATTTTCTATAGAAATAACATTTTTGTCGAAAAATGTTTTCTTTTGCTCGGCAAACAAAAAAAAAAAATTGGTTGCGACAAATATTTTCCATGTTCGACGTTCAAAAATAGCATTTTGCTTTTGAAACTTCACTACACCTATTTATGGAAAATTTTGAATTTCGGGTAAATTGGATATTCGGCATTTGTTGGCTATATATGAGGGAAATACCAAAATATGGACCGAAACGCACCAATACTGCGAACTTGACCTGTCTGCAAACAAAATCGGAAATCGATAAAAAAAATTTAATTAATACTTAATATTAATATTCTATGTATAATAAAAAAAATAATATAATAAAAGTGTAATAAAACAAGTAAGGAAAGTCTAAAGTCGGGCGGGGCCGACTATATTATACCCTGCACCACTTTGTAGATCTAAATTTTCGAGATCATATCACACCCGTCAAATGTGTTGGGTGCTATATATAAAGGTTTGTCCCAAATACATAAATTTAAATATCACTCGATCTGGACAAAATTTGATAGACTTCTACAAAATCTATAGACTCACAATTTAAGTCGGCTAATGCACTAGGGTGGAACACAATGTTAATAAAACATATCGGAAACATTCCAATCAGAAGCAATTTTAAGGAAACTTCGCAAAAGTTTATTTATGATTTATCGCTCGATATGTATGTATTTGAAGTTTAAGAAAATTAGAGTAATTTTTACAACTTTTCGACTAAGCAGTGGCGATTTTACAAGGAAAATGTTGGTATTTTGACCATTTTTGTCGAAATCAGAAAAACATTTATGCGCAATGCTAATTCTACTCCCTGTGCAAAATTTCAACTAAATCGGAGTAAAAAATTGGCCTTTGTGGTCATATGAGTGTAAGTCAGACGACAGCTATATATGGGAGCTATATCTAAATCTGAACGATTTCAACCAAATTTGGTACAGACAGTTGAAATGTTAATTCTACTTCCTGTACAAAATATCACGTAAATCGGAGTAAAAGATTGGCCACTGTGGTCATATGAGTGAAAATCGGGCGAACAATATATATGGGAGCTATATCTAAATCTGAACCGATTTCAATAAAATTTGGCACACTTGACTACACTACTACTACTTGACTACACTACTAATTGTACTCCTAAAGGGTGATACGGTCAAAATTTGGCCAAGGGAAAACGAGTGTAAATCGGTGAAATTGTTTATTTAGAAAATCAAATTAAATTTCTTTTTCAAGTTCAATTAGTATAAAATTCAGGAAAAATATTCAGTTAGGCTTTCGCTTTTCCAAATCCGAATTACCGGGCCTCACGCTTGACACCTGCCATCAGATTTTGTACAGCCACCTTGTCCACCTTCTTCGCCGCAGAAAGCCAGTTTGCCTTGAACTGCTGCTCGTCCTTAGCAGTTTTTTATACCCACCACCATAGAATGGTGACGGGCGTATAATAAGTTTGTCATTCCGTTTGTAACACATCGAAATATCGATTTCCGACTATATAAAGTCTATATATTCTTGATCAGGGAGAAATTCTAAGACGATATAACGATGTCCGTCTGTCTGTCTGTTGTAATCACGCTACAGTCTTCAAAAATGAAGCAATCGTGCTGAAATTTTGCACAAACTCGTCTTTTGTTTGCAGGCAGGTCAAGTTCTAAGATGGGCTATGTCGATCCAGGTTTTGATATAGTCCCCATATAAACCGACCTCCCGATTTGGGGTCTTGGGCTTATAGAAATCGAAGTTTTCATCCAATTTGCCTGAAATTTGAAATCTAGTGGTATTTTATGACCATAAAGAGGTGTGCCAAAAATGGTGAGTATCGGTCCAAGTTTTGGTATAGCCCCCATATAGACCGATCTCCCGATTTTACTTCTTGGGCTTATAGAAACCGCAGTTTATACTCAATTTACCTGAAATTGGAAATCTAGAGGTATTGTAGGACCACAAATACGTGTGCCAAAAATTGTGTCGGGTCATAAAGAGGTGTGCCGAAAACGGTGAGTATCGGTCCATATTTTAGTATAGCCCCCATAAGAACGATCTCCCGATTTAACTCCTTGGGTTTCTAGAAACCGTAATATTCTGGTATTTTAGGCTCACAAAAACGTGTATCGGATTAAGTTTTTATCGGTCCATTTGGTAATGCCTCCATATAGACCGACTTCACTTCTTGAGGGTGTAGAAGGCGCACTGATCATGAAAATTGCTTGAAATTCAATGTAAAATTTCCAGATTTTACTTCTACAGATTTAAGACTTCAAATGAAGACGTTATTTTATAATTTTCTTGCACACTTACAAGAGATGTTAATGATTCCTCTAAAACTCAAACAAAAATGGTTCTTATAAATCCAGAATCTGAAATCTTTATATTTATCTTCGGTAAGTGTCCTCAGGTCCTCAAGCCCTCCCGAAATTTCAAAGGAAACCCTAATATTTGGTTCATGGTGGTGGGTATTTAAGATTTGGCCCGGCCGAACTTAGTGGTGTATATACTTGTTTGGTCTTCTTTAGGTTCCGCTTGACAATAGCCCAGTATTTCTCAATTGGGCGGAGCTCTGGCGTGTCGGGAGGGTTCTTGTCCTTGGGAACCACCTGCACATTGTTGGCGGCGTACCACTCCATGGCCTTTTTACCGTAATGGCAAGATGCCAAATCCGGCGAAAACAGTACGGAACAACCGTGTTTCTTCAGGAAAGCAGCAGACGTTTATTCAAACACTCTTTCATGTAAATTTCTTGGTTGACAGTCCCGGAAGCTATGAAAATGCTGCTTTTCAAGCCACAGGTACAGATGGCTTGCCAAACCAGATATTTCTTTGCGAACTTTGACAGTTTTATGTGCTTGAAAATATCTGCTACAGTGTGATGCAGGGTATAAAAAATATCGCTTAACTTTGTAACATTGCATATTAGTCACCCTGTATATCGTGAACTACACGTAGTGTTGTTAATCGTGTCATAACTAAATTTCTTTTACAGTATAGTATATAAGATTATGGAGTGGTTCTCAAATCAGACACTGGTAGTGCATAAGGGAGTCAAGTGATTTTTTCCAATAGCAAAACTATGTTAAAAGAGCCAGTTTCTTACATTAAAAGGAATTGAGAGTGTAACTTATTCTATGTACTGTCGAATTAGTAATTGGAATTAATTGTCTCATTTATTAGCAAGTAGATACTAATACCACATAATAATTACAACAAGTAATGTGTTGGTATTAGTGAGTCGATATAGAAACCAAGTGTTCACTTAAGTGAAGAGAGATACAGATTCCGTAATAACTAAAATATCGTAGGTTAGTCTTTGTGTAGAAGAGATTGAAGCTGTGAGAATGAGAAATGTGTGTGAGTGTGATAAAGAGAGAGAGAGAGAGAGGGGAGAGGATATGAAAGTGTGTGATACTAATAGAGAATTATTAAGAGAGAGAGAGTGTGTGAGATACTAATAGAAAAATATTAAGAGACTGTTTGCAAAGGCCAAACTAAAGTATTCAGTATTAGAAACTATTGGAGAGTTAGGATTTATATTAACTGGAATAACTGAAATGAAAATAATAAGAGAATTAGGTCTGATTTTTTAAATGGAAAAATTCAATTTGAAATGTTTTATATTTAATACATGAGTTTTATTAAAACTGCGTCATTTTTAATTTAAAAACAAAATTAGAATAAGTCTATTGATTCCACTTATTTTGATTTCCGCCTTAGTGAATTTTTGGGTGATTTGTGCAACCCAGCTGGTTACAGAAAAGTTCAAAAAAGAACGTGGAATTAAGAACACCAAATTTTCACGTTCGTGGATTTGACGTGAATAGTGGAAGTGGAATTGAAGTGGATATCGGAACATGGGTGTGAGTTATATTTAAGCAAGTTATTTAATTAGCCTAATGACACATTTCGTTAATAAAACAAAGCTGTTGCAACCAGTGTATGCCCATCCATTTCATCAAATGTCATTAATGTCACTAACATGAACCTTAAATGGCACATGATGTCACACCCCATCCGAACAAAGGAAAAAAATTGAAAACTTCATTTAAATCACATCTAAACGAAAAAGAAAAAAAAAACATTTTGCAGTTTATTTACGAAACGCAACCAAAAAGTTGGTAAACAGTGTTCAGTGTGTCCTGAAGTGCTTACCAAAATGACAGCTGGATTTCAAAAATTTTTGCCACAAAAACGCACAAAAGTTGGCTTTAACTTCGCTAACACTCTTCTACGTTTTTTTGTTTTCTATTTTGGTAAAAGCTTGGTAGGGTGTTTTTTTTTGATTTTTTTCCTGAAACCTAAAAGGGAGCTAGTCCATGAATGTTGGTGTTGAAGTTGATGATGTTAATGTTGGATATGCTTGAAGCTCTAGGGTCGAATTGGGTTAGCTTGGTGCTTTGGTTTGCTTTTGGAGGCAGGCAGGCAGATCAACAAAAGTTATTGTTGCCTCATTCGCCATCAGTTGCATTTGCAGTGTTAGTGGCAATGGCATCATCACCGTCACCAACACCAGCACTAGCTCCAGCTCCAGTTCCATGGTTGCCGGTTGTCATGTTCTGCATTATGTTGCTATATCCAACTGCTTGCAACTGTGGAAGAGTTTATCTTTGCAAAACACCCTAGATGTTTGGTTTTTATGTTGCTGCTGCTGCTGTTGCTCCTATTGCCGATGGTGTTCTTGGCGAATGCATTTTCTTGCTTACCCAACATGGCTGAATGGAGGATATGTCAAGCTTAAAATAAACACAAAGGAAGTCCCATTTTATATAACAATTGGAAAAATGTCGAAAAGGAAATACTGACACCGAACACCACAGTACAATACCATCATCGGGAGCCTTTTGAAAATAATTGTGACGATATGGGCGAATCAAAAAAATACAAAACTTTTTGAGGTCTTATATTGTCCAACTAAATGAATTTACGACAATGGACGTATTAAGGGGATGAATGTGATGCTTCCCAGATGATATATCAGGGACCTTTTATATGGGAATGTGAACTTATTGTGTTGCAGTATGACAAGTAAAAGATTTGGCCAGCATATATATAAGTAAGGAGGGACAAGTCAATTATAAGCCAAAGAAACAAAAGATAAAATTTAACGAAGCCAAAAATAACAATTTTTCAAAATTTTCTATAGAAATAAAATTTTGATAAAATTTTTAATAGACATAAAATTTTGACAAAATTTTCTGTAGAAATAAAGTCTTGACAAAATTTTCTATAGAAATAAAATTTTGACAAAATTTTCTATAGAAATAAAATTTTGACAAAATTTTCTATAGAAATAAAATTTTGATAAAATTTTCTATGGAAATAAAATTTTGGCAAAATTTTCTATAGAAATAAAATTTTTGCAAAATTTTCTATAGAAATAGAATTTTGACACAATTTTCTATAGAAATAAAATTTTGACAAAATTTTCTAGAGAAATAAAATTTTGACAAAACTTTCTTAGCAATGAAATTTTGAAAAACATTTCTATAGAAATTAAATTTTGAAAAATTTTCTACATAAATAAAATTTTGACAAAATTTCTATAGAAATAAAATTTTGACAAAATTTTCTATAGAAATAAAATTTTAACAAAATTTCTGTAGACATAAAATTTTGACAAAATTTTCTATAGAAATAAAATTTTAACAAAATTTTCTATAGAAATAAAATTTTGACAAAATTTTCTATAGAAATCAAACTTTGACAAAATTTTCTATAGAAATCAAATTTTGACAACATTTTTTATAGATATAAAATTTTGACAAAATTTTCTATAGAAATAAAATTTTGACAAATTTTCCTATAGAAATAAAATTTTGACAAAATTTTCTATAAATATAACACTTTGACAAAATTATATATTTATAGAACATTTTTCTATAGAAATAAAATTTTCATTTTCTATGGAAATACAATTTTGACAAAATTTTATATAGAAATAAAATTTTGACCAAATTTTCTATAGAAATAAAAGTTTGACAAAATTTTCTATAGAAATAAAATTGTAACTAAATTTTCTATAGGTATAAAATTTTGACAAAATTTTCTATAGAAATAAAATTTTGACAAAATTTTCTGTAGAAATAAAATTTTGAGTAATTTTCTAAAGAAATAAAATTTGGCAAAATTTTCTATAGAAATGAAATTTTGATACAATTTTCTATAGAAATAAAGGATTGTCAAAATTTTCTATAAATATAAAACTTTGACAAAATTATATATTTATAGAAAATTTTTTCTATAGAAATCCAATTTTCATTTTCTATGGAACAAAATTTTGAAAAATTGTATATAGAAATAAAATGTTGACCAAATTTTCTATAGAAATAAAAGTTTGACAAAATTTTCTAGAGAAATAAAATTTTGACAAAATTTTCTAAGAAATGAAATTTTGAAAACAATTTCTATAGAAATTAAATTTTGACAAAATTTTCTATAGAAGTAAAATTTTGATAAAATTTTCTTTAGAAATAAAATTTTGACAAAATTTTCTAGCGAAATAAAATTTTGAAAAAAAATTTCTATAGAAATTTAATTTTGAAAAATTTTCTACATAAATAAAATTTTGACAAAATTTTCTATAGAAATAAATTTTTGACAAAATTTTCTGTAGAAATAAAATTTTGACAAAAGCTTCTATAGAAACAAAATTTTGACCAAATTTTCTACAGAAAAAGAAGTTTGACAAAATTTTCTATATAAATAAAATTTTAACAAAATTTTCAATAGATATCAAATTTTGACAAAATTTTCTATGGAAATCAAATTTTGACAAAATTTTTTAAGGAACTAAAATTTTGACAAAATTTTCTATAGAAATAAAGGATTGTCAAAATTTTCTATAAATATAACACTTTGACAAAATTATATATTTATAGAAAATTTTTCTATAGAAATACATTTTTCATTTTCTATGGAAATCAAATTTTGACAAAATTTTATATAGAAATGAAATTTTTACCAAATTTTCTATAGAAATAAAAGTTTGACCAAATTTTCTGTAGAAATAAAATTTTGAGTAATTTTCTAAAGAAATAAAATTTTGACAAAATTTTCTGTAGAAATAAAATTTTGACAAAATTATATATTTATAGACAACTTTTCTATAGAAATATAATTTTCATTTTCTATGGAAATAAAATTTAAAAAAATTTTATATAGAAATAAAATTTGGACCAATTTTTCTAGAGAACTAAAAGTTTGACAAAATTTTCTATAGAAATAAAATTGTAACTAAATTTTCTATAGAAATAAAATTTTGACAAAATTTGCTGTAGAAATAAAATTTTGAGTAATTTTCTAAAGAAATAAAATTTTGACAAAATTTTCTATAGAAATGAAATTTTGATAAAATTTTCTATAGAAATAAAATATTGACAAAATTTTCTATAGAAATAAAATTTTGACAAAATTATATATTTGTAGACATCTTTTCTATAGAAATATAATTTTCATTTTCTATGGAAATAAAATTTTGAAAAAATTTTATATAGAAATAAAATTTTGACCAAATTTTTTAGAGAAATAAAAGTTTGTCAAAATTTTCTATAGAAATAAAATGTTAACTAAATTTTCTATAGAAATAAAATATTGACAAAAGTTTCTATAGAAATAAAATTTTGACAAAATTATATATTTATAGACAATTTTTCTATAGAAATATAATTTTCATTTTCTATGGAAATCAAATTTTGAAAAAATTTTATATAGAAATAAAATTTTGACCAAATTTTCTAAAGAAATAAAATTTTGACAAAATTTTCTATAGAAATGAAATTTTGATAAAATTTTCTATAGAAATAAAATATATTTTTTTTTCGGGAGGTTCAAGTGTAGTTCACTTTGGGTTGAGTGAATTACCCAAATTTATTCTGATAATTGGTTGATAGTTTTGCTGCAAGTAGAGGATGCTGATGAGGAATGTGGTAATTCCGAAACAGCTGTACATCCAACCATCTTGCAGTCTATAGGGCTTTGCCCAAATAAATTTGACAAGCATACTTTTCCTCTGTAGGAAAACTACACTTGTAGTTTAGTCAATGCATGGCTTTAAGCTGAGATCAAAAACAACAATAACGAAATAAAATATAGACAAAATTTTCTATAGAAATAAAATTTTGACAAAATTATATATTTATTGACAATTTTTCTATAGAAATATAATTTTCATTTTCTATGGAAATAAAATTTTGACAAAATTTGTATAGAAATAAAATTTTGACCAAATTTTCTATAGAAATAAATGTTTGACAAAATCTTCTATAGAAATAAAATTTTAACTAAATTTTCTATAGAAATAAAATTTTGACAAAATTTTCTAAAGAAATAAAATGTTGGCAAAATTTTCTATGGAAATAAAATTTTGACAAAATTTTCTATAAAAATAAAATTTTTGACAAAATTTTCAATAGAAATAAAATTTTTACATCTTTTCTACAGAAATAAATTTTTGACAAAATTTGTTATAGAAATAAAATTTTGACAAAATTTTCTGTAGAAATAAAATTTTGAGATAATTTTCTAAAGAACTAAAATTTTGACAAAATTTTCTATAGACATCAAATTGTTACAAAATTTTCTGTAGAAATAAAATTTTGACAAAATTTTTTATACAAAAAAATTTTGAAAAAAATTTCTATAGAAATACAATTATGACAAAATTTTCTTTAGAAATAAAATTTTGACCAAATTTTCTATAGAAATAAAATTTTGACAAAATTTTCTTTACAAATAAAATTTTGAAAAAAATTTCTAGAGAAATAGAATTTTGAAAAAGTTTTCTATAGAAATAAAATTTTGAAAAAAAAAATTCGTATTCAGCCTGGCTTGAAACTTTCGGCCGTCTTAAAGTTTCACTTAATTTTTAAAAGCACACATTCTGCTACATTTATAGCAGAGACAAAACAAAAAAATCTTCATAGCAATTAAACAAATGGATTTTCATCGATAGTACACCTCTCTCCAAGGTCAAATAGCAAGAGACTTTTAAAAGATTCGAAACGAAAACCGCAACCAAAGGCTAGACGCAAAAAAACCCAAATATTAATTTTCATTAAATGTTTACCAAACAATCTTACTATTCTCTCTAAATAGACAAGAGAGGAGAGGCAAATCGGAGAAAGAAGGATAATGACTTATTATGATGATGAAGCATTTTAACAATTTCACACAATAACAAACCGCATAACTAAAAAAATGGAAATATTTATACTTTCAATGTTATTATTCTGCTTTTTGTTATCTTTCAAAAATTGTTTTTTTTTTGTTTGTAGACCAAAATAGGTTTGCTGTTAGCCTTTTTGCATAGTCTCCAAGGACACTTTAAGTCTGTGGGTATTTCTTTATGGAAATTTACAGATAATAAATCTTCAAGGTTAGCAAGTGTTGCTAGACATCCAGAAAAATATTTTTGATTTTTTTATAATGTAAACGTTAACATAATAAGTTTCGTAGTAAAATTTAAAATGTACTGATAAGAAACTCGCGTCTGTCCGTGTGTCCGTCTGATGAAATCCCGTTAATTCTCGAACATATTTATATAGAACATTTGGTCAACATTTTCTTTCTATAAAAAATTTTGTTACAATTTTATTTCTATAGAAAATTTTGTCAAAATTTTATATCTATAGAAAATTTTGTCAAAGTTTTATTTCTATAGACAATTTTTTCAAAATTTTATTTCTATAGAAAATTTTGTCAAAATTTTATATCTATAGAAAATTTTCCCAAAATTTCGTTTCTATAGAAAATTTTATTTCTATAAAAAATGTTGTTAAAATTTTATTTCCATAGAAAATTTTGTCAAAATTTAATTTCTATAGAAAATGTTGTTAACATTTTTTTCTATAGAAAATTTTGTGAAAATTTAATTTCTATAGAAAATTTGGACCAAGTTTTATTTCTATAGAAAATTTTATTAAAATTTAATTCGCATAGAATATTTTGTCAAGATTCTATTTCCATAGAAAATTTTGACAAAAAAATTTTTTTGAACATTTTGTTGCAATTTTTTTTTATACAAAGTTTTGTTTCTGTAGAAAATTTTATATCTAAAGAAAAATTTTGTCGTAAAGAAAATTTTCTCAAAAATTTGTTTCTATAAAAAATTTTCTCAAAACTTTATTTCCACAGAATATTTTTTCAAAATTTTATTTATTAAAAAAAAAATGTCAAAATTTTATTTATTAAAAAAAATTGTCAAAATTTTAGTGCCATAGAAAAAATTTATTCCATAGAAAATTTTTTCAAAACTTTATTTCTATAGAAAATGTTGTCGAGATTTTAGTTCTATAGAAAGTTTTGTCCAAACTTTATTTCTTTAGAAAGTTTACTCAAAATTTTATTTTTATAGAAAATTTTGACAAAATTTTATTTCTATAGAAAGTTTTTACCAATTTTTATTTCTATAGAAAATTTTATTAAAATTTAATTCGCATAGAATATTTTGTCAAGATTCTATTGCCATAGAAAATTTTGTCAACATTTTATTTTTATAGAGATTTTTGTCCACATTTTTTTCTATAGAAAATTTTGTTGAAATTTTATTTCTATAGAAATTTTATTTCTGTAGAAAATTTTATAACTAAAGACCATTTTGTCAAAATGTTATTCCTATAGAAAATTTTCTCAAAAATTTATTTCTAAGAAAATTTTCCAGAAATTTTATTTCTATAGAAAATTTTGTCAAAATTTTATTTACATAAAAAAAATTGTCAAAATTTTATTTCAAAACAAGTATATACGGCCGTAAGTTCGGTCAGGCCGAAGCTCATGTACCCTCCACCCTGGATTGCGTAGAAACTTCTACTGAAAACTGTCATCCACAATCGAATTACTTGGGTTGCGGTAACACTTGCCGATGTCAAAGAATCTTAAAACTTCCTAACACCGTCTTCTAAATTACAAGGTAGTCCATACGTACACTCAAAAAAAAGTGAACTCTCTATTTCACTAAAGCCAATTTAACTTTGTTTTAGTTCATGGAATTATTATATATGGTGAAAGTTTCGTTTACTCTAATAATTTTTTGCATACGTTAGTTAAATTAACTAAAAAACGGAAAAAAATTATACACAAATGAAGTAAAAAGTTTTACTAAATTCGTACTTCTCACCAAAAAGTTCATTATTTCTTTAAATTTGTAAATTTTACTACAAATTCGTCCATCATGAACTTCGTATATCACTAAAGACATTCTTGCAATTTTGAACTCCAATTTTTTCTTTCAAACTACAAAATTTTCTTTAACAAGTGGAAAAAAAATTACTTCAAATAAATTTTCTCGAATCTGTCGAAAAATATTTACTTATTTTTGTGATATCGGCGTTATGTCAGCGCTTGTAATACTGTTTAGTTAAAATTTTCTTAAAATATTAAAAATTTTCTAAAATTAACTAAATGTTTTCTTCCTGATGGGTTTACAGTGTAGTATATATTAAACTAAAACAGGCCGATAAAATACGTATATAATTAAGTTTAAAGTTTCTATAGAAATAAAATTTTGACAAAATAAAATTTTGACAACATTTTCTATAGAAGTAAGATTTGGAAAAAATTTTCTATAGAAATAAAATTTTGACAAAATTTTCTATAGAAATAAAATTTTGACAAAATTTTCTATAGAAATAAAATTTTGATGAAACGTGGCAACCATGAATATGAACCAATATGGACCAATTTTTGTTTGATTGGGGATCGGCTATATATAACTATAGACCGATATGGACCAATTTTGGCATGGATATTAGCGGCCTTATACTAACACCACGTTGCAAATTTCAGCCGGATCGGATGAAACTTTCGTTTCTTAGAGGCTCCGCAAGCCAAATCGGGGGATCGGTTTATATGAGGGCTATATATAATTAGGGACCGATGTGGACCAATTTTTGCATGGTCATTAGAGAACATATACCAACACCATGTACCAAATTTCAGCCGGATCGGATGAAATTTTCGTTTCTTAGAGGCTCCGCAAGCCAAATCGGGTGATCGGTTTATATGGGGGCTCCACAAGCCAAATCGGGGGATCGGTTTATATGGGGGCTATATGTAATTATTTACCGATATGGACCAATTTTTGCGTGGTTGTTAGAGACCATATACTAACACCATGTACTAAATTTCAGCCGGATCGGATGAAATTTCCTTCTCTTAGAGCGATCGCAAGCCAAATCGGGGGATCGGTTTATATGGGGATATATGTAATTATGGACCGATATGGACCAATTTTTGCGTGGTTGTTAGATACCATATACTAACATCATGTACTAAATTTCAGCCGGATCGGATGAAATTTGCTTCTCTTAGAGCAATCGCAAGCCAAATTTGGGGATCCGTTTATATGGGGGCTATACGAAAAAGTGAACCGATATGGACCAATTTTGCATAGTTGTTAGAGACCATATACTAACACCATGTACCAAATTGCAGCCGAATCGGATGAAATTTGCTTCTCTTAGAGCAATCGCAAGCCAAATTTGGGGGTCCGTTTATATGGGGGCTATACGTAAAAGTGGGCCGATATGGCCCATTTGCAATACCATCTGACCTACATCAATAAGAACTACGTGTGCAAAGTTTCAAGTCGATAGCTTGTTTCGTTCGGAAGTTAGCGTGAATTTCAACAGACGGACGGACGGATGGACATGCTCAGATCGACTCAGAATTTCACCACGACCCAGAATATATATACTTTATGGGGTCTTAGAGCAATATTTCGATGTGTTACAAACGGAGCGACAAAGTTAATATACCCCCATCCTATGGTGGAGGGTATAAAAAAAAAAATTGTCAAAATTTTAGTTCCCTAGAAAATTTTGTCAAAATTTTATTTTTATAGAAAATTTGATCAAAACTTTATTTTTATAGAAATTTTTGTTAAGATTTTAGTTCTATAGAAAATTTTTTCAAAAGTTTATTTCTATAGAAAATTTTATTAAAACTTTATTTCTATAGAAAATTTTGTCAAAATTTTATTTCTATAGAAAATTTTGTCAAAATTTTATTTCTATAGAAAATTTTGTTAAAAATTTTTTTCTATAGAAAATTTTCTCAAAATTTTATTTCTATCGAAAATTTTCTCAAAATTTTATTTCTATAGGAAATGTTGTCAACATTTTATTTCCATAGAAAATGTTGTCAACATTTTATTTCCATAGAAAATGTTGTCAGCATTGTATTTCTATAGAAAATTTTGTTAAAACTTTATTTCTATAGAAAATTTTGTCAAAATTTGACAAACAAATAAATTTGACAAACATTCTTTTCCTCTGTTGGTTAAGCTACTCTTGTAGTTTAGTCAATGTATGGTTTTAAGCTGAAATAAAAAAACAACAACAAAATTTTATTTCTATAGAAATTTTGTTAAAATGTTTTTTTCTATAAAAATTTTGTCAAAATTTTATTTCTGTAGAAAATTTTGTCAAAATTTTATTTCTGTAGAAAATTTTGTCAAAATTTTATTTCTATAGAAATTTTGTCAAAATGTTTTTTTCTATAAAATTTTTGTCAAAAATTTATTTCTATAGAAAATTTTGTAAATTTTTTTTTCTATGGAAAGTTTTATCAAAATTTTGTTTCTATAGAAATTTTTGTCAAAGTTTTATTTCTAAAGAAAATTTTGTCAAAATTTTATTTCTATAGAAATTGTTGTCAAAGTTTATTTCTAAAGAAAATTTCGTCAAAATTTTATTTCTATAGAAATTTTGTAAAAATGTTTTTTCTATAAAAAATTTTGTCAAAATTTTATTTCTGTAGAAAATTTTGTAAAAATTTTTTTTCTATAGAAAGTTTTATCAAAATTTTATTGCTATAGAAAATTTTGTTAAAACTTTATTTCTATAGAAAATTTTGTCAAAAATTGAATTCCAAAGAAAATTTTGTCCAAATTTTATTTCTATAAAAATTTTCGCAAATCACGTACCGTGATTTTCGTAATTTGAATTATATTGGACTGCAGGATATGTTTGACAAATAGATTGCCATGACATGTATGGACTCATATCTGTTGACCAGCAATTCGATTTTTTGCGAAATGCTATATGTGATCTATATAACGCAACTGTGCCTATTAAGAGGATCAAAGTGAAATCAGGTACTAAACCATGGTTTAACGACACGATTAAGACTGCTATTAGGGAAAGGGATATTGCATACTCACGATGGAAGCGCTTTAGATTACCACATCTTCTAGAGGAATATCGATCGGCGCGGAGAATAGCGAACAGGAATATCAATGCGGCGAAGACTGAATATTACTCTATGCGTTTTAATTCTGCTGTAGATTCCAGGGAAAAATGGAGAATTATACATGATATTGGCGTTGGGATGTCTAGGTCATCGGGTGGTTATCAAGATGATCCAAATGACTTGAAAGAGATGTTTACTAATATCCCTGCCCATCCGACGGACACATCCTTCTATGACACGGATGACGGCATAGGAGGAAACTTATCTGAGAGGAACGATTTCGAGTTCAGGTGCGTTACCCAAGATGAGGTCATAGAGAGTTTTTTTCATGGTTAAGTCGAATACTATTGGCCTGGATGGAATGGACCCCAGGTTTATACGAATACTGCTCCCTCAACTTATACCTCTTTTCACCTACTTATTTAACACAATTCTGACCTCCAGTACTTATCCCACGATATTGAAGCATGCAAAGATTATTCCGATACCGAAATCTAATGCAGAGTCACGACCCATTGCTATTTTGTGTTATATTTCTAAAGTGTTCGAAAAGATTTTACATAAGCAGATATATGATTATCTTCTTCGCGTTAACTTGTTATCTGAAAGAGATCATAGTTGTGTGAGTGCACTGATCGAAGTATCGTAGTCAATTAGGAGAAATATTGATGAGAACCATGTTAGTTTTCTTGTACTCTTAGATCACTCAAAGGCTTTCGATACTGTTGATCACAAAATTTTATGTCTAAAACTTCAAAGATTTTTCAATTTCTCACCTAGTACTTCCTATCTTAACAATCGGTTACAGACGGTTTACACCAGAGATACTTTTTCATTGCCATTACCAGTTACGAAAGGGGTTCCACAGGGTTCTATAATTGGACCTCTATTATTTTGCATGTACGCAAATGACCTCCCTCTAGAAATAGTCCATAGTCAGATACTTATGTATGCAGACGACATACAAATCTTTTTAAGTAGTCCGGTAGGTGATACTAGTGAGTGTTTGGGGAAACTTAACCACGACCTTGATCGTGTGTTTCGATGGGCAACAGCAAATGGTCTGCTACTAAATCCACAAAAGTCTAAATGTTTGATTAAAGGGTGATACGGTCAAAATTTGGTCAATATAAACTTGACGTATTTCTTTCAATTTTGCATTTAAAAAACCTGAACACCCCTCATTTTGAAGGTGTGTGTGTGTAGAATGTTGCTCCTATTTTGATTTTGGAATTCACTCTTCAGTTGTCAAAATGCCGTCCAGGCAAGAAGAGCAGCGTATCAAAATTTTCCGAGCTACTCGCACGCAAAGCTGGCAAAATCGCTAAAAGTTGCCAAATCAACCGTTACCAATGTAATTAAAGTGTTTGGGGAACGTTTGTCGACAGCCAGGAAGTCTGGATCGGGGGGAAATTGAAAACCGGAAGCCGCTGAGACGACAAAGAGAGTTGCCGGTAGTTTCAAACGAAACCCTAACCTCTCTCTCCGAGATGCCGCAAATAAGCTGGGTGTATCGTCTACAACCGTGCATCGAGCCAAAAAACGAGCCGGACTATCGACTTTCAAGAAGGTAGTGACTCCAAATCGCGATGATAAACAAAATACGACGGCCAAAGCGCGATCCCGGAGGCTGTACACGACGATGCTGACGAAGTTTGACTGCGTGGTAATGGACGACGAAACCTACGTCAAAGCCGACTACAAGCAGCTTCCGGGACAGGAGTTTTATACGGCAAAAGGAAGGGGAAAGGTAGCAGATAATTTCAAGCACATAAAACTGCCAAAGTTCGCAAGGAAATATCTGGTTTGGCAAGCCATTTGTACCTGTGGCTTGAAAAACAGCATTTTCATAGCTTCCGGGACTGTCAACCAAGAAATTTACGTGAAAGAGTGTTTAAATACACGTCTGCTGCCTTTCCTGAAGAAACACGGTTGTTCCGTACTGTTTTGGCCGGATTTGGCATCTTGCCATTACGATAAAAAGGCCATGGAGTGGTAAGCCGCCAACAACGTGCAGGTGGTTCCCAAGGACAAGAACTCTCCGAACACGCCAGAGCTGCGCCCAATTGAGAAATACTGGGCTATTGTCAAGCGGAACCTAAAGAAGACCAAAAAAAAACTGCTAAGGACGAGCAGCAGTTTAAGGCAAACTGGCTTTCTGCGGCGAAGAAGGTGGACAAGGTGGCTGTACAAAATCTGATGGCAGGTGTCAAGCGTGAGGCCCGGCAATTCGGATTTGGAAAATCGAAAGCCTAACTGAATATTTTCCTGAATTTTATACTAATTGAACTTGAAAAAGAAATTTAATTTGATTTTTTAAATAAACGATTTCACCGATTTACACGCGTTTTCCCTTGACCAAATTTTGACCGTATCACCCTTTATCCCACCTCAGTAATGCTGGTGACATTTCTGAGGATTTCAAAGCTTCTCTAAGTGGTTTCACTGGAATGTGGAACGCCGTTTGGACTCGCCTATGAAAAGGAGGTCCCTTGTCATTGAGCTTAACATGGAATCGGGCAGCACTCAGTGATAAGAGAGAAGTTCACCACTGTGGTATCACAATGGACTGAATAGTCTAAGTGAGCTTGATACATCGGGCTGCCACATAACCTAACCTAAGGGTTGTAACGACACCAAGCAAATATAGTCTAGAGACTCGAACGGTAAGAATATAATAATCCTTCCGAACGGATCGGAGGCAAAATCGGCAAGGGTTGCAGAAAAGGAATTCAATCCCTAGATTGGAAATCCTACACACTTGCGTCTGTGTGCAGGTAAGTCTTAAAGGGGTAAAGAATAACAACTTATTGGAGGATTAGATTGATAGGAAGCATCTAATAATGGAACCGAATATGGAAAAAAGATTGATGATGAGATTCCAGACAAAATGTCTGTGCTTAAATATGAATTGGGCCATTATTCCAGAGACCTGTTGAGAAGACAACGATATGGTTTGGAGAGGCAATGCAACTTGGCACAATTAGTTGTTATTGATGTGGGTCGGATGGTATTGCAAATGGCCCACATCGGACCACTTTTACGTATAGCGCCCATATAAACGGACTCTCAGATTTGGCTTGCGGAGCCTCTAACAGAAGCATATTTCATCCGATCCGGCTGAAATTTGGTACATGGTCTAAGTATATGGTGTCTAACAACCATGCAAAAATTGGTCCACATCGGTTCATCATTATATATAGCCCCCATATAAACCGATCTCCAGATTTGGCCTGCGGAGCCTCAAAGAGAAGCAAATTTCATCCGATCTTGCTGAAATGTGGTACATGGTGTTGGTATATGGTCTCTAACAACCATGCAAAAATTGGTCCACATCGGTTCACAATTATATATAGCCGCCATATAAAACGATCCCCAGATTTGGCTTGCGGAGTCTCTAAAAGAAGCAAATTTTATCCGATCCGCCTGAAATTTTGTACATTATGTTGGTATATGGTCTCTAACAACCATGCAAAAATTGGTCCACATCGGTCCATAATTATATATAGCCTCCATATAAACCGATCCCCAGATTTGGCTTGCGGAGTCTCTAAGAGAAGCAAATTTTATCCAATCCGGTTGAAATTTGGAACATGGTGTTAGTATATGGTCTCTAACAACCGTGCCAGAATTGGTCCATATCGGTCCATTATTATATATAGCCCCCACATAAATCGATCCCCAGATTTGTCCTCCGAAGCCTCTTGGAGGAGCTAAATTCATCCGATCCGGTTGAAATTTGGAACATGGTGTTAGTATATGGCTACTAACAACCATACCAAAATTGGTCCATATCGGTTCATAATCATGGTTGCCACTCGAGCCAAAAATAATCTACCAAAATTTTATTTATATAGAAAATTGTGTCAAAATTTTAGTTCTATAGAAAATTCTGTCAAACTGAATTATATACGTATTTAATCGATCTTTTTATACCCTCCATCATAGGATGGGGGTATATTAACTTTGTCATTCCGTTTGTAACACATCGAAATATTACTCTAAGACCCCATAAAGTATATATATATTCTGGGTCGTGGTGAAATTCTGAGTCGATCTAAGCATGTCCGTCCGTCCGTCTGTTGAAATCACGCTAACTTCCGAACGAAACAAGCTATCGACTTGAAACTTGGCACAAGTAGTTGTTATCGATGTAGGTCGGATGGTATTGAAAATGGCCCACATCGGACCACTTTTACGTATAGCGCCCATATAAACGGACTCTCAGATTTGGCTTGCGGAGCCTCTAACAGAAGCATATTTCATCCGATCCGGCTGAAATTTGGTATATGGTGTTGGTATATGACCTCTAACAACCATGCAAACATTGGTCCACAACGGTTCATAATTATATATAGCCCCCATATAAACCGACCCCAGATTTGGCTTGCGGAGTCTCTAAGAGAAGCAAATTTTATCCGATCCGCCCGAAATTTGGTACATGATGTTGGTATATGGTTTCTAAAAACCATGTTAAAATTGGTCCACATCGGTTCATTATTATATATAGCCGCCATATAAACCGATTCCCGTATTTGGTTTGCGGAGCCTCAAAGAGAAGCAAATTTTATCCGATCCGGCTGAAATTTGGTATATGGTGTTAGTATATGGTGTCTAACAACCGTGCCAGAATTGGTGCATATCGGTCCATAGTTATATATAGCCCCCATATAAACCGTTCTCCAGATTTGACCTCCGGAGCCTCTTGGAGGAGCAAAATTCATCCGATCCGGTTCAAATTTGGAATGCGGTGTTAGTATATGGCTACTAACAACCATACCAAAATTGGTCCATATCGGTCCATAATCATGGTTGCCACTCGAGCCAAAAATAATTTACCAAAATTTTATTTATATAGAAAATTGTGTCAAAATGTTATTTCTATAGAAAATTCTGTCAAACTGAATTATATACCCCATAAAGTATATATATTCTGGGTTGTGGTGAAATTCTGAGTCGATCTGAGCATGTCCGTCCGTCCGTCCGTCTGTTGAAATCACGCTAACTTCCGAACGAAACAAGCTATCGACTTGAAACTTGGCACAAGTAGTTGTTATTGATGTAGGTCGGATGGTATTGCAAATGGGCCATATCGGTCCACTATTACGTATAGCCCCCATATAAACGGACCCCAAAATTTGGCTTGCGAGGCCTCTAAGAGAAGCAAATTTCATCCGATCCGGCTGAATTTTGGTACATGGTGTTAGTATATGGTCTCTACCAACCACGCAAAAATTGGTCCACATCGGTCTATAATTATATATAGCTCCCATATAAACCGATCCCCCGATTTGGTTTGCGAGGCCCCTAAGAGAAGCAAATTTCATCCGATCTGGCTGAAATTTGGTACATGGTGTCAGTATATGGTCTCTAACAACCATGCAAAAATTGGTCCACATCGGTCCATAATTATATATAGCCCCCATATAAACCGATCCCCCGATTTGGCTTGCGAGGCCTCTAATAGAAGCAAATTTCATCCGATCCGGCTGAAATTTGGTACATGGTGTTAGTATATGGTCTCTAACAACCATGCAAAAATTGGTCCACATCGGTCTATAATTATATATAGCCCCCATATAAACCGATCCTCCGATTTGGCTTGCGAGGTCTCTAAGAGAAGCAAATTTCATCCGATCCGGCTGAAATTTGGTACGTCATGTTAGTATATGGTCTCTAACAATCATGCAAAAATTGGTCCACATCGGTTCATAATTATATAGCCCCCATATAAACCGATCACCAGATTTGACCTCCGGAACCCCTTGGAAAACCAAAATTCATCTGATTCAGTTGAAATTTGGTACGTGGTGTTGGTATATGGTATCCAACAACCATGCAGGAATTGGTTCATATCAGTCCATAATTATATATAGCTCCCATATAAACCGATCCCCAGATTTGACCTCCGGTGCCTTTTGGAGAAGCAAAATTCATCCGATCTGCTTGAAATTTGGTACGTGGTGGTAGTATATGATATTTAACAACCATGCCATAAATGGTCCATATCAGTCCATAATCGTGCATAGCCCCATATAAACCGATCCCGAGATTTGGTTTTGGAACCTCTTGGAGGAGCAAATTTAATCCGAGTGAGTTGAAATTTGGTACATTGTGCTAGTATATAGTCGTTAACAACCATGCCTAACTAGGTCCATATCGGTCTATAGTTATATATGGCCCTCAGATAAATCGATTTCCAATCATACAAAATTGGTCCATATCAAGTTCATAATTGTATATAGCCCCCATATAAGCGACCCCCATATTTCAATTCTGGCTCTCTACGTACAAAAAGTCCATATCGATTCGTAATTATTTGTAGACTTAAGTATACATAACTCTTTTGTCTAATATATACCATGTATGGACTAAATCACAATTTAGAAAACGATGTTAAGAAGTTTTAAGATACCACATCCCAAGTAATTCGATTGTGGATGATAGTCTTTCGTAGAAGTTTCTACGCAATCCATGGTGGTGGGTACATAAGATTCGGCCTGGTCGAACTTGCGGCCTTATATACTTGTTTAAAATTATATTTCTATAGAAAATGTTGTGAAAATTTTATTTCTATAGAAAATGTTGTGAACATTTTATTTCTATAGAAAATTTTGTGAAAATTTTATTTCTATAGAACATTTTGTCAAAATTTTATGTCAATAGAAAATTTTGTCAAAATTTCATTTCTATAGAAAATTTTGTCAAAATTTCATTTCTATAGAAAATTTTGTCAAAATTTTATTCCTATAGAAAATTTTGTCAAAATTCTATTTCTATAGAAAATGTGAAAATTTTATTTCTATAGAAAATTTTGTGAAAATTTTATTTCTATAGAAAATTTTGTCAAAATTTTATTTATATAGAAGATTTTGTCAAAATTTTAGTTCTATAGTAAACTTTTGACAGAATTTCATTTGTATAGAAAATTTTGTAAAAATTTTATTTCTATAAAATTTTTTTTCTAGATTTTTATTTCTATAGAAAATTTTATCAAACTTTTAATTCTGTAGAAAATTTTGTCATACTTTTATTTCGATAGAAAATTCTGCCAAAAATGTGCTCTAAGAAAATTTTGTAAAAATTTTATTTCTATATAAAATTGAATTCTACCAATCTACCAAACAGTAAAAAATTTCCAATTTTTCACAACGATAAATTCCGAACTGCAAATAATTTCTGTCATTTTTCCCGAATGTAATTCATCTCCTCCGGGGATCGGTTATGCATTGTTATCCCAACATATAATATTTTAAGAAAAAAAAAAAACATCTCTTTAAATCTTTGATTGGTATAACTTTTCTAAATAATAAGTAAACGAAATTCCCCTGAAAATAGATTAAGTAAACCAAGTAACCATCCATATGTGTGAATACCTCTGATAAAAGTTCATAAACTTTCGATCCCTTCAAAAGGATGAAATATTTGTTAAGCGAAGGAAACCCCATCCTAGAAGCATATAAAACTTCAATACGAGCTTTTGCCCACGTTCTTCAATGTTCACAATTTACCTTAAAGCGCATTGAAGTTTTGTATTTGTAGTTGACTTCCTTCCACAGTCACTTTATTCCGGTTTTGACATTTCCCAGTTGCGAAGAATGTACCAATTGCTGCCCCCCACCATCATCACCACCAACCATCATAGCTCTTCCTCACTCGATCATTGGCGAAAAGTTTGATGGTAGTGTCATGCATAACAATAAACAAAACTTTGTCTTTTTCTGGAGAAGTTGTAGTTCTTCGTTTTTTTTTGTCTGTGTGCTGGTTACCCAGATTCCAGAAACTTTCTTTATAAGGATTTTTTTTGTGAATCCTCCTCCTGTATCACAGAGGAAAAGTTGTCTCTGAAATGGAGCAAAAAAAAAAAAAAAAGACGAAATTATGATAATGCCACAATATAAGCAAATATTGTGGCAGTAGAAGTTCGTTCGGGGTTCATATACAAATAAAAGTTTTCTAATATAATTATGGGTGTTAATAACCAAAGGGTATTAACGATAAAATGAATAACAAACTTTTTTCGGTGATACTCTCTGCACTTTTTTTGTGGTTATTGGTTAGGAATTGTGTTGTGTGTTATTGCTCCCAAGGGAATTAGTTTATCAAATAAAGATTAGAAACTTTGTCTCAGATGAAGTGTTAACGATAACTGATAAGTTTTTGCCATCAATTTATTTGTTATTGGTCATACAATAACCACAGATTCCGAATTTGTATTCTACTGAATTTTGAGTCAAGTTATTGTTGTCCGTCAATCAATTACAAAGGAAAAGTAAAATTTTCTATAGAATTAAAATTTTAACAAGATTTTTTACAGAAATAAAATTTTCTATACAAATAAAATTTTAACAAACTTAACTACACGCAAAGAAAAAAAAAAAAACCGTTTGGAAAACGGGTACCGAAAACGTTTTTCTTTTGTTGGAGTTTTTTGAATTTCTTTTTAAACTTTTATCACAAAAAAAAAATTAATTAATTTTTAACCAACACCACAGTCCATTTCGTTTATATCAAGCCATGTTCTCTTTAATAAGACACACTTTACACAAGTCTTTAATAAGACACACTTTACAGTTTCATAGTAAAAATTTAATATAGTAAGTAGTATGTAATGTTGAACACTTTTTCGAAATCTTTCGAACATATGTGGAATATATGTAAAAAAATAATAATAATAAATAAAAACTTTTTGGTGTTCGGCCGAAGCAGGGATCGAACGCAGGATTCTTGGTATGCAAGGCGGACGTACCAACCACTGCTCCACGGTGCCCAAATAAATGTATGTTTCTGTTAAATAAAATTTGTTTAATCGACTCGTGGGCGCCACAAGCTATGCTAAATAAATATAGCTTATAACAATATTTCTCTATTGATGACTATAACAGCTACGTAGCCCAGTGGATAGTGTGTTGGCTTACAAACTTTATGGTCCGCGATTCGATTCTCCGTATAGAAATAAAATTTTGACAAAATTTTCTATAGAAATAAAACATTTTCTATTGAATTAAAATTTTGAGAATATTTTCTATAGAAATAAAATTTTGACAAAATTTTCTTTAGGAATAAAATGTTGGCCAAAACTTTCCATGGACATAAAATGACCAAATTTTCTATAGAAAAAAATTTTGTTTAGAAATAAGATCTTGAGAAAATTTTCTATAGAAATGCAATTATGACAAACTTTTCAATAGAAATAATTTTTTGACAAAATTTTCTATAGAAATAAAATTTTGACAAAACTTACTATAGAAATAAAATTATGACAAAATGTTCTTTAGGAATAAAATTTTGAAAAAAAATTCTATAGCAAAAAATTTGTTAAAATTTCTAAAGAAATAAAATTTGAAGAAAATTTTCTATAGATTTTTTCTAAAATTTTGAGAAAATTAAGAATAAAAATTGAAACATCCAGCAAAAAAATTTGGAGGTTCTTCAAAAGGCACAACTTTAAAAACACTTCCAGAAGATGCTCTCCCAATGATGTTCTTTATTTTAACTACCCAGGAAGTTCTTTTAATGCAATTTTTTATAACATACTTTTTTCATATTTTTAATGGGTAATTTTAACTTTTTTTGTTTCAAATAGGTTGCAAACAGAGCAAGAATTCATAAAATGGTACAAATCATTTAAATTTTGTCGAAAAAAAAAATGCTAAATCCAATCTGAAAAAATTTTGAATTTTTGAAAATATTTGAAGTCAAACGTTTCCGACAAGCGTTAGAATCTATTAAAAATTGTAAAAAATTACAAAAATTATTTATTTGACAAAATATCACAGAATTTTTTAATTTACATCCAAAACATTGAATTCGGATCACACCTAAAGAAGTGATGCAACTTCAGTGCAACGGCTGTTGAAATTGAGGACTTCCGTCCTATGACAAGCCCATGTTAAATTCATCGCTTCTGCGTCAATTTTGCACCACTTCCGGATCCAAAACGAATATTTGCATTACTTTTTTCCAACGCCTTTTTTGCCGGGATTCTATACACGCAAAAAAATAATTCTTTCCTCCCAAACGAAATTTTAGACAAACAAAGTTCGTTTCTCGTTTGCTTTTAGTTGAAAGGAAGTGTATTTGGAAGAAAAGTATATACTTTTTGTGATAAACGTTTATTCTTTTCCAATTTCATAAAGACTAACTCAAAAAAAAAAAAAAATTTTTTTGGCTAATTGCATTTTCCCTCACATCTTTCTCACTTCCACGAATTTTTTTAGTTCTTAGCACCTTTTTCTGTAATACAAACTATGTAGAAGAAATTATACGATTTTATAAATTGTAAATTTTTGTTTTACCTTTCGCCTGGACGGAGAATCGAACAGCGGACCATGTAATTTGTAAGCCAACACACTATCCACTGAGCTATGTAGCCGTTATTGTCATCAATAGACAATTACCTATATAAGTTATATTTACATAGCATAGCTTGCGGCGCCCACGAGCCGATTAAACAAAGTTTATTTCACAGAAAAATACATTTAGTTGGGCACCATGGAGCAGTGGTTGCTACGTCTGACTTGCATGCCAAGGGTCGTGGGTTCGATCCCTGCTTCGACCAAAGTGTTTTTTTTTTGTATACATATATTCCAGATATGTTAGGAAGATTCCGACAAAATGTTCAACATTACATTGTAATATATTAAATTTTGAACTGTAAAATGTGTCTTATTAAAAACCTAAAGTCAGAAAAGAACAGTGTTTGATATAAACGAAATGGACTGTGTTGTTGGTTCAAAAATAACTTTTTTTATTAAAAAAATTAGCACTTTGTAACAAACGAATTTTTTTGGTGATAAAAGTGTATACTTTTCGAAGCAATTCAAAAAACTCTACCAAAAGAAAAACGTTTTCGGTACACGTTTTCCAAGCGTTTTTTTCTTTGCGTGTAGAAATAAGATCTTGAGAAAATTTTCTTTAGAAATAAAATTTTGAGAACATTATCTATAGAAATGAAACTTTGAGAATATTTTCTATAGAAATAAAATGTTGACAAAATTTTCTTTAGGAATAAAACTTTGACCAAAACTTTCTATCGAAATCAAATTACCAAATTTTCTATAGAAAAACAAACATATACGACCAGGCCGAGTCTTATGTACCCTTCACCATGGATTGCATAGAAATTTCGCGGTGATATAAAAAGTAGGTTTTACTAGAATATGGGCTTAATTGATAAATTTTATTGTCCATTTTTATACCCTCCACCATAGGATGGGGGGTATATTAACTTTGTCATTCCGTTTGTAACACATCGAAATATTGCTCTAAGACCCCATAAAGAATATATATTCTGGGTCGTGGTGAAATTCTGAGTCGATCTAAGCATGTCCTTCCGTCCGTCTGTTGAAATCACGCTAACTTTCGAACAAAACAATCTATCGACTTGAAACTTGGCGCAAGTAGTTGATATTGATGTAGTTCGGATGGTATTGCAAATGGGCCATATCGGACCACTTTTACGTATAGCCCCCATATAAACCGACGATCAGATGTGGCTTGGAGGAGCAAAATTCATCCGATCCACTTGAACTTTGGTACATAGTGTTAATATATGGTCTCTCACAACCATACAGAAATTGGTCCACATCGGTCCATAATTATATATAGCCCCCATATAAACCGATCCCCAGATTTGCCTTGCGATTGCTCTAAGAGTAGCAAATTTCATCCGATCCGGCGAAATTTGCCAAATAGGGTTAGTGTATGGTCTCTAACAACCATGCAAAAATTGGTGCACATCGGTCCATATTTATATAGAGCCTTCATATACACCGATCCCCAGATTTGACCTCCGGAGCCTCATGGATGAGCAAAATTCATCCGATTCGATTGAAATTTGGTGCGTGGTGTTAGTGTATGGTCTCTAACAACCATGCAGGAATTGGTCCATATCGTTCCATAATTATATGTAGCCCTCATATAAACCGATCCCCAGATTTGACTTCCGGAACATCTTGGAGGAGCAAAATTCACCCGATCCGGTTGAAATTTGGTAGGTGGAGTTAGTATATGGCCTCAACAATCATACAAAAATTGGTCCATATCGGTCTATAATTATTCCGGAAGCTCTTGAAGGAGCACAATTCATCCGATCCGGTTGAAACTTAGTATGTTACGTTGTGTTAGTATATGGCCGCTAAGAACCATGCCAAAATTGGTTCATATCGGTCTAAAGTTATATATAGCCGATCCCCAATTACACAAAAATTAGTACATATCGGTTCATAATCATGGTTGCCACTCGAGCCAAAAATAATCTACCAAAATTTTATTTTTACAGAAAATTTTGTCAAAGTTTTATTTCTATAGAAAATTTTGTCAAAGTTTTATTTCTATAGAAAATTTTATCAACATTTTTTTCTATAGAAAATTTTGTCAAAATTTTATTTGCATAGAAAATGTTAAATATTTATTTCTTTAGAAAATGTCAAAAATTTATTTCTATAGAAAATGTCAAAATTTAATTTTTATAGAAAATGTCAAAATTTTATTTCTATAGAAAATGTTTCTATAGAAAATTTTTTTCTTAAGACATTTTTTGTCAAAATTTTATTTCTATAGAAAATTTTGTCAAAATTTTATTTCTATAGAAAATTTTGTCAAAATTTTATTTCTATAGAAAATTTTGTCAAAATTTTATTTCTATAGAAAATTTTTGTCAAAATTTTATTTTTATAGAAAATGTCAAAATTTTATTTCTATAGAAAATGTTTCTATAGAAAATTTTTTTCTTAAGACATTTTGTGTCAACATTTTATTTCGTTGTTGTTGTTTTTTATTGCAGCTTAAAACCATACATTGACTAAACTACAAGTGTAGCTTAACCAACAGAGGAAAAGAATGTTTGTCAAATTTATTTGGGCAAAGCCCTATAGACTGCAAGATGGTTGGATGGACGCACGTTTCGGAATTACCACATTCCTCATCAGCATCCTCTACTTGCAGCAAAACTATCAACCAATTATCAGAATAAATTCAGGCTGATTATTAAACCCAACAAAAACCACACTTGAACCCTCCGAAAAAAGGTTTTACATTGATAGCCGGCTTATGCCGAAATAAATTCGAAACAAACATATCTCTTTTCCTATGCCACTGTCATTTTATTTCTATAGAAAATTTTTGTCAAAATTTAATTTTTATAGAAAATGTCAAAATTTTATTTCAATAGAAAATTTTGTCAAAATTGTATTTCTATACAAAATTTTGTCGAACTTAATTACAAACGTATATAATCTGCCTTTTTTCGTTTAATATATACCACGTATGGACTTACTTACAATTTAGAATACGGTGTTAGGAAGTTTTAAGATACGTTGCCATCGGCAAGTGTTACCGCAACTCAAGTAATTCGATTGTGGATGACAGACTTTAGTAGAAGTTTCTACGCAATCCTTAGTGGAGGGTACATAAGATTCGGCCTGGCCGAACTTACGGCTGTATATACTTGTTTTAAATAAAACTTTTACAATATTTTCTATAGAAATAAAAATGTAGACAAACTTTTCTATAGAAATAAAAATTTAGACAAACTTTTCTATAGAAATAAAATTTTACCAAAATTAAAATGTAGACAAATTTTTTAGATTTAGACAAACTTTTCTATAAAAATAAAAATTTATATAAAAATAAATTTTTGATAAAATATTCTATAAAATTTTGGTTTTTTCAACATTTTCTATAGAAATATTTTTTGACAAAATTGTCTATAGAAATAAAAAATTTGACAAAATTTTTTAATAGAAATAAAATTTTGACAAAAATTTTCTTTAGAAATAAAATTTCGGAAAAATATTCTATAAAAAATATTGACGTAATGTTCTTTAGAAATAAATTTTTATTTATGGAGGATCCCTGAATGCTCTTAAAAAGAAATGTTTGTGGAACAACTTCCAATTTTGTTTGCTGGGTGGCATAGAAGTGACTCAGTCCCAAATAAAAGCGAGCTTTTGAAGAATAAGACAAAATGTCCTCCCTTACAAATATTAACTGGTTACAAAAAATCCAGCGTACATTGTTTTGCTTTGAATACCACAGTTAGGTTAGGTTAGGTTATGTGGCAGCCCGATGTATCAGGCCCACTTAGACTATTCAGTCCATTGTGATACCACAGTGGTGAACTTCTCTCTTATCACTGAGTGCTGCCCGATTCCATGTTAAGCTCGATGACAAGGGACCTCCCTTTTATAGCCGAGTCCGAACGGCGTTCCACATTGCAGTGAAACCACTTAGAGAGGCTTTGAAACCCTCAGAAATGTCACCAGCATACTGAGGTGGCATAATCCACCGCTGAAAAACTTTTTGGTGTTCGGTCGTAGCAGGAATCGAACCCACAAACTTGTGTATGCAAGGCGGGCATGCTAACCATTGCACCACGGTGGCTCCCCAATAGTATACCACAGTTTGTTGCAATTGTTTTATTTGTTCAATAGTTTCTTTTGGAAAATAAAATATCTTGCAGAAATAATCACAGGTTTACATTTTTCGATCATAAGATTTGAAAAATTGTTTCTCATGTGTAAGTCAAACGAACTAACTCTTTAAGAAGTGAGAAGAACTTGTGGTGTTTGGTGTTCACTGCGGTGGGAACCGGAACTCAATCTAAACTAAAAAGGTTCTGAAGAAAAATTTTAAATTAAATTCCAATCCATAACTTTTGAAATGCATAGAAAATTGATTGTAGACAGTCGATTGAACTCCGTCAAATATTGAGCAATTGATGTGACGAAGTTGACTTTAACTTACAATAATATAATCACGATATTTCTTTTTAGTTTAGTTTATATTATGTACAAAATTTATTAATAAAGATGAAGTCTGTATACAAAACGAAAACAAGAATTTTAAACAAATTATTTCTGGGAACAATTTATGGAATCCCTCGTCCTTTCGATGAAAATAATTGATAACAAAATTGATCGAAACAGCTAGGCAGCTGCAGATTCCTCTAGATTAAGTGAATTCAGGTCACCACTAAGAGGGCTGCAAAGAATTATATAAGAATTCAGTTTATTAAAAAAAAATCCCTTTCTTACTTACATTTCGTCTTCATCATTTGATGTCATCACCGGGGGCGGAGAATGATAATCTCTACGTTCCTCAGTGTGAAATATAGGATCAGGATGTTCGAATAACATCAGGCGATTTGCTGCATTACGACCAAACCAGAAATTTTGTTGACGATTAATTTTATTGAAGACCTCATCACTGATATACGTTCGACACGATATATAGAGATCACCTTCCAATTGAAGTAGATTTTTATGTCCCTGGCCATCTTTAATTCTGGCCACAGATATCACACGATGTTTACTTAAACGCTGAATAATTTCCTTGGTATAGACGGTGATGAGAGTTTTACAATTTTCCAAACGTATAATGCTGATGGAATGATCACATTCCATTAATCTTTTCGAATAGGTGACCTTCAAGACATGTTGAGATAAATCCATACAACGTCGTACTATATGATGCTGTAAAGATGTCCTCCTTTGGCAGGATTTTATACGAATGAATTCTAAAATCTATGTTCTCTTGCCTTTTTATAGAGGTTTCTTATCTTCAGTTTGCATAATCCTTTTACCTGTTTCAAAGGACAGATGAGCAGATGTGTTTCCAAATTTCCTTTTTGTCTATGAGTAAAAGGCTCTCCACAGGTAGGATTCTTTATTCTGGAAATGAATCTGGTCACAAAAGGTTGTTTACAACATATTAACATCTGTTACCTGATGTATTTCAATGACAAATGGATTATAGGCTACTGCGACCTCAAGATTATTTTACATTATTTTCTTTTGCGACGGTTACAGACAAATTTGCCCAATTATCTGTTGAAAATCCCCAAAGACATAGGGAAAGAAATATGTTGCCTATGAGTCTGATTCGCCAAAACATTTTTATACGGGCACGACCAACCAGAAATATTGATTTTAGACCCCATAAAATATATACCGAAATCTTGATGTTGAGTGAAGATTTCATTCCAGCTAAGAGGTCATAACAAACTTTTATAGGAATGAAATTTGACACATTTTTTTAGAAATAAAATTTTGAAAAAATTTTCTATAGACAATTTGATAGAATTTTCTTTAGAAATAAAATTTTGACAAAATTTTCTTTAGAAATAAATTTTTCAGAAAATTTTCAATAGAAATAAAATTTTGACAAAATTTTCGTTAGAAATAAAATTTTGACAAAATTTTCGTTAGAAATAAAATTTTGACAAAATTTTCGTTAGAAATAAAATTTTGACAAAAATTTCTAAAGAAATAAAATTTTGACAAAAATTTCTAAAGAAATAAAATTTTGACAAAATTTTCTTTAGCAATAAAATTTTGACAAAATTTTCGTTAGAAATAAAATTTTGACACAATTTTCTTTAGAACTAAAATTTTGACAAAATTTTCTATGGAAATAAATTTTTCAGAAAATTTTCTATAGAAATAAAATTTTGATACAAATTTCGTAGGAATAACATTTTGACAAAAATTTCTAAAGAAATAAAATTTTGACAAAAATTTCTAAAGAAATAAAATTTAGAGAAAAATCTCTAAAGAAATAAAATTTTGACAAAGTTTTCGTTAGAAATAAAATTTTAACAAAATTTTCTTTAGAAATAAAATTTTGACAAAATTTTCTTTAGAAATAAAATGCTGACAAAATTTTCTATAGAAATAAACTTTTGATACAAATTTTGTAGAAATAAAATTTTGACAAAAATTTCTAAAGAAATAAAATTTTGATAAAATCTTCTTTAGAAATAAAATTCTGACCAAATTTTCTTTAGAAATAAAATTTTGATAAAATCGTTTTTAGAAGTAAAATTTTGACAAAATTTTCTTTAGAAATAAAATTTAGACAAAATTTGCTATAGAAATAAAAATTTCCGTTTTTGTTATTATACCCTCCACCATAGGATGGGGGTATATTAACTTTGTCATTCCGTTTGTTACACATCGAAATATCGCTCTAAGACCCCATAAAGTATATATATTCTAGATCGTGGTGAAATTCTGAGTCGACCTGAGCATGTCCGTCCGTCCGTCCATCCGTCTGTTGAAATCACGCTAACTTCCGAACGAAACAAGCTATCGACTTGAAACTTGGCACAAGTAGTTGTTATTAATGGTATTGCAAATGGGCCATATCGGTCCACTTTTACGTATAGCCCCCATATAAACGGACCCCCAAATTTGGCTTGCGGAGCCTCTAAGAGAAGCAAATTTCATCCGATCCGGCTGAAATTTGGTACATGGCGTTAGTATATGGTATCTAACAACCATGCAAAAATTAGTCCACATCGGTCAATAATTATATATAGCCCCCCATATAAACCGATCACCCGATTTGGCTTGCGCAGCATCTAAGACAAGCAAATTTTATCCGTTCTGGCTGAAATTTGGTACATGATGTTAGTATATGGTCTCTAACAACCATGCAAAAATTGGTCCACATCAGTCCATAATCATATATAGCCCCCATATAAACCGATCCCGAGATTTGGTTTTGGATCCTCTTGGAGGAGCAAATTTCAGCCGAGTCAGTTGAAATTTGGTACATTGTGGTAGTATATGGCCGTTAACAACCATACCTTACTAGGTCCATATCGGTCTATAGATATATATAGCCCTCAGATAAATCGATCCCCAATCACACAAAAATTGGTCTATATCAAGTTCATAATTGTATATAGCCCCCATATAAGCGACCCCCATATTTCAATTCTGGCTCTCTATCACTTATGGACTAACTCACAATTTAGAAAACGATGTTAGGAAGTTTTAAGATACCACAACCCAAGTAATTCGGTTGTGGATGACAGTCTTTCGTAGAAGTTTCTACGCAATCCATGGTGGAGGGTACATAAGATTCGGCCTGGCCGAACTTACGGCCGTATATACTTGTTTATTGTTTATTTATTTGGGCAAAGCCCTATAGACTGCAAGATGATTGGATGGACGCACGTTTCGGAATTACTACATTCGTCATCAAAATCCTCTACTTGCAGCAAAACTATCAACCAATTATCCGAATAAATTCGGGTAGTTCACTAAACCCGAGTGAACCCTCCGAAAAGAGGTGTATGATAGTTGGTCTTCGCCTACATAAATCTTTGTACAAACATTTCTCTTTTTCTTTGCCACCGTCACATCATCGATGTGAGTGCAGTTGGCTGGGTTTATTTTGAGCGTGCTTCCTTTTACTTCATTCGTTTTTGTTATTTATTGTTGATTTGTATTTCAACATATTTGTTGTTTTGATCTCAGCTTTAAAACCATTGCGTTGATTAAACGCAATGTGCCTACCAGAAATATTGATTGTAGACCCCACAAAATATATACTGATCAACTCAGAATCACCTCCTGAGTCGATCTAGTCCTTGGTGTCCGTCCATCCGTCTGTCTGATCGCAATTATTAACCGATCGCAATTATTAAATTTGGCATGAAATTTTGATGAAATTTGGCATATAACGCTTTTTTGGCACAAGAATGAACGCTATTGAATTTGGAAAAAATCGGATCAAATTTAGATATAGCTCGCATATATATGTAACGCCCGATTTCGATAAATGGGGTCAGATTGCGCTTATCTACTAACCGACGTAAAATTTGCAACAAATTTGGCCACCCTTTAAGTGTGCAAAATTTCATCGAAATCTCTTCAGATTTAGATATAGATCCCATATATATGTATCGCCCGATTTTCCCAAATTTATCCATAAGACCCTTATTTATCAACTGTTCGTACTCAAAGGTGGCCAAATCTAATTTAATAATAGGCTCAATATTTGTGGCATACTAACTCTGTAGGTGCAAAATCAACTATACCCAGTGTTGCCGGAAGTAGGGGAAATACCCTACGTGTAGGTTTTTTTTTAATATTTAGCGTCTTTTAGGGTTGTAGGGGCACAAATGTGGGGACTTAGAACCGGGCAAGTCTTGATCTTTAACAATGTGTGATAACCACGGTTACCACTCGTGTCAAAAAATTCTACGAAAATGTTAAGAAAGTCTTTCCACAAATCTACCAAAAAAAATTTTTTGTATCTATAGAAAATTTTCTCAACATTTTATTTCTATAAAAAAATTTCCTCAAAATTTTATTTCTATAGAAAATTTCCTCAAAATTTTATTTCTATAGAAAATTTCCTCAAAATTTTATTTCTATTTCTATAGAAAATTTTGTCAAAATTTTATTTCTATTTCTATAGAAAATTTTGTCACAATTTTATTTCTATAGGATTTTTTTCGAAAATTTTATTATACCCTCTACCATAGGATGGGGGGTATATTAATTTTGTCATTCCATTTGTAACACATCGAAATATTGCTCTAAGACCCCATAAAGTATATATATTCTGGGTCGTGGTGAAATTCTGAGTCGATCTGAACATGTCCGTCCGTCCGTGCGCCCGTCTGTTGAAATCACGCTAACTTCCGAACGAAACAATCTATCGACTTGAGACTTGGCAAAAGTAGTTGTTATTGATGTAGGTCAGATTGTATTGCAAATGGGCCATATCGGTCCACTTTTACGTATAGCCCCCATATAAACGGACCCCCAAATTTGGCTTGCGGGGACTTGCGGGGACAAATTTCATCCGATCCGGCTGAAATTTGGTACATGGTGTTAGTATATGGTCTCTAACAATCATGCAAAAATTGGTGCATATCGGTCCACTTTTCAAGTTCAATTAGTACAAAATTCAGGAAAAATATTCAGTTAGGCTTTCGCTTTTCCAAATCCGAATTGCCGGGCCTCACGCTTGACACCTGCCATCAGATTTTGTACAGCCACCTTGTCTACCTTCTTCGCCGCAGAAAGCCAGTTTGCCTTGAACTGCTGCTCGTCCTCAGCAGTTTTGTTGGTCTTCTTTAGGTTCCGCTTGACAATAGCCCAGTATTTCTCTATTGGGCGATTCTTGTCCTTGGGAACCACCTGCCGTTGTTGGCGGCGTACCACTCCATGGCCTTTTTACCGTAATGACAAGATGCCAAATCCGGCCAAAACAGTACGGAACAACCGTCTTTCTTCAGGAAAGGCAGCAGACGTTTATTCAAACACACTTTCACGTAAATTTCTTGGTTGACAGTCCCGGAAGCTATGAAAATGCTGCTTTTCAAGCCACAGGTAGAGATGGCTTGCCAAACCAGATATTTCTTTGCGAACTTTGACAGTTTTATGTGCTTGAAAATATCTGCTACCTTTCCCATTCCTTTTGCTGTATAAAACTCTTGTCCCGGAAGCTGCTTGTAGTCGGCTTTGACGTAGGTTTCGTCGTCTATTACCACGCAGTCAAACTTCGTCAGCATCGTCGTGTACAGCCTCCGGGATCGCTCTTGGCCGTCGTATTTTGTTTATCATCGCGATTTGGAGTCACTACCTTCTTGTAAGTCGATAGTCCGGCTCGTTTTTTTGGCTCGATGCACGGTTGTAGACGATACACCCACCTTATTTGCGGCATCTCGGAGGTTAGGGTTTCGCTTGAAACTACCGGCAACTCTCTTTAATTACATTTGTAACGGTTGATTTGGCAACTTTTAGCGATTTTGCCAGCTTTGCGTGCGAGTAGCTCGGATTTTCGCGATGCGCGAGCAAAATTTTGATTCGCTGCTCTTCTTGCTTGGACGGCATTTTGACAACTGAAGAGTGAATTCTAAAATCAAAATAGGAGCAACATTCTACACACACACACCTTCAAAATGAGGGGTGTTCAGGTTTTTTAAATGCAAAATTTAAAGAAATACGACAAGTTTATATTGACCCCCAAATTTGGCTTGCGGAGTCTCTAAGAGAAGCAAATTTCATCCGATCCGGCTGAAATTTGGTCCATGGTGTTAGTATATGGTCTCTAAGAACCATGCAAAAATTGGTTCACATCGGTCCATAATTACATATAGCCCCCATATAAACCGATCCCCCGATTTGGTTTGCAGAGCCTCTAAGAGAAGCAAATTTCATCCGATCCAGCTGAAATTTGGTACATGGTGTTAGTATATGGTCTCTAACAACCATGCAAAAATTGGTCCATATCAGTCCACTTTTACGTATAGCCCCCATATAAACGGACCCCCAAATTTGGCTTGCGATCGCTCTAAGAGAAGCAAATTTCACCCGATCCGGCTGAAATTTGGTACATGGTGTTAGTATAGGGTCTCTAACAACCATACAAAAATTGGTCCACATCGGTCAATAATTATATATAGCCCCCATATAAACCGAACCCCCGATTTGACCTCCCGAGCCCCTTGGAAGAGCAAAATTCACCCGATTCGGTTGAAATTTGGAACGTGATGTCAGTATATGGTATGCAACAACCATGCTAAAATTGTTCCACATTGGTCCATATATATATATATATATATAGGCCCCATATAAACCGATCCCCAGATTTGACCTCCGGAGCCCCTTTGATGAGCAAAATTCATCCGATTCGGTTGAAATTTGGTACGTGATGTTAGTATATTGTATCCAACAACCATGCATGAATTGGTTCATATCAGTCCGTAATTATATATAGCTTCCATATAAACCGATCCCCGGATTTGACCTCCGGTGCCTTATGGAGAAGCAAAATTCATCCGATCTGGTTGAAATTTTGTACGTGGTGGTAGTATATGATATTTAACAACCATGCCAAAAGTGGTCCATATCAGCCCATAATCATATATAGCCCCCATATAAATCGATCCCGAGATTTTGTTTTGGAGCCTCTTGGAGGAGCAAATTTCATCCGAGTCAGTTGAAATTTGGTACATTGTGCTAGTATATGGCTGATAAAAACCATGCCTAACTAGGTCCATATACGTCTATAGATATATATAGTCCTCAGATAAATCGATCCCCAATCACACAAAAATTGGTCCATATCAAGTTCATAATTATATAGCCCCCATATAAGCGATCCCCATATTTCAATTCTGGCTCTCTACGTATCGTGCAAAAAGTCCATAGCGATTCGTAGTTATTTGTAGACCTAACAACTATACATAACTTTTTTGTCTAATATATACCACGTATGGACTAACTCACAATTTAGAAAACGATGTTAAGAAGTTTTAAGATACCACAACCCAAGTACTTCGATTGTGGATGGAATTCTTTCGTAGAAGTGGAAGATACATAAGATTCGGCCTGGCCGAACTTACGGCCGTATATACTTGTTTTTATATAAACTTTTTCCAAAATTTTTATTCTTATATAAACTTTTTCCAAAATTTTATTTCTATAGAGATTTAATCTACCAAACCATCAATCCAATCTACCAAACAGAAAAAATTACTTTTTTGGTAATACAAAATTATTTTTACGTAATATACGTTGCATTTTCATATGTTTTAAGATAATAAAACACATAGAACCATTTTTGTTTTGTAAAGTTTCTTTGAATTTAACTAAAAGTATTGTAGGTGAAAGTAGGGAATTTTTTTGTGCTTGTAGGGTAAACCGAAAATTTTCCCTGGCAACACTGACTATAGCTCCTAATAAACATGTATCCCTTAATTCTTTTAAATATCTCCTAATCCTATTCCAATGATACCCAACAAATGCTTATGTTTACTAATTCAGTAGGAATGGTTTAGGTTATAATATAGTCTGCCCCGCCCGATTTTCTACTTTACTTACTTGTTTTTTCCCCTCGTAAGGCTTTATATCGATGGATGTGTTTTTTTTAATATTCAAGACCTTTTTTTTTGGTATTGAGACATTTAAGTTTTATTTCTTGAAATAATGTGAAAGAAAGAAATTTTATTTGTTTTTGCCTAAATAAGCCATTTGACTATTTCCACTCACTGGCTATTTCAAATCGAATTTCGGAAGAAAAGAAAAAAAAAAAAACGAATGGTCTTGAAAAAGTAGTTTCGATTGTTTCCTAATACAACAATAATGTTTCAGAACAAGAATTCAATTGAAAATCCTGGCAGAACTAAAAGAAAAACCTCTTCAATTCCATATCAATACACCAAAAAAATGTCCTTAACAAAAGGAAACCATGGGGATGGAGAGAAAAAATGAGAACTTAAAAAATACGAAATATATAAAAAATACAAAAACTGCACATTTGCATAAGATCCTTAAAGCGATTTAAAGACACAGGACCCTCACATCCCCTCACCAACGCAACCACACACATACACCCACCCACCTAGAGGCCAGCAAAAAGTACTTAGGAAAAGTGGATAAAAAGAACTTCAAACTAGATGGGAAGCCTTGAATAAAATCTCCATATATTTCTATGGGTATTTTTCGTTGCTTGTTATTTCAATCTGAACACTCGTTCACAAAAGCAAATATTCTGGAATAGGAGAAAATTCTTCCTTTAAGTGGGGAACTCCAAGAAGAAAAAGAATCATGGGGGACAAAGAAAATCACGAAAAGGGAAGAAAATAAACTAAAATAAAACGAATCAAATGTGAGAAGGATAACATCAGTATGTATAGGCAACATTGTCGTTATCGATGACTTAAAAAATATGTCCTCTCCTTCGTTTTCTTCGCAATGGTAATAGAACGAGGGCGGGGGAGAGACCTGTCTAAGCCTATAAAATCAGTTAGAACATCGAAAAACCTTCTGGTAAAAATCATCATTGTTAACAATTGATATTTAAAGTGTTCATAAGTAAGAGTGGTATGAGTAGAAACATGAAAAGGATATTTTGGAGAAAATGACAAAAAAAAAAAACTACTGGAGAGCTTTGATAATGGCCACCTTGAACCATGCAGCTGACCCCACTCAAATTGCTAAACCAAAATTTTATAGCTATACAAAATTTTATCGAAATTTTATTTCTATAGAAAATTTTAGCAAAATTTTATTTCCATACAAAATTGTGTCAACATTTTATTTCTATAAAAAATTTTGTCATAATTTTATTTCTATAATTTTTTTTTTCAAAATTTTATTTCTTTAGAAAATTTTGTTAAAAATGTTATTTCTATAGAAAATTTTGTCAAAATGCTATTTCTATAGAAAATGTTATCAAACTTTTATTTCTATGGAAAACTTTGTCAAAATTATGTTTCTATAGAAAATTTTGTCAATATTTTATTCCCATTGAAAATGTTATAAAAATTTTATTTTTATAGAACATTTTGTCAAAATCTCATTTCTATAGAAAATGTTGTCAACATTTTATTTCTATAGAAAATTTTGTCAAAGTCTCATTTCTATAGAAAATTTTGTCAAAATTTTATTTCTATAGAAAATTTTGTCAAAATTTTATTTCTATAGAAAATTTTGTCAAAATTTTATTCCTATAGAAAATTTTATCAAAATTTTATTTCTATAGAAAATTTTATCAAAATTTCATTTCTATAGAAAATTTTAACAAAATTTTATTTCTATAGAAAATTTTGTCAAAATTATGTTTCTGTAGAAGATTTTTTCACTATCTTATTTCTACAGAAAATTTTGTCAAAATTTGGTCAAAATCTCATTTCAATAGAAAATTTTTTCAAAATTTTATTTCTATAGAATATTTTGTCAAAATCTCATTTCTATAGAAAATTTTGTCAAAATTTTATTTCTATAGAAAATTTTGTCAAAATCTCATTTCTATAGAAATGAGATTTTATTTCTAAAGAAAATTTTGTCAAAATTTTATTTCTATAGAAAATTTGATGAAAATTTTATGTCTATAGAAAATTTTGTCAAAATTATGTTTCTGTAGAAAATTTTATCAATATCTTATTTCTATAGAAAATTTTGTCAAAATCTCATTTCTATAGAAACTTTGGTCAAAAATTTATTTCGAAAGAAAATGTTGTCAATATTTTATTCTTATTGAAAATGTTATCAAAATTTCATTTTTATACTAGCGTAACTCGGCCCGCTTTGCTGCGCCTTCCGAAGCGTATTTGTAGGAAAATGTTGCGTTAACTTAGTCAACCCTATCCTTCGTGCTGAAAACAAATTCGAAAAGATTTGAATTCTTTCAAACAAATCGGACTACTTGATTTTTCGTTTATAGATACAAATACGGCGGATATGCATATGTAAAACGGTTCGTCTTAAAAATGTCGGGGAGAGGGTGCACCCTTTCCTCCAAATTTTTAAATAATGTTCTGTATTCAAGTAGTTGGACAATCTTCTATATTTCTTGTGAATTTTAAGTGTGGTTCGTCAAGGAAAGGTATCCTTTTCCTCAACATATCTGAAAATTAAGCACTATATTATAATAACATACAAAGAATTACTGTTTCCCATCCAATAAATCGGAAAAAGCAAAAGTAGTAAAAATTTTACCACATTAACATTTGCTAAAATGTTGGAAAACGATGCACCCTCTACGTTGGCTGCCAATTTCATGTAAATTTTAGTTCTTTACTAAAAAGAAGTCTGGCAGAAGCCTGTGCAAAAATCGTAAAATTATGTAGCGAGTTCCCATTTACGGACAACCCTCTACTTTCAATTTAAGAAAAAAAAAAAAACGGACAAAAGGGAACCCTCTCCCCACCTTCGCTCCACTCCGACCTGATATCGGACTATGACGTACCCCTATATTAATTTCACAACTACTCAATGGTCCCTATAAATTCTATCGAAGTAAATCGACAAAGTTTATTCAAATTTTCCCCTTCCCCAACCAGATATCGAAAAATCATATACTAATTTAAAAATCATGTATAATTTTAATCACCTCCTCCCACGATCCCTGTAAATTTCAAGTAGATCGGAGATGTTTAAATTTTGCTCTATTGTGTTAAAGGGACGTCACTTTCCCCGATACAATATCGACAAACACCGTAGTGAATAGCACCCCTAACCTTCCCTGAAAATTCTTGAAACTTTCCTTCAAGTGTGGGGCAAGGAAGGTTGCCCCTTCGTTCATAACCTTCCCCCTCCGCCTTTGTAAATTTCAAGAAAACGTAAGAATTTCCCCCAGCCCCCTCCACCGCATCAAATGTCGAAAAGTGATGTAGCGTATCTTTTGTAAACGTCCCAGAAAATGTCAAGCAAATTATAAGCCTAAAGGGGCGACCTCTCTTCTGTCCAAATATCACAAAATCAGGTATCAACTATTAATATCGTAACCTCTCCCCAGTCCTCTGTAAATTTCAAGTAACTCGGTAAAGTTTAATTGTTTCTCTGCATGTACTTAAGAGAAGCGGATGTCTCCCTATGCCCATTTATTTTTATTAAAACATCAGGAACCTGATATAAATTTCATAACCTCACCCATTTTTTCCGTAAAATTTTAATCAGGTGAGTTTAGTTTTGTTTTTAATGTACTTTAAAAAAAGTCGGGCAAAGGGGTGGTCCCCCTCCCCGACCAAATATCGAAAAATAATGTTGCGGATTTTTGTCTAGATGGCAACCCCAACTTTCAATGAAAATTTCAAGCAAATCGCATGATTTTGTTCCAAGTTTCAAAAAGTAGGGCACGGGGGAGGACCCCCTCCCCGTCCACATATGAAATCATCAGGTACCCCATATTAATTCCATAACCTCACTGCATGTTGTCTGTAAATCTCAGATAATTTAGAGAATTTTAGTTTTTTCACTGTACTTTAAAAAAAGTCGAACAAAGGGGAGGTCCCCCTCCGCCACCAAATATCGAAATATAAAGTAGCGGATCCTTGTCTAGATGCCAACCCCAACCTTGAATGAAAATTTCAAGCAAATCGGTCAACTTTGGTCCAATTTTCAAAATTTCCGACAAAGGGGAGGTCCCCCTCCGCGACCAGGTGTCCAAAAATGAGGTACCCTATTTTCACCACATGAACGCCCCCTACGATCTCTGAAAGTTTCAAGTAAATCGGTTCAGCCGTTTCGGAGCCAACTCGGAACATACAAACAAACAAACAAACAAACAAACAAATAAACAAACATAGATTGAATTTTATATATATATAGATTTTGTCAATATTTTATTCTTATTGAAAATGTTATCAAAATTTTATTTTTATGGAACATTTTGTCAAAATCTCATTTCTATGGAAAATTTTGTCAAAATTTTACTTCTATAGAAAATTTTGTCAATTTTTTATTCCTATTGAAAATTTTATCAAAATTTTATTTCTATAGAAAATTTTGTCAAAATCTCATTCCTATAGAAAATTTTGTCAAAATTTTATTTCTATAGAAAAATTTGTCAAAATTTTATTTCTATAGAAAATTTTATCAAAATTTTATTTCTATAGAAAATTTTAACAAAACTTTATTTCTATATAAAATTTTAACAAAATCTCATTTCTATAGAAAATTTTTTTTCTATAGAAAATTTTGTCAAAATCTCATTTCTATAGAAAATTTTATCAAAATTTTATTTCTATAGAAAATTTCATCAATATTTTATTTCAATAGAAAATTTTGTCAAAATTTTATTTCAATAGAAAATTTTGTCAAAATCTCATTTCTATAGAAAATTTTGTCAAAATTTTATTTCTTTAGAAAATTTTGTCAAAATTGTATTTCTACAGAAAATTTTGTCAAAATTTTATTTCTACAGAAAATTTTGTCAAAATTTTGGTCCTATAGAAAATTGTATCAAAATTTTATTTCTATAGAAAATTTTATCAAAATTTCATTTCTATAGAAAATTTTAACAAAATTTTATTTCTATGGAAAATTTTGTCAAAATTATATTTCTGCAGAAGATTTTATCAATATCTTATTTCTATAGATAATTTTGTCAAAATCTCATTTCTATAGAAAATTTGGGCAAAATTGTATTTCTATAGAAAATTTTGTCAATATTTTATTCTTATTGAAATGTTTTATTTCTATGGAAAATTTTGTCAAAATTTTACTTCTATAGAAAATTTTGTCAATTTTTTATTCCTATTGAAAATTTAATCAAAATTTTATTTCTATAGAAAATTTTGTCAAAATCTCATTCCTATAGAAAATTTTGTCAAAATTTTATTTCTATAGAAAAATTTGTCAAAATTTACTTGCAGCAAAACTATCAACCAATTATCAGAATAAATTCAGGCAGTTTATTAAACCCAACAAAAACCACACTTGAACCCTCCGAAAAAAGGTTTTACATTGATAGCCGGCTTATGCCAAATAAATTCGAAACAAACATCAATGTAAAACCTTTTTTCGGAGGGTTCAAGTGTGGTTTTTGTTGGGTTTAATAAACTGCCTGAATTTATTCTGATAATTGGTTGATAGTTTTGCTGCAAGTAGAGGATGCTGATGAGGAATGTGGTAATTCCGAAACGTGCGTCCATCCAACCATCTTGCAGTCTATAGGGCTTTGCCCAAATAAATTTGACAAACATTCTTTTCCTCTGTTGGTTAAGCTACTCTTGTAGTTTAGTCAATGTATGGTTTTAAGCTGAAATAAAAAAACAACAAAAATTTTATTTCTATAGAAAATGTTAACAAAATTCTATTTCTATAGAATATTTTGTCAAAATTATGTTTCAGTAGAAGATTTTATGAAAATTTCATCAATATCTCATTTCTATAGAAAATTTTGTCAAAATTTTATTTATATAGAAAATTTTGTCAAAATGTTATTTCTATAGAGAATTTTATTTCTATAGACAATTTTGCAAAAATATGATTCTTATACACAATTTTTTACATTTTTTCTATAAAAAAAATTTATCAAAATTTTCTTTTAATAAAAAAAATGGACAACATTTTATTTCTGTAGAAAAAATTATCTATAGAAAAATTTCTAAAAATTTGTTTCTGTAGGAAATGTTGTCTAATTTTTACTTCTATAGAAAAATTTTGTTTCAAAAATGTTTTATCTATTTATAGAAAATTTTATTTCTATAAAAATTTTTTTAAAAAATTTTATTATTATAGAAAATTTTGTAAAAATTTTATTCCTATAGAAAATTTTAATTGTTTTGCTTTAAACAATTTGGTCAACATTTTATTTTTATAGAAAAATTGGTCAATATTTTATTTCTGTAGAAAAATTTATCTATAGAAAATATTTTTAATTTTCTAAAATTTTATTTCTATAAACCATTTTTCAAATATTTCTGTCTAGGAAAATTTCCCGAAAATTTTATTTTTCTGGTAAATTCTCTCAAACTTTTATTTTTATAGAAAATTTTCTCAAAATTTTGTTTTTCTAGAAAATATTCTCAAAATTTTCTTTTTATAGAAAATTTTCTCAAAAATTTTATTTTACTACTTCTACAAAACAGGGGAAATTACTCACAATGGACTTTGATAGTAAATTAAAATTATTAAAGATAATTTATAGAAACGTTTGTCAAAATTTTATTTCAATAGAAATTTTTTTCAAAATTTTATTTCTTTAGGAAATTTTGTCACAATTTTATTTGTATAGAAAATTTTGTCAAAATTTTATTGCTATATACAATTTTGTCAAATTTTATTTCTATAGAAAATTTTCTCAAAATTTTATTTCTATAGAAAATTTTCTCAAATTTTGTCAAAAATTTCATTTTTATAGAAAATTTTGTCAAAATTTTATTTCTATAGAAAATTTTGTTAAAATTTTATTTCCATAAAAAAAGTTTGTCAAAATTTTATTTTTATAGAAAATTTGTGAAGTACCTCTTAGTTGGACAGGAATATTTTGCAAAATCTACCACAACTTCAAGAACTCTACCAATCTACCAAACAGCAAAAAAATCTACAGAGTTTTTTGAATTCTAACAATTGTGGCAACTGTAATTGAGATCCGCAGATTTTGGTAGAGATGAAGATGTTTTGATCTCGCGGTCGATGAATACGAGCTGGGAGTGACCATCAGTCGCTACGACGGCCCACACTATCGGAAGCGCTTGAGTTCTGATGGCCAATCGAAGTTTAGTTTCGCATTGGTCACCTTTGGTACGAACTCTGGCCTTCAAACAGCTGACACAGCCATCACACCTTAAAGTGACACTTTGCTATTTTTTTAGTGTCAATCGTGCTATCCAAAATACTTCAGGTGCAAAAGTCCATCGGATTGGATCTGGAGAAGCGACCATGGGCGCACACTATTATCATTGGCCCAGCCAAATACAACCGACTCACCTCCAGATCACTCGGGACGCATCCCATCTTACTTTCTTTTATTTCGATACAAGCAATTGTAGCAAATCGTTACACCAAAAAGGATGGGTAACTCAACACACTGTTACAACAGTAACCATGGGGGCGCTTGATTAATGTTGGCCAATCGAAGGTGTACATTTTCAGCTGACCTCTTCGGCATGTTAACCCGATTATATAATTTTTGCTTTTCACAACTTTTTCCAGATGGAATGGATTCTCAGAGGAGAATACCAAACTCGGTAACAGATCACTTTCGTACAAAAGTCCTTGGTTCTTTCAAAATTTCAAAATTTTTGATAATCAACCAAAAATTAGTTGAATCAATTAACCCTTAAATGTGCACTGTATCGTTTAAGATAAAACCGTAAAAAATTGTTTACATCTTAAAATGTTGACCAAAATCTATGAAATTAAATTTATTGCATTTAAAACACCATAACGGTATCTTTAAAAATATGATTTTCTGGAAAACTTGTAGTACTTCTGAGTAATCTGCAGTCAAAATTTAAAATCAAATATTCAAAAAAACCAATAATTAAAAAAACTACAAATTTGAAGTTAAGAAAAGAAAATTTTTTTGTAAAAAAATTTTTGACAAAATTTTCTATAGAAATAAAATGTTGACAAAATTTTGAAAAAAAAAAAATCTATAGAAATAAACTTTTGACAAAATTTTCTATAGAAAAAAAAAATTTGACAACATTTTCTATAGAAATAAAATTTTGACAAAATGTTCTATAGAAATAAAATTTTGACAAAACTTTTTATAGAAATAAAATGTTGACAAAATTTTCTATAGAAATAAAATTTTGACAAAATTTTCTATAGGAATAAAATTTTGACAAAATTTTCTATAGAAATAAAATGTTGACAAAATGACAAAAAAAAAACCGATATGGACCAATTTTTGTGTGATTGGACCAATTTTGGTATGGTTATTAGCGACCATATACTAACACCACGTTCCTAATTTGAACCGGATCGGATGAATTTTGCTCCTCCAAGAGGCTCCGGAGGTCAAATCTGGAGAACGTTTTATATGGGGGCTATATATAATTATGGACCGATATGGACCAATTCTGGCACGGTTGTTAAAGATCATATACTAACACCATGTTCAAAATTACAACCGGATTGGATGAAATATGCTTCTCTTAGAGGCTCCACAAGCCAAATCTGGGGATCGGTTTATATGGGGGCTATATATAATTATGGACCGATGTGGACCAATTTTTGCATGATTGTTAGAGACCATATACCAACACCATATACCAAATTTCAGCCGGATCGAATGAAATATGGTTCTGTAAGAGGCTCCACAAGCCAAATCTGAGGGTCCCTTTATATGGGGGCTATACGTAAAAGTAGACCGATATGGCCCATTTTCAATACCATCCGACCTACATCGATAACAACTACTTGCGCCAAGTTTCAAGTCGATAGCTTGTTTCGTTCGGAAGTTAGCGTGATTTCAACAGACGGACGGACATGCTTAGATCGACTCAGAATTTCACCACGACCCACAATATATATACTTTATGGGGTCTTAGAGCAATATTTCGATGTGTTACAAACTGATCGACAAAGTTTATATACCCCCATCCTATGATGGAGGGTATAATAATTTTGACAAAATTGTCTGTAGAAATAAAATTTTGACAAAATTTTCTATAGAAATAAAATTTTAACAAAATTTTCTATAGAAATAAAATTTTTACAAAATGTTTTATAGAAATAAAATTTTGACAAAATTTTCTATAGAAATTAAATTTTGACAAAATTTTCTATAGAAATAAAATTTTGACAAAATTTTCTATAGAAATAAAATTTTGACAAAATTTTCTGTAGAAATAGAATTTTGACAAAATTTTCTATAGAAATAAAATTCTGAAAAACTTTCTATAGAAATAAAATTTTGACAAAATTTTTTATAGACATAAAATTTTGACAAAACTTTCTATAGAAATAAAATTTTGACAAAATTTTCTATAGAAATAAAATTTTGACAAAATTTTCTATAGAAAAAATTTTGACAAAATTTTCTATAGAAATAAAATTTTAACAAAATTTTTTATAGAAATAAAATTTTAACAAAATTTTCTATAGAAATAAAATTTTGACAAAATTTTCTATAGAAATAAAATTTTGACAAAATTTTCTATAGAAATAAAATTTTAACAAAATTTTCTATATAAATAAAATTTTAACAAAATTTTGACAAAATTTTCTATAGAAATAAAATTTTGAAAAAATTTTCTATAGAAATAAAATTTTTCTATTTGAAAATAGTTTGTGGATAGTCCTAACTACCTTAGCAATCATTTGTTCTATTCGATGGTATCCTATTACCTAACTAAAAATTCTAGTGCCCTTAATTTGCTTAAATTTTGTTAAGAGCTCTTTTGCATCTCTACCGCCCCCTGTTTGAAGATAAATACACTTTTAATTTATTTTAATTTCTTGCTTTTTTAATGCTCGTTGTAAATTTTTATTTTAGTAGAGCTACTACATATTTGCCTTGTGGTACTACTTTGCTAGATTTTTAATTCCTCTTAATTACTTTCTGTGGATTAATGTGTCCATGCCCAAATGTCCGTCCTTACAACTGGCCGCATATAAACAAACTTCAGATCTGCTTTAACTTTGGCTTTTTAGGTTTGCTTTGTGTATCTTCACTATTTAGACGAAATTTTAATTTCTATTCAGCAGCAACTTCAAGATTACCTTTTAGCAAAAAACAGCAAAATTATCCTGCAGAGGAAATTTTGTATATGTGTCGGTTAGGGTTTGCTGGTTGAGAGATAAACACAAAAATGTGTGCATTTATGTATTTGAGTTCATTAGGAAAAGTCAAAAACCCCTTTTCATATAGGAATGTTTGTTTATCACATGTAATTAAGAGATTAACATTTAAAACTCGTTTTATATTCTCTTTGGAAAAAAACCTATACATTACAATTTTATTATTTAGTTTTATTATAGGGGAAAAACTGGAAATTCATTTTCAGGTAATGTTTTATGAAGTGTAGACATAACAGAGTTTATCTTCGGTTGGCATAAGCTACTTTCAAAGAAGACGATATTTATGAAAGAGAGTAGATATTCTACAAACGGTTATGGACTATTATAAGATTCCTTTCAAACGGAATAGGAACCACGGTACCCACTGTTACCCAAAATAATCTACCAAAATGTTGTCAAAATTTTATTTCTATAGAAAATTTTGTTAAAATTTTATTTTTATAGAACATTTTGTGAAAATTTTATTTCTATAGAAAAGTTTGTTAAAATTTTATTTATTTATTTATTTAATAGATTAATTTGTAATAAATTACAAAGTAATCTTATAAGGAGCTATTGCAGCGGAGGCCTTAAGCTCATCTAAGTTTATAATCTTAAATTATAATCAAATAGTCTACATAAAAGAGAAAAAAAAGTAATATTATACTTAGACTATATTGATTTGTATGTGTCTGTGTCCGATACGGCCATTAATTCTGCCAAATATATCGACGAAAAGAGAGGTAAAACTGAAGATCTAAGCTCTCTTGACCCTTCAACTATATTAAATCTAATGCTGTGTTCCGATTTTGAGCCGTCAGTGAAAAATAATGTATGGTGATTGTAATCAGGGCTGCGAATAAAATTTCAAGAAAAATCGTCACTTTTTTCGAAGAAATCGTCATAATCGTAACTTCTATATAGAACAATTTTAACAAAATCTTCTATAGAAATTGATTTTTTTATGAAATTTTCTATAGAAATGAAATTTTGCAAAAATTTTCATAGAAATTAAATTGTGCAAGAATTTACTATATTTTACTTCTTTACAATATTTTCTCAAAATTTTATTTCTATAGAAAATTTTGTCAATATTTTATTTCTATAGAAAGATTTGCCAAAATTTTATTTCTATAGAAACATTTGCGAAAATTTTATTTCTATAGAAAAATTTGCGAAAATTTTATTTATATAGAAAATTTTGTCAAAATTTTAGTTCTGTAGAAAATTTTGTCAAATTTTTATTTCTATGAAAAATTTTGTCAAAATTTTATTTATTTATTTCTATAGAAAATTTTGTGAAAATTTGATTTCTATAGAAAATTTTGTCAATATTTCATTTCTATAGAAAAATTTGTCAAAATTTTAGTTCTATACCATATTTTGATTTCTAGAGAAAAATTTGCCAAAATTTTATTTATTTGTTTCTATAGAAAATTTTGTCAAAATTTGATTTCTATAGAAAATTTTGTCAAAAGTTTATTTCTATAGAAAATTTTGTCAAAATTTGATTTCTATAGAACATTTTGTCTAAATTTTATATTAAAGAAATTTTTATCACAAATTTATTTCTATAGAAAATCTTGGTAACATGTTATTTGTATAGAAAATTTTGTCAAAATTTTATTTCTATAGAAAGTTTTGTCAACATTTTCTTTCTACAGAAAATTTTGTCAAAATTTTATTTCTATACAATATTTTGTCTATAGAAAATTTTCTCAAAATTTTATTTATCTATAGGAAATTTTGTCAAAATTTGATTTCTGTAGAAAAGTTTGCCAAAATTTTAGTTATTTGTTTCTATAGAAAATTTTGTCAAAATTTGATTTCTATAGAAAATTTTGTCTAAATTTTATGCTAAAGAAAATTTTATCACAATTTTATTTTTATAGAAAATTTTGTAAACATGTTATTTCTGTAGAAAATTTTGTCAAATTTTTATTTCTTTAGAAAAACTTGTCAATACTTTATTTCTATAGAAAAATTTGCCAAAATTTTATTTATTTGTTCCTATAGAAAATTTTGTCAAAATTTTATTTCTATAGAAAATTTTGTCAATATTTTATGCTAAAGAAAATTTTATCACAATTTTATTTCTATAAAAAATTTTGTTAAAATTTTATTTCTATAGACAAATTTGTCAAAATTTGATTTCTATAGAAAATCTTGTCTAAATTTTATGCTAAAGAAAATTTTGTCACAATTTTATTTCTATAGAAAATTTTGTTAAAATTTTATTTCTATAGAAGATTTTGTCAACGTTTTTTCTTCTATAGAAAATTTTGTCAAAATTTGATTTCTATAGAAACTTTGTCTAAATTGTATGCTAAAGAAAATTTTATCACAATTTTATTTCTATAAAAAATTTTGTTAAAATTTTATTTCTATAGACAAATTTGTCAAAATTTGATTTCTATAGAAAATCTTGTCTAAATTTTATGCTAAAGAAAATTTTGTCACAATTTTATTTCTATAGAAAATTTTGTTAAAATTTTATTTCTATAGAAGATTTTGTCAACATTTTTTCTTCTATAGAAAATTTTGTCAAAATTTGATTTCTATAGAAACTTTGTCTAAATTGTATGCTAAAGAAAATTTTGTCCAAATTTTATTTCGATACAAAATTTTGTCAAAATTTGATTTCTATAGATAATTTTGTCAAAATGTGATTTCAATAGAAAATTTTGTCAACATTTTATTTCTAAGAAAATTATGTCAACAGTTGATTTCTGTAGAAAACTAGCATAACCCGGCCCGCTTCGCTGCGCCTTCCGAAACGTATTTGTAGGAACATTTTGCGTTAACTTAGTCAACCGTATCCTTCGTGCTGAAAACATATACGAAAAGATTTGAATTCTTTTAAACAAATCGAACTACTTGCTTTTTCGTTTATAGGTACAAATACGGCGGATATGCATATGTAAAACGGTTCGTTTTAAAAAATGTCGGGGAGAGGGTGTACCATTTCCTCCAAATTTTTTAAATAATATTCTGTATTCAAGTAGTTGGATACTCTTCTATATTTCTTTTGAACTTTAAGTGTGGTTTGTCAAGGAAAGGTATTCTTCTCCTCAACATATATGAAAATTAAGCCTTACAAAGTCATTACTGTTTCCCATCCAATAAATCGGAAAAAGCAAAAGTAGTAAAAAATTTGACCACATTGATATTCGCTAAAATGTTGGAAAATGATGCACCCTCTACGTTGGTTGCCAATTTCATGTAAATTTAAGTTCTTTATTAAAAAGAAGTCTGGCAGAAGCTTGTGCAGAAATCATAAAATTATGTACCGAGTTCCCATTTACGGACAACCCTCTACTTTAGGTTAAAGTGGCAGCCCGATTAAGATTCAGGCTCACTTAGACTATTCAGTCCATTGTGATAACCCTCTACTTTCAATTTAAGAAAAAAAAAACGGACAAAAAGGAACCCTCTCCCCACCTTCGCTCCACTCCGACCTGATATCGGACTATCACGTACCTTATATTAATTTCACAACTACTCAATGGCTCCTATATATTCTATCGAAGTAAATCGACAAAGTTTATTTCAATTTTCCCCTTCCCCAACCAGATATCGAAAAATCATATACTAATTTAAAAATCATGTATACACTGAAAAAAATATTGTCGTGAGGTCAAAGATTTCATGTCTTTAAAATACGAATACAAATTTTGCTTAAAGAAGATGGTTAGTGGCACTAACCGAAATATTGGAAATAAATATTAAAACACAACAATAATCGATTGTTTCTATGACCTCAAGCCGAACAAAATTAATAATCAGAAAAATTTTATTTCTATAGAAAATTTTGTCAAAATTTTATTATACTATTTTATTTTGATTTCTATAGAAGATTTTGTCTAAATTTTATGCTAAAGAAAATTTTATCACAATTTTATTTCTATGAAAATTTTGTTAACATGTTATTTCTATAGAAATTTTGTCAAAATTTTATTTCTATAGAAAATTTAGTCAAAATTTTATTTCCATACAATATTTTGCCAAAATTTGATTGCTATACAAATATTTGTCAAAATTTGATTTATCTATAGAAAATTTTGTCAAAATTTGATTTCTGTAGAAAAATTTGCCAAAATTTTATTTATTTTTATACCCTTCACCACTACTGTGGTACAGGGTATAATAAGTTTGTGCATTTGTATGTAACGCCAAGAAGGAGTAATCATAGACCAACCTTTTAGTATACGGATCGGCTTAGAATTAGATTCTGAGTCGATTTAGCGATGTCCGTCTGTCTGTCCGTCTGTCTGTCCGTCTGTCTGTCCGTCTGTCTGTCTGTCTGTCTGTTGATGTATTTTTGTGTGCAAAGTACAGCTCGCAGTTTTAGTCCGATTGTCCTAAAATTTGGTATAGGGTCCTGTTTCGGCTCAAAGACGATCCCTATTGATTTTGGTTCAGATTTAGATATAGCTGCCATATATATTTTTCACCGATCTGGTCATAATTGGCGTGTATATCAACCGATCTTCCTCAAATTCCGTACATCCGAATATTTTATGAGTCTCGAAAAACTTGCAAAATATCAGCAAAATCGGTTCAGATTTAGATATAGCTCCCATATATAGCTTTCGCCCGATTTACACTCATATGACCACAGAGGTCAATGTTTAACTCCGATTTAGTTGAAATTTTGCACAGGGAGTAGAATTAGCATTGTAGCCATGCGTGCCAAATTTGGTTGAAATCGGTTCAGATTTAGTTATATCTCCCATATATACCTTTCGCCCGATTTACACTCATATGAGCACAGAGGCCAATTATAACTCCGATTTAGTTGAAATTTTGCACAGGGAGTAGAATTAGCATTGTTACTATGCGTGCCAAATTTGGTTGAAATCGGTTCAGATTTGGATATATCTCCCATATATAGCTTTCGCCCGATTTACACTCATATGACCACAGAGGCCAATTTTTATCTCCGATTTAGTTGAAATTTTGCACAGGGAGTAGAATTAGCATTGTAGCTATGCGTGCCAAATTTGGTTGAAATCGGTTCAGATTTAGATATAGCTCCCATATATATGTTTTTCTGATTTCGACAAAAATGGTCAAAATACCAACATTTTCCTTGTAAAATCGCCACTGCTTAATCGAAAGGTTGTAAAAATGACTCTAATTTTCCTAAACTTCTAATACATATATATCGAGCGATAAATCATAAATAAACTTTTTTGAAGTTTCCTTAAAATTGCTTCAGACTTAAACGTTTCCCATATTTTTTTTACTAACATTGTGTTCCACCCTAGTGCATTAGCCGACTTAAATTTTGAGTCTATAGATTTTGTAGAATTCTATCAAATTCTTCCAGATCGAGTGATATTTAAATTTATGTATTTGGGACAAACCTTTATATATAGCCCCCAACACATTTGACGGATGGGATATGGTATCGAAAATTTAGATCTACAAAGTGGTGCAGGGTATAATATAGTCGGCCCCGCCCGACTTTAAACTTTCCTTACTTGTTTTTTATAGAAAATATTTGTCAAAATTTGATTTCTATAGAACATTTTGTCTAAATTTTATGCTAAAGAAGCCATCACGGTGCAATGGTTAGCATGTCCGCGTTGCATAAACAAGGTCGTGGGTTCGATTGCTGCTTCTACCGAACACCAAAAAGTTTTTCAGCGGTGCATTATCCCACCTCAGTAATGCTGGTGACATTTCTGAGGGTTTCAAAACTTCTCTAAGTGGTTTCACTGCAATGTGGAACGCCGTTCGGACTCGGCTATAAAAAGGAGGTCCCTTGCCATTGCTTAACATGGAATCGGGCAGCACTCAGTGATAAGAGAGAAGTTCACCAATCTGGTATCACAATGGACTGAATAGTCTAAGTGAGCCTGATACATCGGACTGCCACCTAACCTAACCTATGCTAAAGGAAATTTTATCACGACTTTAGTTCTATAGACAATTTTGTTAACATGTTATTTCTTAGAAATTTTTTTCAAAATTTTATTTCTATAGAAAAATTTGTCAATATTTTTTTCTGTAGAAAAATTTGCCAAAATTTTATTTATTTGTTTCTATAGAAAATTTTGTCAAAATTTGATTTCGATAGAACATTGTGTCTAAATATTTGTTATTTGTTTCTATAGAAAATTTTGTCAAAATTTGATTTCTATAGAACATTTTGTCTATATTTTATGCTAAAGAAAATTTTGTCTCAATTTTATTTCTATAGAAAATTTTGGTAAAATTTTATTTCTATAGAAAATTTTGTCCAATTTTTTTCTTCTATAGAAAATTTTGATTTCTATAGAAAATGTTGTCTAAATTTTATGCTAAATAAAATTTTGTCAACATTTTACTTCTATACAAAATTTTGCCAAAAATTTGATGTCGATAGAAAATTTGGCAAAATTTTATTTCTATATAAAATTTTGTCACAATGTGATTTCTACGAAAATTTTGTCAAAATGTGATTTCTATAGACAATTTTGTCAAAACTTTATTTGTATAGAAAATTTTGTAAACATTTTATTTCTATAGAGAATTTTGTCAAAATTTTTTCTTCTATAGAAGATTTTTTCAAAATATGATTTCTATAGAAAAAGTTTGTCTAAATTTTATTCTAAAGAAAATTTTGTCACAATTTTATTTCTGTAAAAATTTTTGTCAAAATTTTTTTCTATAGAAAACTTTGTCAAAATTTGATTTCTATAGAAAATTATGTAAAATTTTATTTCTATAGAGAATTTTGTCAACACTTTATTGCTATACAAAATTATGTAAAAGTTTATTTCTATGGAAAATTTTGTCAAAATTTTATTTCTATAGAAAATTTTGTCAAAATTTTATGCTATAGAAAACTTTGTCACAATATTATTTCTATAGAAAATTTCGTCAAAATTTTATGCTATAGAAAATTTTGTCAAAATTTTATCCACCATCCATCTCCTAGAGCTGTGGGACCATTCCAGTTAACTCGCAATCCACCATTTGGTCCTATAGTCACTCTCGTGTCCGACCGTCAATAAGAGGACACAAGGGGGTATCTAGAGGTATGTGATTACCCTACCAACACATATCCCAGACCGTCATTCATCCCCTAGAGATGTGGGTCCTCTCCATCAACCTACCAGTCCGTCTTCCCTCAACGATCATTCTAGCTGTGTGTCCTCGTCATACGCTACCTCACAGGCCGCACCGACGGGTCTCGGTATACGCCACCGCTAATATAGTGAAGATTTTTCTACTGGCGCTCCTATCTTAAACAGTTCGATAAATATCCCACATTATTCCAATCACATATTACAACCTATTTTAGTGGCAGTGATTTTAAGTCTGAGCATTGTACTTCGATTTATTATTTGCATATGAATGCAAAACTTTCTATTCTTTTCCTACTCCTATTGAAGAGATGATGATGGTGATGATGTCTTTAAAAAAATATTACGAGCCATTGTTATCGGTTTGTTTCCTCTTCTGGGGCATGTGTGTATTTCTTGGCTTTCATCACAGATTAGGAGGGTATAATAAGTTTTCCATTCAGTTTGTAAAACGTATTGCGTAAAGACAAAGTAAAGATCACCGCCATGATTTTCATTCAATTTTATTAAAATTGAGCCAGTGAATTTTATTTCACTGACATTACGAAAAATGTTCAATCGGACAATGAAACTTTTCATATATCTTATGAAATGTTTCATGACTAATATAATACGTTTTTTTTACGTTTAACAAGGAAAATTTTCATTGTATTTACGAAATTGTTTCATTGGCTCAATTTTAAAAACTAATTTTGTTAATATTACGAAGCTTTTTCTTCCTGTGTAGTTGACTCAATTAGGGTAGTGGCATTGGGCTTGAATAGTTTCGGGCCGATTTTAGTATTATTGGCAAACAAGTCTTAGTGGGAATTGTTGATCCTTAGATCTCACTGGTGAAAGTGTTTGGACGATAGTCTCAGTTGTGGAAATGTAGGCTCAAAGACCTTAGTATTAGGAACAGGAGATTCAAGGATCCCAGTCCTGGAAGTGAAGAGGAAATCAAACAGTCGTCTTTTCAAACTTTCCAAAAATACTTTTGTAGGACCGCAATTGTTGTGTTTCGGTTTTGAAACCAATAACTCAAATCCATGCTATAGTGTCTAAGAAATTCAACATTTACTAATTTGTCTAGCCATTCGTACAAAAAAAAATCTGATTCAACCTCGAAATTAATTGATCCAATTAATTTTTTAATTGAAATGTCTTCAGTCACAGAAATGATGGTATCAACTAACAAATTAATTGATCCAATTAAAAAATTAATTGATACTATTAACTTGTGTGATTGATTTTTTTTTTTCAATTAAAAAATTTTTTGAATCAGTTAAATTTTTAATTGAAAAATTTTTAAAACGTAATTAAGAGTTTAATTGGAAAAATTTTCGAGAATTTTTTTTCTGTGTATTTTTTTGCGTACCTTTGTTTGGAATCATTATTCATGTTTGCATTGTCAGAACTCTTATCGATAAAAGGTGGATTTTAAATTTGCATAAATTGAATATGGATTTGCCATCTTCTTGAAGAGAGAAGAAGAAAACAAGTATATACGGCCGTAAGTTCGGCCAGGCCGAAGCTTATGTACCCTCCATCATGGATTGCGTACAAACTTCTTCTAAACACTGCCATCCACAATCGAATTACTTAAGTTGCGGTAACGCTTGCCGATGGCAAGGTATCTTAAAACCTCCTAACACCATCTTCTAAATTGTATGTAAGTCCATACGTGGTATATATTAAATCAAAAAAGATCGATCCAATACGTATATAATTCAGTTTGACAAAGTAGACATAAAATGTTGACAAAATTTTCTACAGAAATAAAATTTTAACAAAATTTTCTATAGAAATAAAATTTTCACAAAATTTTCTATAGAAATAAAAATTTTGACAAAATTTTCTATAGAAAGAAAATTTTGACAAAAAATTCTGCAGAAATAAAATTTTAACAAAATTTTCTATAGAAATAAACTTTTGTCAAAATTTTCTATAGAAATAAAATCTTGGTAGATTATTTTTGGCTCGAGTGGCAACCGTGATTGTGAATTTGAACAACATTTTCTATAGAAATAAAATTTTGACAAAATTTTCTATAGAAATAAAATATTGGTAGATTATTTTTGGCTCTAGTGGAAACCATGATTATAAACCGAAATGGACCAATTTTTGTGTGATTGGACCAATTTTGGTATGGTTGTTAGCGACCATACACTAACACCACGTTCCTAATTTGAACCGGATCGGATGAATTTTGCTCCTCCTAGAGGCTCCGGAGGTCAAATCTGGAGAACGTTTTATATGGGGGCTATATATAATTATGGACCGATATGGACCAATTCTGGCACGGTTGTTAAAGATCATCTACTAACACCATGTTCCAAATTACAAGCGGATTGGATGAAATTTGCTTCTCTTGGAGACTTCGCAAGCCAAATCTGGGGATCGGTTTATATGGGGGCTATATATAATTATGAACCGATGTGGACCAATTTTTGCATGGTTTTTAGAGACCATATATCAATATCATGTACCAAATTTCAGGCGGATGGGATGAAATTTGCTTCTCTTTGAGGCTCCGCAACCCAAATCTGGGAATCGGTTTATATGGGCGCTATATATAATTATTGACCGATGTGGACCAATTTTTGTACGGTTGTTAGAGACCATATACCAATACCATGTACCAAATTTCAGCCAGATCGGATGCAATTTGCTTCTCTGTGAGGCTTCGCAAGCCAAATCTGGAGATCGGTTTATATGGGGTCTATATATAATTATGGACCGATGTGGACCAATTTTTGTATGGTTGTTAGAGACCATATACCAACATCATGTACCAAATTTCAGCCGGATCGGATGAAATTTGCTTCTCTTTGAGGCTCCGCAAGCCAAATCTGGGGATCGGTTTATATGGGGGCTATATATAATTATGGACCGATGTGGACCAATTTTTGCGTGATTGTTAGAGACCATATGCCAACACCATGTACCTAATTTCAGCCGGATCGGATGAAATATGCTTCTCTTAGAGGCTCCACAAGCCAAATCTGGGGATCGGGTTATATGGGGGCTATATATAAATAATAACCGATATGGACCAATTTTGGCATGGTTGTTAGAGACCATATACCAACATCATGTACCAAATTTCAGCCGGATCGGATGAAATTTTCTTCTCTTTGAGGCTCCGCAAGCCAAATCTGGGGATCGGTTTATATATGGGCTATATATAATTATGGACCGATGTGGACTAATTTTTGCATGGTTGTTAGAGACCATATACCAACACCATGTACCAAATTTCAGCCGGATCGGATGAAATTTGCTTCTCTTTCAGGCTCCGCAAGCCAAATCTTGGGATCGGTTTATATGGGGGCTATATATACTTATGGACGGATCGGATGAAATATGTTTCTGTTAGAGGCTCCACAAGCCAAATCTGAGGGTCCCTTTATATGGGGGCTATACGTAAAAGTGGATCGATATGGCTCATTTTCAATACCATCCGACCTACATCGATAACAACTACTTGTGCCAAGTTTCAAGTCGATAGCTTGTTTCGTTCGGAAGTTAGCGTGATTTCAACAGACGGACGGACGGACGGACATGCTTACATCGACTCCACGAACCAGAATATATATACTTTATGGGGTCTTAGAGCAATATTTCGATGTGTTACAAACGGAATGACAAAGTTAATGCAACATAAAAAAGCAATTGAAGAACAAATGACATATCATCGATGATAGTTAACATCAGAACCCCCAGAACCCAATCGCCGCCTATGGTTATAGTAACGAATGAGGCCGTAACGAATGAGGGTCGGTAACCACTCGTAAACCGTGGGATTAAAAAACAACATCATATTATCGTGAAAGTAAAATTTTGTCAAAATTTTATTTCTATAGAAAATTTTGTCAAAATTTTATTTCTATAGAAAATTTTCTTAAAATTCTGTTTTTATAGAAAATTTTTGAAAATTTTATCTGTATAGAAAATTTTGCCAGCATTTTATTTCTGTGGAAAATTTTGACAAAATTTTATTTCTATTGAAAACTTCCTCAAAATTTTTTTCTATAGAAAATCTTCTCAAAATTTTATATCTATAGCAAATTTTCTCAAATTTTTATTTTTGTAGAAAATTTTGTCAATATTTTATTTGTATAGAATATTAATATAATATTTGGTCACTGTTTTACATCTAAAGACTATATTATCAAAACTTTATTTGTATAGAAAATATTCTAAAATTTTATTTTTATAGAAAATTTTCTCAAAATTTAATTTCTATAGAAAATTTTTCAAAATTTTATTTCTATAGAAAATTGTGTCAAAATTTAATTTCTATAGAAAATTTTTCAAAATTTTATTTCTATAGAAAATTGTGTCAAAATTTTATTTCTATAGAAAATTTTGTCAAAATTTTATTTCTATAGAAAATTTTCACAAAATTTTTTATCTATAGCAAATTTTCTCAAATTTTTATTTTTGTAGAAAATTTTGTCAAAATTTTATTTCGACAGAAATTTTTCTCAAAATGTTAGTTCTATAGACCATTTTGTCAAAATTTTACATCAATAAAATATTTGGTCAATGTTTTACATCTAAAGACTATATTATCAAAACTTTATTTGTATAGAAAATATTCTCAAAATTTTATTTTTATAGAAAATTTTTTTCTACAGAAAATTTATTCTACAGAAATACAAAATTTTATTTTTATAGAAAATTGTGTCAAAATTTTATTTCTGTAGAAAATTTTGTCAAAATTTTATTGCTGTAGAAAATTTTGTCAAAATTTTATTTCAGTAGAAAATTTTGTCAAAATTTTAATTCTATAGAAAATTTTGTCAAAATTTTATTACTATAGAAAATTTTCTTAAAATTTTATTTCTATAGAAAATTTTCTTAAAATTCTATTTTTATAGAAAATTTTTGAAAATGTTATCTGTATAGAAAATTTTGCCAGCATTTCATTTCTGTAGAAAATTTTGTGAAAACTTTATTTCTATAGAAAATCTTCTCAAAATTTTATTTTTGTAGAAAATTTTGTCAAAATTTTATTTGCACAGAATATTAATTGAATATTTTGTCAAAATTTTACATCAATAAAAAATTTTGTCAATGTTTTACATCTAAGACTATATTATCAAAACTTTATATATTCAAAATTTTATTTCTACAGAAAATTTTGTCAAAATTTTATTTCTATAGAAAATTTTGTCAAAATTTTATATCTATAGAAAATTTTGTCAAAATTTTATTTCCATAGAAAATTTTGTCAAAATTTTATTTCTATAGAAATTGTGTCAAAATTTTATTTCTATAAAATTTTTTATCAAAATTGTACTTCTGCACCAAATTTTGTCAAAATTGTATATCTATAGCAAATTTTCTCAAATTTTTATTTTTGTAGAAAATTTTGTCATAATTTTATTTCTATAGAAAAGTTTGTCAAAATTGTATTTCTATATAAAATTTTGTCAAAATTGTATTTCTATAGAAAATTGTGCCAAAATTTTATTTCTATAGAAAATTTTGTAATTTGTTTTTGTATAGAAAAATTTGTCAACATTTTATTTTTATAGAAAATTTAATTTTGTTTCTATAAAAAATTTTTTCAAGATTTTGTTTCTATATAAAATTTTGTCAAATTTTTTTTTTTGTATAGAAAAATTTTGTCAAAATTTTATTTCTCTAGAAAATTTTGTGAACATTTTATTTTGTAGAAAATTTTGACAAAATTTTATTTCTTCAGAAAATTTTGACAAGATTTTATTTCCATAGAATATTTTGTCAAAATTTTATTTCTATAGAAAATTTTGTCAAAATTTTATTTCTATAGAAAATTTAATTTTATTTCTATAAAACATTGAAGTAGCTCTTAGTTGGAGAGGCATTTTTTTGCAATCCATCAAACAGTAAACAATTTACCATTTTTGGTTGAATTCAACAAACTCTGACATCGGTGCTACTCAGACAAAATGTTATCATTACTGCCATTGCAATATGGGCGAAATCATGATTTTAGCGGCGAAAATGCTTCCCGCCAAGTTAGCTTCACAAAATTTGGTGAGTAGATTTGTAGTTATAAAAAAATATATTTTAGAAAAAAATGGCGGACCATGCCCCCTTTTTAGAGTAATTGCTATAAATAAAATGGTGTTATTTGTTTTTGCGTCATTCAGTAAAGTTGTAGCTTTTGACTAGGCAAACAAAAATGCTGAATATATTAAGTCGGAAAAATTTTATCTTCATGCTCAAAACGCAGAAAAATTTCGGAAAAAATTAAAATTTGTCACCGATTTTTTTCGGTTTTTCTACTATAGCTCATGAACTATTGAAAATTTTACCAAACAACCAAGGTAAGAAATGTAGCCTATATATTTATGAACAACTTTCTAGTTCACACAAAGTTCATACAATTATTCCTTAACAAAAATTATTGCAATTTAATTGTTTTTTTTTTTTTTGTAATACAAGCCTTTTACAATTTTGTTTTGTTATTTTTTTTGAATTATGGTATGTGTAGGTTCTTGTAAACAAGAAATATATGAGCCAGAGCTATCCATAGCTCAGAGATGCATTTGAAGTATATTGTGCCCTCTTGAATTCTTACGAGCGGTGCCAGCTCGATCTTTTTTCAAGACTTGTTTCGAGCCTCAGATTAATTTTCTGCACGGAAATCTACAGTTACTACTGAAACGTTGTTTCTTTGAGATAAATATACTAATATTTTGTATATTGTGGCAGACATCGGGGACCATTCATATTTTGTGAAAAATATTTCACTATTTTTAATACAATGATGACGAGACTTTTGAGTACCATTTTCAAATTCCGAGGAGAAAGCAATTAAGATTGGCTGTAAATGTTTTGAAAACCAATACTAATACCAGTAAAAGATGCTAAAAGGTCCTTGCCGGAAAATGCTCTTCTCTCTTTCGTGCGAGAAATGGTTTTCATCACCGTTTCCACTGCCATTGATTTTGGGCTTTTCGAAATGAAGACCCAAAACTTATTCTTTTCATTTTGAGTTTTTTTGCTGCCAAGACTATGCATGCAAACGACTTATTTTTTTAGTTTTACTCCAAGAAAAACGATAAAACTCTTCAAAATTTCCCAAAAACGTACACACAAAAAACCATCAAAATAACTACGAAATACAAACATTTAGCAAATTCTATTTGTATATAGTTATAATTGTAGATAGAACTAATACTCAAGGAGAGTAGTCCTTTTGAATGAGTCCAAGACGTGTCCTAAAGTGTAAATTTACCCCGTCAATGACAAACCCATGTTAAAGTGACCGGTCCCCTCCATACGTTTTGACCAGAACTAGGACTGGTCCGTACACACCGAGGGCTAGTCCTGTACCGGTCCCATTTCCCGTAGGGCACCTATTAAAAGTTTTGTTAATATTAACGGCTGTTTATGCATAAACAGGGTTGCCAACAGTAACAATTTATTTCGATTTTTTACTATCAATATGTTCGTTAGTAAACCCCATCTACAAAATATTAAAAATCTAAAGTAGAAAATTTGACTTTTTGCCGCTAATTCAGCCATAGTGTGTTGCTTAACTTACTCTCTTCTCTTTATCAATGCTCAATGAGTGACTCTCAAACTTTTTTCTCCATGCCTGCAAAAACAAAAGCCAAACACAACGACACAAACAGCTATTCAAACTAATGCAGCAATTTCGACAGCGTTCATATTTAACAACAAAAAATACAATTTTCTCCACTAAAACTTAATAAATTTGTTATTTTGCCACTGATTTCTCTAATTACAAGACTGACATTTTAATAATGAATGATAATAGTGATTAATGTAAAATAGGATTTCCATGATTTAGATACAACATGATGCCTTTAACCCTCTCTATCTCTCCTATTGTTCGCATATAACTAAACCTCTTTTCAATTACAGCGTATAGTTTCAAATTAACATTCTCACTGTATTGTTCACGAACATTTTTTGTTTTGTCGAAATCTCGTCTGAATATTCCATTCCAACTCAAAGTCATAGCCATAGGTCAATAGTAATTGGTCTTGTTGACTGTCACTTACAAATCCATTGGTAAGGATATGGACAAGTAGCGCCAATTGCAAGTGTTGCCATTCCATTTCTATGGAATTTCTGTGTCAAAGTGATGTCCAAGAGAACTTTGACACATATACTGGGACAAAGGTAAACGACAACGTCTGGCTTTAATTGCAACAATTAAAGGTACACTATGTCGTAAGGATAACAGTTAGTTAGCAAAAGGATATGAACAGTTAGGATCATAAACATAAGAGCACATATGATTTGTTACGACAACGATGATGTCGCACTTTCGTTACATATCCTACGGGTCAAATCGAATGGAATGATAAAATTTTTTATAGAAATAAAATTTTGGAAAAATTTTCTATAAAAATAAAATTTTGAAAAAAATTTTCTATTGAAAAAGTTTGACAAAAATTTCAATAGAAATAAAATTTTGAGAAAAAATTTCTATAGAAATAAAATCTTGACAAATTTTTCTATGAAAATAAAATGTTGACAAAATTTTCTATAGAAATAAAATTTTGACAAAATTTTCAATAGAAAACAATTTTGACAAAATTTTCTATAGAAATAAAATGTTGACAAAATTTTCTATAAAAATAAAATCTTGACAAAATTTTTTATAGAAATAAAATGTTGACAAAATCTACAATAGAAATAAAATTTTCAAAAAAAAAAAGATCTATAGAAATAACATTTTAACAACATTTTCTATCGAAATAAAATTTTGACAAAATTTTCTATAGAAATAAAATTTTGACAAAATTTTTTATAGAAATAAAATGTTGACAAAATTTACAATAGAAATAAAATTTTGAGAAAATTTTCTATAGAAATAACATTTTAACAACATTTTCTATAGAAATAAAATTTTGACAAAATTTTCTATAGAAATAAAATTTTAACAAAATTTTCTATAGAAATAAAATTTTGAGAAAATTTTCTATAGAAATAAAATTTTGAGAAAATTTTCTATAGAAATAACATTTTAACAACATTTTCTATCGAAATAAAATTTTGACAAAATTTTCAATAGAAAAAAATTTTGACAAAATTTTCTATAGAAATAAAATTTTGACAAAATTTTCTATTGAAATAAAATTTTGACAAAATTTTCTATTGAAATAAAATTTTGACAAAATTTTCCATTGAAATAAAATTTTGACAAAATTTTCTATAGAAATAAAATCTTGACAAATTTTTTTATAGAAATAAAATGTTGACAAAATTTACAATAGAAATAAAATTTTGAGAAAATTTTCTATAGAAATAACATTTAACAACATTTTCTATCGAAATAAAATTTTGACAAAATTTTCTATAGAAATAAAATCTTGACAAAATTTTTTATAGAAATAAAATGTTGACAAAATTTACAATAGAAATAAAATTTTGAGAAAATTTTCTACAGAAATAACATTTTGCCGAATATGCGATAGAAAAAAATTTTGACAAAATTTTTTTTATTTATTTATTTATAAATTTGATTTGTCCTAGCACAACAAGATTTTATATCTTATAAGTTACAGTACTAGGTAAAAATAATGTTATTTTCGCATCACAGTCTGATAATTAACATTGTAATTGAAAGAAAAAAATATAATAATAAAAAAAGATGTATAAATATAATATAATAATTGTAAAATATGATTGAAAAAAAAAGTAGAAAAGAAAGCATTTAAGAATAGTAAGGTAGATAAGTAGATGGTACAAAACAAAAATGCTTACAATTGTTAAAATTAATAATGAATTTATATATGGATAATAAGTAAAAAATTAAAGAAAATTAAAAAAAAGTTTACTTAAACTTGGTTATTAAAAAATGATTGAAGTGTTTTCTTAAATTGAAATGCGTTGCTTATTAACTGAATATGGGTAGGAAGATTGTTCCAAAGACGTATTGCGCAGATCAGGAATTGATTCTCAGATGTAGCATATTTATAGCGAAGTTGAGTGATCCTCTTCCCTCGATTTGATCGAGAAAATTGAAGTCTATCATACAGATATGTTGGTTCACCAGTATAAATAATTTTCTGGAAAAATACAAGACATTTGAAATTTAAAAAGCTGTCGAAATTCATGTTGAATAGTTGGTAGGCAAATGTAGAAATTCGGTTATAGCGTTTTTTATTGAATACATATCTTGCAATATTGTTAAAAGCTACTCTTAGCTTTTGCTTATCAGCGCTGCTACAGTTTCCAAATATTTCAACTCCATACAGAAGAACAGGAATAAGATACGTTTTGGATAGAAGCATTCGAATATGATGTGGTGTTGATGATTGCACAGTCCACAAGTTACGCAACATTCCCTAGGTTTTAGCAATATTGCTTTGAATATGGTTAGTCCAAGTTAGTCCAAATTTTCTTACAAATAAAATTTTGACAAAATTTTCAATAGAAAACAATTTTGCAAAATTTTCTATAGACATAAAATTTTGACAAAATTTTCTATAGAAATAAAATCTTTACAAAAATTTTTATAGAAATAAAATTTTAACAAAATTTGCTATAGAAATAAATTTTTGGCAACATTTTCTATAGAAATTAAATTTTGAGAAAATTTTCTAAAGAAATAAAATTTTGCCAAAATTTTCTATAGAAATAAAATGTTGACAAAATTTTTTTTTTGAAAAAAAATTTTGAGAAAGTTTTCTTTAAAAATAAAATTTTGAGAAAAAATTTTTTAGAAATAAAATTTTTGGCAAAAGTTTCTATAGAAATAAAATTTTGACAAAATTTTCGATAGAAACAAAATTTTGACAAAATTTTCTATAGAAAAAAAGATTTTCTATAGAAATATAGTTTTGGCAAAATTTTCTATAGAAATAAAATAAAATTTATTTCTATAGAAATAAAATTTTGAGAAAACTTTCTATAAAAATTAAATTTAGAGAAAATTGTCTATAGAAATAAAATTTTGACAACATTTTTGGCAAATGTTTCTATAGAAATAAAATTTTGAGAAAATCTTATATAGAAATAAAGTGTTGACAAAATTTTCTATAGAAATAAAATCTTGACAAAATATTCTATAGAAATAAAATCTTGACAAAATTTTCTTTGGAAATAAAATTTTGACAAAATTTTCTATAGAAATAAAATTTTGACAACATTTTCTATAGAAATAAAATTTTGACAAAATTTTCGATAGAAAAAAAAATTGACACAATTTTCCGTACGAACGATTTTTTGACAAAATTTTCTATAGAAATAAAATTTTGACAAAATGTTCTATAGAAATAAAATTTTGACAAAATTTTCTATAGAAATAAAATTTTGACAAAATTTTCTTTAGAAATAAAATGTTGACAAAATTTTCTATAGAAGTAAAATTTTGAGAAAATTTTCTGTAGAAATAAAATTTTGACAAAATATTCTATAGAAATAGAAATAATAAAATCGGAAGAATATATATGGGGTCTAGTTCTGAACCGATTTTGATAAGAATATGGCACACATTGTTAAAATTTTAATTGAACTCTCAGTGCAAAACTTCAAAATTTTCGAAATGAAACTTTAGTCCGCGTGGTCATATAAATCTAAATCGGGCGAAAGAGATATATGGGAGTTATATATAAAACTGCAGCAAGAGTGTTAGTCATACTCTCTGTGCAAAACTTCAAGTAAATCGGAGTGAAATTTTGACATCTGGGACCATATAAGTGCGTATCGGACGAAAGATATATAATGCAGTTATATCTAAATCTGAAACAATTTCAACTAAATTTGGCGTGCATAGTAAACTTTTTAATTCCATACCCTGTGTCTAATTCGTAGTGAAATTTTGACCTATGGTGGTTATATGACTGTAAATCGGATGAAAGATATATATGGAAGCTATATCTAAATCTGGAACGATTTCAACCAAATTCGATATGCGTTTTTATAATGTTACTTCTACTCCCTGTGGAAAATTTCACGTAAATCGGAACAAAACATTGACCACTAGGGCCATAGGAGTGCAAATCAGGCGAACCGATTTACTGATTTCAACTAAATTCGGTGTGTATATTTATAATGTTAATTCTACTCCCTGTGCAAAATTTTACGTAAAGCGAAAGAAAACATTGACCTCTAAGGCCATAGGAGTGTAAATCGGGCGAAAGCTATAAATGAGAGCTATATCTCAATCTGAACCGATTTGACTGATATTCTGCAAAATTTACGAGACTCACAAAATATTCGATTATGCGAAATTGCAAGCAGATCGGTTGATAAATACGTCATTTATGACCAGATCAGTTATAATTATATATAGCAGCTATATCTAAATCTGAGCCGATTTTTTCCAAAATCAATGGGGATCGTCTTTGAGCCGAAAAAAGACCCTATGCCAAATTTGAGGATGATCGGACCTAAACTGCGAGCTGGACTTTGCACATAAAAATACATCAACAGACAGACGGACAGACACACTCCTTCTCAGCGTTACATACAAATAAAATTTTGACAAAATTTTCTATAGAAATAAAATTTTGATAAAATCTTCTATAGAAATAAAATTTTGAAAAAATTTTCTATAGAAGTAAAATTTGGAGAAAAATTTCTATAGAAACCAAATATTCACCAAAAATGATTCTAGGAAACAAAATTGAATTTATTCGTTTTTTTAGTTTTTTTTTTTTCACTTGACTTCATGTAAATGTTATTGACTTTTTGACAAGGAAAAAACTTTATATCAGAGTAATGTGTCGTTTATGCTAAGCAAAATTCGGATTTGTATTTTAACGACATGAAATCTTTGGCCTCACGACAATATTTTTTTCAGTGCAAAATATTCATATCAAATTATAAGAGACTACATATAAAATAATTCTAAATTTAGTTTCCTTACACAAACCTTGATCTTTCGAAAAAGTATCTCGTAAATTTATAACCCTAATTGTAAATACCTCCTCATCGCCTTTATTTAAAGGGTGATTTGTTAAGAGCTTGATAACTTTTAAAAAAAAAAAACGCATAAAATTTGCAAAATCTCATCGGTTCTTTATTTGAAACGTTAGATTGGTCCATGACATTTACTTTTTGAAGATAATTTCATTTAAATGTTGACCGCGGCTGCGTCTTAGGTGGTCCATTCGGAAAGTCCAATTTTGGGCAACTTTTTCGAGCATTTCGGCCGGAATAGCCCGAATTTCTTCGGAAATGTTGTCTTCCAAAGCTGGAATAGTTGCTGGCTTATTTCTGTAGACTTTAGACTTGACGTAGCCCCACAAAAAATAGTCTAAAGGCGTCAAATCGCATGATCTTGGTGGCCAACTTACCGGTCCATTTCTTGAGATGAATTGTTCTCCGAAGTTTTCCCTCAAAATGGCCATAGAATCGCGAGCTGTGTGGCATGTAGCGCCATCTTGTTGAAACCACATGTCAACCAAGTTCAGTTCTTCCATTTTTGGCAACAAAAAGTTTGTTAGCATCGAACGATAGCGATCGCCATTCACCGTAACGTTGCGTCCAACAGCATCTTTGAAAAAATACGGTCCAATGATTCCACCAGCGTACAAACCACACCAAACAGTGCATTTTTCGGGATGCATGGGCAGTTCTTGAACGGCTTCTGGTTGCTCTTCACTCCAAATGCGGCAATTTTGCTTATTTACGTAGCCATTCAACCAGAAATGAGCCTCATCGCTGAACAAAATTTGTCGATAAAAAAGCGGATTTTCTGCCAACTTTTCTAGGGCCCATTCACTGAAAATTCGACGTTGTGGCAGATCGTAAGTCTATTCATGATGAAATGTCAAAGCATACTGAGCATCTTTCTCTTTGACACCATGTCTGAAATCCCACGTGATCTGTCAAATACTAATGCATGAAAATCCTAACCTCAAAAGAATCACCCTTTAAAAGGCATGTGACTGTAACTGTAGCAATGACGATTTGTCTCCTCCACTTTGGGGCCATTTAAAATTGATGACATGTCCAGTTTGTGAGTGGGCGACAACGCTGAATTGCGTATGTTGACCATATTGACATTGATTGAGTTATCACTGACGGCATCGTCGACACATTGCTAGGTCTTACCCTGGAGACTTTGTAATGGCCGGGTCGGTGGTCGATGTTGTAGGTAATGCGTATTGGACAAATCAAAAGTAAAGGCCAACAAGCAACGATCATAATAATCAAAGCATTTACGAAATGTCAACGACAATGGCAATTTTTAAATGCCAGTCATTTGCCGATATTTTTACAACAGGGAATATGATGGGCCTTTTGTTATAAGTAGCTTTTAAATTAAGATGTTCGTAAATGATTTCGATTTAGCTGGAAAATAAAAAAGAAGAAACCTAAATTGGAATTGGGAATTCTCTATAGGATAATTCAAATAATTTTTATTTCCTTGTTTATGTTTTTTCCAATTTATTGAAGAATCAATCCCTCGTTTATTTCTTAAATATTTTACAAGGGGTCCTTTACAATGTGAGTTAATTTATTACAAAATATTCCTATCAAATTATAAACCCTCAGAAAATGAGCATATATGTCACATTTTCTGTCCTGTAATCAGACTCCGATTACAGGACAAAACCTTGAACCCGCACCAATGGTCTTAGACACTTATCATTTGAAATTCATGTTACACTACTTTGACCAACCATATCAAATTTGTTGCAAAATTGATATTCGGAATAACAAAGTTGGTACAGTTGCCAGCATTGTCATAACGTGAATATAGGCCCCACATAAAAATAAATGCAAACGGCTCCAAAAATTAAATTTACTCTGGGGAATTATTTCACTACCTCTTTTGGGTTTTTGTTTTTATTGGGTCGTTATTTCATGAAACCAGTTTACAGTTTACGACACCAAACGACTTTCAACTATACTCAAGGGCTTTTAGATGCCATATCAAATTTAAATTTTATTTATTTTTGATGCAATTTATACTGAAAATGTTGGCAATTTTATTTAATTAGAGTCTATATTACTTAATATTTAAGTTCCAAATCATTTATTTAATCTTTTCCTTAGTTTTTTTTTTTACTTCAATTGCAATTAATTGCATCTCCCATGAAGAAATTCCTCCCTGTAGATTTGTCAAAACTGACTATACACCAGAAGGGAGCATAGCTATTATATGAAATAAAATTAATTTCAGCATTTTAACACTTTTACTTTTTATTGCACCCAAAAGCATTTTGACTTTCTGGCAGCTCGCATTGACTGTGGCACGCAATGGTAGATCGTATTATCTGCAAAAGATGACTGCAACTATCAAATGTAACAAATTATCATTGGCAGTGATTCCCAAATATGGGTCGGCCACTATAGTAAATGAAAAGATATAAATTCTATAGAAATAAAATTTTGACAAAAATTTTCTATAGAAATAAACTTTTGCCAAAAATTTTCTATAGAAATGAAATTTTGACAAAATTTTCTATTGAAATAAAATTTTGAGAAAATTTTCTAGAGAAATAAAAATTTGACCACATAAAATTTTGAGAAAATCTTCTACGGAAATAAAATTTTGAGAAAATTATCTATAGAAATAAAATTTTAAGAAAATTTTGTATAAAAATGAAATATTGATCAGATTTTCTATAAAAATAAAATATTAATCAAATTTTTTATAAGAATAAAATATTGAACAAATTTTGAATAAAAATAAAATTTTGTAAAAAAATTGTCCTGACTGAATTTTCTATAGAATATTATGACCAAATATAGTAATACAATTTTAACATTTTGGTTAATTTTTCTATAGAAATAAAATTTTAGCAAAATTTCCATATAGAAATAAAATTTTGCAAAAATTTTGCAAAAAATTTAAATTCAAATCAAATATAGAAAAATTTTTGACAAAATTTTCAATAGAAATAAAATATAGCAAAAATTTTCTGTAGAAATAAAATTTTTACCAAAGTTTCCAAAGAAATAAAATTTTGACTAAATTTTCTATAGAAATAATTTTTTGACAAAATTTTCTACTGAAATAAAATTTGGACAACATTTTCTATAGACAAAAAAAAAATTGACAAATGCGTAAATAAATTTTTAGAAAATTTTCTATACAAATAAAATTTTGAGAAAATTTTCTATAGAAATAAATTTTTGACAAAAGTTTTCTATCGAAATCAAATTTTGACAAATTTTTCTATAAAAAATTCTATAGAAATCAAATTGTGACAAAAATTTCTTTAGTATAAAATTTAGACAAAATGTTCTATAGAAATCAAATTTTGAAAAAAATTTTCTATAGAAACAAATAAAAAAAATTGGACAAAATTTTCTATAGAAATCAAATTTTGACAAAATTTTCTATAGAAATCAAATTTTGACAAAATTTTCTATAGAAATCAAATTTTGACAAAATTTTCTATAGAAATAAAATTTTGACAAAATTTTCTATGGCATAAAATTTTGGCAAATTTTTCTATAGAAATAAAATTTTGACAAAATTTTCTATAGAAATCAAATTTTAACAAAATTTTCAATAGAAATAAAATTTTGACAAAATTTTCTATGGCATAAAATTTTGGCAAATTTTTCTATAGAAATAAAATTTTAACAAAATTTTCTATAGAAATAAAATTGTGATAAAATTTTCTTAGCATAAAATTTAGACAAAATGTTCTATCATTGTTGTTGTTTTTTTATTTCAGCTTAAAACCATGCATTGACTATACTACAAGTGTAGCTTAACCAACAGAGGAAAAGAATGTCAAATTTATTTGGGCAAAGCCCTATAGACTGCAATATGGTTGGATGGACGCACGTTTCGGAATTACCACATTCCTCATCAGCATCCTCTACTTGCAGCAAAACTATCAACCAATTATCAGAATAAATTCAGGCAGTTCATTAAACCCAACAATGAACCACACGCGAACCTTCCGAAAAAAGGTTTTACATGATAGCCGGCTTATGCCGAAATAAATTCGTACAAACATGTGGTAATTCGTGCTGATGAGGAATTACCACATTCGGAAACGACTGAACCGATTTACTTGAAACTTTCAGAGATTGTAGGGGGCGCTCATGTGGTGAAAATAGGGTACCTCATTTTTCTACACTTGATCGCGGAGGGGGACCTCCCCTTTGTCCCACTTTTTGCAAATTGGACCAAAGTTGACCGATTTGCTTGAAATTTTTATTGAAGGCTTGGATTAGCATTTAGAGAAAGATCCGCTTCATTATTTTTCGATATTTAGTCACAGAGGGGGACCCCACTTTGTCCGACATTTTTTAAAGTACTAAGAAAAAACTAAAATTCTCTAAATTATCTGAGATTTACAGAGAACATGCGATGAGGAAATGGAATAAATATGGGGTGCCTGATGCGTTCATATATCGACGGGGAGAGGAGAGGTCCGTCTTTTTGAAACTTGGAGCAAAATTATCTGATTTGATTGAAATTTCCAAGGAAGGTTGAAGGGGGCGTCTAGACAAAGAACGGCTACTTAATTTTTCGATACTTGGTCGGTGAGGGGGGCCTCCCCTTTGCCCGACTTTTATAAAGTACAGTGAAAATAAAACTAAAGTCCTCCGATTGAAATTTTACGGAAAAACTTGGTGAGGTTATGAAATTTATATCAGGTTCCTGATTTTTATACCCACCGCCATAGAATAGTGACGGGGGTGTAATAAGTTTGTCATTCCGTTTGTAACACATCGAAATATCGATTTCCGACTATATAAAGTATATATATTCTTGATCAGGGAGAAATTCTAAGACGATATAACATGTATATAAGCATGTCCGTCTGTCCGTCTGTCTGTCTGTTGTAATCACGCTACAGCCTTCAAGAATGGCGCTATCGTCCTGAAATTTGGCACAGATTTGTATTTTGTTTGCAGGCAGGTCAAGTTCGAAGATGGGCTATATCGGTGCAAGTTTTGATATAGTCCCCATATAAACCGACCACCCGATTTGGGGTCTTGGGCTTATAAAAACTGTAGTTTTTATCCAATATGCGTGAAATTGGAACTGTAGAAGTATTCTAGGAAAACAAAAAGATGTGTCGAAAATGTTATTGGTCCATGTTTTGATATAGCCCCCACATAGACCGATCTCCCGATTTTATTTCTTGGGCTTCTAGAATCCGTAGTTTTTACCCAATTTGGCTGAAATTGGAAATCTAGAGGTATTCTAGGACCATAAAGACGTGTGCCGAAAATGGTGATTATCGGACCATGTTTCGATATAGCCCCCATATAGACCGATCTCCCGATTTTACTTCTTGGGCTTCTAGAATCCGTAATTTTAATCCAATTTATCTGAAATTTGAAATCTAGAGGTACTCTAAGACGCTAAAGACGTGTACTAAAAAATGGTGAGTAACGGTCCATGTTTTTATATAGCCACCATATAGACCGATCTCCCGATTTAATTTCTTGGTCTTCTAGAATCCGTAATTTTTACCCAATTTGCCTCAAATCGGCAATCTAGAGGTATTCTAAGACCTTAAAGAGGTGTGCCGAAACTGGGGTGTATCATGAAAATTGCTTGAAACTAAATGCAAAATTTCCAGATTTTACTTCTCGTAATCATTTAAATAATTGGGATGAAAATATACAGATTTTAGATTTCAAATCAAGGCGTTATTTCATTATTTTCTTGCACACTTACAAGAGATGTTTGTGATTCCTCTAAAACTCAAACAAAAAATGGTTCTTATAAATTCAGAATCTGATCTAGTCTTCATAGGTAAAATCTTTACATTTATCTTCGGGAAGTGTTCTGGTTGAACTGCTCTGATTGATGTGTCATCAAACCCCCCTGAAATTTTAAAAGGACACTATAATATTTGATTCATGGTGGTGGGTATTTAAGATTCGGCCCGGCCGAACTTACTGCTGTATATACTTGTTTTTATTATCTTACCCCAGCAAAAACGCCTATTGCCAGGTATGAGTACATGAGTGCCTGCGCCAAATTGGTAACAACTTCCTCGTACTTCCGTGCAAGCATGTCACCAGTCGAAAAATAAGTACTTCTTCGCAAGCATACCAGCTCTCCAAAAATAATATCTTTACCATAAAGATACCCAAAAAGTGCGAACTCACCCCTGTTTTTTGTAATCCAACACACTATATCACGCTCCACGACATGGATCTATTCAATGATGTTATTTTGTAATATAAATTATGTACTATACAACTTTAGAAAACAAAGGTATATTTTAATGGCAATTTGTTTTCTGAAATGTAATTTGGCATTACTTATCGCTACTATCAACGGTGCCCACCCGGACCCCAAGATATGATTTTGACTACCGGTATTAATAGAAAGAATCACTTTTTGCCTACACAGGTAAGTTATTATTTTTAAATCCCAGGTAATACTGCGAGTAGTAAGTTTTTGATTACCGGTATTACTGAAAGAATCACTAGTGCTTACCCAGTTTTTGCTGGGACCCTTCGAAATATTCTGTGAAGGATATGGTTCTTCCCTAAAAATTAGACATTTTTTACCAAATGGTCTCCCAGTTTTAACAAACCAGGAAGGCGCAGCGAAGCGGGCTCGTAGACTCGGCTAGTAGAAATATAATTTTGACCAAAGTTTCTATAGAGATAAAATTTTAACAAAATTTTCTATAGAAATAAAATTTTGCAAAAATTTTCAATAGAATTAAAATTTAAAATTCTAATCAAATTTTCTATAGATATAAAATGTTGACCATATTTTTAATAGAATTTTGACCAAATTTTCTATGGAAAAAAATTTTCAATAGAAATAAAATTTAGCAAAAATTTTCTATAGAAATAAAATTTTGACTAAATTTTCTATAGAAATAAAATTTCGACAAAACTTTCTATTGAAATAAAATTTTGACTAAACTTTATATAGAAATAAAATGTTGATAAAATTTTCTCCAGAAATAAAATTTTGAGAAAATTTTCTGTAGAAATAAAATTTTGAGAAAATTTTCTATAGAAATAAAATTTTGACTAAATTTTATATAGAAATAAAATGTCGACAACATTTTCTATAAAATTTTGAGGAAATTTTCTATAGAAATAAAATTTTCTATAGAATTTTCAATAGAAATAAAATTTAGCAAAAATTTTGACCAAAGTTTCTAAAGAAATAACATTTTGACTAAATTCTCTATAGAAATAAAATTTTGACTAAATTTTCTACAGAAAAAAAAACATTTTGACTAAACTTTCTATTGAAATAAAATTTTTAGAAAAATTTTTATAGAAATAAAATTTTGAGGAAATTTTCTATAGAAATAAAATTTTTAAGAAATTTTCTATAGAAATAAAATTTTGAGAAAATTTTCTATAGAAATAAAATTTTGAGAAAAATTTCTATAGAAACAAAATTTTGAGAAAAATTTCTATAGAAATAAAATTTTGAGGAAATTTTCTATAGAAATAAAATTTTGAGAAAATTTTCTATAGAAATAAAAAGTTCTATAGAATTTTCAATAGAAATAAAATTTAGCAAAAATTTTTTCCAAAGTTTCTAAGGAAATAAAATTTTGACTAAATTTTCTATAAAAATAAAATTTTGACTAAATTTTCTATAGAAATAAAATTTTGACTAAACTTTCTATTGAAATAAAATGTTGACTAAACTTTCTATTGAAATAAAATTTTTACACAATTTTTTATAGAAATAAAATTTTGAGAAAATTTTCTATAGAAATAAAGTTTTGAGAAAATTCTCTATAGAAATAAAATTTTGAAAAAAATTTCTATAGAAATAAAATTTTCTATAGAATTTTCAATAGAAATAAAATTTTGCAAACATTTTTACCAAAGTTTCTAAAGAAATAAAATTTTGACTAAATTTTCTATAGAAATAAAATTTTTACTAAATTTTCTATAGAAATAAAATTTTGACTAAACTTTCTATTGAAATAAATTTTTTACACAATTTTTTATTGAAATAAAATTTTGACAAAATTTTCTATAGGAATAAAATTTTGACAAAATTTTCTATAGAAATATAATTTTGAGAAAATTTTCTATAGAAATAAAATTTTGAGGAAATTTTCTATAGAAATAAAATTTTGAGAAAATTTTCTATAGAAATAAAATTTTGAGGAAATTTTCTATAGAAATAAAATTTTGAGAAAATTTTCCATAGAAACAAAATTTTGAGAAAATTTTCTATAGAAATGAAATTTTGAGGAAATTCTATAGAAATAAAATTTTGAAAAAATTTTCTATAGAAATAAAATTTTGAGGAAATTTTCTATAGATATAAAATTTTGAGAAAATTCTCTATAGAAATAAAATTTTGAGGAAATTTTCTATAGAAATAAAATTTTGACAAAACTTTTTATTGAAATAAAATTTTGACAAAAGTTTCTATAAAAATAAAATTTTGACCAATATTTCTATAAAAATAAGAAAAAAATTTTCGTTCGAAATAAAATTTTTGAAAAAATTTTCTATAGAAATAAAATTTCAACAAATTTTTCTACAGAAATAACATTTCGAGAAAATTTTGTTTAGACGTAAAATTTTGATTGTTATACCCTCCACCATAGGATGGGGGTATATTAACTTTGTCATTCCGTTTGTAACACATCGAAATATTGCTCTAAGACCCCATAAAGTATATATATTCTGGGTCGTGGTGAAATTCTGAGTCGATCTAAGCATGTCCGTCCGTCCGTCCGTCCGTCTGTCCGTCCGTCCGTCTGTCCGTCTGTCCGTCTGTCCTGCTGTCCGTCCGTCTGTGGAAATCACGCTAACTTCCGAACGAAACAAGCTATCGACTTGAAACTTGGCACAAGTAGTTGTTATTGATGTAGGTCGGATGGTATTGAAAATGGGCCATATCGGACCACGTTTACGTATAGCCCCCATATAAACCGATCCCCAAATTTGGCTTGGGGAGCCTCCCGGAGCATCAAAATTCATCCGATCCGGTTGAAATTTGGTACGTGGTCTTAGTATACGGTCTCTAACAACCATGCAAAAATTGGTCCATATCGGTCCATAATTATATATAGCCCCCATATAAACCGATCCCCAGATTTGACCTCCGGAGCCTCTTGGAGGGGCAAAATTCATTCGATCCGATTGATATTTGGTACCTGATGTTAGTATATGGTCTCTAACAACCATGCAAAAATTGGTCCATATCGGTCCATAATTATATATAGCCCCCATATAAACCGATCCCCAGATTTGACCTCCGGAGACTGTTGGAGGGGCAAAATTCATCCGATCCGGTTGAAATTTGGTACCTGATGTTACTATACGGCCTCTAACAACCATGCAAAAATTGGTCCATATGGGTCCATAATTATGTATAGCTCCCATATAAACCGATCCCCAGATTTGACCACCGGAGCCTCTTGGAGGAGCAAAATTCATCCGATCCGGTTGAAATTTAGTTCTTGGTCTTAGTATACGGTTTTTAACAACCATGCAAAAATTGGTCCATAATTATATATAGCCCCCATATAAACCGATCCCCAGATTTGACCTCCGGAGCCTCTTGGAGGGGCAAAATTCATCCGATCCGGTTGAAATTTGGTACCTGATGTTAGTTTACGGCCTCTCATAACCATGCAAAAATTGGTCCATATCGGTCCATAATTATATATAGCCCCCATATAAACCGATCCCCAGATTTGAACTCCGGAGCCTCTTGGAAGAGCAAAATTCATCCGATCCAGTTGAAATTTGGTACATGGTGTTAGTATATGGTCTCTAACAACCATGCAAAAATTGGTCCATATCGGTCCATAATTATATATAGTTCCCATATAAACCGTCCCCAGATTTGACGTCCGGAACCTCTTGGAGGAGCAAAAGTCATCCGATACGGTTGAAATTTGGTACATTTTGTCAATATATGGCCTCTAACAGCCATGTAAAAATTGGTCCATATCGGTCTTTAGTTATATATAGCCGATGACTTATTACACAAAAATTGGTCCATATCGCCAAAAATAATCTACCAAAACTTTATGTCCATAGAAAATTTTGTCAAATTTTATTACTATAGAAAGTTTTGTCAAAATTTCATTTCTATAGAAAGTTTTGTCAAAAGTTTATTTCTATAGAAAATTTTGTAATCTACCTAAACTTTATTTCCATAGAAAATTTTGTCAAATTTTATTACTATAGAAAGTTTTGTTAAAATTTCATTTCTATAGAAAGTTTTGTCAAAAGTTTATTTCTATAGAAATGTTTGTCAAAATTTTATTTCTATAGAAAATTTTGTAAAAAATTTATTTCTGTAGAAAATTTTGTCAACATTTTATTTCTATACAAAATTTTGTCAAAATTTTATTTCTATACAAAATTTTGTCAAAATTTTATTTCTATACAATATTTTGTCAACATTTTATTTCTATAGAAATTTTTGTCAAGTTTTTATTTCTATAGAAAATTTTGTCAAATTTTTATTTCTATAGAAAATTTTGTCAAAATTTTATTTCTAAAGAAAATTTTGTCAAGGTTTCATTTCTATAGAAAATTTTGTCAAAATTTTATTTCTATAGAAAATTTTGTCAAACTAGATTATATACGTATTTAATCGGCCTTTTTTTGTTTAATATATACCCCGTATGGGCTAACTTACAATTTAGAAGACAGTGTTAAAAAGTTTTACGATACCTTGCCATCGGCAAGTGTTATCGCAACCCAAGTAATTCGATTGTGGATGACAGCCTTTAGTAGAAGTTCCTACGCAATCCATGGTGGAGGGTACATAAGACTCGGCCTGGCCGAACTTACGGCCGTATATACTTGTTATAATTTTCTTTTCTTTTTGATGTGCTGTGCAACCAAACTAACTTGAATTAATTTACAAAACAATGACATGGAAAAGATGCATCTTCCACCAAGCCAGGGGGTAAAAGAAAGTCAGAAGTAACAGTGATCTGTGTGTGAAAGTAATAGAAATTCTATTTAGAAACATTCAAAGGTCCTCGAGTTTAATGCGAACATTATTTCTATGGCCACCACCACCATCATAGGATGGGGGGTATACTAATATAGGTCTGAGATGGCAAGTATATAAATTCGTAGCGATGTCCGTCCGTCCGTATGCAAATCTCGCTGACTTCTAATTTATTTTATTTATTATTTTTCTCCAATATACATAAATTATTTATTTGGTATGTATTGAATTTTTTTTCTAATGTATTTAGCTCGAACATCCTTCTCTATTCGTTAAGGGCATCTTATTGGAAAATTAGTAAAGAATTTAGTCTTCTAATTTGTTAAATGCAATGACTCTAAAAAGGATGCCGAAAATGGAGTGTAATGATAAATTTTGTTTTTTCTTTCAGAAAAGAAAAATAAATGCAATCACGATAATATCAAAGCAATGGCATTCCGATTTTTAAATTAATTGAAAATGCCAGTGGCAAACTAGAATGATTATTTAGTTAGAGACAAGACTTTCATGTTATTGACAGGAATTTACAAATTTTCGTATTTAATTGAAAGTTTCCTAATTTTAACATGGCAACAAATTCAAGCGGAAATCAAATGAAAACTGTTGTGTATTTATTTCGTTTTTTGCATGAAGCGATTTGCATGATTAACCGCAATTGTCTGGTAATAAAAATGCATAAAAGAAAATTACATTAAGCCAATGTGTTTTTATTCAAACAACTAACGATTGAAATGGCTGTTGTCAAATAATGACTTCCGGGTTTTAAAGGACACTAAGCAACAAAAACAATAAAAGCCCTTAGGATTTGAAATTTATATATAAAGTTAATTTCTTCCTTAATATATTTATAACAAACAATATAATTTATTGTAAAAATAAATAAATGTATTTCACACATTCAAAGGAAAATTTTATTATTGCCTACAAATTAATTTAATTTAATTCCATTTAATATAATTATTTTCTGGTTAATATCATTTAGGTAAATTTTTCAATATTACACACAATTTAAATTAAATTACTTTAATATAATTTGTATTAATATCGCTTAATGTTTCATTCGAATAAATTTTGTTTCACTGTGTCACCGTTTACAGGTATAAATGATTCAATTAAAATTACAAAACATTCTGCAGCACCAAATAAATAATCATTTGGCAAGCTAACAATGATGCAAACATTGATTTAAATTCAAATTTTGTACAAGTATATTAGGCTGGAACTTTTAGCGAAGTGAAAATGGTTTTGATTTTTAGCAGTTAAAAAAGTAAAATAACATATGTGGTGAAGAAATTAAAAAATCCTTTAAAAGCATAAAATATAGAAATTTTGTCTAATTTGTTTTTAAAACTTGTCAAAATTGTTTCAGAGAAAATTGTTGTCAAAATGTTATTTCTAAAAAATTTTCTCAAAATTTTATTTCTATAAAAAATTTTCTCAACATTTTATTTCTATAGACAATTTTAGCAAAATTTTATTTCTCTAGAAAATTTTAGCAAAATTTTATTTCTATTGAAAATTTTATCAAAATTTTGTTTCTATAGAAAATTTTTGTCAAAATTTTATTTCTATAGAAATTTTTTCAAAATTTTTTATATGTAGAAAATTTTTGAAAATTTTATATCTGTAGAAAATTTGAGAAAATTTTATTTCAATAGAAAATTTTTCAACATTTTATAAAATGTTTTTATTTGTTAAAATTTTATTTCTATAGAAAATTTTGTTATAACTTTATTTCTGTTGAAAATTTGTCAAAATTGTATTTCTATGAAATAGTTTTGCAACATTTTATTATATTGAAAACTTTGGCAAAATTTTATTTCTATTGAACATTTTTGCTAAATTTTATTTCTATTGAAAATTTTTGCAAAATTTTATTTTTATAAAAAATTTTGTCAAAATTTTATTTCTATTGAAAATATGTGCAAAACTTCATTTCTATCGAAAATTTGGTCAACATTTTATTTCTATAGAAAATTTTATCAAAATGTTATTTCTATAGAAAATTTTAGCAAAATTTTATTTCATTGTTGTTGTTTTTTATTGCAGCTTAAAACCATACATTGACTAAACTACAAGTGTACCATCTTGCAGTCTATAGGGCTTTGCCAAATAAATTTGACAAACATTCTTTTCCTCTGTTGGTTAAGCTACACTTGTACTTTAGTCAATGTATGGTTTTAAGCTGCAATAAAAAACAACAACAATGCTTAAAGAACAAAACCAACAATAACAAAACAAAAAGAATGGAAAAATTTTATTTCCATAGACAATTTTAGCAAAATTTTATTTCTCTAGAAAATTTTAGCAAAATTTTATTTCTATAGAAAATTTTTGCAAAATTTTATTTGTATGGAAAAATTTGTGAAAGTTTTATTTATATTAACAATTTTTGCACGATTTATTTCTATTCAAAATTTTTGCAAAATTTTATGTCTATTGAAAATTTGTGCAAAATTTAATTTCTATTGAAAATTTGTGCAAAATTTTATTTCTATTGAAAATTTTTGGTAAATTTTATTTCTATTGAAAATGTTTGCAAAATTTTATTTCTATTGAAAATTTTTGCAAAATTTTATTTTTATAAAAAATTTTGTCAAAATGTGCAAAGTTTCATTTCTATTGAAAATTTTATTTCTATCGAAAATTTTGTCAAAATTTTATTTCTATCGAAAATTTTGTCAAAATTTTATTTCTATCGAAAATTGGTCAAAATTTTATTCCTATAGAAAATTTTATCAAAATTGTATTTCTATAGAATATTTTAGCAAAATTTTATTTCTATGGAAAATTTTAGCAAAATTTTATTTCTGTAGAAAATTTTTGCAAAATTTTATTTCTATAGAAATTTTTTCCAAAATTTTATTTGTATGGAAAAATCTATTAAAGTTTTATTTATATTAACAATTTTTGCACAATTTATTTCTATTCATATTTTTTGCAAAATTTTATTTCTATTGAAAATTTGTGCAAACTTTAATTTCTATTGAAAATTTGTGTAAAATTTTAATTTTATAAAAAATTTTATTTCTATCGAAAATTGGTCAAAATTTTATTCCTATAGAAAATTTTATCAAAATTGTATTTCTATAGAATATTTTAGCAAAATTTTATTTCTATGGAAAATTTTAGCAAAATTTTATTTCTGTAGAAAATTTTTGCAAAATTTTATTTCTATAGAAATTTTTTCCAAAATTTTATTTGTATGGAAAATCTATTGAAGTTTTATTTATATTAACAATTTTTGCACAATTTATTTCTATTCATATTTTTTGCAAAATTTTATTTCTATTGAAAATTTGTGCAAACTTTAATTTCTATTGAAAATTTGTGTAAAATTTTAATTTTATAAAAAATTTTGTCAAAATTTTGTTTCTGTAGAAAATTTGGACAAAATTTTATATCTATCGAAAATTTTGTCAAAATTTATTTCTATCGAAAATTTGGTCAAAATTTTATTCCTATAGAAAATTTGATCAAAATTGTATTTCTATCGAAAATTGGTCAAAATTTTATTCCTATAGAAAATTTTATCAAAATTGTATTTCTATAGAAAATTTTAGCAAAATTTTATTTCTATGGAAAATTTTAGCAAAATTTTATTTCTGTAGAAAATTTTTGCAAAATTTTATTTCTATAGAAATTTTTTCCAAAATTTTATTTGTATGGAAAAATCTATTGAAGTTTTATTTATATTAACAATTTGTGCACGATTTATTTCTATTCATATTTTTTGCAAAATTTTATTTCTATTGAAAATCTGTGCAAACTTTAATTTCTATTGAAAATTTGTGTAAAATTTTAATTTTATAAAAAATTTTGTCAAAATTTTGTTTCTGTAGAAAATTTGGTCAAAATTTTATTTCTATTGAAAATATGTGCACAATTTCATTTCTATTGAAAATTTTTGCAAAATTTTATTTCTATCGAAAATTTTGTCAAAATTTTATTTCTATTGCAAAATTTGAAAAAATTAATTTCTATTGAATATTTGTGCAAAATTTTATTTCTATTGAAAATTTTTGCAAAATTTAATTTTTATAAAAAACTAGCGTAACCCGGCCCGCTTCGCTGCGCATTCCGAATCATATTTGTAGGAACAATTTGCGTTAACTTAGTCAACCATATCCTTCGTGCTGAAAACAAATTCGAAAATACGGAGGATATTCATATGTAAAACGGTTCGTCTTAATAAATGTCTGGGAGAGGCTGTACCCTTTCCTCCAATTTTTTTAAATAATGTTCTGTATTCAAGTAGTTGGACAATCTTCTATATTTCTTGAGAATTTTAAGTGTGGTTTGTCAAGGAAAGGTATCCTTCTGCTCAAAATTAAGCACTATATTATAATAACATACAAAGAATTACTGTTTTCCCAATAAATCGGAAAAAGCAAAAGTAGTAAAAAAGTTTACCACATTAACCCTCTATGTTGGCTGCCAATTTCATGTAAATTTAAGTTCGTTACTAAAAATAAGTCTGGCAGAAGCCTGTGCAAAAATCATAAAATTATGTACCGAGTTCCCATTTATGGACAACCCTCTACTTTCAATTTAAGAAAAAAAAAAAACGGACAAAAGGGAACCCTCTCCCCACCTTCACTCCACACCGACCTGATATCGGAATTATAAGCCTAAAGGGGCGGCCTCTCTTCCGTCCAAATATCACAAAGTCAGGTATCAACTATTAATATCGTAACCTCTCCCCAGTCCTCTGTAAATTTCAAGTAACTCGGTAAAGTTTAATTGTTTCTCTGTATGTACTTAAGAGAAGCCGATATCTCCCTATGCCCCTTTGTTTTTATTAAAAAATCTGGAACCTGATATAAATTTCATAACCTCGCCCATTTTTTCCGTAAAATTTCAGTCGGGGGAATTTAGTTTTGTTTTCACTGTACTTTAAAAAAAAGTCGGGCAACGGGGTTGTCCCCAACCCCCCCCCCCCCCCCCCCTCCACCGACCAAATATCGAAAAGTAATGTAGAGGATTTTTGTCTAGATGCCAACCCCAACATTCAATGAAAATTTCAAGCAAATCGCATAATTTTGTTCCAAGTTTCAAAAAGTAGGGCAAGGGGGAGGTCCCTCTCCCCGTCGACATATGAAATCATCAGGTATCCGATATTAATTAAATAACCTCACCGCATGTTCTCTGTAAATCTCAGATAATTTAGAGAATTTTAGTTTTTTCACTGTACTTTAAAAAATGTCGAACAAAGGGGAGGTCCCCCTCCGCCACCAAATATCGAAATATAAAGTAGCGGATCTTTGTCTAGATGCCAACCCCAACCTTCAATGAAAATTTCAAGCAAATCGGTCAACTTTGGTCCAAATTTCAAAAAGTCCGACAAAGGGGAGGTCCCCCTCCGCGACCAGGTGTCAAAAAATGAGGTACCCTATTTTTACCACACGAACGCCCCCTACGATCTCTGAAAGTTTCAAGTAAATCGGTTCAGCCGTTTCGTAGCCAACTCGGATCATACAAACAAACAAAAAGTCGCTTAAGGGGATCAAATTTCGAAAAAAAAATGGCGAATCTTTGTCTAGGGATCACCCCTACTATCCCTGAAAACTTCGTGCAAATCGGTCAAGTTTGGTTTAATTTTCAAAAAGTCGGACAAAGGGGAGGTTCCTCTCCGCGACCATATGTCAAAAAATGAGGTACCCTATTTTCAGCACATGAGTGCCCCCCACGATCTCTGAAAGTTTCAAGTAAATCGGTTCAGCCGTTTTCGCGCCAACCCGGAACATACAAATAAACAAACAAACAAACAAATAAACAAACATAATTTGAATTTTATATATATAGATTTTGTCAAAATTTTATTTCTTTTGAAAATTTGTTCAACATTTTACTTTCATAGAATTTTTTTGCAAGATTTTATTTTTAAAGAAAATTTGGTCAAAATTTTATTTCGATTGAAAATTTTTACTAAATATTCAATTTTACAAATATTTGTATAGGAACTTTGGTCACAATTCTATTTCTATAGAAAATTTGATCATTATTTTATTTCTATAGGAAATGGTTGCTAAATTTTATTTCAATATAAATTTTTTGCAAAATTTTATTTCTATAGATAAATTTTGCCAAAATTTTATTTCTTTCTAATACACGCACGGATATGAATGTCACAAAAATATATTTAGAAATTTAGATGGTTACTTGTTTGGTGTTTTTTTGTTTTAACATTTGCAAAATTAAATATTTTTAACAAAATATTTAATTTTGCAAATGTTTTTATAGAAAATTTGGTCACAATTCTATTTCGTTAGAAAATTTAGTCAAATATTTTTTCTATAGATAATGTTTGCTAAATTTTATTTATGAATATAAAATTTTTGTAAAATTCGTTTTGTTTGTTATTGTTGGCTTCTCTTCAATCGTTATTGTTGTTTTTTTGTGTTTTGATCTCAGCTTAAAGCCATGCATTGACTAAACTACAAGTGTAGCTTAACCAACAGAGGAAAATTATGCTTGTCAAATTTATTTGGGCAAAGCCCTATAGACTGCAAGATGGTTGGATGTACAGCTGTTTCGGAATTACCACATTCCTCATCAGCATCCTCTACTTGCAGCAAAACTATCAACCAATTATCAGAATAAATTCGGGTAATTCACTCAACCCAACGTGAACTACACTTGAACCTCCCGAAAAAGGGTTTGATAGTCGGCTACTGCCTAAACAAATTTGCCAGCATATCTCTTTTCCTTTGCCAAACTCAAATCATCGATTTGTATGTATTTGGCTGGGTTTGTTTTTGAGCGTGCTTCCTCTATCTACATTCGTTTTGTTTGTTATTGTTGGCTTCTCTTCAATCGTTATTGTTGTTAGCTTAACCAACAGAGGTCTATAGGGCTTTGCCCAAATAAATTTGACAAGCATACTTTTCCTCTGTTGGTTAAGCTACACTTGTAGTTTAGTCAATGCATGGCTTTAAGCTGAGATCAAAAACAACAATAACGATTGAAGAGAAGCCAACAATAACAAACAAAACGAATGAAGATAGAGGAAGCACGCTCAAAAACAAATCCAGCCAACTAAATACAAATCGATGATTTGAGTTTGGCAAAGGAAAAGAGATATGCTTGCAAATTTGTTTAGGCAGTAGCCGACTATTAAACCCTTTTTCGGAAGGTTCAAGTGCAGTTCACTTTGGGTTGAGTGAATTACCCGAATTTATTCTGATAATTGGTTGATAGTTTTGCTGCAAGTAGAGGATGCTGATGAGGAATGTGGTAATTCCGAAACAGCTTTACATCCAACCATCTTGCAGTCTATAGGGCTTTGCCCAAATAAATTTGACAAGCATACTTTTCCTCTGTTGGTTAAGCTACACTTGTAGTTTAGTCAATGCATGGCTTTAAGCTTAAATCAAAAACAACAAATAAAAATTTTATTCCTATAGAAAATTTTAGCAAAATTTAATTTTGTAGAAAATTTTTGCAAAATTTTATTTCTATACAAAATATTTCCAAAATTTTATTTGTATGGAAAAATCTATCAAAGTTTTGTTTATTTTAACGATATTTGCACGATTTATTTCTATTCAAAATTTGTGCAAAATTTTATTTCTATTGAAAATTTGTTCAAAATGTAATTTCTATAGAAAATTTTATTGCTATAGAAAATTTTTGCAAAATTTTATTTCTGTAGAAAATTTTTGCAAAATGTTATTTCTATAGAAAATTTTTGCAAAATTTTATTTTTATAAAAGATTTTGTCAAAATTTTATTTCTATTGAAAATTTGTGCAAAATTGAATTTCTATTGAAAATTTGTGCAACATTTTATTTCTATTGAAAATTTTTGCTAAATTTTATTTCTATTGAAAACTTTTGCAAAATTTCGTTTTTATTGAAAATTTGTGCAAAATTTTATTTCTATTGAAAATTTTTGCTAAGTTTTATTTTTATAAATTTTTTTTTTTCAAAATTTTATTTCTATTGAAAATATGTGCAAAATTTCATTTCTATTGAATATTTGTGCAAAATTGTGTTTCTATTGAAAGTTTTTGCAAAATGTTATTTCTATTGAAAACTTTTGCCAAAATTTTATTTCTATTGAAAACTTTTGCCAAAGTTTTTTTATTAAATCCTTTATAACCGGTTGGCTGATAAGTCCAAGGTCCAACAAAGAAAAACACATTTTTTGTCAAAATTCGTTTTTATTATTCAACATAGTTCCCTGCAAGAGCGATACAACGACTATAACGACCTTCCAATTTTTTGATACCATTTTGGTAGTACTCCTTCGGTTTTGCCTCAAAAGAGGCCTCAGTTGCGGCGATCACCAATTCATTGCAGCCAAATGTTTTCCCTGCGAGCATCCTTTTGAGGTCTGAGAACAAGAAAAATTCGCTGGGGGTCAGATCTGGAGAATACGGTGGGTGGGGAAGCAATTCGAAGACCAATTCATGAATTTTTGCCATCGTTATCAATGACTTGTGGCACGGTGCGTTGTCTTCGTGGAACAACACTTTTTTCTTCTTCATATGGGGCCGTTTTGCCGTGATTTCGATCTTCAAACGCTCCAATAACGCCATATAGTAGTCACTGTTGATGGTTTTTCCCTTCTCAAGATAATCGATAAAAATTATTCCATGGGCATCCCAAAAAACAGAGGCCATTACTTTGCCAGCGGACTTTTGAGTATTTCCACGCTTCGGAGACGGTCGCTTCACCGGTCGCTGTCCACTTAGCCGACTGTAGATTGGACTCAGGAGTGTAGTGATGGAGCCATGTTTCATCCATTATCACATATCGACGGAAAAACTCGGGTGTATTACGAGTTCAACACGTTGTTTTTTTTTGGTCAAATGTGAGCTCGCGCGGCACCCATTTTGCACAGAGCTTCCGCATATCCAAATATTGATGAACGATATGACCAACACGTTCCTTTGATATCTTTAAGGCCTCTGCTATCTCGATCAATTTCATTTTACGGTCATTCAAAATCATTTTGTGGATTTTGTTGATGTTTTCGTCGGTAACCACCTCTTTTGGGGCGTCCACTGCGTTCACCGTCATCCGTGCTCATTTCACCACGCTTAAATTTTGCATACCAAATTTGGTCAAAATTTCTATTGATTTTTACAAAATATTCAATTTTGCAAATGTTTTTATAGAAAATTTGGTCACAATTCTATTTCTTTAGAAAATTTAGTCAAACTTTTTTTCTATAGAAAAAAAAAATATATTTCTATAGAAAATTTTGCCAAAATTTTATTTCGATAGAAAATTTTTTGAACATTTTATTAGTAGGTCCTTTCTAATACACGCACGGATATGAATGCCACAAAAATATATTTACAAATTTAGATGGTTACTTGGTCTGTGTTTTTTTTTTGTTTCCTGCTGGTTGTGGTTGATGTTTTGCTAGAGTATTATTGATTGCTCTACATTGAATTGGCCTACATTTAAATGGAATTTTGCCCATTGGTGGGATTCCTATGTAAACCACAATTGGTATTTACTTTAAATGATTCTCATTTGTTTTGCCACAGTTTAGCTGTTGCATACTAACAAAACCCACATCAGAAATTATAGATGGAATTTCAGATAGGTGGTGGATGGCCATCCAAAAGCACATCCCAATGGATTTTGGCAGCAATAACAAAAGCATCTGATAATACGGATATTAATCATTGTTCAACGAATATTCAACATTTTACAATAGGTGACAGAGTGTTGTAGTGGGAGAGAGAGAGTGGGAGAAAGAGAGCCAGAGAGTATTATGGATGGTTTTGAATTCATTTGTATGTTGTCGGACACATAAAATAACCACAAAGCCTATGGCCATGTCAACCACATTATTTAATGAGCAAAATTTAGTTTTGGGATATCATACAAAATAATAATTGTTCTGTTACAAAAACCCACAAAAAAACATTGTAAAATCCATAATAACTTCACTACACTACTTGTGGCAATGACAATTTGTATTTTTTTTCATATTATTGAGAGCGGAAATTTTATATTGTGAGTGGCAGGCATCATTAATGATTCAGAGAGTAGCACATGGTCTCTGTAATGACATGCAGATGATCACATCTATGATAACAAATATCTAATCACGTACGAAATTTGTGGTAAATTACAAGTAATGAAGAAGGTAATCGGTAGCCACCGTGGCGCAATGGTGCAATGCAAGTGCCCGCCTTGCATACACCAGGTCGTGGGTTCGATTCCTGCTTCGACCGAAGACCAAAAAGTTTTTCAGCGGTGGATTATCCCACCTCAGTAACGCTGGTGGCATTTCTGAGGGTTTCAAACCTTCTCTAAGTGGTTTCACTGCAATGTGGAACGCAGTTCGGACTCGTCTATAAAAGGATGTCTCTTGTCATTGAGTTTAACATGGAATCGGGCAGCACTCAATGGTAAGAGAGAAGTTCACCAATGTGGTATCACAATGGACCTAACCTAAGGTAATCGTTCTCACTCTGGATGTTCTGGACTAACGAATTAAGGGTTGTTTTTTTTGTCTGCCTATTTCTGTTCCCGAGAAAGCTGATTTTTTTAATTTCAAGTAATCACGGTAATAGAAAAATTTTCCTTTTATATGGTGTAGTTTTTAAGAGACTTGAACAAATTAACAAATACACGGTGGCTGCTATGTAAAGCAAAAATGAAAGAAATGTATTTTGAAATTTATTTTAACTTTATTCCTCAAAAGCAAACAATTTTATTTCTATAGAAAATTTTGTAAAATTTTTTTCTATAAAAAACTAGCATAACCCGGCCCGCTTCGCTGGGCCTCCCGAAGGATATTTTCGTTAACTTCGTAAACCATATCCTTTGAGTTGAAAACTAATTCGAAGAGATTTGACCTCTTTTAAAGACTAGGGTCAGCGGAAGTCTGGCACAAAAACTGAAGTACTGATTAATATATCCATAGTTTCCTCACACATTTAAAAAAAATCGGACTACTTGGTTTTTCGTTTATATACAGAAATAGGGTGGTTATGCAAATGTAAAACGGACCGGCTTAATAAACCTCGGGTAGGGTGTGTTCCCTTTCTACCAATTTTTGGTTTTTTGATTGTTCCGTATTCAAATCGTTGGACAAACTTCTACATTTACTGTGAATTTCAAGCGTGGTTTGTCACGGTATACTTCTCCTCTAAATACGGTCCAATAAAAACAAATTCGAAAAGATTTGAATTCTTTCAAACAAATCGGACAATTTTCTTTTTCGTTTATAGATACAATTATTAAATATCATATACTACCACCACTTACCAAATTTCAACCAGATCGGATGAATTTTGCTTCTCCAAAAGGAATCGGAGGTCAAATCTTGCGATCGGTTTATATAGGAGCTATATATAATTATGGACTGATAGGAACCAATTCCTGTATGATTGTTTGATACCATATACTAACATCACGTATCAAATTTCAACCGAATCGGATGAATTTTGCTCTTCCAAGGTGCTCCGGAGGTCAAATCTGGGGATCGGTTTATATGGGGCCTATATATAATTATGGACCGATATGGATCAATTTTTGCATGGTTGTTAGAGACCATATACTAACACCATGTACCAAATTTCAGCCGGATCGGATGAAATTTGCTTCTCTTAGAGGCTCCGCAAGCCACATCGGGGGATCGGTTTATATGGGGCCTATATATAATTATGGACCGATATGGACCAATTTTTGCATGGTTGTTAGAGACCATATACTAACACCATGTACCAAATTTCAGCCGGATCGGATGAAATTTGCTTCTCTTAGAGGCTCCGCAAGCCACATCGGGGGATCGGTTTATATGGGGGCTATATATAATTATGGACCGATATGGACCAATTTTTGCAAGGCTGTTAGAGACCATATACTAACACCATGTACCAAATTTCAGCCGGATCGGATGAAATTTGCTTCTCTTAGAGGCTCCGCAAGCCAAATCGGGGATCGGTTTATATGGGGGCTATATATAATTATGGACCGATGTGGACCAATTTTTGCATGGTTGTTAGAGACCATATACTAACACCATGTACCACATTTCAGCCGGATCGGATGAAATTTGCTTCTCTTAGAGGCTCCGCAAGCCAAATCGGGGATCGGTTTATATGGGGGCTATATATAATTATGGACCGATGTGGACCAATTTTTGCATGGTTGTTAGAGACCATATACTAACACCATGTACCACATTTCAGCCGGATCGGATGAAATTTGCTTCTCTTAGAGGCTCCGCAAGCCAAATCGGTTTATATGGGGGCTATATATAATTATGGACCGATGTGAACCAATTTTTGCATGGTTGTTAGAGACCATATACTAACACTATGTACTAAATTTCAGCCAGATCGGATGAAATTTGCTTCTCTTAGAGGCCTCACAAGCCAAATTTGGGGGTCCGTTTATATGGGGGCTATACGTAAAAGTGGACCGATATGGCCCATTTGCAATACCATCCGACCTACATCAATAACAACTACTTGTGCCAAGTTTCAAGTCGATAGCTTGTTTCGTTCGGAAGTTAGCGTGATTTCAACAGACGAACGGACGGACGGACGGACATGCTCAGATCGACTCAGAATTTCACCACGACCCAGAATATATATATACTTTATGGGGTCTTAGATCAATATTTCGATGTGTTACAAACGGAATGTCAAAGTTAATATACCCCCCATCCTATGGTGGAGGGTATAAAAATGTACCACATTAACATTTGTTAAAATGTTGGACACGGAGAACATGCAGAACATACACCTAAAAATGATGCACCCTCTACGTTGTCTGCCAATTTCATGTAAATTTGAGTTTTTTACTTAAAAAAGTCTGGCAGAAAGAATCCTGTGGAAAAATCATAAAATAATGTACCGAGTTCCCATTTACGGACAAGCCTCTACTTTAAATTTTCACAAAATCAGACAAAAGGGAACCTTGTCCCCACCTTCGCCCCACTCCGACCGGATATCGGAAAATCACGTACACTACATTAAATTCTCAAACTACCCAACGGTCCGTATTATAAATTCCAAGTAAATCGACAAAGTTTATTTTACTAAACGCCTTTCCCAACCAGATATCGGAAAGCCATGTACCCTTTATTAATTTTTCAAATCTCCTACGTTCCCTGTAAATTGCAAGTTGATCGGAGAAAGTTAAATTTTGTTCTATTGTTTTAAAGGAACGTCACCCCGATAAAATATCGACAAACAGTCGATAGTGAATAGCACCCTTAACCTTCCTCGAAAATTTCAAGAAAATCTAGGTACACCATATTGATTTCATAACCTTCACCCACTGCCTTTGTAAATTTCAAGAAAACTTGAGAATTTTAGTTTTTTTTTCAGTTTTAGAAGAGGTCCCCCCTTCTCCGATCAAATATCGAAAAGTGATGTAGCGTATCTTGTGTAAATGTCTCAGAAAATGTTAGCCCAAGACAAATCGGATAAAAATTGCGGTCTCGAAGTCAAATCGGGAGATCGGTCTCTATGCGAAGTATATCAAAATCGATCGATATTCCCTATATTCGGTGCACTTATGTGTGGACCTAAATCACCTCTTCATTTGGAATTTCAGGCAAATCGCATAAAAATTGGGATGTCTACACACTTAAGAGGTTAAATCAGGAGATCGGTCTACCATACGGTATATGAAGTAAATACCAAAACATGAACCGATACACACCATATTCGGTCTACTTATGCGTAGGCCCAAAATATCTGCAGATTTCGTATTTCAGGCAGATCGGATAAATGTTCGGATGCTTAGACGCTCAAGAAGTCAATTCGGGAGATAGGGCTATATGGAGCCAAAACTAAACCTTGGACCGATCAACACCATATTAGGCACATCTTTTCGTGGGTTCAAAATACCTCTAGATTTTTAATTTCAGGTAAATCGGATAAAAATTGCGGTGTCTACATACAAAAAAAAATCTTCTGATTCAATCACGAAATTAATTGATCCAATTAATTTTTAATTGAAATGTCTTCAATCACAGAAATGAAAGTATCAATTAAAAATTAATTGAAGGTCAATTAAAAAGTTAATTGATCCAATTAAAAATTTAATTGATACTATTATTTTTGTGACTGATTTTTGTTTCAATTAAAAAAATTGTTGAATCAATTAAATTTTTAATTGAATATTTTTAAAACTCAATTAAAATTTTAATTGGAAAAATTTTCGTGAAATTTTTTTTGTGTGTAGAAGCCCAAGAAGTAAACTCGGGAGATCGGTCTATGTGAGGGCTATACCAAAACATGGCCGATACACACCATATTCGGCACACATATTTGTGGTCCGAAAATACCTCTAAATTTCCAATTTCAGGCAAATCGAATAACAACTAAGGTTTTTAGAAGCCAACTCTGGGGATCGGTTTATATGGAAGCTGTATCAAAACCTGGACCGATATAGCCCATCTTCGAACTTGACCTACGTGCAGACAAAAGACGAATCTGTGCCAAATTTCTAGATGATAGCGCCATTATTGAAGACTCTAGCGTGATAACAACAGACAGACGGCCAGTCGGAAATCTATATTTCGATGTGTTACAAACGGAATGGCAAACTTATTATTCCCCCCATCACCATTCTATGGTGATGGGGGGAATAATAAGTGATGGGTATAAAAATCAGGAACCTGATAAAAATTTCATAACCTCACCCAGTTTTTCCGTAAAATTTCGGTCGGAGGACTTTAATTTTTTGCACTGTACTTTAAAAAAGTAGTGCAAAAGGGGAGGTCCCCTTCCTCGACCAAATTTCGAAAAAGAAGTAGCCGTTTTTTGTCTAGACGCCCCCTTCAACCTTCCTTGGAAATGTCAATCAAATCGGATAATTTTGTTCCAAGTTTCAAAAAGACGGGCAAGGGGGAGGTCCCGCTCTCCGTCGACATATGAACACATCAGGCACCCGATATTTATTCCATAACCACACCGCATGTTTTCTGTAAATTTCAGATAAATTAGAGCATTTTAGTTTTTTCACTGTTCTTTAAAAAGAGTTGGACAAAGGGGGTCCCCCTCCGCGTCCAAATATCGATAAATAAAGTACTTGATCTTTGTCTAAATGCCAATCCCAGCCTTCAATGAAAATTTCAAGCAAATCGGTAATTTTTGGTCCAGTTTTCAAAAAGTCGGACATAGGGGAGGTCCCCCTCCGCGATCAGGTGTAGAAAAATGAGGTATCCTATTTTCACCACATGAGCGCCCCCTACAATCTCTGAAAGTTTCAAGTAAATCGGTTCAGCCGTTTCCGAGCTTACCCGGAACATACAAACAAACATACTTTGAATTTTATATATGAAGTACATAGATTTTCTCAAAACTTTATGTCTATAGAAAATTTTGTCAAAATTTTATTTCTGTAGAAAATTTTGTCAAAAAATTTTATTTCTGTAGAAAAAATTGCCAAAATTTTATTTCTATGGAAAATTTTATCAAAATTTTATTTCTATATAAAATTTTGTCAAAATTTTATTTTTATAGAAAATTTTGTAAAAATTTTATTTGTATAGAAAGGATTATCAAAATTTTATTTCTGTAGAAAATTTTGTCTAAATTTTGGCAACTGCTGTAGCTACCTATGGAAGCCCACACCAGTACCACGGAGGCGCTTGTGGTCTGGTTCCACATTGCATTGAAACCATTTGGAGAGGCTTTAAAACATTCGGAAATGTCACAAGCATTACTGAGAAAGGGAAATACATCGCTGAAGCTTTCTTGGGCTCGGTCGAAACCGGTTTTTGAAACCATGACCCTTTGTAGGCATGGCGGGTATGCTAACCATAGCTGTAAACTATCAAACAACTTTTCAACCGTCATGTAAGTCATGACTTTCAAATTTTTCTTAAAATTCAAACAAAATTCCATAACTGCATTGAACAATCAATTCACATCTCGTTTGCAATTCATATGCAATCATATACACATTGAACATATACCAATTTATTCGAATAACATACCATTTGCGATCTGTTACACAAATTTATGGTTCACTATTGGTACTAGGGGAGCCAGAAGCAACATGAGAAAGAAAAAGAAAAGAAGCGTGTGAAAAAAAAATACGGACGAAAGTTAGGCCAGACCGAATCTTATGTACCCTTTACCATGAATTGTGTACTAAGTTCCACTAAAGACTGTCACCAAAATCGACAGGAATCTTCAAACTTCTTTACATTGTCCACTTAATTGGTGCCAATTTAATAAACACAGAACCACTATTAAAGGCTGTAACATGACATACGAACATTGTCATATCGTCTTAAATTGTCTCCCCATATGCGTATATTTTTTTTTTTGGCTAAATATTTATAATAGGGTGCGGGTAATTTATATTAATCAAATTACATTCCAATAACGTATACGCAACCAGGGCTGTAGAGTCGAATCTTTGATATTCCGTTTGCAAGATATTATATTATCAGGAGGTGATTCTGAGTCGTTCATTATATATTAGATAAATATTTCTGGAAGGCACATTTTTTGGCAGATCAAAATTAGGGTTGACTGGTTTGGGGGATATATAAAGGGTGGTTGAATTGTAAGGGCCGATGTTGAATGTGAACCACACCTAAACGCCAAGTTTTTTTATTTGACATTTCTCTATTTCAGACTTACTCAATTTGAACCATGGACGTCGTGAATGGACAGAATGGTTCCAAGAAATGGCAACAGTGGGTGATCAATTTTCGAAGAAAATCATCTTCGGTGATAAGGCACATTTTCACCTCAGAGGATTCGTCAATAAACAGAATTGCCGCACTTGGGCGAATGAGAATCCAAGAGTGAGTGTCGAAAAACCAATGCACCCACAAAGAGTGACTGTTTGGTGCGGTTTATGGGCTGGCGGCATCATCGGGCCGTATTTTTTCCAAAATGAGGCCGGTCAGGCAGTTACTGTGAATGGTGTTCGCTATCGTCAGATGATAACGAACTTTTTATGGCCCGAATTGGAAGATATGGATGTGGACGATATGTGGTTTCAGCAGGACGCTGCCACTTGCCACACAGCTAACGCAACAATGGCTCTTTTGCGCAACAAATTCAATGGCCGTGTTATCTCTCGTAATGGCGATGTCAATTGGCCGCCAAGATCATGTGACTTGACACCGCTGGACTTTTTTCTTTGGTGTTATTTGAAAGAAAAGGTGTACGTCGAAATTTGGACCATCGGATGAAGGTGTGCCACCGAGGTCGCGGCGCCCATTTGGCCGATATTTTGGTCCATACATAATTGAGTAATACCAATATATCATAATTAAATAAAACTACAATAATTTCCTAAATAGTTTGTGTTTTATTCAAAATCAACAACGGACCTTGAAATTTTAACCACCCTTTATTTTCACAAAATTTTCTATACAAATAAAATTTTGAGAAAATTTTATATAGAAAAAAATTTTGAGAGAAGTTTATATAGAAATAAAATTTTGACAAAATGTTCTATAGAAATAAAAATTTGACAAATATTTCTATAGAAATAAGATTTCGAAAAACCTTTTCTAAAGAAATAATAATTTTGAAAAATTTTTCTTTATAAATAAAATTTTCAAAAAATTTTCTATAGAAATAACATTTTGACACAAGATTCTATAGAAATAAAATTTTGACAAAATTTTCTATAGAAATAAAATTTTGATAAAAGTTTCTATATAAATAAAATTTTGACAAAATTTGCTATAGAAAATTTACTAAAATTTGACAAAATTTTCTATAAAAATAAAATTTTGACAAAATTTTCTATAGAAATAAAATTTTGAAAAATTTTCTATAAAAATAAAATTTTGACAAAAGTTTCAATAGAAAACATTCTTTCTATAGAAATAAAATTTTGCAAAAATTCTCTATAGAAATAAAAATTTGTCAAAATTTTCTGTAGCAATAAAATGTCAGCTAAAACATACAATTTTTACAAAATGTTCTGTAAAAATAATGTTCTATAGAAATACAATTTTGATAAAATTTTCTATAGAAAGAAAAGTTTGACAAAATTTTCTATTGAAATAAAATCGTGCAAAAATTTTCTATGGAAATAAAATTCTTCAAAAATTTTCTATAGAAAAACAAAATCACAAAATTGTCTATACAAATAAAATTTTGTCAAAATTTTCTAAGGAAATGAAATTTTTACAAAATTTTCTATAGAAATAAAATTTTGACAAAATTTTCTATGGAAATAAAATTTTGCAAAATTTTCTGTAGAAATAAAATTTTTACAAAATTTCCTATAGAAATAAAATGTTGCAAAATTTTCTATAGAAATAAAATTTAGCAAAACTTTCTGTAGAAATACAATTTTGACAAAATTTTCTATAGAAATGAAATTTTGCAAAATTTTCTGTAGAAATACAATTTTGACAAAATTTTCTATAGAAATAAAATTTTTACAAAAGTTTTTATAGTAATAAAATTTTGACAAAAAATTTTACAGAAATAAAAGTTTGACAAAATTTTCTATTGAAATAAAATCGTGCAAAATTTTTCTATAGAAATAAAATTTTTCAAAAATTTTCTACAAAAATAAATTTTGACAAAATTTTCTATTGAATTAAAATTGTGCAAAAATTTTCTACAGAAATAAAATTTTGACAAAATTTTCTATAGAAATAAAATTTTGACAAAATTTTCTGTAGAGAAGTTTATATATAAATAAAATTTTGACAAAAGTTTCTATAGAAATAAAATTTTTACAAAAGTTTCTATAGTAATAAAATTTTGACAAAAAATTTTATAGAAATAAAAGTTTGACAAAATTTTCTATTGAAATAAAATCGTGCAAAATTTTTCTATAGAAATAAAATTTTTCAAAAATTTTCTAAAAAAATAAATTTTGACAAAATTTTCTATTGAATTAAAATTGTGCAAAAATTTTCTACAGAAATAAAATTTTGACAAAATATTCTATAGAAATAAAATTTTGACAAAATTTTCTGTAGAAAACATCCTTTCTATAGAAATAAAATTTTGACAAAAATTTCTATAGAAATAAAATTTTGACAAAAGTTTCTATAGAAATAAAATTTTGACAAAATTTTCTATAGAAATAAAATTTTGACAAAATTTTCTATAGAAATAAAATGTTGACAAAATTTTCTATAGAAATAAATTTTTTACAAAAGTTTCTATAGAAATAAAAATTTTCCAAACTTTTCTATAGCAATAAAATATCGGCTAAATCATACAATTTTGACAAAATGTTCTGTAGAAATAATGTTATATAGAAATAAAATTTTGATAAAATTTTCTATAGAAATAAAAGTTTGACAAAATTTTCTATTGAAATAAAATCGTGCAAAATTTTTCTATAGAAATAAAATTTTCTAAAAAAATAAATTTTGACAAAATTTTCTATTGAAATAAAATTGTGCAAAAATTTTCTGTAGAAAAAAAATCACAAAATTTTCAATAGAAATAAAATTTAGACAAAATTTTCGATAAAAATAAAATTTTGACAAAATTTTCTATAGAAATAAAACTTCGATAACATTTTGTATATCGTAGAAATAAAATTTTGCCAAAATTTTCTATCGAAATAACATTTTGACAAAATTTTTTTAAAAAAAATTAAAAGCTATTTCGCTTTAGTTTGTTGTTTTTAGTTTTAAATTTAAAAGAAATTTTTCAATATTTTTATTTTGTTTTGTTGTGTTTTGTTTTTTTTTTTTTTTTTCTTTGGCTAACAAAATAAAGGCTCTTTTCACACTTTACTCAAAATACTTTAAGCTAACCACATTACATTGAATGTAGAATTGAAATTCAATACACATTCTCCTGTCCTCTGCAGACAATCCCCCCACCCCCATTATCTGTAGGCTCTTTGCAATATTCTGCTCTATAATCTATGAGTATATAGAATCCATTATGCCTTTGTGTCAGAAGATAACTAGCATGGATTTAAGGTGCTTGCTTATAGCATCGTGATGGGATTGGAGGTGGTAAGTGGCTGGCTGGATGGTGGCAAAGTTGATTGCATTAATGCAACAATGTTGCATTGCATGTTCTGCAGATTACACAGTGTTAAATGTTGGTGGTAGTGTAACATAGCACATTGAATTGTTCTGACATTCAACCAAGGGGATTCACAACCATAATGCTACAAGAATTTATTATATGATAAATATTCCACAACTACACCATTTAACAAAGCACCTGCCAACTTATAAATTTGAATGGAATGGAATATTGAAAGCAAACACTTTTGTAGCGTGAAAGCACTATACTACATTTTTTCTGCAGTTTTAGAGGAAACAGTTTCCAAAGATTTCTTTTGAATGAAATTAATTAAGAGTCGAGGAGTTTCCTTTTTAAGTGATTCCTGGATGAGGCTTGCTGAGTCTTATTGGAATGTCCAGGGACTGCGTCAGAAATAATACAATAATATTCGGCATTTAATTTGGTCGATGATTACGAGCGGAGATTTCCTTTGGCTTGAATTATGATCTTCAAACGGTCTACACGCTGCATGAAACTGGGTCTGCAGTATTTTTTGTCCATTTTCCGCAATTTTATTTTTATTGAAAATGTTTGCAAATTTGGTAAATTTTGACAAATTTTTTCAAAATTTTATTTCTATAAAAAATTTTTGCAAGATTTTATTTCTATAGAAATTTTTTGCAACATTTTGTTTCTATAGAAAATGTTGTCAAAATTGTATTTATATAGGAAATTTTGTCAAAAATTTATTTCTATAGAAAATTTTGTCAAAATTTTATTTCTATTGAAAATTTTTGCAAAATTATATTTCTATTGCAAATGTTGTCAAAATTTTATTTCTATAGAAATTTTGTGCAAAATTTTGTTTCTATAGAAAATTTTGACAAAAATTTATTTCTATTGAAAATTTTGTCAAAATTTTATTTCTATTGAAGATTTTTGCAAAATTATATTTCTATTGAAAACTTTGTCAAAATTTTATTTCTATAGAAGACTTTCTCAAAATTTAATTTCTATTGAAAATTTTGTCAAAATTTTATTTCTATTGAAAATTTTGTCAAAATTATATTTCTATTGCAAATGTTGTCAATATTTTATTTCTATAGAAAATTTTTGCAAAATTTTATTTCTATAGAATTTTTTTTCAAAATTTTATTTCTATTGAAAATTTTTTCAAAATTATATTTCTATTGAAAATTTTGTCAAAATTTTATTTCTATAGAAAATTTTATTTTTATAGAAAATTTTGTCAAAATTTTATTTCTATTAAAAATTTTTCCAAAATTATATTTCTATAGAAAATTTTCTCAAATTTTTGCTCCTATAGAAAATTTCCTTAGAAGTTTATTTCTATAGAAAATGTTGTCAATATTTTATTTGTATAGAAAACTTCCTCAAAATTTTATTTCTGTAGAAAATTTTTGCAAAATTTTATTTCTGTAGAAAATTTTTGCAAAATTTTATTTCTATAGAAATTTTTAGCAAAATTTTGTTTCTATAGAAAATTTAGTCAAAAATTTATTTCTATAGAAAATTTTGTCAAAATTTTATTTTTATAGAAAATTTTGTCAAAATTTAATTTCCATTGAAAATTTTGCAAAATTATATTTCTATAGAAAATTTTGTCAAAATTGTATTTCTATAGAAAATTTTGTCAAAATTTTATTTCCAATGAAAATTTTTGCAAAATTAATTTCTATAGAAAATGTTGTCAAAATTTTATTTCTATTGAAAATCTGTGCAAAATTATATTTCTATTGAAATTTTTTTCAAAATTTTATTCTATAAAAAATATGGTCAAATTTGTATTTTTATAGAAAATTTTGTCAAAATTTTATTCTATAGAGGATTTTGTCAAAATTTTATTTCTATTCAAAATTTTTGCAAAATTTTATTCTATAAAAAATTTGGTCAAAATATTATTTCTATGGAAAATTCTCCCAAAAATTTTATTTCTATCGAAAATTTCCTTAGAAGTTTATTTCTATAGAAAATGTTGTCAATGTTTTATTTGTATAGAAAAGTTCCTTAAAATTTTATTTCTATTGAAAATTTTGTCAAAATTTTATTTCTATAGAAAATTTTATTTTATAGAATATTTTGTCAAAATTTTATTTCTATTAAAAATTTTTCCAAAATTATATATCTATAGAAAATTTTCTCAAAATTTTGTTTCTATAGAAAATTTCCTTAGAAGTTTATTTCTATAAAAATGTTGTCAATATTTTATTTGTAAAGAAAACTTCCTTAAAACGTTATTTCTAAAAATTTTATTTCTATTGAAAATTTTGTCAAAATTTTATTTCTATAGAAAATTTTGCAAAATTATATTTCTATTGAAAATGTTGTCAAAATTTTATTTTTATAGAATAATTTTGCAAAATTTTATTTCTATAGAAATTTTTTGCAAAATTTTGTTTCTATAGCAAATTTGTCAAAAATTTATTTCTATAGAAAATTTTGTCAAAATTTTATTTCTATTGAAAATTTTTGCAAAATTTTATTTCTATGGAAAATTTTGTCAAGATTTTATTTCTAAAGAAAATTTTGTTAACATTTTGTTTCTATAGAAAAATTTTGCAAAATTTTATTTCTATTGAAAATTTTTGCAAAATTATATTTCTTTTGAAAATTTTTTCAAAATTATATTTCTATTGAAAATTTTGTCAAAATTATATTTCTATTGAAATTTTTTTCAAAATTTTATTCTATAAAAAATATGGTCAAATTTGTATTTTTATAGAAAATTTTGTCAAAATTTTATTCTATAGAGGATTTTGTCAAAATTTTATTTCTATTCAAAATTTTTGCAAAATTTTATTCTATAAAAAATTTGGTCAAAATATTATTTCTATGGAAAATTCTCCCAAAAATTTTATTTCTATCGAAAATTTCCTTAGAAGTTTATTTCTATAGAAATGTTGTCAATGTTTTATTTGTATAGAAAAGTTCCTTAAAATTTTATTTCTATTGAAAATTTTGTCAAAATTTTATTTCTATAGAAAATTTTATTTTATAGAATATTTTGTCAAAATTTTATTTCTATTAAAAATTTTTCCAAAATTATATATCTATAGAAAATTTTCTCAAAATTTTGTTTCTATAGAAAATTTCCTTAGAAGTTTATTTCTATAAAAATGTTGTCAATATTTTATTTGTAAAGAAAACTTCCTTAAAACGTTATTTCTAAAAATTTTATTTCTATTGAAAATTTTGTCAAAATTTTATTTCTATAGAAAATTTTGCAAAATTATATTTCTATTGAAAATGTTGTCAAAATTTTATTTTTATAGAATAATTTTGCAAAATTTTATTTCTATAGAAATTTTTTGCAAAATTTTGTTTCTATAGCAAATTTGTCAAAAATTTATTTCTATAGAAAATTTTGTCAAAATTTTATTTCTATTGAAAATTTTTGCAAAATTTTATTTCTATGGAAAATTTTGTCAAGATTTTATTTCTAAAGAAAATTTTGTTAACATTTTGTTTCTATAGAAAAATTTTGCAAAATTTTATTTCTATTGAAAATTTTTGCAAAATTATATTTCTTTTGAAAATTTTTTCAAAATTATATTTCTATTGAAAATTTTGTCAAAATTTTATTTCTATAGAAAATTTTATTTTTATAGAAAATTTTGTCAAAATTTTATTTCTATTAAAAATTTTTCCAAAATTATATTTCTATAGAAAATTTTCTCAAAATTTTGTTTCTGTAGAAAATTTCCTTAGAAGTTTATTCTATAGAAAAAAAAATTTATTTTCATTAAAAATTTTTACAAAATTATATTTCTATTGAAAATTTTTGCAAAATTTTATTTCTATGGAAAATATTGTCAAGATTTTATTTCTAAAGAAAATTTTGTTAACATTTTGTTTCTATAGAAAAATTTTGCAAAATTTTATTTCTATTGAAAATTTTTGCAAAATTATATTTCTTTTGAAAATTTTTTCAAAATTATATTTCTATTGAAAATTTTTTTTTTATAGAAAATTTTGTCAAAATGTTATTTCTATTAAAAATTTTTCCAAAATTATATTTCTATAGAAAATTTTCTCAAAATTTTGTTTCTGTAGAAAATTTCCTTAGAAGTTTATTTCTATAGAAAATGTTGTCAATATTTTATTTGTATAGAAAACTTCCTCAAAATTTTATTTCTGAAAATTTTATTTCTATTGAAAATGTTGTCAAAATTTTATTTCTATAGAAAATTTTTGCAAAATTTTATTTCTATAGAAAATTTTGTCAAAATTGTATTTCTATTGAAAATTTTTGCAAAATTTTATTTCTATAGAAAATTTTGTCAAAATTTTATTTCTAAAGAAAATTTTGTTAAAATTTTGTTTCTATAGAAAATTTTTGCAATATTTTATTTCTATAGAATTTTTTTGCAAAATTTTGCTTCTATAGAAAATTTTGTCAAAAATTTGTTTCTATAGAAAATTTTGTCAAAATTTTATTTCTATTGAAAATCTTTGCAAAATTTTATTCTATAAAAAATTTGGTCAAAATATTATTTCTATAGAAAATTCTCCCAAAAATTTTATTTCTATCGAAAATTTTGTTTCTATAGAATTTTGTTTCTATAGTATAGAAAAGTTCCTTAAAATTTTATTTCTATTGAAAATTTTGTCAAAATTTTATTTCTATAGAAAATTTTATTTTATAGAATATTTTGTCAAAATTTTATTTCTATTTATAGAATAATTTTGCAAAATTTTATTTCTATAGAAATTTTTTGCAAAATTTTGTTTCTATAGCAAATTTGTCAAAAATTTATTTCTATAGAAAATTTTGTCAAAATTTTATTTCTATTGAAAATTTTTGCAAAATTTTATTTCTATGGAAAATTTTGTCAAGATTTTATTTCTAAAGAAAATTTTGTTAACATTTTGTTTCTATAGAAAAATTTTGCAAAATTTTATTTCTATTGAAAATTTTTGCAAAATTATATTTCTTTTGAAAATTTTTTCAAAATTATATTTCTATTGAAAATTTTGTCAAAATTTTATTTCTATAGAAAATTTTATTTTTATAGAAAATTTTGTCAAAATTTTATTTCTATTAAAAGTTTTTCCAAAATTATATTTCTATAGAAAATTTTCTCAAAATTTTGTTTCTGTAGAAAATTTCCTTAGAAGTTTATTCTATAGAAAAAAAATTTATTTTCATTAAAAATTTTTACAAAATTATATTTCTATTGAAAATTTTGTCAAAATTTTATTTCTATTGAAAATTTTTGCAAAATTTTATTTCTATGGAAAATATTGTCAAGATTTTATTTCTAAAGAAAATTTTGTTAACATTTTGTTTCTATAGAAAAATTTTGCAAAATTTTATTTCTATTGAAAATTTTTGCAAAATTATATTTCTTTTGAAAATTTTTTCAAAATTATATTTCTATTGAAAATTTTGTCAAAATTTTATTTCTATAGAAAATTTTATTTTTATAGAAAATTTTGTCAAAATGTTATTTCTATTAAAAATTTTTCCAAAATTATATTTCTATAGAAAATTTTATCAAAATTTTGTTTCTGTAGAAAATTTCCTTAGAAGTTTATTTCTATAGAAAATGTTGTCAATATTTTATTTGTATAGAAAACTTCCTCAAAATTTTATTTCTGAAAATTTTATTTCTATTGAAAATGTTGTCAAAATTTTATTTCTATAGAAAATTTTTGCAAAATTTTATTTCTATAGAAAATTTTGTCAAAATTGTATTTCTATTGAAAATTTTTGCAAAATTTTATTTCTATAGAAAATTTTGTCAAAATTTTATTTCTAAAGAAAATTTTGTTAAAATTTTGTTTCTATAGAAAATTTTTGCAATATTTTATTTCTATAGAATTTTTTTGCAAAATTTTGCTTCTATAGAAAATTTTGTCAAAAATTTGTTTCTATAGAAAATTTTGTCAAAATTTTATTTCTATTGAAAATCTTTGCAAAATTTTATTCTATAAAAAATTTGGTCAAAATATTATTTCTATAGAAAATTCTCCCAAAAATTTTATTTCTATCGAAAATTTTGTTTCTATAGAATATTTTGTTAAAATTTTATTGCTGTAGAAAATTTTGTCAAAATTGTATAAGAATTTTATTTCTATAGAAAATTCTGTCAAAATTTTATTTCTATAGAGAATTCGTCAAAATTTTTTTTTTTTAGAACATTTTGTCAAAATTGTATTCCTATATAAAATTTGAGTAAAAATTTTATTTCTACAGAAAATTTTGTCAACATTTTATTTCCATAGAAAATTTATACGTTTTTGTCAAACCTAAAATCTACCAAACAGTAAAAAATTTACCATTTTTGGTAGAATTCTACCAAATGTGGCAATCGTGACATAGGGTCGTGTGTTCAACCCCTATTTCGACCGAATATCAAAAAGTTTTTCAGTGGTAGATTATCCCCTCTCAGTAATACTGGTGACATTTTTGAGTGTTTCGTAATTTCCCTATTCGGCTGTCCTATACCTAACCTAATTTTATTTCAGAATGAAATATATAAAAATGTTTTTGTAAGCTTGTAAACAATAAAATGAACACTGACTATCTCAGATTTTTTTATTTGATTTGCAAAACCCAATTTTTAGTTTCAAGTCAAATTGTTTGTTTATTTCAAATATCGTTCCTCAGAGAAGAAAACTCTTCTCTCAGCGTAGACGAGATCTCGATACACAGCAAAGTCCATTTTAATATCCAAGGGCGTGTTAATACCAAATCGACCAGAAGATGCAATGATACTCGAAAACTCGATTTTGATAATCGCCCTTATGGTTTAAAACAGTCGACGTTGGCAACCCTGCCGCAAATGTGTTGAAGTCGAAGATATAATCACGAATTGGCTTTAGTAAATCTCTTTTTGAAATTTTTCGATTTTTCTGTACCTGTAAAACAGTGTCAAAAAATGCAACAATACTCCAATGGTATTTGATATGCGTAACATAAGCACCATGGTGTATGAATAAGTCTGTGTAAGCATTTTAAAGTCTCTCCCCCAAATCCCACGCTCTCCTACACACACTCTCTCATTCTACAATATGCAGCATAAATTTTATCTACACACCTTGGCATACGTTTACTCCTGTTTATTTGATCATTTGTGCGTTAGGGTGTGTGTACGTGTGTGTGTTTATATTCTCTATGTGTTCTCTATTGTACATCCTATGAGGATATCGCTAAACAGGTTCTATTGTTTACCTTCAACATTATTTAGATGGACACGGCAAACCGACAACCAGCAAAAATGCAGATTGCACAAACAAATATAATGAAGGCAACCATAATGCACCCACCGTGTTAGTGGGCGAGTGACTTTATATTGCCGCGTATCAACGCTAAATGTAGTGGGCAAAGCACTTGCTCTACATCAATATCCCCTCCCCATCCTCTCTTTCTAAACCAAACGTTTTGAGGCTAATATTTATTTTTCACTAGCTATCTACTTGCAGAGAGGGAGAGAGGATGACAGAGCCCTTTGTTTAATGCTGGCATGTATGTCCAATAGTAGGAAATTAATGTTGGCTTTGTGTGGATATAACAAGCGAGGTGTATTGTGTTTGGGGATATTTTGCATAGAGTTGGCTCAATTTTCCCATTAAATTTTTTCCCTCTAGCTCTCACTCTTTCTCTCCCTCTCCTACTATGTCCTATATGTTGGTGCAACTAATTAAAATTGATGACTTTATATGTGTAATACCTTTGTATGCATTGGTGTAAGTATGCGTATGTGTTTTTGCGTTTAGTTACGCTATACGGATGTTGAAAGCATATTTCCGAAAAATTAAAAACTAAACAATGTTCTCGAGATAGTTTGCAATGATGGATGGTACAAGAGGATTTAAATTTATTACGGAAGGCTTAAAGAAACAATTTTCGTATTTATGCCTCTAAATCACTATGTGGGTTATGTTAAGTGCTATGTTAAGTGTTTGCATTTTTAACGGTTGAGGTAAATTCAATCATCTAAATAACAACTAAGCCTTCTGAATAAGAGTTTATCTCTGTCGCTGACTCGAGAGAGAGAGAGAGAGAGCGAGTGTGAAATATTGATTTGAGGATTGTTTTAATTATGAAATCAGGGTTTCAATCAATTTGTATCGTTAAATTTTCATTGATTTTATTTATTTATTTATATAGCTTTAATTTATTTGTTTCTCCACACGAACTTTGGCGGCCATTGGAATTTTTAAAGCATTTCCTTATATCCGTTGTGCAGTGCTTCTCAGTATAGCCTTCCGTCTGGGCAGCATCTGAAATAAAAATTGAAATTTGTCAATATATATATAAACAGGGTGTAGTGTAATAAATATATATTTTTTTAACTGCTGGGTTTCAATATTTTAGAGAAGTCCTCTAGCTTCCGGAGAGTAGAGTAGAGACATATTTTATAATATACACATTTTGTAATTAAAATATACGTTTATTTATATATTGAAAAACTACGTTGGGTGACAATTGTTATTTGTGTTACACGGTTTTTCGTTATAATTGTTGATGAATTCAGCGAAGCGAAAACCTAAAATATATGGAAGTTTTTTTTTTGTTTTTTTAATTTTCCGTTCGGAAATACATTTCTAATTTGACAGATTTTGTTAAAACTATAATTGATGTTTTTTTTATGAAGTATATAAAACTTAGTTACAGAGATTGTTTTTTGTTTTTTATTTTCATAAACAGGAAGTACAGAAATGAGTGAATTATATAGTTTGTACATTTGCATTAGGATACCAAAGCCTTTTATGCATCCGTTTATATGAGGGCTAGATTGACACAGTAGGTGATTTCTAGTCTATGCATGGTGTGAAGGCAAATCAAAATTATTGTACCATGAGCTTTATGGTACAAAGAGGAAGAGCGAAAGTGGAGTCTTATAATAATCTCAGACACAGTCCTGCAAAGGCAGGGTTTGTTATCTACTGCGTTGCAAAAAACCGCCAGAATAAAGGGAGACTGTCAATATATTATTTCTATAGAAAACGTTGTAAAAATTTTATTTCTATGGAAAATTTTATAATTTTTTTTTTCTATAGAAAATTTTATTTTGATAGAAAATTTTTGCAAAAATGTTTTCTATAAAAAGTTTAGTCAAAATTTTATTTCTATAGAAACTTTTGTCGAAATTTTATTTCCATGGAAAATTTTATCAAAATTTCAATTCTGCAGAAAATTTTGGCAACATTTTTCTATTGAAAATTTTCTCAAAAATTTATTTCTATAAAAAGTTTTGTCAAAATTTTATTTCTAAAGAAACTTTTGTCAAAATTTTATTTCTATATAAAATTTTATTTCAATAGAAAATGTTGCCAAAATTTTATTTCTAAAGAAAATGTTGTGAAAATTTAATTTCTATAGAAAATGATTATTTCTATAAAAAAATTTTGTAAACATTTTATTTCTATAGAAAATTTCTGCACAATTTTATTTCTACAGAAAACTTTGTCAACATTTTATTTCTACAGAAAACTTTGTCAAAATTTTGTTTCTATAGAACATTTTGTCAAAATTTTATTGCTATAGAAAATTTTTTCAAATTTTATTTCTATAGAAAATTTTATCAACATTTTATTCCTATAGCACATTTTGTCAAAAATTTATTTCTATAGAAAATTTTGTCAAAATTTTATTTCTATAGAAAATGTTGTCTATAGAAAATGTGGTCAAAATGCTTTTTTAATAGAAAATTTTGTCAAAATTTCATTTCTATAGAAAATTTTGTCAAAATTTTATTTCTATAGACAATTTTGTAAAAGTTTTATTGCTATAGTAAATTTTGTAAAAATTTTATTTCTATAGAAAATGTTGTCAAAAGTTTATTTCTATAGAAAATGTCAAAATTTTATTTCTATCGGAAATTTCTGCAAAATTTTGTTTCTATAGAAAATTTTGTCAAAATTTTATTTCTATGGAAAATTTTTTCAAAATGTTATTTTGATAGAAAATTTTGTCAAAATTTCATTTCTATAGAAAATTTAGTTTACATTTTATTTCTATAGAAAATTTTGTCAAAATTTTATTTCTATAGGAAATTTCTGCAAAATTTTGTTTCTATATATTGTGTCAAAATTTTATTTCTAAAGGAAATTTCTGCAAAATTTTGTTTCTATAGAAAATTTTGTCAAAATTTTATATCTATGCAAAATCTTTGCAAAATTTTATTTCTATAGAAAATTTTGTCAAAACTTTATTTATATAAACAATTTTATCAAAATTTTATTTCTATAGAACATTTTGTCAAAAATTTATTTCTATAGAAAATGTTGTCAAAAATTTATTTCTATAGAAAATTTTGTCAAAATTTTATTTCTATAGAAAATTTTATCAAAATTTTATTCCTATAACACATTTTGTCTTGTTCTATAGGAAATTTCTGCAAAATTTTGTTTCTATATATTGTGTCAAAATTTTATTTCTAAAGGAAATTTCTGCAAAATTTTGTTTCTATAGAAAATTTTGTCAAAATTTTATATCTATGGAAAATCTTTGCAAAATTTTATTACTATAGAAAATTTTGTCAAAACTTTATTTCTATAGAACATTTTGTCAAAAATTTATTTCTATAGAAAATTTTGTCAAAATTTTATTTCTATAGAAAATTTTGTCAAAATTTTATTTCTATAGAAAATGTTGTCAAAATGCTATTTTAATAGAAAATTTTGTCAAAATTTTAATTTCTATAGAAAATTTTGTTAAAATTTTATTTCTATAGAAATATTTTTAAAAGTTTTATTGCTATAGAAATTTTTGTAAAAATTTTATTTCTATAGAAAATGTTGTCAAAATTTATTTTTATAGAAAATTTTTTTAAAATTTTATATCTATAGCAAATGTTGTAAAAATTTTATTTTTATAGAAAATTTTGTCAAAAATGTATTTCTATAGATAATTTTGTCAAAATTTTATTTCTATGGAAAATTTTGGCAAAATTTTATTGCTATAGAAAATTTTGTAAAAATTTTATTTCTGTAGAAAATGTTGTCAAAATTTTATTTCTATAGAAAATGTCAAAATTTTATTTCTATAGAAAATTTTGTCAAAATGTTATTTTGATAGAAAATTTTGCCAAAATTTCATTTCTATAGACAATTTAGTTAAATTTTATTTCTATAGAAAATGTTGTTAAAATTTTATTTCTATAGGAAATTTCTGCAAAATTTTGTTGCTATAGAAAATTTTGTCAAAATTTTATTTCTATAGAAAATCTTTGTAAACTTTTATTTCTATAGAAAATTTTGTCAAAACTTTATTTCTATAAACAATTTTATCAATTTTTTTTCCTCTGTTGGTTAAGCTACACTTGTAGTTTAGTCAATGCATGGCTTTAAGCTGAGATAAAAAAAAAACAACAATAACGATTGAAGAGAAGCCAACAATAACAAACAAAACGAATGAAGATAGAGGAAGCACGCTCAAAAACAAACCCAGCCAAATACATACAAATCGATGATTTGAGTTTGGCAAAGGAAAAGAGATATGCTGGCAAATTTGTTTAGGCAGTAGCCGACTATCAAACCCTTTTTCGGGAGGTTCAAGTGTAGTTCACGTTGGGTTGAGTTAATTACCCGAATTTATTCTGATAATTGGTTGATAGTTTTGCTGCAAGTAGAGGATGCTGATGAGGAATGTGGTAATTCCGAAACAGCTGTACATCCAACCATCTTGCAGTCTATAGGGCTTTGCCCAAATAAATTTGACAAGCATACTTTTCCTCTGTTGGTTAAGCTACACTTGTAGTTTAGTCAATGCATGGCTTTAAGCTCAGATCAAAAAAAAACAACAATAACGATTGAAGAGAAGCCAACAATAACAAACAAAACTAATTTTATCAAAATTTTATTTCTATTGAACATTTTGTCAAAAATTTATTTCTAACGGAAATGTTGTCGAAAATTTATTTCTGTAGAAAATTTTGTCAAAATTTTATTTCTATAGAAAATTTTGTCAAAATTTTGTTTCTCAAGAAAATTTTGTCAAAATTTTATTTCTGTATAAAATTTTATTAAAATTTTATTTGAATGGAAGATTATATCAATTTTGTTTTCTATGGAAAACTGTATAAATTTTATTTCTATAGAAAATTTTGTTAAAATTTTATTTCTATAGAAAATGTTGTCAAAATTTTATTTCTATAGAAAATGTCAAAATTTTATTTCTGTAGAAAATTTTGTCAAAATGTTATTTTAATAGAAAGTTTTGTAAAAATGTTATTTTAATAGAAAATTTTGTAAACATTTTTTTTCTATTGAAAATTTTGTCAAAATGCTATCTTAATAGAAAATGTTGTTAAATTATTATTTCTATAGAAAATTTTGTAAAAATTTTACTGCTATAGAAAATTTTGTAAAAATTTTATTTCTATAGAAAATGTTGTCAAAATTTTATTTCTATAGAAAATGTCAAAATTTTATTTCTATAGAAAATTTTGACCAAATATTATTTTAATAGAAAACTTTGTCAATACGTTTTTTAATAGAAAATTTTGCCAAAATATAATTTCTATTGAAAATTTTGTTAAAATTTTATTTCTATAGAATATTTTGTCAATTTTTTTTTCTATAGGAAATTTCTGCAAAATTTTGTTTCTATAGAAAACATTGTCAAAATTTTATTTCTATAGAAAATCTTTGCAAAATTTTATTTCTATAGAAAATTTTGTCAAATTTTTTTTCTACAGAAAATTTTGTCAAAATTTTATTTCTATAGAAAATGTTGTCAAAATTGTATTTCTATAGCAAATTTTTTAAAAATTTTATTTCTATAGAAAATTTTGTCAAAATTTTATTTCTATAGAAAATTTTGTCAAAGTTTTATTTGAATGGAAAATTTTATCAATTTTTTTTCTATGGAAAACTTTATAAATTTTATTTCTATAGAAAATTTTGTTAAAATTTTATTTCTATAGAAAATTTTGTCAAAATTGTATTTCTGTAGAAAATTTTGTCAAAATTTTATTTCTATAGAAAATTTTGTCCAAATTTTATTTCTATAGAACATTTTATAAAAATTTTGTTTCAATTTGTGTCAATTTTGTTTTCTATAAAAAATTTTGTCAAAATTTTATTTCTATAGAAAATTTCCTCAAAAAGTTATTTCTATAGAAAAATTTTATTTTTAAAGAAAGTTGTGTCAAAATTTTATTTTTAAAGTAACATTTGTCAAAATTTTAGTTCTTTAGAAAATTTTTGCGACTTTAAAGTACGACTGTAATGGGCGGATAAAAATTTTAATGTTCAGTTTTCTAAAGTTATTTTTTGTCTTCAACCACAAAATTTACTTGATTCAATTAATTTTAATTGAAATGTTTTCAACCACTGATATGGTAATATCAAATAAAAATTTATCGATCCAATTAAAAATTTAATTGATCCAATTAAAAATTTTTTGTGATTGATTTTTGTTTCAATTGAATATTTTTTAAAAATCAATTAAGACTTTAATTGGAAAAATTTTCGTGATTATTTTTTCTGTATATCTTTCATATTAAATCAATATTGTTTTCAGTGTAGTTAATAATAGCATCCAGTAGAAATCTCTCCTCACTCAGTTTTCGTTTTGCTACACAATCCATTTGATTATCTATCCTACGACCTCCAAAAACCACAATGGAATATGAGCAACAGCAGCAACATCTCATCATCAGTAATAAAGGGAAGGGGGTGGGACTAAACAATGACTGGTATCTGAAACAGAAACCATTTTCACATCCGATCATCTATCATTTTTGAGGCTAAATGTTGCAAACATTGTTTGCGTTAAAGTAAGTGTCACATTGAATTATAGCCCTTGTATACTAAATAGAGGGCGAATGGATGATAATGGTGAAGAGTTCATTGCATACCATACTAGGGACAATGCATTGAACTAGAGGAAATATTAGACCAGCTCACCAAACCAAAAAAAAACCAAAACAGAAAATATATTGGGAACATTTTCGTAGATTCCGGCGAATGGCAGGGAATTCCATAAAAGATACCAATCAGTTATTGGATTCCATTAATTCTGGCGTATTTAGACGTTAGCAGAACCACAATATTATAAGAATCTCTTAAAGTATTCTCTCTTTGATTGTTGGTAAGCAACAAGAGAGGTGATCGAATCATAGAAACCCTTTCCAGTCTAGCTACCACCTCATCCCTTTATAATTATTCGTTCAATTCGTAGAATTTACGTCTTGGCCAGAAGTAGGCCAAAACTGTAAATTTACCCAAAATACATATGAAACAGAGAGTATGAAAGAAATGCATACTGACACTCATCCTACTCATATAGAGCTCTACTTAACTCTTCCCACATTGATTATCTTTTATGATTATTAGAAAATAGGCCTTACAACCTGACAAGTGTTCTCTTATTCTCAGAGCATAAGGTTATTTCTAATTAACTTGATTGTCTATGGTACAAAATTTAAACTACAACTTTTCTTCAGTATATTTTGTTGTTAATGTATGTTAGTAAGGCAAAGAATTGAAGATAGAGAGAGAGAGAGTTATACAGTTAATGGCGGAGAGGTATCTTTGGTGTTGAGTATATGGATCAATAGAATGTATGCTCTCTCATATCCAATGCTATATATGAGTATATTGATATATACTTTCTCGTGAGTAGGCTTTCTCATTCTCTGGTCTTGATTAATCTCTGGTTTTGATTAATCTATTGGATATGGCTGAAGTCATATAAAATGAATAATCTGCCATATCATCATTTCACATATGAAGCTCCCTAATGTATTCCCCTATTAATAATGTCTGACTATCCATTCGTCTACCGGTGTAATTTGAAATGCAATGACTCTTACATGGCACAAGAAGTGAGTGATGTCTGGGTTAAATACAGGAGTGCAGTAAATGGCTTTAAACGAGCAAATTTCTCAACTCCTTTGGGCATAGGAGGGACAAAGGTTGGAAAAATAAATTCAACATATGACTAATGGCAAGCAACTAATTTTGGAAGAGAGGGAAAAGGAAGAATGAAGATAAAAATGGTAACACTGCATTTACCAAAACCTGTATTATACAGGTTCATTCAAAATACAAGTAGAAATGGGATTTTTCGCAAACAAATATCGTTTAATGAAGATTTAAAATAAAAGTGAAATGTTGGAACTGGGACAGATATTCGAGCTATTTTTTCTAATTCAATTAAATTATATAATTTCTAATAATTAATTCATTTACACCCCCCTCCCACTCCTTTCACCTATTTTTATCCCAAGTAAACTGAGTATCTTAATGTATGCCCTTACTCATCCCTGCCATGCCTGATCATCGTCATAAATTTTTTGTATAGCTTTTGTCACATCATTGTGAACGAGTTGACTTCAACTCCAAAGTGCTTTCATAATAAAATTTGTGTATGATGCGACGATAATAACATGAAATTAAGTTAAAACTTTAACTTAGCATTCATCACAGAGTGAAATGACAACCAAGGCATGGACGACATTATACGAGCTGGCACAGTTGAAAATAGAACCCTTCCAAAGATGTACCGCCTAGCAGTGATATTGTAAGCTTTGCCCTATTATGATGAAATAAAAATCAGATTATCATCAACAGAGAATTATCGTAAAGGACACAGACGCACTCTTAAGCTATCATGATAATGGTAAAGGATTCAGCGAAGGTTAGTTTACTTAAGGTTTTCTAATAGAGGGCCATATTGTAGGCATTGCAAACGCGGTTGCCAAAGTTGGTAGAGTTCTACCACAAATGGTAGATTTTTTACTGTTTGCTAGATTTTATGACAAAAATTTCTATAGAAATAAAATTTTGCGAAAATTTTCTATAGAAATAAAATTTTGTCAAAAATTTCTATAGAAATAAAATTTTGCCAAAATTTTCTATAGAAATAAAATTTTGCAAGAATTTTCTATAGAAATAAAATTGTGTCAAAATTTTCTAAAAAAAAATTGTCACAATTTTCTATAGAAATAAAATGTTGATAAAATTTCTTATTGATATACAATGTTGATACAATTTTCTAAAGAAATAAAATTAAAAAAAATTATAGAAATAAAATAAAGTGCAATTCACTCTTGTTTTATTTAATTACCTGGCCCTGATGAAGATTGACGATGTCAACTCGAAATATTGGCTTCAATAAAATAAAACTCAAATAAAAACAAGTATATACGGCCGTAAGTTCGGCCAGGCCGAAGCTTATGTACCCTCCATCATGGATTGCGTAGAAACTTCTTCTAAACACTGCCATCCACAATCGAATTACTTAAGTTGCGGTAACGCTTGCCGATGGCAAGGTATCTTAAAACCTCCTAACACCATCTTCTAAATTGTATGTCCATACGTGGTATATATTAAATCAAAAAGATCGATCCAATACGTATATAATTCAGTTTGACAAAGTAGACATAAAATTTTGACAAAATTTTCTACAGAAATAAAATTTTTAACAAAATTTTCTATAGAAATAAAATTTTCACAAAATTTTCTATAGAAATAAAAATTTTGACATAATTTTCTATAGAAAGAAAATTTTGACAAAAATTTCTACAGAAATAAAATTTTAACAAAATTTTCTATATAAATAAACTTTTGACAAAATTTTCTATAGAAATAAAATCTTGGTAGATTATTTTTGGCTCGAGTGGCAACCATGATTATGAACCGAATACAATTTGAACAAAATTTTCTATAGAAATAAAATTTTGACAAAATTTTCTATAGAAATAAAATTTTGGTAGATTATTTTTGGCTCTAGTGGCAACTATGATTATGAACCGATATGGACCAATTTTTGTGTGATTGGACCAATTTTGGTATGGTTGTTAGCGACCATATTCTAACACCACGTTCCTAATTTGAACCGGATCGGATGAATTTTGCTCCTCCAAGAGGCTCCGGAGGTCAAATCTGGAGAATGTTTTATATGGGGGATATAAATAATTATGGACCGATATGGACCAATTCTGGCACGGTTGTTAAAGGTCATATACTTAGACCATGTTCCAAATTACAACCGGATTGGATGAAATTTGCTTCTCTTGGAGACTTCGCAAGCCAAATCTGCGGATCGGTTTATATGGGGGCTATATATAATTATGATCCGATGTGGACCAATTTTTGCATGGTTGTTAGAGACCATATACCAATATCATGTACCAAATTTCAGGCATATCGGATGAAATTTGCTTCTCTTTGAGGCTCCGCAACCCAAATCTGGGGATCGGTTTATATGGGCGCTATATATAATTATGGACCGATGTGGACCAATTTTTGCATGGTTGTTAGAGACCATATACCAATACCATGTACCAAATTTCAGCCGGATCGGATGCACTTTGCTTCTCTTTGAGGCTTCGCAAGCCAAATCTGGAGATCGGTTTATATGGGGGCTATATATAATTATGGACCGATGTGGACCAATTTTTGCATGGTTATTAGAGACCATATACCAACATCATGTACCAAATTTCAGCCGAATCGGATGAAATATGCTTCTCTTAGAGGCTTCACAACCCAAATCTGGGGATCGGTTTATATGGGCGCTATATATAATTATTGACCGATGTAGACCAATTTTTTCGCGGTCGTTAGAGACCATATACCAACACCATGTACCAAATTTCAGCCGGATCGGATTAAATATGCTTCTCTTAGAGGCTCCACAAGCCAAATCTGGGGATTAGTTTATGTGGGGGCTATATATAATTAAGGACCGATATGGACCAATTTTTGCATGGTTGTTGGAGACCATATACGAACATCATGTACCAAATTTCAGCCGGATCGGATGAAATTTTCTTCTCTTTGAGGCTCCGCAAACCAAATCTGGGGATCGGTTTATATGGGGGCTATATATAATTATGGACCTATGTGGACCAATTTTTGCATGGTTGTTAGAGACCATATACCAACACCATGTACCAAATGTCAGCCGGTCGGATGAAATTTGCTTCTCTTAGAGGTTCCACAAGCCAAATCTGAGGGTCCCCTTATATGGGGCTATACGTAAAAGTGGTCCGATATGGCCCATTGTCAATAACATCCGACCTACATCGATAACAACTACTTGTGCCAAGTTTCAAGTCGATAGCTTGTTTCGTTCGGAAGTTAGCGTGATTTCAACAGACGGACGGACGGACGGACATGCTTAGATCGACTCCGAATTTCACCACGACCCAGAATATATATACTTTATGGGGTCTTAGATCAATATTTCGATGTGTTACAAACGGAATGACAAAGTTAATATACCCCCATCCTATGATGGAGGGTATAACAAGTAAGGAAAGTCTAAAATCGGGCGGGACCGACTATATTATACCCTTCAGCACTATGTATACCAACATTTTTGATACCATCTTAACACCTTCAAATTCGTTAGGAGCTATATAAAGGTTTTTTTTCCCATATAGAAATATTTATGAACCGATTTTTTTTAAACTTTCACAAAATATCTAGATGCAAAATTTAAATTGGTTAATGACCGCGACGAACCACAATGTTAATAAAAAATATTGTAAATATTTAAATTGCATAAAATTTCGGAAATCTTCATTTACGATTTATAGGTCGATTTAAACGAATTAGAGTATAGGTAAATTTGAATAATTTTTGCGAGTTTTCGACTTAACAGTGACGATTTTACAAGGAACATGTGGGTATTTTGGCCATATTTGTTAAAATCGGAAAAACATAGATATGGGGACTTTGTCTAATTCTGAGCCGATTTTGATAAAATTTGGCACATATTGCTAACATTTTAATTGAACTCTCAGTGCAAAGCATCAAAATGTTCGAAATTAAACTTTGGCCTCCGTAGTCATATGAATCTAAATCGGGCGATTTAGAACCGATAAATCTGAACCGATTTTAACCAAATTTGGCATGTATTGCAAGAATGTTAGTCCTACTGTCTGTGCAAAACTTCTAGTAAATCGGAGTGAAATGTTGACCTTTGGTAGATATATCTAAATCTGAACCAATTTCAATTAAATTTGGCATGTAAAAATGTTATTTCCATTCCCTGTTTACAGTTGTAAGTAAATCGGAGGAAAATTCTGATCTACGGTGGTTATATCTGTAAACCGAACGACAGATATATATGGGAGCTATATCTAAATCTGAACCGATATCAACCAAATTCGGTTTGCATATTTATAATGTTAATTCTACTCCCTGTGCAAAATTTTACGTAACTCGGGGTAAACGTTAGGAGTGTAAATCGGGCGAAAGCTATATATGGGAGCTATATCTATAACTGAACCGATTTCAACCAAATTCGGTCGATTCTACTACATGTGCAAAAATTTACTTAAATCGGAACAAAAGATTGGCGTCTGAAGACATAGGAGTGTAAATCGGGCGAAAGCTATATTTGAGAGCTATATCTGAATCTGAACCGATTTGACTGATATTGTGCAAAATTTGCGAGACCCACAAAATATTCGATTATACGAAATTGGAAGAAGATCGGTAGATAAATACGTCATTTATGACCCGATCGGTTATAAATATATGAAAGCTATATCTAAATCTGGACCGATTTTTTCCAAAATCAATAGGGAATGGGGTCTTTGAGCTGAAAAAGGACCCTATGCCAAATTTGAGGACGATCGGACTTAAACTGCGAGCTAGACTTTGCACAAAAAAATACATCAACAGAGAGATGGAAAGACAGACAGACGGACATCGCTAAACCAACTCAGAACTAAGCCGATCGGTATACTAAAAGATGGGGCTATGACTACTCCTTCTCGGCGTTACATACAAATGCACAAACTTATTATACCCTGTACCACAGTAGTGGTGAAGGGTATAAACATCTGGAGTTTTTTCATTAATGACCTCGAGGCTCGAGCTGAACTAAAAGCAAAAATAGAAATAAAATTTTGACAAAATTTTCTATAGAAATAAAATTTTATTAAAAACTAGCGTAACCCGGCCCGCTTCGCTGCGCCTTCCGAAGCGTATTTGGAGAAAAATTTTGCATTAACTTATTCAACTATATCCTTCGTGCTGAAAACAAATTCGAAAAGATTTGAATTATTTTAAACAAATCGGACTACTTGATTTTTCGTTTATAGGTACAAATACGGCGGGAGAGGGTGTACCTTCTTCTATATTTCTTGTGAATTTTAAGTGTGGTTTGTCAAGGAAAGGTATCCTTCTCCTCAACATATCTGAAAATGAGGCACTCTATTATAACATACAAAGAATTACTGTGTCCCATCCAATAAATCGGAAAAAGCAAAAGTAGTACAAAATTTTACCACATTAGCATTTGCTAAAATGTTGGAAAATGATGCACCCTCTACGTTGGCTGCCAATTTCATGTAAATTTAAGTTCTTTACTAAAAAGAAGTCTGGCAGAAGCCTGTGCAAAAATCATAAAATTATGTACCGAGTTCCCATTTACGGACAACCCTCTACTTTCAATTTAAGAAAACCAAAAAAAAAACGGACAAAACGGACAAAAGGGAACCCTCTCCCCACCTTCGCTCCACTCCGACCTGATATCGGACTATGACGTACCCTATATTAATTTCGCAACTACTCAACGGTACCTATAAATTCTATCGAAGTACATCGACAAAGTTTATTTCAATTTTCCCCTTCCCCAACCAGATGTCGAAAAATCATATACTAATTTAAAAATCATGTATAAATTTAATCACCTCCTCCCACGTTCCCTGTAAATTTCAAGTATATCGAAGATGTTTAAATTTTGCTCTATTATCTTAAAGGGACGTCACTTTCACCGATACGATATCGACAAACACTGTAGTGAATAGCACCCCTAACCTTCCCTGAAAATTCTTGAAACTTTCCTGCAAGTGTGGGGCAAGGAAGGTAGCCTCTTCGTTCATAACCCAATGCCTTTGTAAGTTTCAAGAAAACTTAAGTTTTTTTTGCAGTTTTAGAGGAGGTCGGGGAGGAGACCAAATATCGAAAAGTGATGTAGTGTATTTTTTGTAAACGACCCAGAAAATGTCAAGCAATTTGTAAGCCTAAAGGGGGCGGCCTCTCTTCCGTCCAAATATCACAAAATCAGGTATCAACTATTAATATCGTAACCTCTCCCCAGTCCTCTGTAAATTTCAAGTACCTCGGTAAAGTTTAATTTTTTATCTGTATGTACTTAAGAGAAGCGGATGTCTCCCTATGCCCTTTTATTTTTATTAAAAAATCAGGAACCTGATATAAATTTCATAACCTGACCCATTTTTTCCGTAAAATTTCAGTCGGGGGAGTTTAGTTTTGTTTCCACTGTACTTAAAAAAAAACAGTCGGGCAAAGGGGTGGTCCCCCTCTCCGACCAAATAATGTAGCGGATTTTTGTCTAGATGCCAACCCCAACATTCAATGAAAATTTCAAGCAAATCGCATAATTTTGTTCCAAGTTTCAAAAAGTAGGGCAAGGGGGAGGTCCCTTCTCCGTCTACATATGAAATCATCAGGTACCCCCTATTAATTCTATAACCGCACCGCATGTTCTCTGTAAATCTCAGATAATTTAGAGAATTTTAGTTTTTTCACTGTACTTTAAAAAAAAGTCGAACAATGGGGAGGTCCCCTTCCGCCACCAAATATTGAAATAAAAAGTAGCGGATCTTTGTCTAGGTGCCAACCCCAATCTTCAATGAAAATTTCAAGCAAATCGGTCAACTTTGGTCTAATTTTCAAAAAGTCGGACAAAGGGGAGGTTCCTCTCCGCGACCATATGTCAAAAAATGAGGTACCCTATTTTCAGCACATGAGTGCCCCCCACGATCTCTGAAAGTTTCAAGTAAATCGGTTCAGCCGTTTTCGCGCCAACCCGGAACATACAAATAAACAAACAAACAAATAAACAAACATAATTTGAATTTTATATATATATATATATATATATATATATATATATATATATATATATATATATATATATATATATATATATATATATATATATATATATATATATATATATATATATATATATATATATATATATATATATATATATATATATATATATATATATATATATATATATATATATATATATATATATATATATATATATATATATATATATATATATATATATATATATATGTGTGTGTGGGAGCTATATCTAAATCTGAACCGATTTCTTCTAAAATTACTAGGAATCTATTCTGAGCCAAAACACATACTTGTGCCAAATTTGAAGCTGATTGGACTAAAACTGCGACCTAGACTTTGATTACAAAAATGTGTTCACGCACAGACGGACATGGCTAATTTTGGAAAAATCCTGGTCCAAAAGAAAAACTCATTGTGCAACGATGGCCTTAAGTCAAATGCGGCTCCATGAAATAACTCCCCAAAATGAAATAAGTCCCCAATTTCCTCTACAGAGAACAAAAACAACGATATTTAGGGATTTATTTCATATTTTGGGGACCTATTTCATTCCAATTGTCATAGTGAAATAATTCCCCAATATGGCAAATGGAAGGCTAATATGTTATAATAGTATATTGAGGCATTTTTGGAAAGCCGTATAAACTACAAAAGATCCCGACGGTATGCCATGTTTCGCCTACCAGAAATGAAACCTTATTAAGAAATATATGGAGAAAAGAATAAAATGTTATCTGCTTAAATTGATTATAATCCAATATAATGAAACTACAAAGAAGTGGACGATATACAATTCGGTGAATGCAAAAGCAAAAGATTTTTTAGTTTTTGGAACGTGTGCGAAACAGAAATTCAAAAATTCGCGCGTAGGGATGTTTTGCAGTACATACGTGCTATCAAAAATGGTGCAATCTATTACCATTAAATGTTATTGTTATATTTATAAATTTGTAGCGAATGTCACATGAGACTCCTGGCTGATATCATATCAAAGGAATTGGACAGGTACGATTGTCCACATTGCCGTACTTCAGTCAAGAATTATTTACAATTATATACCCAAATGGGTTAGAAGTTGAAATTGATATGAACAAAAATGAAGAAATAATGTATTTAATTCATAAATGTATTTAATTCATAATGGGGATATATTTCATTTTGCGATTTAGGGATTTATTTAATTTTTTGGGGTATAATTTCATCAAATATTTTGGGGATTTCCTTCATAATGAAATGAGTGCTCAATTTTGGGAACTTGTTTCATTTTTCATTTTGGGGAGTTATTTCATGAGGACTTATTTCATGGAGCCATCAAAGGCCTTTATCACATGCAATAGACCCCCTTGAAAATCATCACTTATTTTTTGTTTAGGGTCGTAGTAAAAAGCTTTTTAAGTTGATGCTGAAGTTAATGTTGATCCTAGAGTTGACTGATGCTTACCGGGCATTTTGTTGTTTTTGTTTTCCACTTCCTACATTGAGTCTTGGAATCACCATGATTATCTCTGGCGATGGTGGTGGTGGGTTGTTACTGTCGTCATTGTATTTTAATGACATAAAACGTTTCGGAAAATTATGATGTGATTATTAAAAATGGATGTTGGTCTTGGATGATGGTCTTTCAGGCGAGCATAGTGTCCCCATATTTCATCATTGGTTCCAGTATGAATGGTGGAGCTGTGAAAGATGTAACTAAAATTTAATTATCCCAAGGAATTAATGTTCAACAAAGCGTCACAATGAATTAAATGATATAAACAAATTATATGTGATATGGAATTACAATAAACAATGTGTTTTTCGTTGTATTTTTTAGCTTTTGTTTTCATTTTTATTAAGAGAATAACAAGGAATTGTTATGTTCTAAAAGTTTATTGTTTTACCGATTAACTTTATTAGCAAATAAATGAAGGCTGATGATAATTAATTTTATACAAATAGTGTATATTTTGGAGCGTAGGAGATGGTGAATGTAATAATTTGAGCATAGTATTTGTACCATATGCAATTAAAAAAGAAAAACATCCCTAGTTTCTGCTACGTATTTGTGTATTTGGATATGAAGCACCCAAAGGAGAAAAAACATTAATTTATTCCTAAAAAAAAGGTCGATGAAAAATCAAAGAAAAACTAATAAAAGCTAATGGCTACTTAAATCCGAATGCCCTTAAATTTAGTAATGACACGTTTGGTTTAATCTTTTTTTGTCATCGTACCATGGCTTTAAAATTTCAAGGAAATAAATCTCATTAAACTACTCAAGTTTATAGAAGAAAACTCCGAATGTGGAGATAATACGCCAATTTGCTTTGACTGCTATTGCAATCGCCCACACATGGTAATGCAGGGACTTTTTCTGCCAAATAGTCCTCTTGCAACAACCACATATCTCTATATGGCATCCCTATTGTGGTAGACACATATATAAAAGTTAATATAGAGTAATTTTTAGAGTAAAACATAAAATCACTCACCACACACACACACTCCCTCTCTATTCTCCCCCCTATCCACCCCCCCCCCCATTTGCCATCATTTATTTATACCTAATACAATCCTCTTACTGCAATTATTTTAATTCATTCTCTTGTTCACAATCAATGTTCTCCCAATGACTCTCAAAGTTACTTTCTTATGACAGCATAACAAAAGACCAATACAAAAACAACAAACACATAGCCAACCCAATAACCCTATAACTAATGCAAAAACCTCAGGACAACCAGAATCACTTAGAAATTTAATGCGTGCAATAAAAAAATATATTGATCTAATATTGCAACCAATATTAACCCTCTAATGCCCAATCCCGCCTTTAGGCGGTCTACTATAAAACGGGACGGTTATAATGAAACACACTTAACCCTTTCCGACCTATAGCCGATCCACGTGATAGATTTTCCTAAATTTTTGAATTCTGTTATTTATGTGTACATAGAACATTTTAAATTATTAAGTTTGTTCAGTTTGATCCTGTATCCTGTTTTTTAGGATACGCTCAATTGTTGCAGTCCGGTAAATTCCGGTAAAAGGCCGGACGTAAAAATATCAAAAAACACAAAATAGTCACGATGTTACTGTTTGCATACAATATTTAATATGTTTTCCTATTGAAAACACTTGTTTGATTAAATATTCCACAATTTAAATAATTTTAATTTATTTGCAAACTTACCTCTTCCACTTATTTATACAAATGCGCAAAGTACACTGCTGAAACTACAAAATTAATATGAAAAACAAATATTTATAACGGTTCTTCACATTTTTAGACAAAGAGAGAGCATACACAATTATTTTTTTGCCGCTCTTATCGCAGTACGTCATATATTAAAGAAATTATAGAGACTTAAACTTACCCGCACAATTGTGCGTACACGGTCGGAAAGGGTTAAAGACAACAAAAAATGCGTAAAATAAGAGCAAAACTTAGTCAAAACTCTACAAGAGACTTTGCAGAATACACTGAATTTTACCGTATTGATTTTGCTTCTTTCGTTCTCTGGCTTTTGTGTCGTAAACCTAGACTATTTAATCAGATAGCAGAAAAAATGAGGCATTAGAGGGTTAAGGAAAAAATCTGTAAAATAGAGACATTTTAATTAAATTTAACCGATGCACGCAAATTTCAATTTGCGTGCATCGGTTCAAGTCGTATGGTGTTGAAGTAGGACAAATTTTCCTTAAAATAAAGAAAAATGTTTTTGATTTTAAAATAAAAAAATCTTTAAATTAACTGACCTGTTGCATCATTGGATTAAAGTTAATAAAAGTTTAACATATAGACTAAGACTAACTATGAGTATTTTGAATCTGACTAAGATTAACTATGAGGATTTTGAATCTGACTAAGACTAACTATGTGGATTTTGAATCTTTGATTTAACGTTTCTATACCCTCTACCATAGCTTGGGGGGTATACTAATTTTGTTATTCTGTTTGTAACACATCGAAATATTGGTCTCAGTCGTGCAATTATGAGTCGAGCTAACGATGTCGGTCCTTCCATTCGCTAACTTCCGAACGAAACAAGCTATCAACCTGAAACTCAGCACAAGTAACATATTGACGTAGGTTGAACGGCAAATGAACATATTTCTATATAGCTCCCATATAAACAGACCCCAAGATTTGGCTTGTGAAGCCTGTGAAAAAGAAGCAGATTTCATCCGATCCGGATGAAACTTGGTACGTGGTGTTGATATATGGCCTTTAACAACTATGCAAAAATTGGTTCATATCGGTTCATAATTACCCAGCAAAAAAAGTTGGAAGTTGTTCCACAAACATTTCTTTTAAAACCCATCCCAGAATCCCCCATCGACTTTTTTCAATTTCCGATGCAGTCCTTTTAGACAAGTCCACAAACATTGCTTCTAAAGCGCATAGTGGGATCTCCCAATGATTTTTTTCCACTCCCGATGCAGTCCTTTTGGACAAGTCCACAAACATTACTTCTAAAGCGCATCTTGGGGTCCCCCAATGAATTTTTTCTACTTCCGATGCAGTTGTTGTGGACAAGTATTAGAAAGTACGCAATCAGGCTATTTTAAGTACAAATTTTGGACACTTAAATTTTACAAAAAAAAGAAAATTAATACAAAAAATAGAAAATTAATACAAAAGTAAAAAAAATAATAATAAACAAGTATATACGGCCGTAAGTTCGGCCAGGCCGAAGCTTATGTACCCTCCAACATGGATTGCGTAGAAACTTCTTCTAAACACTGCCATCCACAATCGAATTACTTAAGTTGCGGTAACGCTTGCCGATGGCAAGGTATCTTAAAACCTCCTAACACCATCTTCTAAATTGTATGTAAGTCCATACGTGGTATATATTAAATAAAAAAAGATCGATCCAATTCGTATATAATTCAGTTTGACAAAGTAGACATAAAATTTTGACAAAATTTTCTACAGAAATAAAATTTTAACAAAATTTTCTATAGAAATAAAATTTTCACAAAATTTTCTATAGAAATAAAAATTTTGACAAAATTTTCTATAGAAAGAAAAATTTGACAAAAATTTCTACAGAAATAAAATTTTAACAAAATTTTCTATAGAAATAAACTTTTGACAAAATTTTCTATATAAATAAAATTTTGGTAGATTATTTTTGGATCTAGTGGCAACCATGATTATGAACCGATATGGACCAATTTTTGTGTGATTGGACCAATTTTGGTATGGTTGTTAGCGACCATATACTAACACCACGTTCCTAATTTGAACCGGATCGGATGAATTTTTCTCCTCCAAGAGGCTCCGGAGGTCAAATCTGGAGAACGTTTTATATTGGGGCTATATAATTATGGACCGATATGGACCAATTCTAGCACGGTTGTTAAAGATCATATACTAACACCATGTTCAAAATTACAACCGGATTGGATGAAATTTGCTTCTCTTGGAGACTTCGCAAGCCAAATCTGGGAATCGGCTTATATGGGGCCTATATATATAATTATGAACCGATGTGGACCAATTTTTGCATGGTTATTAGAGACCATATAACAATATCATGTACCAAATTTCAGGCGGATCGGATGAAATTTGCTTCTCTTTGAGGCTCCGCAACCCAAATCTGGGGATCGGTTTATATGGGCGCTATATATAATTATGGACCGATGTGGACCAATTTTTGCACAGTTGTCAGGGACCATATACCAATACCATGTACCAAATTTCAGCCGGATCGGATGCAATTTGCTTCTCTTTGAGGATTCGCAAGCCAAATCTGGAGATCGGTTTATATGGGGTCTATATATAATTATGGACCGATGTGGACCAATTTTGACATGGTTATTAGAGACCATATACCAACATCATGTACCAAATTTCAGCCGGATCGGATGAAATTTGCTTCTCTTTGAGGCTCCGCAAACCAAATCTGTGGAGCGGTTTATATGGGGGCTATATATAATTATGGACCGATGTGGACCAATTTTTGCATGATTGTTAGAGACCATATACCAACACCATGTACCAAATTTCAGCCGGATCGGATGAAATTTGCTTCTGTTAGAGGCTCCACAAGCCAAATCTGAGGGTCCCTTTATATGGGGGCTATACGTAAAAGTGGACCGATATGGCACATTTTCAATACCATCCAACCTACATCGATAACAACTACTTGTGCCAAGTTTCAAGTCGATAGCTTGTTTCGTTCGGAAGTTAGCGTGATTTCAACAGACGGACGGACGGACGGACGGACGGACGGACGGACATGCTTAGATCGACTCAGAATTTCACCACGACCCAGAATATATATACTTTATGGGGTCTTAGAGCAATATTTCGATGTGTTACAAACGGAATGACAAATTTAAATAACCCCATCCTATGATGGAGGGTATAAAAAAACCTACCAATTTTGGTAGAATTCTACCAACTTTGTTAACCGTGGTATGAATCGTATATCATGCTTACACCCTCCATACCATATTTTACCACTCTCACACTACATCATCTCCTTCACATAGCCTTAGTTATTTTTGCTATTATTGATCCTAACTAACTAATAATTATGTCACTCTTTTACACTCTCACATTTCCAATTCTCGCACCTACATTCTTACCTTCACTTAGCTTTAGTTATAGCTAAAGCTAATTAAATTGTAATTCCGTTACTATGGATCCCAACTTACTAGCACTTATGGTATATATTAGTGTAGATCCGCACTCACTAATACCATTACGTTTTTTTTTTTGTTTTGTATATTGCTATTAATCAATATTCTTTTTTTTAGGAACGTTTCTCTTGGATGAGGGTAAAATTAATTTTTCTCCCAAAGACTCTTTGATGTTTGCCCAAAAATTTTTGAAAATTGCCATTGTTTCCTTCAATACAGCAAAACTTAATTTTCCCCAATGAAATTACCAATTTCGTGTTAGCCATGATGCATCTTTGAACAATGTCTGCAATGTGCCAAAACTACTGCATGTGTATGCTGACAAGAATGCATACTGCATGCGAACAATTGTCGCTGAACAATAGCATGCTTGATTGTGGCAACAATTGAACCATGGTGGGTATTATAGGTGACAATAGGATGGTTAGTGGGTTTAGTGAATTTTATGGCGATTTCGATTGGTAAAAAAGGTGCAACATCCTGGAAATTGTTTGCAAAATATGAAGGGCACTGTTATAGCTTTTGGGGCCTGTATCCCTCACAATATTATGAATTAACAATAATTTTGGAATGACACTATCATTTGAGTGAAAATATAATGACGAGAAAAAGTAGTGTAACACCAAGGCAACATATTTTTTGCGAAACGAAAACGCCCTTAGAAAAATGATTTGAAGTGGCCAGAATAAAGCTTCCACTATGGATATAATTCTTTGGTAAAGAATACCTTTAACATGAGACATGCATTTTGGCGAGACTAAAATCTTCATTCTATAAAGCAGACGTATTCAACTCATTCAAAACCCCGCATTTATAAATACATATGTAAGAAATTAATTTTTTCCCCTCGCAAACGACAATTTTTTCTCAGAGTATTTTTCTACGTAATCCATATATCTGCGAATATCAATGCCACCGCACAGTGGTCTAAGGCGTTTAGATATATACAGATTTTGAACAACAAACAGAAAATATGGACATAACATCTCTTTAGCATATTTAGGATCTTTATGTATGGGAAGCATAGAGAGAGACTATGCAAGAGAGGGACTATGAAATTAATGGTGCTGGAATTTGATAGGTGTGTTGGGTATAGGGATCGATATAATGGTAGAAATCTCTCTCTCTCTCTCATATTCAATACAATATTGTGATATTGTCTGAGTACACTTCTCTGGTGAAGAGTATAGAAACCAAATGCAATTAATTCGTTTCACCATTAAGTACTGCCTTTCGGATGACTCTGTTGTCCACTTAGATATGATGTCATGGATATCTCTTTAATTTCTACGGTGGCATATGCATGTATTGATGGTCATTGGCATATGTAAATAAGATGTTCGAAATTGTCAATTGCATTGATTGTGAATGGTTTGTTGGTTGATGATACCAAAAGGATATTTCACAAGGATATATCTACTCGATGGCATTCATTGTTTTGGCCATGACCATACACTTTGGTTGCCAAGAATGTTGAATGTAGTAGCATTGTTTACATCAATAACTCAATTGTTGTTCTTTGTAACTTCAGATCGTATTGATTACTAATGGGTGGCAAAGGAATGAATGCACTTAGTGGTTCCGTCTGGACTATAAATGCAAATGGGGAATTCTTATCATTTTCCCTATACCAATCCACAATGCACAATGTAATAGAAGCCAAATTTGAAGGTTATTAAGTTGGTGCATTTGGATGTTGAATAATGTGGATATGCGGAATTGTGTATCCTCAATCCGATGAGGGAGATTGAGATCTGAAGTTTTATGTGGTCACTGTAAGGTAGAAATGAAGCGATGAGCCATTCCTGGTTGACATAGGCTAAGCAATTCTTGATTGACATACGCTAAAAGCGATGATGTTGAGTCCTGTTGGAATGTTCATGGTCTGCGCCGACGATCGATCGTTACGGCGTTCAACTGCTTTATCATCGGCGGTCTTTGAGTTAACACATGAGTGAGAGAAAATTTTGTCAAAATTTTATTTCTAAAAAAAATTTTGTTAAAATTTTATTTCTATAGAAAATTTTGGCTAAATTTTATTTCTATAAAAAATTTCGGCAAAATTTTATTTCTATAGAAAGTTTTGGCAAAATTTCAAAATTTGGTAAACATTTTTATATCTATAAAAAATTTTGTTCAAAATTTTATTTGTATAGAGAAATTTGTCAAAATTTTTAATTCTGTAGAAAATTTTGACAACATATTATTTAAAAAAAAAAAATCACAATTTCATTTCTGTAGAAAATTTTGTCAAAATTTTATTTCTATAGAAAATTTTGTAAAAAATTGTATGTCTATCAAAAATTGTGTCAAAATTTTGTTTCTATAAAAACTTTTGTCAAAATATTATTTCTATAGAAAATTTTGTCAAAATTTTATTTCTATAAAAATTTTTGTCAAAATTTTATTTCTATGGAAATTTTTTTAAATTTTTTGGTTTTTATAGAAAGTTTTGTCAAATTTTTATTGACAAATAGAATTTTGTCATAATTTTATTTCTATAGAAAATTTAGTCAAAATTTAATTTCTATCAAAAATTTTGTAAAAACTTTATTTCTATAGAAAATTTTGTCAAAATTTTATTCCTATAAAAATTTTTGTCAAAATGTTATTTCTATAAAAAATTTTGTCAAAATGTTATTTCTATAAAAAATTATGTCAAAATTTTATTTCTATAGAAAATTTTGTCAAAATTTTATTTCTATAAAATTTTGTCAAAGTTCTATTTCTATAGAAAATTTTGTCAAAACTTCACATTATATACAATTTTTTTCCATAGAAAATTTTGTTAAAACTCCAAATTAAATAACATTTTTTTCTATAGAAAATTTTGTCAAAATTTCATTTCTATAGAAAATTTTGTCAATATTTTATTTCTATAGAAAATTTTGTCAAAAATTTATTTCTATAGCAAATTTAGTCAAAACTTTGTCAACATTTTATTTCTATCAACATTTTATTTCTATAGAAAAGTTTGTCAAAATTTTATTTCTATAGAAAATTTTGCGAAGATTGTTATTTCTATAGAAAATTTGTCAACATTTTTATTTCTATAGAAAATTTTGTTCAAAATTTTATTTGTATAGAGAATTTTGTCAAAATTTTTATTTCTGTAGAAAATTTTGACAACATTTTATTAAAAAAAATTTTTTCACAATTACGTTTTTATAGAAAATTTTGTCAAATTTTTATTTCTATCGAAAATGGTGTCAACATTTTATTTCTATCGAAAATTTTGTCAAAATGTCATTTCTGTAGAAAATTTTGTCAAAATTTTATTTCTATAGAAAATTTTGTCAAAATTTTATGTCTATAAAAAATTTTGTCAAAATTTTATTTCTATAGAAAATTTTGTCAATATTTTATTTCTATAAAAATGTTTGTCAAAATTTTATTTCTATAGAAAATTTTGTCAATTTTTTCATTTATAGAGAAAATTTTGTCAAAATTTTTTTTACAAATAGAATTTCGTAATTTTATTTCTATAGAAAATTTTGTGAAAATTTCATTTCTATCGAAAATTTTGTAAAAAGTTTATTTCTATAGAAAATTTTGTCAACATTTTGTTTCTATAAAAAAAATTTGTCAAAGTTTTATTTCTATAAAAAAATTTTGTCAAAATTTTATTTCTATACAAAATGTTGTCAAAATTTTATTTCTATAGAAAATTTTGTCATAATTTTATGTCTATAGAAAATTTTCTCAAAATTTTATTTCTATAGAAAATTTTATAAAAATTGTATTTATATAGAAAAATATTTCATCATCATTAAGTGATAGTCACCTTCGCCTTAACCCAACCTATGGTCAGTGAGTGTCTCTATATTTCCAATTCTCCCTCCTATTCCTGCACATCTATTCGCAAGCAAATTTTCCGATCACATCTCTGGATAATGTTAAATTGACTGCTTTAGTTTGGCATAGTTGAAGTGTTACTTTACAATCTTAGCCGTTGTCTAAGTTCTTTATGTCGATTTTCTTTTCTTTTTATCATCCTTGCGAAAGGACATTCTGTCTACTAGGGTTACTCTATTCAATGTTGTGCATAAAGGACATATTGAGTTAATTTAATAAATCTTCAACAGTCGAATAAGCTTGAAATTAATGACGGAATAAATGTGTTGGAATTGCCAATTGCCAAATGGTATGGATGAATTTCTTCTCCACAAGGGGGTCATGGATGAGTAAAAACTTAAAATTTGCAAAGAGGTTACAGCCCAATTGCCTAGGGGTAGGTACAATGAAAAACAATTCCTGGTAAATTGGTGTCAGTTTAAAGTTAGCTTTTTGGGAAGAATGTATGTTGACATTGTCCAGTGGCAAGTAATTATTATGGAAGGAATTCTTTTTTGGCAATGTTTTACGAAAAATCCGTGGAAATTTTCTTGGGAAATTTACAATATAGAAAATGATTTGTTTTAAAGATGAATTCACAATTAATGATTAAATCTTTTATAGTAGAGTTTTTGCTTACAAAAAAAATTAGTCATCATGGTGTTTGGCAACAATAGCAGTATCAGTATAAAAATTTTGGGTGCGTCACGGTAGACACCTTTGATGGAATTCTACAAAAAAGGTACATTTTTTACTGTTTAGTAGATAAGTACAATTTTTGTTGGTGTGGTGGTTTTTTCAAATTATTCCACTCCAACTAGGAGGTAATTCACTTATTTTTCGTAGAAATAAAATTTTGCTACATTTTTCTAGAGAAATAATATTTTCACAAAATTTTCTATAGAAATAAAATTTTGACAAAATTTCCTATAGAAATAAATTAAATGGATCAACAAATTTAGTGAATCAAGACAATAAAATATTTGTTTATTGTATTATTTGAAATGTGTAAAAATATCGTTCACCTTTTTTAAATATTATTTAAAGTAAAATATTTCTCTCATACTTCAAATATCAAATCTGTCTCCGCATCACCAGAGACTTTAAATATTGATTTTTGTATTATTTAACATTTTTTTAGGCCATTGACTTCGCTCCATTTGTTATGAGCTGCTTTTGTTATGCTTTGTCTTTTAGGCTATTATGATAATTTTATTTATGAATTCAGTTTGAACAAAAACCAAAAAACAAAAAAAAAAAATACAGATAATGAATATTTTTATCTGGCTTAGTTTGCCATCCTTCAGAAGTGGTTCATCGGCTACGAATGAATGCCATTCAATGTTAAAAATACCTGCCAGCCAGCCAGCCAGTCATCCAGCAAGGCAGTCAACCATTCAGGCAAATAGAGACTAGAGAAGAGAATTTCCCATCACTGCCACTTGTTCTAGCTAAAGTTCTATTGACTTTTCAAGTGATAATCCACTTGTCATTGATTTTATGCTAAAGAGATGTACAAAAAAAAACAACAACAAACAATATAAGACAAGGACAAGAATTCTTATCTAATAAAATGGGAGACATGGGAAATTATGGTGTGAGTGAGGGAGCAAGAAGAAGAGAGAACACACAAAAAGAGAAGCTTGCACAAATTACAGAAATCTGTTAGTAATCCCACCATTTGTGATAAGTATCATCATCATCAGCATAGTCATCCGAATTGTCTTCCATTTCAATAGAAGCATATTTTTTCGTTTCGTTTTGTTTTGTTTTGTTTTGTTTTTTTTTTTTCAGCAGATTATAATTTTGTATTGTTGTTATTGCTGATAATTTTACAGCAACAAAACAACGTCTTTTTCAGTTGCTTTCCTTAGATATGGCGATGATGCAGATGATAGAATTTGTGCATCGATATCATTGTTATTAATATTGTAAATGCCAAAACGATTGAAATATTTTAATAAAAATTATTTGTAGATAGTACTTCAGAAAACTAAAAATGTTCATTTTTTGGTGTGCTCGTTATTTGCAAATTATTTCGTTCGAAACTTTTATAATGAGAAGTCAAATTATTAAATATCAAAAAATTGAGTAAAGGGTCAAAGTTTATTTATTTAATACCAAGTATTCGTGCGAATTAAAGAGATATCGTTTTATATAAGGCTGTGTAATCACGGTTGCCTTAGAATTCTACCAAAAATTTTATAGAAATTTTATTTTCTTGAAAAAAAAATGCTCAAACAATTTTCTGTAGAAATACAACCTTAACAAAATTTTCCAAAGAATTCAAATCATGGCAAAATTTTCTCTAGATATTTTTGAAAAATTTCCTCTATAGAAATTAAGTTTTGAAAAAATTCCTCTATAGAAATTAAATTCTAACAAACTTTTCTATGGAAATAAAATTTTCTATAGAAATAAAAACCGTGCATTGACCAAAGTACAAGTGTAGCTTAACCAACAGATGAAAATAATGTTTGTCAAATTTATTTGGGCAAAGCCCTTAAAAATAAAATTTTAACAAAATTTTCCATAGGATTAAAATTATGAGGAATTTTTTTACAGAAATAAAGCTGTAACAAAATTTTTTAAAGGAATACATTTTTGACAAAATTTTCTATAGAAATAAAATTTTGAAAAAAATTTCTATAGCAATAAAATTTTGAAAAATTTTTCTATAGCAATAAAATTTTGAAAAATTTTTCGATTGAAATAAAATTTTGACAAAATATCTCTATAGACTAGAGGTGTGAGCGTGACATGCGTGAATCACGTGAGTCGTGAACAAAATCTAAAGCAACTTTCGTGAATGTGCATAAGTGGGACTAAAATAAATATGTCGTGTGTGAGCGTACATGAGAAACAAAATCAGTTCGTGAATGTGCGTGAATAAAATTTCAGCAAAACCACGCTCACGAAAAAAAATCAAGATTTAATTCATACTCGTATATTAACTGAAATTACCCAGCAAAAAAATTTGGAAGTTCTTCCAAAGGCACAACTTTAAAAGCACTTCGGGAAGATGCACTCCCAATGATGTTCTTTATTTTAACTCCCCAGGAAGTTCTTTTAATTCAATTTTTGATAACTTTGTTTTTTCATACTTTTAATGGGTAATTTTAACTTTTTTGTTTCAAATAGGTTAAAAACAGAGTAAGAATTCATAAAATGGTACAAATCATTTAAATTTTGTCGAAAAAAATGCTAAATCCAATCTGAAAAAATTGTGATTTTTTAGAAAAATTTGAGTTCAAGCGTTAGAATCCATTAAAAATTATAAAAACTATTTATTAGACAAAATATCACAGAATTTTTTAATTTACATCCAAAACGTTGAATTCGGATAACACCTAAAGAAGTGATGCAAATTCAGTGCAACGGCTGTTGAAATGGAGGACTTCCGTCCTATGACAAGCCCATGTTAAATTCATCGCTTCTGCGTCAATTTTGCACCACTTCCGGATCCAAAAGGAACATTTTCATTACTTTTTTGGTGACGCTTTTTTTGCTGGGTAATTTAGCTCTCGAATTATATTATACTTTTGAATTTTGTTACCTTTGCTAATTTCCGTTTGGAAAATGTCGTTAATCTCGTGAATTTGTCGGGAATCACGTTAATTCTCGTGAATCATGCGTGAGCGTTAGTCTTTTGTGCGTGAGTGGGATTGGCTATTACACGTATCGTGCTTGAGAGTGCGTGAATAAACATTTTGCTTCGTGAATGTGCGTGAGTGTGAATGAAATTTCACTCATGAGCACACCTCTACTATACGAGGGCAGTTCGGAAACTTCGTAGCCTAGCACAAAAAGGTTTATCGGGACAAGAAATTCATAATGATATGGTGAATGTGTTAGGTGAAAGGGCTCCTTCATATGCAACAGTAAAAAAATTGGGTTGCTGAATTTAAACGTGGTCGTACTAGGATTGAAGATGAACCACGTAGTGGACGTCCAAAAACAGAAACAACAACAGAAATTGTAGCCAAAGTGCGTGATATGGTATTAAATGATCGACGAATAAAAGTACGTGAAATTGCTAATATCATGGGCATCTGAAATGATCGAGTCCATTTAATTTCGCATGAAGAACTACAGATGAAAAAGCTTTCTGCAAGATGGGCGCCGCATTTGTTAACAGTCGATCAAAAAGCATAAGAATGAACATTTTTCAAGCTAGTTTGGATCGTTTTAAGCGAAATAAAATTGATTTTAAGCGTCGTTTCCTAACATGGATCCACAAAACAAAAGAACAATCCAAACAATGGACTGAAGCTGGAGGAAGTGCCCCAAAGAAGGCCAAAACAATTCAATCGGCTGGTAAGGTCATGGCCACGTTTTTTGGGACTTCAAAGGTATTTTATTGATTGACTATCTGCAAAAGGGTAAAATAATAAATTCAGAGTACTATTGCAACCTTTTGGATAAATTAAATGTACTAATACGAGAAAAACGTCTTGGCTTACAACACAAAAAAATAACTTTCATCAAGACAAAATATTTTTGAAAAACTAACTATTCTCTTTCATTGATAGGCTAAGAAGTTTCCGAGTTTGACAAAATTTTCTATAGTAATACATTTTCTATAGTAATAAAATTTTGCAAAAAATTTTTATAGAAGTAAAATTTTACAAAAATTTTATATAGAATAAAATTTAAAAAAAAATTGTATAGCAATAAAATGGGGACAAAATTTTCTATAGGAATAAAATAAAATTTTAATAAAATTTTCTATAAAAATTAAATTTGGCAAAATGTTCTAAAATTTTGACAAAATTTACCCTAAACCACACTTGCTGAATTAGTAAACATCAGCATTTGTGGGGTAACATTGATATAGGTATGGGAGATAAACCGCAGTTGCATATTCAAGAAAATTAATTAATTAATTTTTGGTAATCTTCAAATGTTGTTAGATTTTTTTGGCACGAGTGGTAAATGTTGTTCAAGGTCAAGCCTTGCCAGCTTCTAATTTCCTCCTCTAGAGCCACCAAAATGTAAAAATTATTACAAATTGTGTTGAGTGAAAATATATATGGGGAATTTCCACTACTTCTAGCAAAACTGGCTGTAGTTAATATTGCGCCTACGGAGTTAGTATGCACTAATATTGAGTCAATTATTAAAAAAGAGAAAATCGTTCAACTAGTGTGGGTAATAAATCCAAATTTGTAAAAATCGAGCAATATTGTTATGTAAGAGCTACAAATATGTATTAATACGATCGGCCAGTACATCAAAATTTGAAATTTTAGTAACATTGGTTAATAAATAAGAGTAATATGGCCAAATTTGGGAAAATCGAGCGATGCATATATATGGAAGCTATATCTAAATCTGAACCAATTTGCATAATATTTTGCGGGTTTGAGTAATACCACAAAAGGTTACCTTGCGCAAGATTTGAGTAAGATCAGTTAAGAAATGAGGCCTGTATGGTCAAACATAAAGTTATAAGGGCGAATTTTTCAAAATCGGGCGAAACATATATGGGAGCTATATCTAAATCTGAACCGATTTCGATGAAATTTAGCACATATATTTAGTACTATAGAGGACTGGCTCTGGCCAACATTGAGTAAGATCGGTTTATAAATAAGGGTTTTATGGCCAAATTTGGGAAAATCGGGCTATATATATATATATATGGGAGCTATATCTAAATTTGATCTGATTTCTTCCAAATTCAATAGCGTTCGTCCTTGTGCCCAAAAAACTCCCTGTACTAAATTTCATCAAAATCGGTTAATAATTGCGACCGGAATCCTGCGAACAACAAATACATGGACAGACGGACACCAAGCGCTAGATCGACTCAGGAGGTGATTCTGAGTCGATCGTTATATATTTTATGGTGTCTAAAATCAATATTTCTGGTAGGCACATTTTTTGGCATATCAAACTTATTATACCCTGACACCTATGTGGTTTAGGGTATAAAAAAAATTTGCCAAAATTTTCTATAGAAAGAAAATTGTGACAAAATATTCTCAATAGAAATGAAATTGTGACAAAAATTTCTATAGAAATACAATTTTCTATTAAACTAAAATTTTGACAAAATTTTCATAGGATTAAAACTTTGACAAAATGTCTCCATTGAAATAAAATTTTGACAAAATTTTCTATAGAAATACAATTTTGCAAAAATTTTCTATTAAAATAAAATTTTGACAAAATTGTCATAGGATTAACATTTTTACAAAATTTTCTATAGAAATACAATTTGGCAAAATTTTTCTAAAGAAATAAAATTTTACAAAAATTTACTATAGAAATAAAATTTTGACAAAATTTCCGAAAGAATTTAAATTATCACGAATTTTTTTCTAGAAATAAAAACTTTGCAAAAATATAGAAATAACAAGTGAGGAAAGTCTAAAGTCGGGCGGGGCCGACTATATTATACCCTGCACCACTTTGTAGATCTAAATTTTCGATACCATCTCACATCCGTTAAATGTGTTGGCGGCTATATATAAAGGTTTGTCCCAAATACATACATTTAAATATCACTCGATCTGAACAGAATTTGATAGACTTCTACAAAATCTATAGACTCAAAATTTAAGTCGGCTAATGCACTAGGGTGGAACACAATTTTAGTAAAAAGTAATACCCTGTTCCACAGTGTGGAGCAGGGTATACAAATATGGGAAACATTTAAATCTGAAGCAATTTTAAGGAAATTTCGCAAAAGTTTATTTATGATTTATTGCTCGATATATATGCATTAGAAGTTTAGGAAAATTAGAGTCATTTTTACAACTTTTCGACTAAGCAGTGGCGATTTGACAAGGAAAATGTTGGTATTTTGACCATTTTTGTCAGAAAAATTAGAAAAACATATATATGGGAGCTATATCTAAATCTGAACTGATTTCAACCTAATTTGGCACGCATAGCAACAATGCTAATTCTACTCCCTGTGCAAAAAATTGGGGTAAAACTCTGGCTTCTGGGACCGTATTAGTCCATACCGGGCGAAAGATATATATGGGAGCTATATCTAGCTCTGAACCGATTTCAATAAAATTTAGCACACTTGACTATAGTACTAATTGTTATTCTTGTGCAAAATTTTAAGCAAATTAGGGTAAAACTCTGGCTTCTGGGGCCATATAAGTCCATATCGGGCGGATTATATATATGGGAGCTATATCTAAATCTGAACCGATTTCTTCCTAAATCAATAGGTATCTCTTCCTAGACTTTGATTACAAAAATGTGTTCACGGACAGACGGACATGGCAATATCGACTCAGGAGCCCACAGTGTGGAGCAGGGTATAAAAATGTTGACAAAATTATACATAGAAATACATTTTGACAAATGTTTCTCTATAGAAATGCAATTTTGACCAAATTTTCTCTATAGTAAATTTTGCAAAAATTTTACACACAAACAAAATTTTGACAAAATTTTCTATAGGAGTAAAAATTTTGCAAAATTTTGTGTATAGAAATAAAATTTTCACACAATTTTCTATAGAAATAAAATTTAGCAAAATGTTCTCTATAGATTTATAATTTGGACAGAATTTCCTATTAAAATAAAATTTGACAAAATTTTCTATAGAAATAAAATTTTACACAAATTGTCTCTATATGAATAAAATTTTAAAAAATTGTCTCTATAGAATTACAATTTAAAAAAAAATTATATAGAAAGAAAATGTTCACAAAATTTTGATAAAATGTTCTAAAGAAATAAAATTTTTACTAAAATTTCTCTATAGAAATAAAATTTTTATAAAATTTTCTGTTAAAATAAAATTTTGACAAAAATTTCTATAGAAATAAAATTTTGGCAAAATTTTTTGTAGAAATAAAATGTTGACAAAATTTTCGATAGAAATAAAATTTTGAAGAACTTCAAAATAGTTTGAAGGCCATAACTTGTTTGCTTGAAATAAGATGGGACAACATTTCCTATAGAAATAAAACTTTGATAACATTTTCGACAGAAATAAAGTTTTGACAACATTTTCACTATAGAAATATATTGACAAAATTTCCATGGAAATAATATTTTGACAAAGTTTTCTTTTTGGCACGAACCGTGCTCGCATATGACCCCATTAACAATATCGTCCGAAGTGCATCAATAACAACGACTTGGGCAAAGTTTCAACTCCATGGCTTGTTTTTTCGGAAGTTAGCGTGATTTTAACAAACGGACGGACGGACATCGCCAAAACGACTCAGAAATTCATCACAACCCGGAATATATATACTTTGTGGGTCTAAGATTAGTATTTCGGTGCGTTACAAACGTGATGACACATCATCAGTGTATGATGGAGAATAAAACAAGTATATACGGCCGTAAGTTCGGCCAGGCCGAAGCTTACGTACCCTCCATCATTGATTGCGTAGAAACTTCTTCTAAACACTCCCATCCACAATCGAATTACTTAAGTTGCGGTAACGCTTGCCGATGGCAAGGTATCTTAAAACCTCCTAACACCTTATTCTAAATTGTATGTAAGTCCATACGTGGTATATATTAAATCAAAAAAGATCGATCCAATACGTATATAATTCAGTTTGACAAAGTAGACATAAAATTTTGACAAAATTTCCTACAGAAATAAAATTTTGACAAAATTTCCTACAGAAATAAAATTTTAACAAAATTTTCTATAGAAATAAAAAATGTTGACAAAATATTCTATAGAAAGAAAATTTTGACAAAATTTCTACATAAATAAAATTTTAACAAAATTTTCTATAGAAATAAACTTTTGACAAAATTTTCTATAGAAATAAAATATTGGTAGATTATTTGTGGCTCGAGTGGCAACCATGATTATGAACCGAATAAAATTTGAACAAAATTTTCTATAGAAATAAAATTTTGAAAATAATGAAAATTTTATTATGAACCGAATAAAATTTTAACAAAATTTTCTCTAGAAATAAAATTTTGACAAAATTTTCTATAGAAATAAAATTTTGGTAGATTTTTTTTTGGCTCTAGTGGCAACCATGATTATGAACCGATATGGACCAATTTTTGTGTGATTGGACCAATTTTGGTATAGTTGTTAGCGACCATATACTAACACCACGTTCCTAATTTGAACCGGATCGGATGAATTTTGCTCCTCCAAGAGGCTCTGGAGGTCAAATCTGGAGAACGTTTTATATGGGGGCTATATACAATTATGGACCGATATGAACCAACTCTGTGACGGTTGTTAAAGATCATATACTAACACCATGTTCCAACTTACAACCGGCTTGGATGAAATTTGCTTCTCTTGGCGACTTCACAAGCCAAATCTGGGGATCGGTTTATATGGGGGCTATATACAATTATGAACCGATGTGGACCAATTTTTGCATGGTTGTTAGAGACCATATACCAACATCATGTACCAAATTTCAGCCGGATCGGATGAAATTTGCTTCTCTTTGAGGCTCCGCAAGCCAAATCTGGGGATCGGTTTATATGGGGGTTATATATAATTATGGACCGATGTGGACCAATTTTTGCATGGTTGTTAGAGACCATATACCAACACCTTGTACCAAATTTCAGCCGGATCGGATGAAATATGCTTCTCTTAGAGGCTCCACAAGCCAAATCTGGGGATCGGTTTATATGGGGACTATATATAATTAAAGACCGATATGGACCAATTTTTGCATGATTGTTAGAGATCATATACCAACATCATGTACCAAATTTCAGCCGGATCGGATGAAATTTTCTCCTCTTTTAGGCTCCGCAAGCCAAATCTGGGGATCGGTTTATATGGGGGCTATATGTAATTATGGGCCGCTGTGGACCAATTTTTGCATGGTTGTTAGAGACCATATACCAACACCATGTACCTAATTTCAGCCGGATCGGATGAAATATGCTTCTGTTAGAGGCTCCGCAAGCCAAATCTGGGGATAGGTTTATATGGGGGTTATATATAATTATGGACCGATGTGGACCAATTTTTGCATGATTGTTAGAGACCGTATACCAACACCATGTACCAAATTTCAGCCGGATCGGATAAAATATGCTTCTGTTAGAGGCTCCACAAGCCAAATCTGAGGGTCCCTTTATATGGGAGCTATATATAATTATGGACCGATATGGATCAATTTTTGCATGGTTGTTAAAGGCCGTATACTAACATCAGGTACCAAATTTGAACCGGATCGGATGAAATTTGCTTCTTTTAGAGCAATCGCAAGCCAAATTTGGGGGTCCGTTTATATGGGGGCTATACGTAAAAGTGGACCGATATGGCCCATTTGCAATACCATCCGACCTACATCGATAACAACTACTTGTGCCACGTTTCAAGTCGATAGCTTGTTTCGTTCGGAAGTTAGCGTGATTTCAACAGACGGACGGACGGACGGACGGACATGCATAGATCGACTCAGAATTTCACCACGACCCAAAATATATATACTTTATGGGGTCTTAGAGCAATATTTCGATGTGTTACAAACGGAATGACAAAGTTAATATACCCCCATCCTATGATGGAGGGTATAATAAAATTTTGACAAAATTGTCATAGGATTAAAATTTTGACAAAATTTTCTATAGAAATACAATTTTGCAAACATTTTCTAAAGAAATAAAATTTTACAAAAATTTACTATAGAAATAAAATTTTGACAAAATTTCAAAAAGAATTTAAATTATGACGAACTTTTTTCTAGAAATAAAAATTGTGACAAAATTATCCATAGAAATACAATTTGACAAAAGTTTAAAAGTAGTTAAAAAGTTAAAAAGTTTAAAATAGTAAATTTTGCAAAAATTTTATACTCAAACAAAATTTTGACAAAATTTTCTATAGGAGTAAAAATTTTGCAAATTTTTGTCTATAAAAATAAAATGTTGACCAAATTTGCCCTATAGAAATAAAATTTTCACACAATTTTCTATAGAAATAAAATTTAGCAAAATGTTCTCTATAGATTTAAAATTTGGACAAAATTTCCTATTAAAATAAAATTTGACAAAATTTTCTATAGAAATAAAATTTTACACAAATTGTCTCTATATGAATAAAATTAAAAAAAAAATCTCTATATAATTACAATTTAAAAAAAATTCTATAGAAAGAAAATGGTCACAAAATTTTGATAAAATTTTCTAAAGAAATAAATTTTTTACTAAAGTTTCTCTATAGAAATGACTTTTTTATAAAATGTTGACAAAATTTTCGATAGAAATAATATTTTGACGAACTTCAAAAAAGTTTGAAGACCATAACTTGTTTGCTTGAAATAAGATGGGACAACATTTCCTATAGAAATAAAACTTTGATAACATTTTCGACAGAAATAAAGTTGTGATAAAACTTTCTCCATAGAAATATTTTGACAAAGTTTCCATAAAAATAATTTTTTGACAAAGTTTTCTTTTTGGCATGAATGGCTCGCATATGACATCATTTTCAATACCGTCCGAAGTACATCAATAACAACGACTTGGGCCAAGTCTCAACTCCATGGTATTAGTATTAGATATATATTTTCTTCTTCTTTAACGTGTATGGGCGTGGGTTGTCCCCTTGTGTGGCGTTTGTTCAGTTGCGTGCTTTCTGTCTTATCCTTATTCGATGTCGTTTTTTATATTTACTCCAATAATCGCTTCATTTAACCTTCGAACTGAATTTGATTTTCCTTTGTGTCACATATTCGATTTTCCGTATGTTACGAATGAAGTTCTACACAATGCTAATGCATGACAAGATAACGTATTTGTGGAAAGTAATGGAGGCGGGTAGTATGGAAAATCTGAGAATTAGCCTTTAGTTAATTTTATAGTACAATTCCAAATATAGAGTATGTCATTTTTTGTAACTAATAATGCAGTTGATTTCCCAGCAAAAAGAAGTCGATCATTGTTCCACATATATTTCTCGTTAAGGACCCTCTTCTAATTTTTTCCACTTCCATTGAAATTCTTTTGGATAATTCTTGGAATTATACAAAGATGACATCCACTCTATAATAAAAAATCTTATATAAAATTAATTTTTTCTGATCCAATTTTGCAATACTTTTGGATCCAAAAAGAATATTTTCATTGCTTTTTTGGCTACTCTTTTGTTTACTGGGTAGTTTACAATTTATTTATACTCTGTCCAGTATGTATAAATAAGAGAATCTTAAATTCTCTTTCAATCTATGAGTACTCTCAATTAATGATTCTCCCTCATATGCATTTGATAAGAAGAACATATTGCCTTAGAAAGAGAGTGAGAGAGAGTAAGAGGGAAATAAATATGTTATATTTTTTTATTATTTTGTTATCGTTTTAATAGGCTATATATCTTTCTACCTCCTTTATTGTTAACCTATTGCGATTTGTTTGTCTGCCTTAAAATTGTCCTTCGTTTCATTTCGACGACGACGATGATGATAAAAACGATGGGTAATAATGTTTGTTCTTTTATTTATTTATTTATTGCTAAATAAATGTTAGATTGTTAGGATTTGTTTTATTTTGTAGACTTGTGATTTATACAATATATTTGTTATGTATTTTTTACTTATAGCAAAGCCTTAGAGATTTATATTTTTGTAAGGACATTTATATGACAAAAAATATTTTTGCCAAAAGAAGCCAAAGATGTATTAAATTGTCACTTTCTACAAGAGGCAGATTTAGTAAGACTTAAATTGTCTTGCAATTCTTTCTTTTCGAGTACCGTTATCTACCTACATATAAGAGTGGGGACTTTACCAATGCCTTATTAAATTTTTGCATTTGTATATTTGATACACTGAATACACTGAGTAAGAGAACATGGCTACAGAATTTAAGGGAGGATTAATTCTACTCTGCGAGTAAGACAAACAATTTGAACAAACGCTATGGGCGAAAATCACAAAACAGAAGCAAATTTTAATTTTTAAAACGAAAAATTTTAAAATGTGCTAAGTAGATTTACCTTGGAGAGTACAAGTCAAAATTAATTACAAAGCTAGGCAACCAGTCGTCAATGTTTAACAAATTCATGAAACTTGTTTGAAAACAAGTACAGGATGGCTGATAGGTATTGTACCATCTTTATGTTACTATCATTTCTATGCCGCTCATCAGACAGCCCTCTAATTTAAATCCACAATTGGTAGAATTCTATCAAAAAATGGTAAATTTTTTACTATTTGGCAGATTGGTAGAATTCTTGATGTTTTGGTAGACTTTGCAAAATATTCCCCACCACCTAAGAGGTAGTTCACAAATTTTCTATACAGATAAAATTTGGCTAGGAATAAAATTTTAACAAAACTTTATTTAGGAATTCAATTTTTACAAAATTTTCTATAGAAATAAAATTTTGACAAAATTTTCTATAGAAATAAAATTTTGACAAATTTTTCTATAAAAATAAACTTTTGAAAATTTTCTATAGAAATGAAATTTTGACAGAATTTTCTATAGAAATGAAATTTTGACAGAATTTTCTATAGACATAAAATTTTAATAAACTCTTCTATAGAAATAAAATTTTGACAAAATTTTCTATAGAAATAAAATTTTTACAAAAATTTCTATAGAAATAAAATTTTGACAAAATTTTCTATAGAAATAAAATTTTGACAAAATTTTCTATAAAAATAAACTTTTGACAAAATTTTCTATAGAAATGAAATTTTGACAGAATTTTCTATAGACATAAAGTTTTAATAAACTTTTCTATAGAAATAAAATTTTGATAATCTTTTCTATAGAAATAAAATTTTATTGTTATTTTTGATTTCAGCTTAACTAAACTGACTGGCATTGACTAAACTACAAGTGTAGCTTAACCAATAGAGGAAAATAATGTTTGTCAAATTTATTTGGGCAAAGCCCTATAGAGTGCAAGATGGTTGGATTGACGCACGTTTCGGAAATAAAATTTTGACAAAAAAAACTATAGTGATTTGCACAAATAAATTTGACAAACATTATTTTCCTCTGCTGGTTAAGTTACGCTTGTAGTTTAGTCAAAGCATGATTTTAAGCTGAAATCAAAAACAACAATATTGATTGAAGAATAAACCAACAATAACAAAACAAAACGAATGAAATAAAATTTTGACAACATTTTCTATAGAAATAAAATTTTGACTGAATTTTCTATAGGAATACAATTTTGAAAAAATTTTCTATAGAAATACAATTTTGACAAAATTTTCCCAAGAAATAAAATTTTGATAAAATTTTCTATAGAAATAAAATTTTGGAAAATTTGTATAGACATAAAATTTTGATAAATGTTCTATAGAAATGAATTTTTTTATAAAAATTTTTTGTAATAAAATTTGGTAAAATTTTCTATAGAAATAAAATTTTGACAAAATCTTCTATATAAAAAAATTGACAAAATTTACTATAGAAAAAAATTTTAAAAATTTTTCTATAGAAAAAAATTTTAAGAATTTTTCTATAGAAAAAAAAATTTAACAAAATTTTATATAGAAAAAAAATTTGACAAAATTTTCAATAGACATAAAATTTTGATAAATTTTTCTATGAATAAAATGATGATATATTTTTCTATAAATAAAATTTTGATAACATTTTCTATAGAAATAAAATTTCTATAGAATAAATATTTTTTTTTAATTTTTTTGATAAATTTTTCTATAAATAAAATTTTGATAAAATTTTCTGTAGAAAAAAAAAATTGGTAAAATTTTCTATAGAAATAAAATTTTGACAAAATTTTCGATAGTAGTAAAGTTTTGATAAAATGTTCATAGAAATAAAATTTTGACAAAATTTTCTAAAGAAATACAATTGTGACAAAATTTTCCATAGAAATAAAATGTTGATAAAATTTTCTATAGAAATATTATTTTGAAAAAATTCTATAGACGTAAAATTTTGATAAACGTTCTATAGAATGTAAATTTTTTGTAAAATTTTCTGTAGAAATAAAATTTGGTAAAATTTTCTATAGAAATAAAATTTTGAAAATTTTCTATAGATATACAATTTTGACAAAATCTTCTACGTAAAAAAAACGTGGCAAAATTTTCTATAGGAAAAAAACTTTTAAAATTTTTCTATAGAAAAAAAAAATTTGACAAAATTTTCTATAGAAAAAAATTGATAAGATTTTCAATAGACATAAAATTTTGATAAAATTTTCTATGAATAAAATGATGATAATTTTTTCTATAAATAAAATTTTGATAAAATTTTCTATAGAAATAAAATTTAGCAAAATTTTCTATAGAAATAAAATTTAGTAAAATTTTCTATAGAAATAAAATTTCTATATAATAAATAATTTTTTTGTTTTAATTTTTTTGATAACATTTTCTATAAAAATAAAATTTGGTAAAATTTTCTATAGAAATAAAATTTTGACAAAATTTTCGATAGAAGTAAAGTTTTGATATAGAAATGAAATTTTAACAATATTTTCTATATAAAAACAATTTTGACTCAATTTTCTATAGAATTAAAATAAAAAAAGTTTCTATAGAAATAACATTTTGACAAAATTTTTAACAAAATTTTCAATCAATATACAATTTTGACAAAATTTTCTCTAGAAATAAAATTTTCATAATTTTGACAAAATTTTCTATAGAAATAATTTTTAACAAAATTTTTAATTAATATACAATTTTGACAAAATTTTCTCTAGAAATAAATTTTCCATAAAATTTTCTTTAGATATAAAATGTTGAAAATATTTTCTGTAGAAATAAAATTTTAACAAAATTTTGACACAATTTGCTATCGATATAAAATTTCGACAAAATCTTCTATAGAAATAATATTTTGACAAAATTTTCTATAGAAGTAAAGATTTTACAAAATTTTCATAGAAATAAAATTTTGTAAAATTTTCTATAGAAATAAAATTTTGATAAAATTTTCGATAGAGGTAAAGATTTGACAAAATTTTCATAGAAATAAAAGTTTGTAAAATTTTCTATAGAAATAAAATTTTGAAAATATTTTCTATAGAAATAATTTTAAACAAAATTTCCTGTAGATATAAAATTTTGACAAAATTTTCTATAGATATACAATTTTGACAAAATTTTCTATAGAAATACAATTTTGACAAAATTTTCTATAGACATAAAATGTTGATAAACATTTCTATAGAAATATATTTTTTTTTAATTTTCTATAAAATTAAAAGTTGGTAAAATTTTCTATAGAAATACAATTTTGACAAAATTTTCTATAAACAGAAAATGTTTATAAACATTTCTATAGAAATATATATTTTTTTAATTTTCTATAAAATTAAAAGTTGGTAAAATTTGCTATAGAAATAAAATTTTGACAAAATTTTTTATATATATAAAATTTTGACAAAATCTTCTATAGAAATAAAATTTTTACAAAATTTTCAATCAATTCTTTCTAAGAAACATTCTAAAAAAATAAAATTTTTACAAAATTATTTATAGATATAAAATCTTGACAAAAGTTTCATAGAGATAAAATTTTGACAAAAGTTTCTGTAGAAATAACATTTTGACAACATTTTGTATAAAAATAAGATTTTGAAAAAATTATCAATAAACATTTTATTTCTCGTTTTAGGTCATATTATCAAGGTCCATTGTTGTCAAGTTCTGCTTTATTGAAGAAGTAACAATTTTCCATTATTCGTGCGAACTAAAAATATTTAAATCCTCAACACATTTACAATTCAAGGGATATGTATAAGCCCAAATAAATTGTCGCTATTAGGAGTTATCATGAAATAATAAAACTGAACTATTAAAATAAAATAATAAACCAATTCTTTCTTAGAAACATTGTTTCCCAAAATTACAAAAATTGTTTCAAAACTTGCAAAATAAGACTTTTTTTATTTGGTAGTTTTTTGATGAATTTTTCTTCAAATTTTGGTAGATTAATTATGGACCTCAACTAAGGACATCAAGCAATTTATACATGCTGGTTAGAGGGCATGTACTAACATCACGAACAACATTTCAACCGAATCGATTGAAATTTATTCCATCATGAGGTCCCAGAAGTAAAATCTTGGTGGTTGGTTTATATTGGATATATATAAACGTATGAATCGATATGAACCAATTTTGGCACGAATATTAAAATGCGAATCGATTGAAATTTATTCCATCATGAGGTCCCAGAAGTAAAATCTTGGTGGTTGGTTTATATTGGATATATATAAACGTATGAATCGATATGAACCAATTTTGGCACGAATATTAAAATGCATATACTACAAAAGTTACAGAAAATTTTTCAAAAAAAAAATAAAGCGATTTAGAACAACTGTGCGATGGTCGCTCCTCACTCGTAGTCAAAATAAATGCCCTATATTAATAGGGAAATGTCCTAATGGCAGTTTGAAGCTTGTGTATGGAAAAATCATCATCATGCTTCAAAGGCCACTAAAATCTCCCGATTTCAATACGTTGGACTTTTGCGTCTGGGGGCACTTCGGAGAGTAAGGTTTGCACTAAACCCATCTCAAGATGGCGCTTTACCACAATGCCCCAGAGCCTCTTTTTGGCTACACATATACATTTGTAGGTCATGAGGAGGCCATAATTTCTGCCAATTGGAATTAAATCTAAACTGATTTTAAAATTTGTTAAAAATGTTATTTCCGATTTTTTGATTTTGGACATATTCATATTTTCTCTGCAAGCAGGGCAAGTTCGAAGATGGTCTATGTCAGTCCGGATTTTAATATAGCCCCCACACAGACCGGTATCCTAATTGGACGTCTTGTTTTATGCCAATTTCCATTTTACGCACATATTAAAGGTTGATTTGTTAAGAGCTTGATAACTTTTTTTTTTTAAAAACGCATAAAATTTGCAAAATCTCATCGGTTCTTTATTTGAAACGTTAGATTGGTCCATGACATTTACTTTTTGAAGATAATTTCATTTAAATGTTGACCGCGGCTGCGTCTTAGGTAGTCCATTCGGAAAGTCCAATTTTGGGCAACTTTTTCGAGCATTTCGGCCGGAATAGCCCGAATTTCTTCGGAAATGTTGTCTTCCAAAACTGGAATAGTTGCTGGCTTATTTCTGTAGACTTTAGACTTGACGTAGCCCCACAAAAAATAGTCTAAAGGCGTCAAATCGCATGATCTTGGTGGCCAAGATCCCTCAAAATGGCCATAGAATCGCGAGCTGTGTGGCATGTAGCGCCATCTTGTTGAAACCACATGTCAACCAAGTTCAGTTCTTCCATTTTTGGCAACAAAAAGTTTGTTAGCATCGAACGATAGCGATCGTCATTCACCGTAACGTTGCGTCCAACAGCATCTTTGAAAAAATACGGTCCAATGATTCCACCAGCGTACAAACCACACCAAACAGTGCATTTTTCGGGATGCATGGGCAGTTCTTGAACGGCTTCTGGTTGCTCTTCACTCCAAATACGGCAATTTTGCTTATTTACGTAGCCATTCAACCAGAAATGAGCCTCATCGCTGAACAAAATTTGTCGATAAAAAAGCGGATTTTCTGCCAACTTTTCTAGGGCCCATTCACTGAAAATTCGACGTTGTGGCTCGTTAGTAAGTCTATTCATGATGAAATGTCAAAGCATACTGAGCATCTTTCTCTTTGACACCATGTCTGAAATCCCACGTGATCTGTCAAATACTAATGCATGAAAATCCTAACCTCAAAAGAATCACCCTTTACTATGGTGATGAGAAAAAAAAGTAATCATATGAAATTAGCCCAGAGGACTTTTCATTCTCTTGTTTTTATTATTTAAGGAGAACATATGATCCCACATTCATACGTAAATGTAGTTTTAAAAAATTCTCAATCTGTTAGAAGAACTCATACCCAATCATTGTAATTTTTCCTCGTATTCATTAAAATAACATAGCAAAATATTTTTTTGTGGTGTGTAATTTCTATTGTAGCTGTAGCCGTGTGTTTTTCTTAGTTGATGAGTTTATTATTATAACGCTAATTTAATTTTATTCAGTGTGTGAGAAGTTTTTCAAACCAATATAATCCTATTAAAGTTAGTGTTATTTTAAGCTTTTCATTTATTATTATGTGTATGAAAGAGAGAGAGGGAATTTCAATCTCTTCCACCTACATTATTGTTTCAATGTGGAAGTGTGAATGGGGAATTCACAGTGAACGATTTAAATTTTATTTTAATTCTCCACTATTTTAGGTTGTCTGAATGTTGCTCTCTTCTGTTATAGAGTCAGTAAGGCATAACAGGAAACCATAGTTGGTAAGCTACTCTCTCTCTCTCTAAATGAGGTGACCTCTTCTTCTATATGTTTTTGCAATATTCTGAAATCACACTAGCATTACTGGGAAGAGAGAAATTAATTTTTTAATGTATGACAGGCTTTTCATATAGAACCCATGAGTGTTTCGGTATGTATGTATGTGTAGCATAAGAACTTTGGGCGAAATTTTAATGAAAGGAGAAATCCTCATTCATAAGATATCAGGCTATCTCTAAGACACATTGTACAATTCTCTTTCAGTCTCTCACATTTGTATACTCAAATTACATATTTTCACACAAGCTCACACACATTTAATCTTCCACATAGTATAAGATATTATAACACTAATGGATCTGAAAGCAGGGATAGACAGAGAGAAATTTGTGATATAGGACCACAGTTGCCACTCGAGCCAAAAATTATCTACAAAAATTTGAAGAAAATTTTACCAAAAGACAACCAAATAAAAAAAAATATTTTGAAATTTTCGATCAAATTTTTGTGGTTATTATGAAATAATTTATTTTATTTCATTCGTCTTGTTTTTTATTGTTGGTTTGTTCTTCAATCATATTGGGTTGGCCATTGAGTTGACTAGACGACAAGATTAGCTTAACCAATTACCAGAAAAAATTCGGGTAGTACACGAAGTTTGCTGGGCTTATTTCGAGCGAGCTTCCTCTTACTTCATTCGTTTTGTTTTTATACCCTCCATCATAGGATGGGGGTATATTAACTTTGTCATTCCGTTTGTAACACATCGAAATATTGCTCTAAGACCCCATAAAGAATATATATTCTGGGTCGTGGTGAAATTCTGAGTCGATCTAAGCATGTCCGTCAGTCTGTTGAAATCACGCTAACTTCCGAACGAAACAAGCTATCGACTTGAAACTTGGCACAAGTAGTTGTTATCGATGTAGGTCGGATGGTGTTGAAAATGGGCCATATCGGTCCACTTTTACGTATAGCCCCCATATAAAGGGACCCTCAGATTTGGCTTGTGGAGCCTCTAACGGAAGCATATTTCATCCGACCCGGCTGAAATTTGGTATATGGTGTTTGTATATGGTCTCTAACAACCATGCAAAAATTGGTCCACATCGGTCCATAATTATATATAGCCCCCATATAAACCGATCCCCAGATTTGGTTTGCGGAGCCTAAAAGAGAAGCAAATTTCATCCGATCTGCCTGAAATTTGGTACATGGTGTTGGTATATGGTCTCCAATAACCGTGCAAAAATTGGTCCACATCGGTCCATAATTATATATAGCCCCCATATAAACCGATCCCCAGATTTGGCTTGCGGAGCCTCTTGGAGGAGCAAAATTCATCCGATCCGGCTGAAATTTGGTACACGATGTTGGTATATGGTCTCTAACAACCATGCAAAAATTGGTCCACATCGGTCCATAATTATATATAGCCCCCATATAAACCGATCCCCAGATTTGGTTTGCGGAGCCTAAAAGAGAAGCAAATTTCATCCAATCTGCCTGAAATTTGGTACATGGTGTTGGTATATGGTCTCCAATAACCGTGCAAAAATTGGTCCACATCGGTCCATAATTATATATAGCCCCCATATAAACCGACCTCCAGATTTGGCTTGCGAAGCCTCAAAGAGAAGCATATTTCATCCGACCCGGCCATGTAAAAATTGGTCCACATCGGTCCATAATTATATATAGCGCCCATATAAACCGATCCCCAGATTTGGGTTGCGGAGCCTCAAAGAGAAACAAATTTCATCCCATCCGCCTGAAATTTGGTACATGATGTTGGTATATGGTCTCTAACAACCATGCAAAAATTGGTCCACATCGGTCCATAATTATATATAGCCCCCATATAAACCGACCTCCAGATTTGGCTTGCGAAGCCTCAAAGAGAAGCATATTTCATCCGACCCGGCCATGTAAAAATTGGTCCACATCGGTCCATAATTATATATAGCGCCCATATAAACCGATCCCCAGATTTGGGTTGCGGAGCCTCAAAGAGAAACAAATTTCATCCGATCCGCCTGAAATTTGGTACATGATGTTGGTATATGGTCTCTAACAACCATGCAAAAATTGGTCCACATCGGTTCATAATTATATATAGCCCCCATATAAACAGATCCCCAGATTTGGCTTGCGAAGTTTCCAAGAGAAGCAAATTTCATCCAATCCGGTTATAATTTGGAACATGGTGTTAGTATATGATCTTTAACAACCGTGCCAGAATTGGTCCATATCGGTCCATAATTATATATAGCCCCTATATAAAACGTTCGATTTGACATCCGGAGCCTCTTGGAGGAGCAAAATTCATCCGATCCGGTTCAAATTAGGAACGTGGTGTTAGTATATGGTCGCTAACAACCATACAAAAATTGGTCCAATCACACAAAAATTGGTCCATATCGGTTCATAATCATGGTTGCCACTAGAGCCAAAAATAATCTACCAAATTTTATTTCTATAGAAAAATTTGTTAAAATTTTATTTCTATAGAAAATTTTATCAAAATTTTATTTCTAGAGAAAATTTTGTTAAAATTTTATTCGGTTCATAATAAAATTTTCATCATAGTCAAAATTTTATTTCTATAGAAAATGTTGTCAAAATTTTATTTCTATAGAAAATTTTGTTCAAATTTTATTCGGTTCATAATCATGGTTGCCACTCGAGCCAAAAATAATCTACCAAGATTTTATTTCTATAGAAAATTTTGTGAAAATTTTATGTCTATAGAAAATTTTGTTAAAATTTTATTTCTGTAGAAAATTTTGTCAAAATTTTATGTCTACTTTGTCAAACTAAATTATATACGTATTGGATCGATCTTTTTTGATTTAATATATACCACGTATGGACTTACATACAATTTAGAAGATGGTGTTAGGAGGTTTTAAGATACCTTGCCATCGGCAAGCGTTACCGCAACTTAAGTATGTAATTCGATTGTGGATGGCAGTGTTTAGAAGAAGTTTCTACGCAATCCATGATGGAGGGTACATAAGCTTCGGCCTGGCCGAACTTACGGCCGTATATTCTTGTTTATTGTTGGTGTGTTCTTCACTCATATTTGTTGTTTTGATCTCAGCTCAAAATTTATTTTATTTTAGAACTTTAATTATTACTTTATTATCACTCCTAATAGCCACAATTTATTTGGATGTAAAAGTATTTATTGAATTATAAAAAAGACAAAATTGCTACTTCTAAAAAATGGGGGAATAAGTCATACTATCAAAGTTCTTTGTAATAGTATGACTTTAGACGAAAATCTTTAAAGACGTTGACCTAATATTGACTTTATAGGAAATTAAAGTAAAAGTAAAGTAAAGTAAAGTAAAAATTTTACTTTTTATAAAAAAAATTACCAAAATGTTATCAAAATTTTATTCCCAGAGAAAATTTTGTCAACATTTTTTTTTGGAAAAAGTTTTGTTAATATTTTATACCTAGAAAAAAAATTTCCAAAATTTTATTCCTATAAAAAATTTTGTCAAAACTCTGTTCCTAGAGAAAATTGTTTCAAAATTTTATTCCTATAGATCTGTTTTCAAAATTGTATTCCTATAAAAAATTTTGTAGAAATTTTATTCCTTTAGAAAACTTTGTCGAAATTTTATTCCTTTAGAAAATTTTGTCAAAATTTTATTTCTATAGAAATTCTTGTAAAATTTTATTCCAATAATTTTTTTTATACCCTCCACCATAGGATGGGGGTATATTAACTTTGTCATTCCGTTTGTAACACATCGAAATATTGCTCTAAGACCCCATAAAGTATATATATTCTGGGTCGTGGTGAAATTCTGAGTCGATCTAAGCATGTCCGTCCGTCCGTCCGTCTGTCCGTCTGTCCGTCTGTCCGGCTGTCCGTCCGTCTGTGGAAATCACGCTAACTTCCGAACGAAACTAGCTATCGACTTGAAACTTGGCACAAGTAGTTGTTATTGATGTAGGTCGGATGGTATTGAAAATGGGCCATATCGGCCCACGTTTACGTATAGCCCCCATATAAACCGATCCCCAAATTTGGCTTGCGGAGCCTTCCGGAACAGCAAAATTCATCCGATCCGGTTGAAATTTGGTACGTGGTCTAAGTATACGGTCTCTAACAACCATGCAAAAATTGGTCCATATCGGTCCATAATTATATATAGCCCCCATATAAACCGATCCCCAGATTTGACCTCCGGAGCCTCTTGGAGGAGCAAACTTCATCCTACCCGATTGAAATTTGGTACGTGGTGTTAGTATATGGTCTCTAACAACCATGCAAAAACTGGTCCATATCGGTCCATAATTATATATAGCTCCCATATAAACCGATCCCCAGATTTGACCTCCGGAGCCTCTTGGAGGGGCAAAATTCATCCGATCCGTTTGAAATTGGGTACCTGATGTTAGTATACGGTCTCTAACAAGCATGCAAAAATTGGTCCATATCGGTCGATAATTATATATAGCTCCCATATAAACCGATCCCCAGATTTGAACTCTGGAGCCTCTTGGATGAGCAAAATTCATCCGATCCAATTGAAATTTAGTACGTGGTGTTAGTATATGGTCTCTAACAACCATGCAAAAATTGGTCCATATCGGCCCATAATTATATATAGCTCCCATATAAACCGATCCCCAGATTTGACCTCCGGAGCCTCTTGGAGGGGCAAAATTCATCCGATCCGTTTGAAATTGGGTACCTGATGTTAGTGTACGGTCTCTAACAAGCATGCAAAAATTGGTCCATATCGGTCCATAATTATATATAGCTCCCATATAAACCGATCCCCAGATTTGACCTCCAGAGCCTCTTGGAGGAGCAAAAGTCATCCGATGCGGTTGAAATTTGGTACATTTCGTTAGTATATGGCCTCTAACAGCCATGTAAAAATTGTCAAATTTTATTACTATAGAAAGTTTTGTCAAAATTTCATTTCTATTGAAAGTTTTGTAAAAAGTTTATTTCTATAGCAATGTTTGCCAACATTTTATTTCCATAGAAAATTTTGTCAAAATTTTATTTCTATAGAAAATTTTGTAAAAAATTTATTTCTGTAGAAAATTTTGTCAACATTTTATTTCTATAGAACATTTTGTCAACATTTTATTTCTATAGAAAATTTTGTCAACATTTTATTTCTATAGAAAATTTTGTCAACATTTTATTGCTATAGAAAATTTTGTCAACATTTTACTTCCATAGAAAATTTTGTCAACATTTTATTTCTATAGAAAATTTTGTCAAACTGAATTATATACGTATTTAATCGGCCTTTTTTTTGTTTAATATATACCCCTTATGGACTAACTTACAATTTAGAAGACAGTGTTAAAAAGTTTTACGATACCTTGCCATCGGCAAGTGTTATCGCAACCCAAGTAATTCGATTGTGGATGACAGCCTATAGTAGAAGTTCCTACGCAATCCATGGTGGAGGGTACATAAGATTCGGCCTGGCCGAACTTACGGCCGTATATACTTGTTTTTTTTTTTTTTAAATTCTACTCATGGAGAAAATTTTTGCAAATTTGTATTCCTATACAAAATTTTTTAAAATTTTATTCCAGGTGAATATTTTTTTAATATTTTATTCCTAGCGAAAATTTTGTCAACATTTTATTCCTATAGATTTGTTTTTAATTTTATTTCTATAGATTTTTTTTTTTGTAAAATTTTATTTCTATAGAAAATTTTGTCAATTTTTTTAGATGTTGACTTAATATTGACTTTATAGGAAATTAAGTAAAAATTTTACGTTTTATAGAAAAAATTTTCAAAATGTTATCAACATTTTATTTCTATAGAAAATTTTGTCAATAATTTATTCCTATACAAAATTTTTTAAAAATTTTTGCACAATTTTATTTGTATAGCAAATTTTGTCAAAATTTTATTTGTATAACAAATTTTGTCAAATTTTTATTCCTACAGAAAAATTATTCATACTTTTATTCCTAGACAAAATTTTTGTTAGATGTTGACTTAATATTGACTTTATAGAAAATTTAGTAAAAATATCCTTTTTAAGAAAAAATTGTCAAAATTTTATCAATATTTTATTCTTATAGAAAATTTTGTTAAAATTTTATTTCTAAAAAAACAATTTCCAAAATCTTATTAATACAAAAATGTTGTCAAAATTTTACTCCTAGAAAAAATTTTGTTAACATTTTATTCCTAGAAAAAAAAAATTGCCAAAATAGCAAAATTTTGTCAAAACTTTATTCTTATAGAAATTTTTATTTCTGTAGAAAATTGTGCCAAAATTTTATTGTCAATAATTTATTCCTATACAAAATTTTTTAAAAATTTTTGCACAATTTTATTTGTATAGCAAATTTTGTCAAAATTTTATTTGTATAACAAATTTTGTCAAATTTTTATTCCTACAGAAAAATTATTCATACTTTTATTCCTAGACAAAATTTTTGTTAGATGTTGACTTAATATTGACTTTATAGAAAATTTAGTAAGAATATCCTTTTTAAGAAAAAATTGTCAAAATGTTATCAATATTTTATTCTTATAGAAAATTTTGTTAAAATTTTATTTCTAAAAAAACCATTTCCAAAATCTTATTAATACAAAAATTTTGTCGAAATTTTACTCCTAGAAAAAATTTTGTTAACATTTTATTCCTAGAAAAAAATTGCCAAAATTTTATTCCTATAGCAAAATTTTGTCAAAACTTTTTTCTTATAGAAATTTTTATTTCTGTAGAAAATTGTGCCAAAATTTTATTGTCAATATTTTATTCCTATACAAAATTTTTTAAAAATTTTTGCACAATTTTATTTGTATAGCAAATTTGGTAAAAATTTTATTTCTAAAGAAAATTTTGTCAAATTTTTATTCCTACAGAAAAATTATTCATACTTTTATTCCTAGACAAAATTTTTGTTAGATGTTGACTTAATATTGACTTTATAGAAAATTTAGTAAAAAATTTCCTTTTTAAGAAAAAAATTGTCAAAATGTTATCAATATTTTATTCTTATAGAAAATTTTGTTAAAATTTTATTTCTAAAAAAACAATTTCCAAAATCTTATTAATACAAAAATTTTGTCAAAATTTTACTCCTAGAAAAAATTTTGTTAACATTTTATTCCTAGAAAAAAAAAAATTGCCAAAATTTTATTCCTATAGGAAAATTTTGTCAAAACTTTATTCTTATAGAAATTTTTATTTCTGTAGAAAATTGTGCCAAAATTTTATTTCTATAGAATTTTGTTGCAAAATCTTATTCCTATAGAAAATTTTGTCTAAATTTTATTTCCATATTTCTATGGAAAATTTTGTCAAAATTTTATTTCTATAGAAAATCTTCCTAAAATATATTTTTTAAAATTCTATTCTTAGAAAAAATTTTTGCAAAAATTTATTTCTATAGAAAATCTTCCTAAAATATATATATATTTTTTTAAATTCTATTCCTAGAGAAAATTTTTGCAAAAGTTTATTACTATAGAAATTTTTTGCCAAATTTTTATTCCATTACAAAATTTTTTTAAATTTTATTGCTAGACAAAATTTTGTCAACATTTTAATTCTATAGAAAATTTTGTCAAAATTTAATTCCTAGTGAAAATTTTGTCAAAATTTTATTCCTAGAGAATTTTTTTTCAAACTTTTATTCCTTGACAAAATTTTGCCAAAATTTTATTTCTATAGAAAAATTTTATTCCTATAGATAATTTAGTCAAAATTGTATTTCTATAGAAAATTTTGCCAACATTTTTTCTATAGAAAATTTGTTAAGTACCTCTTAGTTGGGGAATAATATTTTGCAAGCGATTAAGAATACTACTAATCTATCAAACAGTGAAAAAATCTACCATTTTTGGTAGAAGTCTACCCTGTATGGGAGTCCATATGATAATTCTCTTTATATAATTACGACGAATGTTACTTGAATTTGAAAAAAGGCTTTGAACGTTTTATTTTCTTTCATCGCTAACAATAGTTCCATAGGCAGTTAATTTCTAAAAATGTCTCTTGAAATCATAAGAAACATGAGCGAGATAATGTTTTCACTTTACACAATAACAAAATATATTTATTTTGTGCTCTTGCTTAGCAAAACAATTTTGGAGAGTGAGAGCGAAACACTGCGTGGTCTCTTTGCCCATCCCTGATCTAAAGTTAATTCTTTGCACTCTTCATCCCATAAAGAAACTAACACAAAATCTTATACACGACTCTCTCTCTCGCTCTCTATCCCTCTTTCCTTAAATATTTTTATAATAAATAGTCCTCTGGGGTTTTCGTAATAGTTGTACTAAATCTAGTTTTTTGTTAATTAATTAATTATCTTTAATTATTTTCATTTTAATTCCCTAAAATAAAATGAGTTTCCTTATTATCTCGCCGTTTTTTGTTGTTGTTTTGTTTCGAATGAAAGCAAACCATAACTCATTTACTCTTTTATCCTTTATCCATTCGTTGCAAAAGCCATCCTCTATGTGTTCGTTCGATGATGATGATGATGGCGATAACATGTGAAGGAAACCGCTGCAGATGGCAAGCAATAGCACCTATACTACTTCCTTTGCTCTTTAGCACTTGCTCGAGTCCATCTATGGAGACCTTAGTGCAGCAGAGTTCCCACCAAAAAACAAAAAAAAAAAAACAAAGTTGGAAACTGCGATATCATCGTTCATTTTAAATTAAAATGATTTATAAAGAAGACTTTATAGTATGTTTTGCGAATAACTAAATGCAATCACATGAACGGCATGAATAAAATGGTAAAATGTGAGCTAACAGCATAAAAAACACTGGCAAAAATTTTAAAAGGTATTTTAAGCGGTACCTAATTTTAAGCGGTACCTAATTTTAAGCGGTACCTAATCACTATGTGTTTTAAGGTTAAAAACCAAAAATTAACCCCCCCACCATATTCACCATAGTCTGCAACCTTAAAACTTTAGTATGAAAAACCAAATTTGAAAAGGGATCTAATTGGTGGTCATACGAAAAGACGAAATTCCATTCCAGAAGTCCCCAAAAAAAAAAAAATAATCTAAATTTTTATATTCAAAAATCATTTTGCTCATTTTCTATACAATATATTCTACAGCGAAAAACGGGACCATTACTTTATCGCTATGTGGTTTAAGGTTCAAAAATAAAAAATTCCATCCAAATTCTGAAACCTTGAAACTTTTATATGAAAAAATAATTTTGATTTTTGGGGAAATTTTAATTTTTGGGGAAAATCAAAAAAGCCCCTTTGGCTTTTTTGATTTTCCCCCCCTTGAAACTTGAATATGCAAAAACCATTTTGAAAAGGAGCTTAATTGGTGGTCATACCAAAAGACGAAATTTCCATTCCAGAATTAAAAAAAAAATAATAATAATAATCTAAATTTTTATATTCAAAAATTATTTCGCTCATTTCCTATACAATACATTTTACAGCGTAAAACGAGCCTTACTCTAGCTAACCCCCCTAAAATCAAAAATTCCATCAAAATCTTGACAAATCCAAACCACAAAACAACCAAATTTCCTTTCCTGAAAAAATAGAAATTTTTATATGGAACAATTATTTTGCTCATTCCATATGCAATGTGTTCTAGACCGAAAAGACGCCTTATTCGTGGTCACCCCATAAAGTCCAAAATTTCATCAAAATCTTGAAAAACTAATATGTCAAAATGTTATTTCTATAGAAAATTTTGTTAATATTTATTTATATAGAAAATTTTGAAAAATTTTATTTCTATAGAAAATTTTGTCAAAATTTTATATCTATAGAAAAATTTGTCAAAATTTTATTTCTGAAGAAAATGTTATCAAAATGTTACTTCTATAGAAAATTTTGTCATAATTTTATTTCTGTAGAACATTTTGTCAAAATTTTATTTCTATGGAAAATGTTGTCAAAATTTTATTTGTATAGAAAATTTTGTCACCACGGGAGCCACCGTGGTGCAATGGTTAGCATGCCCGCCTTGCATACACAAGGTCGTGGGTTCGATTCCTGCTTCGACCGAACACCAAAAAGTTTTTCAGCGGTGGATTATCCCACCTCAGTAATGCTGGTGACATTTCTGAGGGTTTCAAAACTTCTCTAAGTGGTTTCACTGTGGAACGCCGTTCGGACTCGGCTATAAAAAGGAGGTCCCTTGTCATTGAGCTTAACATGGAATCGGGCAGCACTCAGTGATAAGAGAGAAGTTCACCAATGTGGTATCACAATGGTCTAAGTGAGCCTGATACGTCGGGCTGCCACCTAACCTAACCTAACCTATGGAAAATTTTGTCAAAAGTTATTTTTATAGAAAATTGTGGCAAAAATTTATTTCTATGAACAATTTTGTAATTTTTTTTTCTATAGAAAATTTTGGCAAAAATTTATTTTTATAGAACATTTTGTGAAAATTTTATTTGTATAGAAAATTTTGTCAAAATCTTATTTCTATAGAAAATTTTATCAAAATTTTATTTCCATAGAAATTTTGATCAAAATTTTATTTCGATAGAAAATTTTACCACCGTTTTATTTCTGTAAAAAATGTTGTCCAAATTTTGTTTCTCTGAAAAATTTTGTCAAAATTTTATTTCCATATAAAATGTAGTCAAAATTTCATTTAAATAGAAAATTTAGTCAAAATTTTATTTCTATAGAAAATTTTGTCCGAATTTTATTTCTATAGAAAATGTTGTTCAAATTTTATTTCTATGGAAAATTTTGTCAAAATGTTATTATTATTATTTCTATAATAATATAAATCATAATCATATAAATATAATATAAATTATATTAGTATTTCTATAGAAAATTTTGCCAACATTGTATATCTATGGAAAATTTTGTCAATATTTTATTTCTATAGAAAATTTTGTCCACATGTTATTTCTATGCAAAATTTTGTCCAAATTTTGTTTCTATGGAAAATTTTGTCAACATTTTATTTCTTTAGAAAATTTAGTCAATATTTTATTTCTATGGAAAATTATGTCAGTATTTTATTTTTATGGAAAATGTTTTATTTTTGTAGAAAACTTTGTCAAAATTTTATTTCTATAGAAAATTTTGTTAACATTTTATTTCTATAAAAAAATTTGCAAACATTTTCTTTCTATAGAAAATTTTGTCAGAGTTTTATTTCTATGGAAAATTGTGTCAAAATTTTATTTCAACAGAAAATTTTTTCAAAATTTTATTTGTATAGAAAATTTTGTCAAAACTTTATTTTTATAGAAAATTTTATCAAAATTTTATTTCTATAGAAAATTACATCTAAATTTTATTTCTATACAAAATTTTGTCAGCATTTTATTTTTATAGCTCAATTTTCGTAAAATTTTATTTCTATAGAAAAATTTGTCAAAATTTTATTTCTATAGAAAATTTTGTCAATGTTTTGTTTCTATGGAAAATTTTGTCAAAATTTTATTTCTGTAGGCACTTTTATCAAAGTTTTGTTTCTATGGAAAATTTTGTCAAAATTTTATTTCTTAGAAAATTTTGTTAAAATTTTATTTCTATACAAAATTTTGTTAAAATTTTATTTCTATACAAAATTTTGTCAAAGTTTTGTTTCTATGGAAAATTTTGTCAAAATTTTATTTCTATAGAAAATTTTGTCAAAATTTTATTTCTATAGAAAATTTTGTCAAAGTTTTGTTTCTATGGAAAATTTTTTCAAAGTTTTATTTGTATAGAAAATTTTGTCAAAATTTTATTTTTATAGAAAATTTTGTCAAAATTTTATTTCTATAGAAAATTATATCCAAATTTTATTTCTATAGCAAATTTTGTCAAAATTTTATTTTTATAGAAAATTTTGTCAACATTTTATTTTCATAGAAAATTTTGTCAAAATTTTATTTTTATTTTTACAGAAAATTTTGTCAACATTTTATTTCCATAGAAACTTTCGTCAAAATTTTATTTCTGTAGAAAATTTTGTCCAAATTTTATTTCTATAGCAAATTTTGTCAAATTTTTATTTCGATAGATAATTTTTTACAAATTTTATTTTAATGGGAAATTTTGACAAAATTTTATTTCTATAGAAAATTTTGCCAACATTGTGTTTCTATGGAAAATTTTGTCAAAATTTTATTTCTATAGAAAATTTTGTCCAAATTTTATTTTTATAGAATATTTTGTCAATTTTTTTTTTGTTCGATAGAAAATTATATCAAAATTTTTTTTCTATGGAAAATGTTGTTAAAATTTTATTTCTATAGTAAATTTTGTCCAAATTTTATTTCTATAGAAAGTTTTGTCTAAATTTTATTTCTATGGAAAATTTTGTCAAAAGTTTAATTCTTTGGAAAATTTTGTCAAAATTTTTTGTCTATAGAAAATTTTATCAAAAATTTATTTTTATAGAAACTTTTGTCTAAATTTTTTTATATAATTTTCTATAGAAAATTTTGTCAAAATATTATTTCTATAGAAAATTTTGTCAAAATTTTATTTCTATAGAAAATTTTATCAAAAATTTATTCCCATAGAAATTTTGATCAAAATTTTATTTGTATAGAAAATTTTGTCAAAATTTTATTTGTATAGAAAATTTTGTCAAAATTTTATTTGTAAAAAAAATGTTGTCAAAATTTTATTTGTATAGAAAAATTTTGTCAAAATTTTATTTGTAAAAAAATGTCAAAATTTTATTTGTATAGAAAAATTTGTCAAGAAATTTTGAGTAAAAATTTTTTTTTCTCAGTGTCATATGGTCAAGAGAAAAAAGAAAAGAAAACTTTTCATAATGGATGTATGAAGCTCGACATCCAACTAAAATATATTTATGTATGTATGTGGATTTTCTTTTGCTCTAATAGACCATATCAAAATGTTTCCATACAAGCCAAAAACATAATAAGCAGGTTTCCGTTGGCTCTTTAGTTTCTATTTTTTTCTCGTGCTTAGTTTGTGCTCTCGTTGGTCTTGTTGGTTTGCTTCCTTTCATTGCCTGAGGCATGCCACTTAAAAAGCCATGGTAGCTAGGTAGGGGTTAAATAGGATGAAACTTTGTTTGACTTCTGGCATATCCTTCTAAGCACCAGCGGCAGCAGCACATATTTGCATAACGCGCTTTGTTCGTCCTCACTACAAAACCACGAAGGACCATGGCCACTGCCAATGTTTAACTCAGTTTCGACTCTATTCTTCAGTCTGCTGTTATAATGGTGAATGATTTATACTCACAGCTCAGCGGTGGCAAGTCAATTTCTTTCCTCCTACTGCCATTCCTCTCGCCATTTCCCCCCACCGAGTTTTGATGTTTGCATGCTATCATAAAGTGAATTTGATAGACTGTAGCATAAAATCAAGAGAGAGAGAGAGAGTGGTTGTGAGGTTTTTAGCCATATCGTTAAAAAAATCCTATGTCCAAAAAAGTTTGGACAAAAGTAGCCAACCAACTAAAGCAAAAGGAATTCAAAGCCACAAGGTAATCTCACCGCCAAAAACCATCACCCATGTCTGCTGTAGATGGATTTGCTGGTAATTGGTGTTTCCATTTTGGGGAAACAATTAGGCGATAAGGAAGATTTTCTTCTTATATCCAATGGCCATGGCAAATTAGGATAACGAAGTATTTTAAAGGGCAATTTTTGATATACTAACACTGATATTAGTAATGCCTGAATTAAGATGTATGGATTATAAAGATCGGTATGTCTATAAAATTTGTGGATTTTGTTGATTTGCAATTTGCTTCTCGATCGTCTAAAAGAAGCGGAATTAACAGAGGAAGAAGATGGATAGAAGTATAACCATAGTTGACATAATTGTAGAATTCTACCAAATATGGTAGATTTTTTTCTGTTTATTAGGATGGTAGGATTTTTATACCCACCACCATAGAAATAATAAGTTTGTCACACATCAAAATATCGATTTCCGACTATATAAAGTATATATTCTTGATCAGGGAGAAATTCTAAGACAACATACGCATGTTCGTCTGTCCGTCTGTTGTAATCACGCTACGTCATTGAGCTTAACATGGAATCGGGCAGCACTCAGTGATAAGAGAGACGTTCACCAATGTGGTATCACAATGGACTGAATAGTCTAAGTGAGCCTGATACATCGGGTTGCCACCTAACCTAACCTATCGGTCCATGTTTTTGTATAGCCCCCATATAGACCGATCTCCGGATTTTACCTCTCGGGCTTATAGAAACCGTTGTTTTTATACCCTCCACCATAGGATGGGGGTATATTAACTTGGTCATTCCGTCGTGGTGAAATTCTCAGTCGATCTGAGCATGTCCGTCCGTCCGTCCGTCTGTTGAAATCACGCAAACTACCGAACGAAACAAGATATCGACTTGAAACTTGGCACAAGTAGTTGTCATTGATGTAGGTCGGATGGTATTACAAATAGGCCATATCGGTCCACTTTTACGTATAGCCCCCATATAAACGGACCCCCAAATTTGGCTTGCGATTGCTCTAAAAGAAGCAAATTTCATCCGATCCGGCATAATTACATATAGCCCCCATATAAACCGATTCCCCGATTTGGCTTGCGGAGCCTCTAAGAGAACCAAATTTCATCCGATCCGGCTGAAATTTGGTACATGGTGTTAGTATATGTTCTCTAATGACCATGCAGATATTGGTCCACATCGGCCCATAGTTATATAAAGCCCCCATATAAACCGATCCCCAGATTTGACCTCTGGAGCCTCTTGGAGGAGCAAAAATCATCCGATCCAATTGAAATTTGGTAGATGGTGTTAGTATATGGTCTCAAACAACCATGCAAGAATTGGTCCATAGCCCCCATATAAATCAATCCTCAGATTTGTCCTCCGGAGCCTCTCGGAGGAACAAAATTCATCCGATCCGGTTGAAATTTGGAACATGGTGTTAGAATGTGGTCTCTAACAAACTCTCAAGAATTGGTCCATATCGGTCCATAATTATATATAGCCCCCATATAACCCGTTCCCCAGATTTGAACTCCGGAGCCTCTTGGAGGAGCAAAATTCATTCGATCCGGTTGAAATTTGCAACGTGGTGTTAATATAAGACCGCTAAGAACCATGGCAAAATTGGTCCGTATCGGTCTATAGTTATATATAGCCGATCCCCAATCACACAAAAATTGGTCCATAGGTTCATAATCATGGTTGCCACTCGAGCCAAAAATAATCTACAATAATTTTATTTTTATAGAAAACATTGTCAAAATGTTATTTCTATAGGAAATTTTGTCAAAATTTTATTTCTATAGAAAATTTTGTCATGTCGATAGCTTGTTTCGTTCGGAAGTTAGCGTGATTTCAACAGACGGACGGACATGCTCAGATCGACTCAGAATTTCACCACGACCCAGAATATATATACTTTATGGGGTCTTAGAGCAATATTTCGATGTGTTACAAAAGGAATGACATAGTTAATATACCCCCATCCTATGGTGAAGGGTATAAAAAAGACTATCTCGATTGTTAATGTGTAGAATTTTAAATGTTTTAAAAATTTTAGTTTGCACCAAAAACGAAAAGGTACCACTTCTACAAAAAATGGAAAACTTAGTCACTGTGGGACTTTGATTCTATGACCTAGTAAAAATGATAAAAATGATCTAAAAAAATAAATTTTGAATTTAAAGAAAATGTTGTCAAAATTTTATTTTTATAGAACATTTTGTCAAAATTTTATTTCCATAAAAAATTTTATTAAAGAAAATTTTGTCAAAATTTGATTTCTATAGTAAATTTTTCCAATTTTTTTGTTCTATAGAAAATTTCGGCATTTTTTTATAGAAATCATGCCACAATTTTATTTCTATAAAAAAATTATTTCCATAAACAATTTTATCAAAAAAATTTTTTTTATAAAAAATGTGTCAAAATTTAATTTCTATAGAAGGTTTTGTAAAAGTTTATTTCATTGGAAAATTTTGTCAAAACTTTATTTCTATAGAAAATTTTGTCAGAATTTTACTTCCATAGAAAATTTTGTCATAATCTTATTTCTATAGAAAATTCTGTCAAAATTTTATTTTTTTAGAAAAAATTGTCAACATTTTATTCCTATAGAAAATTTTGTCAAAATTTTATTTCTATGGAAAATCTTGTCAAAATTTTATTTCTAAAGAAAATTTTGTCAAAATTTTATTTCTAAAGAAAATTTTGTCAAAATTGTATGTCTCTAATGTCAGATAATTTTGTCAAAATTTTATTTCTATAGAAAATTTTATCAATTTTTTTCTATAAAAAATCTATCAAAATTTTATTTCTACAAAAACTATTGTCAAATTTTTTTCATTAGAAAATTTTATCAAAATTTTATTATTTTATGTTGAAAGTTTTGCCACAATTTTATTTCTATAGAAAATTTTGTCCAAAATGTATTGCTGTAAAAAATTTTGTCAAAATTTGATTCAAAATTTGTCAAAATTTTATTTCTAAATAAAATTTTATCAATATTGTATGTTGTCCATAAAAAATTTTTTCAACATTTTATGTCTACAAAAAATTTTTAAAAGTTTTATTTCTATAGAAAATTTTATCAATTATTCTGACTAAATCTGTCAAAATTTTATTTCTGCAAAAACTATTGTCAATTTTATTTCTTTAGAAAATTTTATAAAAAATTATAGAAAATGTTGTCAAAACTTTATCTCTATAGAAAATTTTGGAAAAATTTTATTTCTATAGAAAATTTTATAAAAATTTTATGATTTTATGTGGAAAATTTTGCCACAATTTTATTTCTATAGGAAATTTTGTCCAAAATTTATTGCTGTAGTAAATTTTGTCAAAATTTGATTTCTATCGAAAACTTTATTCCAAATTTCATATTTTATAAGAACATTTTGTCCAAATTTTGTTACTGTAGAAAAGTTTGTCAGAATTTTATTTCCATAGAAAATTTTGTCAAAATTTTATTTCATTAGAAATTTTTTTTCAAAATTTGATTTCTATAGAAAACTTTGTCCAAATTTCATATTTTATAAGAACATTGTGTCCAAATTTAGTTACTGTAGCAACGTCTGTCAGAATTTTATTTCCATAAGAAGTTTTATCAATTTTTTTTTTCTATAAAAAAAACTGTCCAAATTTTATTTCTATAGAAGGTTTTGTAAAATTTTATTTCTTTAAAGAATTTTGTCAAAACTTTGTTTCTATAGAAAAATTTGTCAAAATTTTACTTCTATAGATAATTTTGTTGAAATCTTATTTCTATAGAAAATTTTGTCAAAATTCTATTTCTTTAGAGAAATTTGTCAAAATTTTATTTCTAATGGAAATTTTGTCAATGTTTTATTTCTTTAGAAAAATTTGTCAATATTTTATTTCTATAGAAAATTTTGTCAAAATTTTATATCTATAGAAAATTTTGTCAAAATTTTATTTCTATAGAAAATTTTGTCAAGATTTTATTTCTATAGAAAATTTTGTCAAGATTTTATTTCTATAGAAAATTTTGTCAAGATTTTATTTCTATAGACAATTTTGCCAACATATTATTTCTATAGAAAATTTGTCAAAATTTTATTTCTATCGAAAATTTTGTCAAAATTTTATTTCTATAGAAAATTTTGTCAAAATTTTATTTCTATAGAAAATTTTGTCAAAATTTTATTTCTATAGAAATTTTTGTCAAAATTCTTTTAGTAAAACTTTGTACGCAATTCATGGTGGTGGATACAAAAGTCTCGGTTCGGTTGTTTGTTTTTCTTACCTTTATAGAGTATGCAATCAAGCATACAAAATGAGATTAATTTTCTTACCATCTTACATCGCATCAACCTCACAAGAGTACGGTTTTCTCCATCCACAATATACAAATATGTTCATTGTTATCAAAAAAAAAAGGAAGACTTAAAAGATTCCAAGTTATCATCCTCCATTCAGGAAATTGAACATCTTCTCCTTCAAAAAAAAAATAAGGAGCAAGTCATATGCTTCATATAAATAATTCGAAATATGTGCTGCAACGTTTTTCTGATATTTGCACATTATGGCAAAACATTGATTTATTTCGGACATTTATTTCATTCCACAATCACAAGGATAAAGAATCCACTGGCAAAAAGGATAACCATAAGAATAATACGACATGTTTTGCAAAATCTCTACCAAAAAAAAAAAAAAACAAAAAGGAAAACCATAGTTGCTATTGAATAATGTACACAACACAAAGCTGTGAATTGAATTTTGGGGTTGTTGCTTTGGGTATGAGTGGATTTGGCTTTGGAAGAAAGTCCTTTAGGGGATTTATGCCCTTACATGGGTGAGATGTCAATGAGCCACGTAGGTGGCAAATGTTGTTAATGGGTTGTAATTTTCTGTGATTTTTCTTTCGTTTTTTCCCTTCTCCACATCTCTTGGTAATGTGTAACTTTCCTTTGTTGTTGTTGTGTTTCTTTTTTGGCTTCTTCTTGTTATCCTTTAACACCCAATATATGTTCATCCTGTTGTTATTGTTCCTCGTGTGTTTTTCATAGAACATTCCTTAAGGGAATTTTTGGATTGGCAAACAAGAGCAAAAAAATTTATGTTAAGTCGTTAAAAGGTAACCCTGCTGAAAGGATTAGCTTTTTGTTACTCTTACTTACTTGCTTGTATTGGTTTATGTCCTTTTCAGTTACGTTTTATTAAATGACTTGCCATTAGAGTATAGAAATTCTGGTAGCAATCTGGAAAATTTCCCATCAAATCATAAGTAATTTTCTCATAAAAATTTTAAGTGTTAAATATATATTTTTTGGATTTTTTTGTTGGCTCATTTTTATTATTTTCTCACCAGTGTGTAATATTGATGAAATAAATTCATATAGAATCATCAGCAATCAATCGCACGTTATATGTTGAATGAAGGAGCTTCAGCTACACCTACACTAAAAAAAAAAAAAATTACTTGGATCCAACGAACGGTTGCCACTAGAGCGATTTGAAGAAAATTTTACCACAAATCTATAGAAAATTTTGTAAAAATTTTATTTCTATAGAAAATTTTGTAACAATTTTATTTAGATAGAAAATTTTGTCAAAATTTTATTGTTAAATTAAAAAAATGTTAAATAAATAAAACTAAAATTTTGTCAAAATTTTATTTTTATAGAAATTTTTGTCCAAAATTATATATCTATACTAAATTTTGTAGAAATTTTATTTTTATAGAAAATATTGTCAAAACTTTACTTTTATAGAAAACTTTGTCAAAATTTTATTTCTATGGGAAAACTTCTCAAAATTTTATTTCCATAGAAAATTTGTCCAAATTTTATTTCCATAGGAAATTTTGTTAACATTTTATTTGTATAGAAAATTTTATCAAAATTCTATTTCTATGGAAAATTTTGTCAAAATTCTATTTCTATAAAAATTTTTTGTCAAAATTTTATTTCCATAGAAAACTTTGTCAAAACTTTATTTTATTTTAAAAATTTTGTCAAAGTTCTCTTTTTTAGAAAATTTTGTCAAAATTTTATTTTTATAGAAAATTTTGGCAAATTTTTATTGTTATAGAAAATTTTGGCAAATTTTTATTTTTATAGAAAATTTTGTCAAAATTTAATTTTTATAAAAAATTTTGTCAATCTTTTATTTTTATAGAAAATTTTGTCCAAAATTATATTTCTATAGTATATTTTGAAGAAATTTTATTTTTATATATAAATATTGTCAAAACTTTACTTTTATAGAACATTTTGTGAATATTTTAGTTCTACAGAAAATTTTGTTCAAATTTGACATCAATAGAAAATATTGCCAAAATTTAATTTCTATAGAAAATTTTCTCAATATTTTATTTCTATAAAATAATGTCCCAAAATTCTATTTCTATAGAAAACTTTTTCCAAATCTTATTTCTATAGTCAATTTTGTCAAAATTTTGTTTCTACAAAAAAATTTGTCAACATTTTATTTCTATATAAAATTGTATAAAATTTTATTTCTACAGAAAATGTTGTCCAAATTTTATTTCTATAGAAAATTTTGTCCAAATTTTAGTTCTAAATAAAATTTTGTCTAGATATTATTTCTATAGAAAATTTTGATAAAATTTAATTCTAAATAAAATTTTGTTATAATTTTAGTTCTAAATAAAATTTTATCAAATTTTATTGCAATTTGTGAAAATTTTATTTCTATAGAAAACTTTATAAAAATTTTATTCTATAGAAAATTTTGTTAAAATTTTAGTTGAATAGAAAATTTTATTCAAATTTTAGTTCTATAAAAATAAAATCAAAATTTTATTTTTATAGAAAATTTTGTAAAATTTTTATTCTTATAGAAAATTTTGTCAAAATTTAATTTTTATGAAAAATTTTGTCAAATTTTTATTTTTATAGAAAATTTTGTCCAAAATTATATTTCTATAGTAAATTTTGAAGAAATTTTATTTTTATAGGAAATATTGTTAAAACTTTACTTTTATACAACATTTTGTGAATATTTTAGTTCTACAGAAAATTTTGTTCAAATTTGACATCAATAGAAAATTTTTCCAAAATTTAATTTCTATAGAAAATGTTCTCAAAATTTTATTTCGATAAAAAATTTTCCCAAATTATATTTCTATAGAAAATTTTTTCCAAATCTTATTTCTATAGTCAATTTTGTCAACATTTTATTTCTACAAAAAATGTTGTCAACATTTTATTTCTATATAAAATTGTATAAAATTTTATTTCTACAGAAAATGTTGTCCAAATTTTATTTCTATGGAAAATCTTGTCCAAATTTCAGTTCTAAACAAAATTTTGTCAAAATTTTATTTCTATAGAATATTTTGTCAAAATTTTATTTCTATAGAAAATTTTGTCAAAATTTTATTTCTATAGAAAATTTTGTTAAAATTTTAGTTCTAAATAAAATTTTATCAAATTTTATTGCTATAGAAATTTTGTGAAAACTTTATAAAAATTTAATTCTATAGAAAATTTTGTTCAAATTTTAGTTGAATAGAAAATTTTGTTCAAATTTTAATTTTATTTTTATTGTCCAAATTTCAGTTCTAAATAAAATTTTGTCAACATTTTATTTCTAAATAAAATTTTGTCAAAATTTTATTTCTATAGAAAATTTTGTTAAAATTTTAGTTCTAAATAAAATTTTATCAAATTTTATTGCTATAGAAAATGTGTCATTCCGTTTGCAACACATCGAAATATTCTCCTGAGACCCCATAAAGTATATATATTATGGGTCGTGGTGAAATTCTGAGTCGATATAAACATGTCCGTCCTTCCGTCCGTCTGTTGAAATCACGCTAATTTCCGAACGAAACAAGCTATCGACTTGAAACTTCGCATAAGTAGTTGCTATTGATGTAGGTCGAATGGTGTTGCAAATGGGCCATACTGAACCACTTTTACGTATAGCCCCTATATAAACCGATCCCAAGATTTGGCGGAGCCTCTTAGAGAAGCAAATTTCATCCGATCCGGTTGAAATGTTCTACGTGGTGTTAGTATATGGCCGCTAACAACCATGTAAAAAATTGGTCCATATCGGTCTATAGTTATATATAGCCCCCATATAAACCATTCCAAGATTTGACCTCCGGAGCCTCTTGAAATTCGTCCGATCCGGTTGAAATTTTGTACATTGCGCTAGTATATGACCGATAACAAACCTGTCAAAATTGGCACGTATTGATCTATAGTTATATATAGCCCCGAGATAAACCGATCCCCAAGCACACAAAAATTGTTCCATATCGTTTCATAATCATGGTTGCCACTCGAGCCAAAAATAATCTACCAAAATTTTATTTCTATAGAAAATTTTAGCTCAATAGAAAATTTTGTCAAGATTTTTATATGTGTAGAACATTGTCACAAAATTTTATTTCTAAAGAAAATTTTGTCCAAATTTTATTTCGATGGAAAATTTTGTCCATAGAAAACAAGTAAGGAAAATCTAAAGTCGGGCGGGGCCGACTATATTATACCCTTCACCACTTTGTAAGCCCAAATTTTCGATACCATATCAAATCCGTCCAATGTGTTGGATGCTATATGAATCCATACACATATATTCTGTATATCTGAGCAGATCTGTACAGAGTTCTGCAATACTTATAGATTTTACATTTAAGTCGGCTAATGCGCTGAGGTGGAACACAATGTTAGTAAAAAAATAGGGGAAACATTTAAATATGAACCAATTTTGAGGAAACTTCGCAAAATCGTATTTATGATTTATCGGTCGATAGATGTGTAATAGAGTAATAGGAAAATTTGAGTCATTTTGATAAGCTTTCGACTTAGCAGTGGCGATTTGAGAAGGAAAATGTAGGTATTTCGGCCAGTTTTCCCTAAATAGGAAAAACATATATATGGAATCTATATCGAAATCTGAACCGATTGCAATCAAATTTCGCATGCATACTTACTATGTTGAATCTACTCCCTGTGCAAAATTTCACGTAAATCGGATAACAACTTTGACCTCTGTGGTCATATGACGGAAAAACGGGCGAAAGATATATATGGGAGCTATATCAAAATCTGAACCGATTTCAACCAAAATAAACACGCATATGCAGAACATTAATTCTACTGCCTGCGCAAAGTTTCAAGTTCAATTCTACTCCCTCTGCAAAATTTCACGTAAATCAGAGTAGCACTTTTGCCTCTGCGGGCATATTAGACCAAATCGGGCGAATGATATATATGGGAGCTATATCTAAATCTGAACCGACTTCAACTAAATTTTGCACAATTAATGATACTATAAAACGTACTCCTTCTGCACAATTTCAAGCAACTCAGGACAAAACTCTGGCTTTTGAGGCCATATAAATCCAAATCGGACGAAAGATATATATGTGAGCTATATCTAAATCGGAAGCGATTTTAACCAAATTTAGCACTTTTAACGATACTATTAAACGTATTTGTTGTGCAAAATTTGAAGCAAATCAGGGCAAAACTCTGGCTTTTGGGGCCATATAAGTCCAAATCGGTCGAAAGATATATATGGGAGCTATATCTAAATCTGAACCAATTTCAACGAAATCGGGCACAATTAACGATACTACTAAACATACTCCTTGTACAAAATTTTAATCAAATCAGGGCAAAACTCTGGCTTTTGAAGCCATATAAGTCAAAATCGGACGAAAGATATTTAGGGGAGCTATATCTAAATCTGAAGCGATTTCAACTAAATTTGACACAATTAACGATACCATCAAACGTACTCGTTGTGCAAAATTTGAAGCAAATCAGGGCAAAACTCTCGCTTTTGGGGCCATATAAGTCCAAATCGGACGAAAGATATATATGGGAGCTATATATAAATCTGAACCGATTTAGCTGATATTTGGCAGTTTTTACGGGACTGACAAAACATTCAGGTGTACAAAATTTGAAGAACGTCGGTTCATAAACATGTGAATTATGATCAAATCGGTGATAACTATATATGGCAGCTATATCTAAATCTGAACCGATTTTTTCCAAAATCAATAGCGATTGTCTTCTACCCGAAGAAAGACGTTATGTCAAATTTGAGGACGATCGGACTTAAACTGCGACCTGTACTTTGTGCACAAAATTACATATACAGACAGACGGACGGACAGACAGACAGACAAACAGACGGACATCGCTAAATCGACTCAATTATTTCTTGGCGTTACATACAAATGCACAAACTTATTATACCCTGTACCACAGTAGTGGTGAAGGGTATAAAGATTGTCAAAATTTTAATTTCTATAGAAAATTTTTTCAAAATTTGATTTCTATAGAAAATTTTGTCATCATTTCTGCAAAAAAAATATTTCTATGGGATGTTTTCCAAAAAAATTTACGTCTACAGGAAATTTTATCAAAATTTTATTTCTGTAGAAAATTTTGCCAAAATTTTAATTCCATAGAAAATTAGTCCAATGTTTTAGTTCTATATAATATTTTGTCTGTATTTTATTTCTATAGAAAATTGGAGTGCCTTTTATTTTGAAACGAATGTTTTGCAAAATCTACATAAAAAATGATTCTTAGTTTAAGCGTCATGAGTTCAATGGTGCTGAGTCATGGAACGTATGAAAATCTCTGCAATATACTAATCCCTGTTAATTTAACCCTTCGCAGTTTATTAAACCTACTGCATGTAAAGCCATAATATATATGTGTAACAAATTTCCAAAAGTAGTCATTGCATATCCTTAAGCACGATAAGGAATATATGGATTTGTGAATTATTGTAAAGCAAACCATCAATGGTTTGAAGCACGTCTGTGAACAGGAAAATTACTATCCATTCTTGTCGAAATTTTCTTTACCATCTATTTTATCCTTATGCTCCGCTCCGTTTTTCTTTGGCCATTATGTATGAAATCAAATTGAGGAGATTTCCTTTAATACTACCTAACATATAAAAGTACTCTAGGTTTCTTGTTGTTTTTGTTTGCAAACTCACATACATAACTATTTCCAAGGACAATAAGCAATCATATTCCCGCAGCATGTGATGGGGAAGAAAAATATTTGGAGCTCATAAAATATAAGCGAAGACACTACATATCAACCAAACCAAGAAAACATTGACAAACATACATACATCTAAATTTTTAAGATATGTGAAAGGCATGTCTTATAACGAGCTACGACAATAGCGAAGAGGGGATTAATTCGTCAATCGAATGGTGGAGCAAAAGCGACAACATTTTTTAGAAATAACATTTTACAGGATTTTCTATATAATTTTGACAAAATTTTCTATAGAAATAATATTTTGCAAACATTTGCTATGGAAATAAAATTTTGACAAAATTTTCTATAGGAATAAAATTTTTGATTTCAGCTTAAAACCATTGTGATGACTAAACTACAAGGGTAGCTTAACCTAAAAATTTAATTTTTTTTTTTGGAAATAAAATGTTGGCCAAATTTTCTATACAAATAAAATTTTGAGAAAATTTTCTATAAAAATAAAATTGTAATAACATATTTTAAAGAAATAAAATGTTGACAAAATTTTTTACAGAAATGAAATTTTCACAAACATTTCTTTAGAAATAATATTTTGTACAAAATCTTAAAATAAAATTTTATAAAATTTTCGTTTGAAATAACATTTTGACAAAAGTTTTTATAGAAATAAAATGTTGACAAAATTTTCTATAAAATTTGTGACAAAATTTTCTATTGAAATAAAATTTTGACAAAATTTTCTATAGAAATAAAATGTTAACAAAATTTTCTATAGAAATAAAATTTTGCAAAAAATTGTCTTTAGAAATAAAATTTTAACAAAATATTCTATAGAAATAAAATTTTGCAAAAATTTTCTGGAGAAATAGAAATTTCAAAAACTTTTAATAGCAATAACATTTTGAAAAAATTTTCTACACAAATAAAATTTTGATAAATTCTTCTATACTAGCAAATTATCGACAAAATTTTACTATAGAATGGAAAACTTTATAACCACAATTGCTATAGAAATACAATTTTGTATTGAAATAAAATTTTTACAAATATTTCTATGGAAATAAAATTTTCAATAGAAATAAAATTTTTATAAAATTTTCAAGAAAAATAAAATTTTGAGAAAATTTTCTATAGAAATAAGATTTTGACAAAATTTTCTATAAATGTAAAATGTTGACAAAATTTTCTATAGAAATAAAATTTTGAGAAAATTTTCTATAGAAAAAAACATTCGATGGAAATGAAAGGTTGGCAAATTTTTTTACAGCAATAAAATTTTAACATAATTTTCTATAGAAATAAAATGTTGACAAAATTGTCTCTAGAAGTAAAATGTTGTCAAAATTTTTAAATGGAATAACATTTTAATAAAACATTCTATACAAATAATTGTTTAAGAAAATTTTAACAAAATTTTTATATAACAAAAATTGTGAGAAAAACTTCTATAGAAATAACTAAAATTGGGAGAAAATTATCTATAGAAATAAAATTTTGTAAAAATTATCTATAGAAATAAAATTTTGTAAAAATTTTCTATAGAAATAAAATTTTGCAAAATATTTCAAAAGCAAAAATTAACAAATTTTATACAAAAATAAAAATTTTGCAAAATTTTTATAGACATAAAATTTTGAGAAAATTTTCTATAGAAATAAAATTTTGTAAAAAAAATGACAAATTTTATATAAAAATAAAAATTTGGCAACATTTTCTATAGACATACAATTTTGAGAAAATTTTCTATAAAATAAAATTTTGAGAAATTTTTCTTTAGAAATAAAATTTTGACAAAATTTTCTATAGAAAAAAATGTTGGTAAAATTTGTTATAGAGTAAAATTTTGACAACATTTTTTGTAGAAATAAAATGTTGACAAAATTTTCTATAGAATAAAATTTTTGACAAAATTTTCTATCGAAATAAAATTTTTACAAATATTTCTATGGAAATAAAATTTTTAAAAATTTTCTATAGAAATAACATTTTGAGAAAATTTTCTATAGAAATAACATTTTAAGAAAATTTTCTATAGAAATAAAATTGTGTGAAACTTTTCTGTAAACGTAAAATTTTGACAAATTTTCTATAGAAATAAAATTTTGAGAAAATTTTCTATATAAAAAACGTTCGATGGAAATAAAAGGTTGACAAAATTTTTACAGCAAAAAAATTTTGACATAATTTTCTATAGAAATAACATGTGGACAAAATTGTCTATAGAAATAAAATGTTTAATGGAATAAAATTTTTAATGGAATAAAATTTTATTAAAAGACTCTATAGAAATAATAGTTTAAGAAAATTTTAACAAAATTTTTATATAAATAAAATTTTGAGAAAAACTTCTATAGAAATAATTTTTTTAGACAAACATTTCTACAGAAATAAATAAAGTTGGGAGAAAATTATCTATAGAAATAAAATTTTGTAAAAATTTTCAATAGAAATATTTTTCAAAAACAAAAATTGACAAATTTTATATAAAAATAAAAATTTGGCAAAATTTTGTATAGATATAAAATTTTGAGAAAATTTTCTATGAAATAATATTTGGAGAAAATTTTCTATAGAAATACAATTTTCTTAAAAAAAATTGACAAATTTTATATAAAAATAAAAATTTGTGCAAAATTTTCTAAAAACATACAATTTTGAGAAAATTTTCCATAAAATAAAAATTTTGAGAAAATTTTCTTTAGAAATGAAATATTGAAAAAATTTTCTATAGAAATGAAATGTTGGTAAAATTTTTTATAAAAGTAAAATTTTGACAAAATTGTTTACAAAAATAAAATGTTGACAAAATTTTCTATCGAAATAAAATTTTGACAAAATTTTCTATCGAAATAAAATTTTGACTAAATTTTCTATAGGAACAAAATTTTAGCAAAATTTTCTATCGAAATAAAAATTGCAAAAAAATTGTCTTTAGAAATAAAATTTGGAGAAAATTTACTGTAGAAATAAAATTTTGGAAAAATTTTCTATAGACATAAAATTTTGAGAAAATTTTCTATAAAATAAAATTTTGAGAAAATTTTCTATAGAAATAAAATTTTGACAAAATTTTCTATTGAAATAAAATTGTGCATAAATTGTCCAAAGGAATATTGCTTTAACCGTTTTCTAAAATGTTAGTAATGAAATTTATTGCAAAATTCGAGAAACGAGTTATTTTATCATAAACAATGAATTGCTCTAGCTTCTATTTATTCCCACTGTTAATCCGCTTACTTAGCTTAAAGGACCAATCTGCTAGTTGTATACAAAAATTTTGCTTTATTTCCATGCCAATTGCCTTGCAGAGCAATACCATTTTGTAACTCATCATCATTAGATTGTTATGGGACGTATGATAACCTTGTCATTTCGTTTGTAACACATCGTAATATCGATTTCTGATTATGTCACGTGTGAATACTTTTGATCACGGAGAAATATTGAGAGGATATTAGGAGATCCTTGGAACACTACCTTTGTCACTGCCTTGCCTTTTCTAGGCAATGTGTTAACCATATCAGTGAAGAGGTGATTCAGCAGCTGGTCCAGCTTGGAAATAGGGACTGGAAACAAATTAAGAAATTCATTGGAGACACATATTTCCTGGAATAAAGACTACGATGGTAAAAAAAAGTTAATGCGCACAACAAACCGAACACTGTTTTAAGTGTATGTCAGCCTGGAGCCTTTTTTAACATGGCCCTGGATCCTCTTCCTAACCTAACCCTAACAAAACTTTTTATAGAAATCAATATTTGACAATATTTTTTTTATAAAATTTTGGCCATTTTCTATAGATATAAAATTTTGAGAAAATTTTCTATAGGCCTAAATTGTTGACAACATTTTCTATTGAAATACAATTTTGACAAACTTGTCTATAGAAATAAAATTTTTACAAATTTTTTTATAACAATAAAATTTTAACAAAATTGTCTATAAAAATAAAATTTTGACAAAATTTTTTATAGAAATTAAATTTTAAACAAATTTTCTGCAAAGATAAAATGTTGACAAAATTTTGTCTAAAAATAAAATTTTGACAAAATTTTCTAAAAAAATAAAATTCTGACAAAATTTTCTATAAAAATTAAATTTTGACAAAATTTTTTAAAAACAAAGATTTGACAAAATGTTTGATAAAAATAAAATTTTGACAAAATTTTTGACAGAAATAAAATTTTGAAATAAATTTCTATAGAAATAAAATTTTGACCAAATTTTTAATAGAAAAAATATTTTGACAACCTTATCAGGTAATCGGCTATGACGAGACAATTTGAAAGAAATAAAGTTTTGACAAAATTTTCTATAAAAATAAAATTTTAAAAAAATATTCTAACAAAATAATATGTTGACAAAATTTTCGATAAAAATAAAATTTTGACAAAATTGTCAATAGAAATAAGATGTTTACAAAATTTTCTATAGAAATACAATGTTCTATAAAAACGAAATTTTGATAAGATTTTCTATAAAAATTAAATTTTGATGTAATTTTCTATTAAATAATATTTTGATAAAATTTTCTATAAAATAATATTTGTCAAAATTTTCTATAAAAAAAAAATTTAACAAAAATTTTAACAAAATTTTCTATAAAAAGAAAATTTTGACAAAATTTTCTATAAAAAAAATTGACAAAATTTTCAATAAAAATACAATTTTGACAAAATTTTCTATAATAAAATTTTGACAAAATTTTCTAAAAAAATAAAACTTTGACAAAATTTTTTATAAAAATAAAATTTTGACAAAATTTTCTATAAAAATAAAACTTTGACAAAAATTTTCATAAAAATAAAATTTTGACAAAATTTTCTATAAAAATAAAATTTTGACAAAATTTTCTATAAAAATAAAATTTTGACAAAATTTTTGATAAAAATAAAATTTTGATAAAATTTTTTGATAGAAATAAAATTTTGACAAAATTTTTGATAGAAATAAAATTTTGACCAAATTTTTAATAGAAATAAAAAAATTTTCGATAAAAATAAAATTTTGACAAAATTGTCAATAGAAATAAGATGTTTACAAAATTTTCTATAGAAATAAAATTTTCTATAAAAACGAAATTTTGATAAGATTTTCTATAAAAATTAAATTTTGATGTAATTTTCTATTAAATAATATTTTGATAAAATTTTCTATAAAATAATATTTGTCAAAATTTTCTATAAAAAAAAATTTAACAAAATTTTCTATAAAAAGAAAATTTTGAGAAAATTTTCTATAAAAAGAAAATTTTGAGAAAATTTCCTATAAAAAGAAAATTTTGAGAAAATTTTCTATAAAAAGAAAAGTTTGACAAAATTTTCTATAAAAATAAAACTTTGATAAAAATAAAATTTTGACAAAATTTTCTATAAAAATAAAATTTTGACAAGATTTTCTATAAAATAAAATTTGTCAAAATGTTCTATAAGAAGAAAATTTTAACAAAATTTTCTATAAAAAATAAATTTTTGACAAAATTTTCTATAAAAATAAAATTTTGACAAAATTTGCTATAAAAATAAAATTTTGACAAAATTTTCTACAAAAATAAAATTTTGACAAAATTTTCAATAAAAATAAAATTTTGACAAATTTTTCTATAATAATAAAATTTTGACAAAATTTTCTAAACAAGAAAATTTTGACAACAATTTTTATAAAAATAAAACTTTGACAAAAATTTTTATAAAACTAAAACTTTGACAAAATTTTCTATAATAATACAATTTTGACAAAATTTTCTATAAAATAAAATTAGTCTAAATTTTCTATAAAAAGAAAATTTTAACAAAATTTTCTATAAAAAGAAAATTTTAACAAAATTTTCTATAAAAAGAAAATTTTGGCAAAATTTTCTAAAAAAAAAATTGACAAAATTTTCTAAAAAAAGGGAAATTTTGACAATATTTTCTAAAAAAATAAAATTTTGACAAAATTTTCTATAAAAATAAACATTTGACAAAATTTTCTATAAAAACAAAATTTTGACAAAATTTTCTATAAAAATAAAACTTTGGCAAGAATTTTCATAAAAATAAAATTTTGACAAAATTTTCTATAAAAATAAAATTTTGACAAAATTTTCTATAACAATAAAATTTTGACAAAATTTTCTATAAAAATAAAATTTTGACAAAATTTTCTATAAAAATAAAATTTTGACAAAATTTTCTACAAAAATAAAATTTTGACAAAATTTTCTACAAAAATAAAATTTTGACAAAATTTTCTACAAAAATAAAATTTTGACAAAATTTTTTATAACAGTAAAATTTTGACAAAATAAAATTTTGAAAAAAATTTCTATAAAAATTAAATTTTGAAAAAAAAAAATTCTATAAAAATAAAATTTTGACAAAAATTTCTTTAAAAAATAAAATTTTGATAAAATTTTCTTTAAAAAATAAAATTTGACAAAAATTTCTTTAAAAAATAAAATTTTGATAAAATTTTCTTTAAAAAATAAAATTTGACAAAAATGTCTACAGGAATAAAATTTTGACAACCTTATCAAATAATCGGCTATGGCTAGGGGTTTCTTAAAAAGCTATTATATTAGATCAACGGCTGTGGGTGTTTAAGATTCGGCCTGGCCCACCTTACAGCTGTATATATTTCTTTTTTTTTTGGCCCAAAAATCTTTTTCCATTTATTCCATATATGACAATAAAATCTGTATTTTGTAGCATATTTTCATGCTATTTTCACGAACACAAAAACGCTTGGAAAAGGGCTTCATGGCTTAACTTATTTATGACCTTCTTACTTTCTTCTTGTTTTCTGGGTATAACGAAACAAGCCAAAATGTCCTAAAATCTCAACAAGAACAACAAAAGACAGAGAGGGAGACCTTTTTCATGTGTTCAATGGAATTTTTACCCACTGATCGAAATCAGGACAATACATATTGAGGAGAGTTAATAAAAAAAATGGTAATACCTCTTTGGAAATCACAGCCCCTTAGCAAATCTTTATTCATATGCATACCTTTAGGAATGCCGGTATGCTGGCAGGATTGAATGAGAGAAAAAACCTACAAAACCTGAGGGAATGTCTGACATCACGCCGTGAACAAACAGACAGATTATTTATTAGTTTCGTGTTTTTCATTTTTTTTTTCATTCGAAAAAAAGTTCGATGCTCGTTTTGAATTGATGAAAAATTAATGTAATTTGTTGGTTGCCTTTCTCTTTGTTCGTTTTCTCTTTTTTTTTGCTTCATTCCAATGTCGATGAAATATTTCTCCAACCCTCCCCCCCACTGGGTTTTTTTTGGGTGAGAGCTTTGAGAGCGCAAATAAATTGGGTCTTAATAAATAACCAATGTCAGTTTGAGTAATTTATTTAATTCGCAGCGTTTGTGCTTTTTTCACAGCATGTAGATATTAAAAAGTAATAATTCTATAGCTTTTAAAAAATTCCTCGTTGGAAATAGATGGTGGTGAAGGGCGTGATATAAAAACTATATTTAAATCAAACTAAGAAATTTATCTGCATTTGGAACGGAGAATACAATAATGTAAAATTTTTATTCTATAGAAAATTTTGTCAAGATTTTATTTCAATAGAAAATTTTGGCAATTTTTGTTTCTATAGAAAATTTTGCCATAATTTTATTTCCATAGAAAATTTTGCCAAAATTTTATTTCTATATAAAATTTTGTGAAGATTTTATTTCTATAAAAAATTTTGTCAAGATTTTATTTCTATAGAAAATTTTGTCAATTTTTTTTTCTATAAAAAATTTTGCCATAATTTTATTTCCATAGAAAATTTTCCCAAAATTTTATTTCTATAGAAAATTTTGTTGAAATTTTATTTCTTTAGAAAATGTTATCAAAATTTTATTTCTATAGAAAATGTTATCAAAATTTTATTTCTATAGACAATTTTGTCAAAATTTTATTTCTAAAGAAAATTTTGTCGAACTTTTATTTCTGTAGAAAATTTTGTCAAAATTTTATTTCTATAAAAAATTTTGTCCAAATTTTATTTCTAGGGAAAATTTTTTCAAACTTTTATTTCTATAGAACATTTTGTCAAGATTTTATTTCTATAGAAAATGTTGTCAATTTTTTTTCTACAGAAAATTTTGCCATAATATTATTTCCATAGAAAATTTTCCCAAAATTTTATTTCTATAGAAAATTTTGTTGAAATTTTATTTCTTTAGAAAATGGTATCAAAATTTTATTTCTATAGACAATATTGTCAAAATTTTATTTCTAAAAAAAATTTTGTCGAAATTTTATTTCTGTAGAAAATTTTGTCAAAATTTTATTTCTATAGAAATTTTGTCCAAATTTTATTTCTAGGGAAAATTTTTTCAAAATTTTATTTCTATAGAAAATTTTTTCAAAATTTTATTTCTAGAGAAAATTTTGTCAAAAATTCATTTCTACCGAATATTTTTCTCAAAATTTTATTTTTATAGAAAATTTTCGTCAAATGTTTTATAGGACCTTTGTCGAGAAGCCGACCCGAAAATTTTTTATTTCTATAAAAATTTTAGCAACATTTTATTTCTATAGAAAATTTTGCCAATTTTTTTTTCTATGGAAAATTTTGCCGTAATTTTATTACCATAGAAAATTTTCTCAATATTGTATTTCTATAGAAAATTTTGCTGAAATTTTATTTCTTTAGAAAATGTTATCAACATTTTATTTATTTTAATGTTATCAAAATTTTATTTCTATAAAAAATGTTATCAAAATTTTATTTCTATTGACAATTTTGTCAAAATTTTAGTTTTAAAGAAAAATTTGTCGAAATTTAGTTTTAAAGAAAAATTTGTCGAAATTTTATTTCAGTACAAAATTTTGTCAAAATTTTATTACTATAGAAAATTTTGTCAAGATTTTATTTCCATGGAAAATTTTTTAAATATTTTATTTCTATAGAAAATTTTGTCAACATTTTATTTCTATAGAAAATTGTGTTAAAAATTTATTTCTACAGAATATTTTTCTCAAAAATTTACTTCTATAGAAAATTTTTGTAAAAAAATTTATTTCCATTGAAAATTTTGCCAAAATTTTATTTCTATAGAAAATTTTTGTAAAATATTTTATTTCCATTGAGAATTTTGTCAAAATTTTATTTCTAGAGAAACATTTTACATTTGTCAACATTTTATTAATTTTCCCAAAATTTTATTTCTATATAAAATTATCCCAAATTTTTATTTCTATAGAAAATTTTGCTGAAATTTTATTTCTATAGAAAATGTTATCAAAATTTTATTTCTATAGAAAATTTTGTTGAAATTTTATTTCCGTAGATAATTTTGTCAAAATTTTATTTCTATAGAAAATTTTGTCAAAATTTTATTTTTATGGAAAATCTTGTCAAAATTTTATTTCTATAAAAAATTTTGTCAAAATTTTATTTCTATAGAAAATTTTGTCAAAAATTTATTTCTACAGAATATTTTTCTCAAAAATTTATTTCTATAGAAAATTTTTGTAAAAAAATTATTTCCATTGAAAATTTTGTCAAAATTTTATTACTATAGAACATTTTTGTCAAATATCATGCAAAACCTTTTTTCGGAAGGTTGAAGTGTGGTTCATTGGTGGGTTTAATGAACTGTCTTAATTTATTCTGATAATTGGTTGATAGTTTTGCTGCAAGTAGAGGATGCTGATGAGGAATATGGTAATTCCGAAACGTGCGTCCATCCAACCATCTTGCAGTTTATAGGGCTTTGCCCAAATAAATTTGACAAACATTCTTTTCCTCTGTTGGTTAAGCTACACTTGTAGTTTAGTCAATGTATGGTTTTAAGCTGAAATAAAAAAAACAACAAAAATTTGTTTTGATAGAAAATTTTTTTCTAAATTTTATTCCTATAGAACATTTTGTAAATTTTTGTCAAAATTGTATTTCTATAGAAAATGTTAGCTAACTTTTATGCCTATAGAAAATTTTGTTAAAATTTTATATCTATTGAAAATTTTCTCAACACTTTATTTCTATCAATATTTTTTTCTAATTTTTATTTCTATCAAAATTTTTTCTGATTTTTATTTCCATAAAATTTTTTTTAGTTATATGAAAAGATGATGTACAGTGGGAGTAAAGATGATTCAATTTGTAAGAGGATAATTCCTAAATGTTTTCTTCATAAGGAATTAGCATAAAGGGCCCTAAATTGAGTTATCTACCCCAGCCAGATCTATACTGAAGACTGTGGAAAGGTTCATTCGATCCGAACCGAAAAATGTACAGTATAGGCGTGTATAGATTTGTATCTGGTGTTTTCTTTTCAATGACTCATAGAAAATTTTTGTAAAAAAATTATTTCCATTGAAAATTTTGTCAAAATTTTATTTCTATAGAAAATTTTTGTCAAATATTTTATTTCAATTGAGAATTTTGTAAATTTTATTTCTAGAGAAACATTTTACATTTGTCAACATTTAATTTTTACTGTAACAGAAAATTTTTTAAAATTTTATTTTTATAGAAAATTTTGTCAAAAATTTATTTCGATAGAAAAATTTTCAAAATTTTATTCCTATAGAATATTTTGTAAATTTTTGTCAAGATTGTATTTCTATAGAAAATGTTACCTAACTTTTATGTCTATAGAAAATTTTGTTAAAATTTTATATCTATAGAAAATTTTTTCAACATTTTATTTCTTTCAAAATTTTTTTCTAATTTTTATTTCCATAAAAATTTTTTCTCAAAATTTAACTTCCATAAAATTTTTTTTTCAAAATTTAATTTCTATTAATTTTTTTTCAAAATTTTATTTCTATTCGAATTTTTTTTTCAAAATTTTATTTCTATCAAAATTTTTTCCAAAATTTTATTTCGAAAGAAAATTTTCGGAAAATTTTATTTCTATAGAAAATTGTGTCAAAATTTTTTTACCATTGAAAATGTTTTTCAAAAATTGATTTCTATAGAAAATTTTGTCAAAATATTTATTTCTATAAAAAATTTTTATTCCCATAGAAAATATTTATTTCTATAGAACATTTTTTCAATATTTTATAATCCTTATCGGCAATTTATTTAACATAATGTTTCCGAAAGATCTTTCATGCTCATTCCTTATGCATTCGAAAACTAATATTTTCGTGTATTGTATTAAACGTATTGATGCCCGCTTACTCTTCATTTTGTAAAACAAAAACGGAAATTAACCTTTTTCCCTCATAACAAGCATGAACTATCTATTGACATATTTTCACACATGGCATAATTTGTTCTCTATCACATTGTTTACTATCTGTTTGTGTGTGTGTGTTTTTATGTTTTTTTTTTTTACTTTTCCATCATTCTGTTGAGCAACATCCGTTTCCTCGTTTGTATCAACAATGACAATGACAATAATGTTGTTTTAATAAACTCTTAAAACGGATATCACTATGAGAGGAAACACACTCACTCACACACACACAGCCATCATGTTTTCCCAGCTAAATCAAAGGGAGTCAAAAAAAAAAAAAACTCACAAATGGAAACGTACAAATTCATCACATTTGAAGTGACAGCGTGACAAACATTTTAAAAATATTTGTTTTTTTCACACAAACACAAAAGATAAAAACTCTAGTACAACAGCAAATGATAGATTAACAGAAAACAAAATATTTTTGCCCGATGTTAAGAGAGAGAGAGAGAGAGAGAGAGAAAGCGAAAAAGTTATGAACTTTATTCTTGGCTTGGTGTGAAGGGTATTACATTTCTAAATTGGGTTGTAAATAACCAAGAACTTGCCCTAAGGGAGATAATCAAATCAGAAGGGAATGCCAAAAATAAAAGAACAATGCCAACATCGAACAGCTACGATGTTATGTGAATTTATTTAAGGTGGCATGAAGTTATAAAGGTGACGGGAGTATAATAAGTTTGCCACTGTTTGTAACTCATCACAATATCAATTTCTGACTATATAAAGTGTGTATAATCTAGATCAGCGAAATATTCTAAGGTGATATAACGATGTCACTCAGCATTGGCAGAGCAGGGAAATTTCTATGGTGAGAGGGATTAGCCCAGCCAGAAAATTTTGGAAAGTGGGTATTAAGTTCAGGTTTGGCTTTTGGAGGAGCAAAATTCATCCGATTCAGTTAAAATTTGGTACATGTTGTTAGTATATGGTCTCTCACAACCATGCAGAAATTGGTCCACATTGGACCATAGTTATATATAGCCCCATATAAACCGATCCCCAGATTTGATCTCCGGAGCCTCTTGGAGGAGCAAATTTCATCCGATCCGGTAGAAATTTGGTACGTGGTGTTAGTATATGGTCTTGGGAGCCACCGTGGTGCAATGGTTAGCATGCCCGCCTTGCATACACAAGGTCGTGGGTTCGATTCCTGCTACGACCGAAAACCAAAAAGTTTTTCAGCGGTGGATTATTCCACCTCAGTAATGCTGGTAACATTTCTGAGGGTTTCATTTTATTTCCATAGAAAATGTTGCCAAAATTTTATTTCTATAGAAAATTTTGCTGAAATTTTAGTTCTTTAGAAAATTTTTTCAAAATTTTATTTCTATAGAACACTAGCGTAACCCGGCCCGCTTCGCTGCGACTTCCGAAGCATATTTGGAGGAATATTTTGCGTTAACTTAGTCAACTATATCCTTCGAAAAGATTTGAAATTCGTAAAGATTTGAATTCTTTTAAACAAATCGGACTACTTGATTTCTCGTTTATAGGTACAAATACGGCGGGAAAGCATATGTAAAACGGTTCGTCTTAAGGAGAGGATGTACCCTTTCCTCCAATTTTTTTATATAATGTATTGTATTGAAGTAGTTGGACAATCTTCGATATTTCTTGTGAATTTTATGTGTGGTTTGTCAAGGAAAGGTATCCTTCTCCTCAACATATGTGAAAATTAAGCACTATATTATAATAACATACATACAAAGAATTACTGTTTCCCATCCAATAAATCGGAAAAAGCAAAAGTAGTAAAAAATTTTACCACATTAACATTTACTAAAATGTTAGAAAATGATGCACCCTCTACGTTGGCTGCCAATTTCATGTAAATTTAAGTTCCTTACTAAAAAGAAGTCTGGCAGAAGCCTGTGAAAAAATCATAAAATTATGTACCATTTACGGACAACCCTCTACTTTCAATTTAAGAAAAAAAAAACGGACAAAAGGGAACCCTCTCCCCATCTTCGCTCCACTCCGATCTGATATCGCACTACCGCCTACCCTATATTAATTTCGCAACTACTGAATGGTCCCTATAAATTCTATCGAAGTAAATAGACAAAGTTTATTTCAATTTTCCCCTTCCCCAACCAGATATCGAAAAATCATATACTAATTTAAACATCATGTATAAATTTAATCACCTCCTCCCACGTTCCCTGTAAATTTCAAGTAGATCGGCGATGTTTAAATTTTGCTCTATTGTTTTAAAGGGACGTCACTTTCTCCAATACAATATCGACAAACACCGTAGTGAATAGCACCAATAACTTTCCCTGAAAATTCTTGAAACTTTCCTTCAAGTGTGGGGCAAGGAAGGCTGCCTCTTCGTTCATAACCTTCCCCCACTGCCTATGTAAATTTCAAGAAAACTTAAGAATTGTTGTTTTTTTTTTGCAGTTTTAGATGAGGACCTCCTCCCCGACTAAATATCGAAAAGTGATGTAGCGTATCTTTTGTAAACGTCCCAGAAAATGTCAAGCAAATTATAAGCCTAAAGGGGCGGCCTCTCTTCCGTCCAAATATCACAAAATCAGGTATCAACTATTAATATCGTAACCTCTCCCCAGTCCTCTGTAAATTTAAAGTAACTCGGTAAAGTTTAATTGTACTTAAGAGAAGCGGATGTCTTCCTATGCCCTTTTATTTTTATTAAAAAATCAAGAACCTGATATAAATTTCATAACCTCACACATTTTTTCCGTAAAATTTCAGTCGGGGGAGTTTAGTTTTGTTTTCCCTGTACTTTAAAAAAAAGTCGGGTGGTCCCCCTCCCCGACCAAATATCGAAAAATAATGTAGCGGATTTTTGTCTAGATGCCAACCCCAACTTTCAATGAAAATTTCAAGCAAATCGCATAATTTTGTTCCTACTTTCAAAAAGTAGGGCAAAGGGGGGTCCTCCTCCCCGTCCACATATGAAATCATCAGGTACCCCATATTAATTCCATAACCTCACCGCATGTTCTCTGTAAATCTCAAATAATTTAGAGAATTTTAGTTTTTTCACTGTACTTTAAAAAAAGTCGAACAAAGGGGAGGTCCCCCTCCGCTACCAAATATCGAAATATAAAGTAGCGGATCTTTGTCTAGATACCAAACCCAACCTTCAATGAAAATTTCAAGCAAATCGGTCAACTTTGGTCCAATTTTCAAAAAGTCCAACAAATGGGAGGTCCCCCTCCGCGACCAGGTGTCAAAAAATGAGATACCCTATTTTCACCACATGAACGCCCCCTACGATCTCTGAAAGTTTCAAGTAAATCGGTTCAGCCGTTTCGGAGCCAACTCGGAACATACAAATAAACAAACAAACAAACAAACACATAAACAAACATAGATTGAATTTTATATATATAGATTGTGTCAAAATTTTATTTCAATAGAAAATTTTGTCAAAATTTTACTACTGTAGAAAATGTTGCCAAATTTTTATTTCTATTGAAAATCTTGTCAAGATTTTATTTTCTGTAGAAAATTTTGCCAAAATTTTATTTCTACAGAAAATTTTGCCAATTTTTTTTTTGTAGAAAATTTTGCCATAATTTTATTTCCATAAAAAAATTTGAAAAAATTTTATTTCTATAGAAAATTTTGCCAAAATCGTATTTCTATAGAAAATTTTGCCAAAATCTTATTTCTATAGAGAATTTGGTAAAATTGTATTTCTTTAGAAAATCTTATCAAAATTTTGTTCTATAGAAAATTGTGCCAAAATTTTATTTCTATAGAAAATTTCATCAAAATTTTATTTCTATAAAAAATTTTGCCAAATTTTTATTTCTATAGAAAATTTTATTTCTAAAATTGTATATCTTTAGAAAATCTTATCAAAATTTTGTTTCTATAGAAAATTGTGCCAAAATTTTATTTCTATAGAAAATTTCATCAAAATTTTATTTCTATAAAAAATTTTGCCAAATTTTTATTTCTATAGAAAATTTTGTCAAAATTTTATTTCTATAGATAATTTTGCCAAGATTGTATTTCTATAGAAAAGTTTGTTGAAATTTTATTTTTGTAGAAAATTGTGTCAAATTTTATTTCTATAGAAAATTTTTAAAGAGGGATATTCTGCCAAATCTGCCAAAACATCAAGAATTCTACTAATCTACAAACAGTAAAAGATCTACCATTTTTGGTAGAATTCTACCAACCGTGCCTCCGAAACGTCTTGGAGGAGCAAAATTCATCCGATTCGGTTGACATTTGGTGCATTGTGCTAGTATGGACCATGCCAAAATTGGTCCATATCGGTCTATACACTGAAAAAAAGCATGTCCGGTTCCAAAGATTTTGTCTTTACTTTGCTTTATAGTCAAGATGCAAATTTAAAGACAATTTCATTATATTTGAAGAATTTTTCTGAATTAATAAAGTCAAGTTGACCTTTGCACAAACATTTTTTCTTTCATGTTACGATATTCATTTTTAAGTGAAATCACTTAATTATAAGGACAATACGACTTCATTGGAAAGTTTATGGACTTTTGGACAAGGAAAAAAACTTTATATTAGAGAAATGCGTCTTCTATGCTAAGCAAAATTTGCATTCGTATTTTAAAGACATGAAATTTACTTCACGATAAAATTTTTTTTCAGTGTAGGTACATATAGTCCCCAGATAAACCGACCCTGAATCACACAAAAATTTGTCTATATCGGTACATAAGTATATAGCGCCCATATTACAATGCAGGCTCTTTAATTACTGGCAAATGTTCATATCGGTTCGTAATTATTTGTAGACTTTTCCTATATATTCCGGTCAAGAACTGAATTTAATAAATACGTATCAGCCTTTTTTGTCTAATATATACTCGTTTGTGGATGACTGTCTCTAGTAGAAGTTTCTACGCAATCCATGGTGGAGGGTCCATAAGATTCGGCCTGGCCGAACATATGGCCGTATATACTTGTTTTTTATTCAATCATTCGTGCCTTTATATGTATTTATCATATCTTTCACAAGGATATATGCGCAAAGGATTATTAAAAAAAAAATACAAAAAAAAAAATCGTGTGTATTTAAACTTTTAACTTCTACAATTTTCCCCCTTCGTCATATTCTTCTCGCCCTACTCTTATTTGTACTTATGTTCTTTTCTCTGACCATTATCTTACTGCTACTCATTCGTTTTTGCCTTCATTACAGGTGGATACACAGATTGTTTCAGATTTTGTTTGTTTGATATTTGAGTTGAAATTATTCGTTTACATTTAGCAACATATTGTGTTTATTTAGAAAATTGTCCAAATAAAACAAAGGCATGTTGAATTTTAAAATTGCTAAGTAAATATTTGCACATTCATGTCTTAATTTAAATCTATATTCTGTGAACAACACAACACGTGCTTGGAATAACCCACACACACACACACAGACAAAGCTATTTAGAATATGCCAGGAAGATTTTGTAATACATAAAAGATAGGTGCGGAAAAGAAATGTCCAAAGGTTGGTTTGGGCAGGATTTTGGCATTAATTTTGTTCAATGATAACATTATAACAATGGAACTCATTAAATATTTATAAATACTGATTTATTAAAACAAATAGCATAAATATAAACTTTGAATAGATTTTGTTATTAAACAAACTATATATTTTCCATTCCCAATATATTTCCACTCTCAAATCTAGCTCTTATTATGAGTCAATGCTCTTATTGAGAGTCAATGCATTGAATAATAAAACGCAAAGTATCTATATGGTATACTTAATAGTGTACTTGTATTAGTGAGTGAGAATCTAAACTAAAATTTATTATGAGTATCAGTGAGTATGGATCCACAATACCTAAAATAACTTAAACGGCTATGTGAAGAGATAATATGGGTATGAGAGAGAGATTGAGAGATATTTTTTGTGGAAAATCAATCAGGGTTGATAAAGTTCATATTTTGTGTGTTTTTATACCCTCCATCATAGGATGGGGCATTAGCGTAGCTAGACAATTTTCCTAGGGGGGGCTATAGCCCCCCTAGCTGAAAATTTATAGACTGAAGTTATAGTTTCAATTAATGTTTTATTTCATAAAAATGAATAACAATATAGGCATCAAAATAACTCGACAATTAATTTATAATAAAGCAACTAAATGTAGTTCCACACTTTTCCCAGCAAAAAATTGGGAGTTGTTCTAAAGGCACAACTTTAAAAGCACTTCGATGTCCTCACAAAGAAGTTAATTATTTTAACTACACAGGAAGTTTTTTACTTGATTTTTTTCATATTTTAATGCGTAATTTTTTTGTTTTCTTTAAAAAAAAGTAAGAATAAATAAAGTGGTACAAATTATTCAAATTTTGCCACAAAAATGCTAAATTCATTATAGAAATTTTTATAGAATTTTTGAAAATATTTGAGGGAAAACGTTTCAAACAAGCGTTAGAATGCATTAAATATCATAAAAAATTTAAAAAATAATTATTTTGGAAAATATAACAAAATTTTTTAATCCACATTCAAAACACTGAATTTGGATCACAACTTAAGAAGTGATGCAAATTCATTGCAACGGCTGTTGAAACGGTGGACATTCGTTCTATGACAATTTCATATCACATTCATCGCTTCTCCGCCAAGTTTGCACCACTTCCGGACCCAAAAAGAACATTTTCACTTCTTTTGGCTATGCTTTTTTGCAGCATTATTAAGATATTAATTTATGAAAGAATAGCAACAATTACTATTTTTTTAAATTAAATTGACTAAATCAGACTAAACACAATAATAAAGGAGCTTTAGTTATTCAACTAAATCAAAAGTTCAACCACAGATTTATTTTATAAATATTCAGATTTCGGCAACTGCTACCACAACCAAAGTAATTCGATTGTGCATGAACGTCTTCAGCGGAACTCTGTGCGGTTGTATATACTTGTTTAATTTTTAGAAAAATGTAAAATCGTAAATAGGTTTTCAAATTCTGGGGGGGGGCTAAAATTTTTCTGGGGGGGTCTAAGCCCCCTCCCCAGAGGCCTTCCTACGCTTATGGGATGGGGGTATATTAACTTTGTCATTCCGTTTGTAACACATCGAAATATTGCCCTAAGACCCCATAAAGTATATATATTCTGGGTCGTGGTGAAATTCTGAGTCGATCTAAGCATGTCCGTCCGTCCGTCCGTCTGTTGAAATCACGCTAACTTCCGAACGAAACAAGCTATCGACTTGAAACTTGGCACAAGTCGTTGTAATCGATGTAGGTCGGATGGTATTGAAAATGGCCATATCGGTCCACTTTTACGTATAGCCCCATATAAAGGGACCTCAGATTTGGCTTGTGGAGCCTCTAACAGAAGCATATTTCATCCGATCCGGCTGTAATTTGGTACATGGTGTTGGTATGTGGTCTCTAATAACCATGCAAAAATTGGTCCACCTCGGTCCATAATTATATATAGCCCCCATATAAACCGATTCCCAGATTTGGCTTGCGGAGCCTCAAAGAGAAGAAAATTTCATCCGATCCGTCTGAAATTTGGTACATGATGTTGGTATATGGTCTCTAACAACCATGCAAAAATTGGTCCATATCAGTCCTTAATTATATATAGCCCCCATATAAACCGATCCATCGATTTGGCTTACGGAGCCTCTAAGAGAAGCCTATTTCATCCGATCCGGCTGAAATTTGGTACATGGTGTTGGTATAAGGTCTCTAACAATCATGCAAAAATTGGTCCACATCGGTCCATAATTATATATAGCCCCCATATAAACCGATCCCCAGATTTGGCTTGCGGAGCCTCAAAGAGAAGAAAATTTCATCCGATCCGGCTGAAATTTGGTACATGATGTTGGTGTATGGTCTCTAACAACCATGCAAAAATTGGTCCACATCGGTCCATAATTATATATAGCCCCCATATAAACCGATCCCCAGATTTGGATTGCGGAGCCTCAAAGAGAAGAAAATTTCATCCGATCCGTCTGAAATTTGGTACATGATGTTGGTATATGGTCTCTAATAACCATGCAAAGTTGGTCCACATCGGTTCATAATTATATATAGCCCCCTTATAAACCGATCCCCAGATTTGGCTTGCGCAGCCTCAAAGAGAAGCAAATTGCATCCGATACGCCTGAAATTTGGTACATGGTGTAGTCATATGGTCTCTAAACACCGTGCATAAATTGGTCCACATCGGTCCATAATTATATATAGCCCCCATATAAACCGATCCCCAGATTTGGCTTGCGGAGCCTCAAAGAGAAGAAAATTTCATCCGATCCGGCTGAAATTTGGTACATGATGTTGGTATATGGTCTCTAACAACCATGCAAAAATTGGTCCACATCGGTCCATAATTATATATAGCCCCCATATAAACCGATCCCCAGATTTGGCTTGCGGAGCCTCAAAGAGAAGAAAATTTCATCCGATCCGTCTGAAATTTGGTACATGATGTTGGTATATGGTCTCTAACAACCATGCAAAAATTGGTCCATATCAGTCCTTAATTATATATAGCCCCCATATAAACCGATCCCCCGATTTGGCTTACGGAGCCTCTAAGAGAAGCATATTTCATCCGATCCGGCTGAAATTTGGTACATGGTGTTGGTATAAGGTCTCTAACAATCATGCAAAAATTGGTCCACATCGGTCCATAATTATATATAGCCCCCATATAAACCGATCCCCAGATTTGGCTTGCGGAGCCTCAAAGAGAAGCAAATTTCATCCGATTCGGCTGAAATTCGGTACATGATGTTGGTATGTGGTCTCTAACAACCATGCAAAAATTGGTCCACATCGGTCCATAATTATATATAGCCCCCATATAAACCGATCTCCAGATTTGGCTTGCGCAGCCTCAAAGAGAAGCAAATTGCATCCGATCCGGCTGAAATTTGGTACATGGTGTAGGTATAAGGTCTCTAACAATCATGCAAAAATTGGTCCACACCGGTCCATAATTATATATAGCCCCCATATAAACCGATCTCCAGATTTGGCTTGCGCAGCCTCAAAGAGAAGCAAATTGCATCCGATCCGGCTGAAATTTGGTACATAGTGTAGGTATATGGTCTCTAAACACCGTGCATAAATTGGTCCACATCGGTCCATAATTATATAAAGCGCACATATAAACCGATCCCCAGATTTGGGTTCCGGAGCCTCAAAGAGAAGCAAATTTCATCCGATCCGGCTGAAATTTGGTACATGATGTTGGTATATGGACTCTAACAACCATGCACAAATTGGTCCACATCGGTTCATAATTATATATAGCCCCCATATAAACCGATCCCCAGATTTGGCTTGCGGAGCCTCAAAGAGAAGCAAATTTCATCCGATTCGGCTGAAATTCGGTACATGATGTTGGTATGTGGTCTCTAACAACCATGCAAAAATTGGTCCACATCGGTCCATAATTATATATAGCCCCCATATAAACCGATCTCCAGATTTGGCTTGCGGGGCCTAAAAGAGAAGCAAATTTCATCCGATCCGGCTGAAATTTGGTACATGGTGTTGGTATATGGTCTCTAACAATCATGCAAAAATTGGTCCACATCGGTCCATAATTATATATAGCCCCCATATAAACCGATCCCCAGATTTGGCTTGCGGAGCCTCAAAGAGAAGAAAATTTCATCCGATCCGTCTGAAATTTGGTACATGATGTTGGTATATGGTCTCTAACAACCATGCAAAAATTGGTCCACATCGGTCCATAATTATATATAGCCCCCATATAAACCGATCTCCACATTTGGCTTGCGCAGCCTCAAAGAGAAGCAAATTGCATCCGATCCGCGTGAAATTTGGTACATGGTGTAGGCATATGGTCTCTAAACACCGTGCATAAATTGGTCCACATCGGTCCATAATTATATAAAGCGCCCATATAAACCGATCCCCAGATTTGGGTTCCGGAGCCTCAAAGAGAAGCAAATTTCATCCGATCCGCCTGAAATTTGGTACATGATATTGGTATACGGTCTCTAACAACCATGCAAAAATTGGTCCACATCGGTCCATAATTATATATAGCCCCCATATAAACCGATCCCCAGATTTGGCTTGCGAAGTCTCCAAGAGAAGCAAATTTCATCCAATCCGGTTGTAATTTGGAACATGGTGTTAGTATATGATCTTTAACAAGCGTGCCAGAATTGGTCCATATCGGTCCATAATTATATATAGCCCCCATATAAAACGTTCTCCAGATTTGACCTCCAGAGCCTCTTGGAGGAGCAAAATTCATCCGATCCGGTTCAAAGTAGGAACGTGGTGTTAGTATATGGTCGCTGACAACCATACCAAAATTGGTCCAATCACACAAAAAATGGTCCATATCGGTTCATGGTTGCCACTAGAGCCAAAAATAGTCCACCAAAATTTTATTTCTATAGAAAATTTTGTCAAAATTTTATTTCTATAGAAAATTTTGTCAAAATTTTATTTCTATAGAAAATTTTGTCAAAATTTTATTTCTAGAGAAAATTTTATTAAAATTTTATTCGGTTCATAATCATGGTTGCCACTCGAGCCAAAAATAATCTACCAAGATTTTATTTCTATAGAAAATTTTGTCAAAAGTTTATTTCTATAGAAAATTTTGTGAAAATTTTATTTCTATAGAAAATTTTGTTAAAATTTTATTTCTACTTTGTCAAACTGAATTATGTACGTATTGGATCGATCTTTTTGATTTAATATATACCACGTATGGACTTACATACAATTTAGAAGATGGTGTTAGGAGGTTGTAAGATACCTTGCCATCGGCAAGCGTTACCGCAACTTAAGTAATTCGATTGTGGATGGCAGTGTTTAGAAGAAGTTTCTACGCAATGGAGGGTACATAAGCTTCGGCCTGGCCGAGCTAATGGCCGTATATACATTTTTTTATATATTTCGACGGCCAAAAGCACCGTGGCATGATTGCGAGCCATTTGGTATTTTTCCATCACAAATTCTCCACATAGAGTTATTCTGACTAAATGTGAATGTTTCACAGATTACAACTCAACAGTAAAAACAAGTAAGGAAAGTCTAAAGTCGGGCGGGGCCGACTATATTATACCCTGCACCACTTTGTAGATCTAAATTTTCGATACCATATCACATCTGTCAAATGTGTTGGGTGCTATATATAAATGTTTGTCCCAAATACATACATTTAAATATCACTCGATTTGGACAGAATTTGATAGACTTTTACAAAATCTATAGACTCAAAATTTAAGTTGGCTAATGCACTAGGGTGGAACACAATTCTAGTAAGAAAAAAAAATATGGGAAACATTTAAATCTGAAGCAATTTTACGGAAACTTCGCAAAAGTTTATTTATGATTTATCGCTCGATATATATGTATTAGAAGTTTAGGAAAATTAGAGTCATTTTTACAACTTTTAGACTAAGATGTGGCGATTTAACAAGGAAAATATTGGTATTTTGACCATTCTTGTCGAAATCAGAAAAACATATATATGGGAGCTACATCTATATCTGATTTCGATTTCAATCAAATTTGGCACACATGACTTACTAATTGTACTCCTAGTGCACAATTTCAACCAAATTGGGCAAAAACTCTTGCTTCTGGGGCCATATAAGTCCATATCGGGCAAAAAATATATATGGAAGCTATATCTACATTTGAACCGATTTCAATCAAATTTGGCACACGTGACTATACTACCAATTGTACTCCTTGTGCAAAATTTCAAGCTAATCGGGATAAAACTCTGGCTTCTGGGTCCATATAAGTGCATATCGGGCGAAAGATATATATGGGAGCAATATCTAAATATGAACCGATGTCAACCAAATTTGGCACACAAAGCAACAATGCTAAATCTACTCCCTGTGCAAAATTTCAACCAAATTGGGCCAAAACTCTGGCTTTTAGGACCATATTAGTCCATATCGGGCGAAAGATATATATGGGAGCTATATCTAAATCTGAACCGATTTCAATCAAATTTTGCACACTTGACTACACTACTAATTGTACTCCTAGTGAAAAATTTCAAACAAATTCGGCCAAAAATCTGGCTTCTGGGGCCATATAAGTCCGTATCGGGCGAAATATATATATATGGGAGCTATATCTAAATCTGAACCGATTTCAATCAAATTTTGCACACTTGACTATGCGACTAAGTGTTATGTTTGAACAAAATTTCAAGCAAATCGGTATAAAACTCTGGCTGCTGGGTCCATATTAGTGCATATCGGCCGAAAGATATATATGGGAGCTATATCTAAATCTGAACCGATTTCTTCCAAAATCAATAGGGTTCTATTCTGACCCAAATTAGGATCATGTGCCAAATTTGAAGGCGATTGGACTTAAATTGCGACCTAGACTTTGATCACAAAAATGTGTTCACAGACAGACGGACGGACGGACGGACGGACGGACGGACAGACGGCCATGGTTATATCGACTCAGGGATCCACCCTGAGCATTATTGCCAAAGACACCATGTGTCTATCTCGTCTCCTTCTGGGTGTTACAAACATATGCACTAACTTATAATACCCTGTTCCACAGAGTGGCGCAGGGTATAATTATAAAAAGAGGACATTGAAGTAATAAACATATTCCAAAATGAGGATATTTTAGTTTTTTATAGAAATAAATTGTTGATAAATTTTTCTATAGAAATAAAATTTTTCCTAGAGAAATAAAATGTTGGTAATATTTCCTATAGAATAACAAATAAGTAAAGTAAAAGTCGGGCAGGGCCGACTATATCATACCCTAAACCTTGTGCTACACTTGAGTAAGATCAGTTAAGAAATGAGGCCTTTATGGTCAAACATATAGTTATTAGGGACAAATTTTTCAAAATCGAGCTATACATATATATGGGAGCTATATCTACATCTGAACCGATTTCGATGAAATTTTGCACATATAGTTAGTGCTATAGAATATTACATTTAGCTAACTTTGAGTACTATAAGTTGATAAATAAGGGTTTTATAGCCAAATTTAGAAAAATCGGGCGGTACATAAAGGGTGATACTGTCAAAATTTGGTCAATATAAATTTTACGGATTTCGGATTTGGAAAAGCGAAAGCCTAACTGAATATTTTTCCTGAATTTTATGCTAATTGAACTCGAAAAAGAAATTTAATTTGATTTTTTAAATAAACGATTTCACCGATTTACACGCGTTTTCCCTTGACCAAATTTTGACCTTATCACCCTTTATATATGAAAGCTACAGCTAAATCTGAACCGATTTCTATGTTTTTTTTTTTAACATATTTTTGTATTATAGAAGATTATAGTAAGCCAACTTTGAGTAAGATCGGGAGATATATATATATACCCAGCAAAAAAAGCGTCGCCAAAAAAGTAATGAAAATGTTTTTTTTGGATCCGGAAGTGGTGCAAAATTGACGCAGAAGCGATGAATTTAATATGGGCTTGTCATAGGACGGATGTCCTCCATTTCAACAGCCGATGCACTGAATTTGCATAACTGCTTTAGGTGTGATCCGAATTCAATGTTTTGGATGTAAATTAAAAAAATTGTGATATTTTGTCAAATAAATAATTTTTATAATTTTTTATAATTATTAATGGATTCAAACGCTTGTCGGAAAAGTTTGACCTTAAATATTTTCAAAAATTCACATTTTTTTTAGATTAGATTTAGCATATTTTTCGACAAAATTGAAATGATTTGTACCATTTTATGAATTCTTACCCTGTTTTTAACCTCTTTGAAACAAAAAATTTTAAATTACTCATTAAAAGTATGAAAAAAAACCAAGTTATAAAAAATTGAATTAAAAGAACTTCCTGGGTAGTTAAAATAAAGAACATCATTGGGAGTGCATCTTGTGGAAGTGTTTTTAAAGTTGTGCCTTTGGAAGAACTTGCATATTTTTTTGCTGGGTATGGGAGATATATCGAAATCTGAACCGATTGGGATGGCATTTTGCAGACTTGAAGGGTGCTGAAGAAGATTACTTTTTGCCAAATCTGGTGACGATACATATATATGGGAGCATAAAACCCTTTGGTCCGATTTCTTCCAAATTCGTCCTTGTGCCCAAAAACACCATGTACCAAATTTCATCAAAATCGGTTAATAATTGCGACCGGAATCCTGTGAACAACAAATACATGGACAGACGGACACCAAGCGCTAGATCGACTCAGGAGGTGATTCTGAGTCGATTGGTATATATTTTATGGGGTGTAAAATCAATATTTCTGGTAGGCACATTTTTTGACAGATCAATGTTATTATACCCTGACAACTATGTGGTTTAGGGTATACAAATTGGACAAAATTTTCTATGGAAATAAAATTTTGGCATGGAAATAAAATGTTGACAAAATTTTCTATAGAAATAAAATTTTCAAACATTTTTCTATAGAAATAAATTGTTAACAAAATGTTCAATAAAAAAAAACAATTCAAAAAATTCTCTGTAGAAATAAAGTTTTGACCAAATTTTCTATTCAAAAAATTCTCTGTAGAAATAAAGTTTTGACCAAATTGTCTATAGAAATAAAATTTTGACATTTTCTGTAGAAATAAAATTTTGACAAAATTTTCTATGGAAAAAAAATAGACAAAATTTTCTATGGAAATAAATGTTGACAAAATTTTCTATAGAAATAAAATTTTCAAACATTTTTCTATAGAAATAAATTGTTAACAAAATTTTCTATAAAAAAAAAACAAAATTTTCTGTAGAAATAAAATTTTGACCAAATTTTCTATAGAAACAAAATTTTTACATTTTCTGTAGAAATAAAATTTTAACATAATTTTCTATAGAAATAAAACGTTGACATTTTCTGTAGAAATAATATTTTGACAAAATTTTCTATAGAAATAAAATATTGAAAAAATTTTCTATAGAAATAATATTTTGACAAAATTTTCTATAAAAATTAAATTTTGAAAAACAGATCTATAGAAAACAAAAAATTTACCAACAATTTTCTATAGAAATACAATTTTTAAAAAATTTTGCATAGGAAAAAAATTTTGACAAAATTGAACTAAAATTCATAATTCAATGGTTAGGTTAGGTTAGGTCGCAGCCCGTTGTATCAGGCTCACATAGACTATTCAGCCCATTGTGATTCCAAAATGGTGAACTTCTCTCTTATCACTGAGTGCTGCCCGATTCCATGTTAAGCTCAATGACAAGGGACCTCCTTTTTATAGCCGAGTCCGAACGGCGTTCCACATTGCAGTGAAACCACTTAGAGAAGCTTTGAAACCCTCAGAAATGCCACCAGCATTACTGAGGTGGGATAATCCACCGCTGAAAAACTTTTTGGTGTTCGGTCGTAGCAGGAATCGAAACCACGACCTTGTGTATGCAAGGCGGGCATGCTAACTAGTGCACCACGATGGCTCCCATAATTCAGTGGTTTCTTTGTAAGAAAAATATTTTGTTTCTATACCATCCACTGAAATTTGATCAAAAACTTAAAATTTGATTTTTTATATTTGATAGATTTTTGGTAGAAATTTTACGAAATTGTGGTAGATTATTTTTTAATCGAGTGCCAACCGTGGATGTGTAACCCTAATGATTGGGCCGATGTGGTGCCGACCTACACGACCTATCATAATATCATAATATGCCTTTGTCTTCTGCTTTATTTAAATAAATGAATTTATAAACATTGAAATATTTTCATATACAACATTCGGGCATATTCAACTTGGCAAAAATATACCCTGCATTTGGGTTTACTAAAATGCTAAATGTAAAAAGCTATGAAGAAAGCAAATAATGTTTGGTTTACAATAATGGTTGCCACTCGAGCCAAAAATAATCTACCGAAATTTGAAAAAAAAAATTTCCAAAAAACCTCAAAAAAAATCTTATGGAAAACAATATTTCTTCATAATACGCGTTTTATTATTTTATTTTAATAAAGGGTGATTCTTTTGAGGTTAGGATTTTCATGCATTAGTATTTGACAGATCACGTGGGATTTCAGACATGGTGTCAAAGAGAAAGATGCTCAGTATGCTTTGACATTTCATCATGAATAGCCGAACGATCTGCCACAACGTCGAATTTTCAGTGAATGGGCCCTAGAAAAGTTGGCAGAAAATCCGCTTTTTTATCGACAAATTTTGTTCAGCGATGAGGCTCATTTCTGGTTGAATGGCTACGTAAATAAGCAAAATTGCCGCATTTGGAGTGAAGAGCAACCAGAAGCCGTTCAAGAACTGCCCATGCATCCCGAAAAATGCACTGTTTGGTGTGGTTTGTACGCTGGTGGAATCATTGGACCGTATTTTTTCAAAGATGCTGTTGGACGCAACGTTACGGTGAATGGCGATCGCTATCGTTCGATGCTAACAAACTTTTTGTTGCCAAAAATGGAAGAACTGAACTTGGTTGACATGTGGTTTCAACAAGATGGCGCTACATGTCACACAGCTCGCGATTCTATGGCCATTTTGAGGGAAAACTTCGGAGAACAATTCATCTCAAGAAATGGACCGGTAAGTTGGCCACCAAGATCATGCGATTTGACGCCTTTAGACTATTTTTTGTGGGGCTACGTCAAGTCTAAAGTCTACAGAAATAAGCCAGCAACTATTCCAGCTTTGGAAGACAACATTTCCGAAGAAATTCGGGCTATTCCGGCCGAAATGCTCGAAAAAGTTGCCCAAAATTGGACTTTCCGAATGGACCACCTAAGACGCAGCCGCGGTCAACATTTAAATGAAATTATCTTCAAAAAGTAAATGTCATGGACCAATCTAACGTTTCAAATAAAGAACCGATGAGATTTTGCAAATTTTATGCGTTTTTTTTTTTAAAAAAAGTTATCAAGCTCTTAACAAATCACCCTTTAGTTTATTTATTATTTTTTGATCACTCCTAATAGCGACAATTTATTTTAGTGTATAATATAATATAAAATGGAGTATGGCCTAAAACAAAAATTAAAATTTTAAAAGTTGTTTGTCGAAAATGTGTATATTTATAGAAAATATAGTCAAAATTTGATTTCTGTAGAATATTTGGTCAAAATTTTATTTCTATGGAAAATTTTGTCCAAATTTTATTTCGATGGAAAATTTTGTAAAAATTTTGTTTCTATGGAAAATTTTGTCTAAATTTTATTTCTCTAGACAATTTTGCCCAAATTTTATTTCTATAGGCAATTTTGTCAAAATTTTATTTCTTTAGACAATTTTGTCAAAATTTTATTTCTATGGAAAATTTTCTCAAAATTTTATTTGTATAGAAAATTTTGTGAAAATTTTATTTCTATAAATTTTTTTTTTCGAAATTTTATTTCTATGGAACATTTTGTCAAAATTGTATTTCTATAGAATTTTTTTTGGAATTTTATTTCTGTAGAAATTTTTTCAAAATTTTTGCTATAGACAATTTTGTCAATTTTTTTTCTATAGAAAATTTTTTCAAAATTTTATTTCTATAGAAAATTTAGTCAACATTTTTTTCTATAGACATTTTTTTCAAAATTTTATTTCTATAGATAATTTTGTCAAAATTTTATTTCTATAGAAAATTTTGTCTATAAAAATTGTTGTCAAAATTGTATTTCTAGAGAAAATTTTGTCAAGATTTCATTTCTATAGAAAATTTTGTCAAAATTTTATGTCTTGAGGAAATTTGTGAAGTACTTCCTTGTAGGGGAGGAAAATTTTGCAAAATTTACCAAAGCATCAAGAATTCTACCAATCTACCAAACAGTAAAAATTTACCTTTTTTGGTAGATTTGTACCAACTGTGGCAACCGTGTTTACAATTCGAAAGTACCTCTACACATCCTTTCTGTAAATATTTTTTTAAGCTGGCAGATAGATTTGCCCGGTAAAAAGTGGAGCGCAAAGCAAAACACGCGTTTTATCTCTTGTGGCTTTTTGGGGTTATATGAATGTAATATTGTTTTTTTTTTCAGTACAAATGCTGCAATGTAATGTTCATTTTATGCCAAAGAGCAATTTGCTTGTACGACGACGAATTGCTCTTATAATTGGCATAATGCTTATGGAAATTTGTTAAGTGCGTTCCTGGTAACTCCATAACCGTCAGCGATAGCAACATCGACCAGCATGGAAATGGTAGAGATGAGTTGGTGTTGATTAAAAGGCGCAGTAGGTTAGCACATTGGCTTAGACAAAATTTTCTATAGAAATAATATTTTGACAAAACTTTCTATTGAAAAAAAAAAAAAAAATTTTTTGACAAAATTATAGCAATACAATTTTCTATAGCAATAAAATTTATATAACTATAGACCGATATGGACCAATTTTGACATGGATTTTAGCGGCCATATACTAGCGCAATGTACCAAATTTAACCACGTACCAAATTTCACAGGGTCGGATGGATTTTGCTTCTCTTGATAATCCGCAAGCCTCTAAAAGTGGTCCGATATGGCCCATTTGCAATACCATCCGACCTACATCAATAACAACTACTTGTGCCAAGTTTCAAGTCGATAGCTTGTTTCGTTCGGAAGTTAGCGTGATTTCAACGGACGGACGGACGGATATGCTTAGATCGACTCAGAATTTCACCACGACCCAGAATATATATATACTTTATGGGGTCTTAAAGCAATATTTCGATGTGTTACAAACGGAATGACAAAGTTAATATACCCCCCATCCTATGGTGGAGGGTATAAAAAACATTTTTGACAAACTTTCCTATAGAAATAAAATTTTGACAAAATTTTCTATAGAAATAAAATTTTGACAAAATTGTATAAAAAAATAAAATGTTCATTGTTTTTATACCCTCCACCATAGGATGGGGGTATATTAACTTTGTCATTCCGTTTGTAACACATCGAAATATTGCTCTAAGACCCCATAAAGTATATATATTCTGGGTCGTGGTGAAATTCTGAGTCGATCTGAGCATGTCCGTCCGTCCGTCCGTCTATTGAAATCACGCTAACTTCCGAACGAAACAAGCTATCGACTTGAAACTTGGCACAAGTAGTTGTTATTGATGTAGGTCGGATGGTATTGCAAATGGGCCATATCGGTCCACTTTTACGTATAGCCCCCATATAAACGGACCCCAAAATTTGGCTTGCGAGGCCTCTAAGAGAAGCAAATTTCATCCGATCCAGCTGAAATTTAGTACATGGTGTCAGTATATGGTCTCTAACAACCATGCAAAAATTGGTCCACATCGGTCCATAATTATATATAGCCCCCATATAAACCGATCCCCCGATTTGGCTTGCAAAGCCTCTAAGAGAGGCAAATTTCATCCGATCCGGCTGAAATTTGGTATGTGATGTTAGTATATGGTCTCTAACAACCATGCAAAAATTGGTCCACATCGGTTCATAATTATATATAGCCCCCATATAAACCGATCACCAGATTTGGCTTGCAAAGCCTCTAAGAGAGGCAAATTTCATCCGATCCGGCTGAAATTTGGTATGTGATGTTAGTATATGGTCTCTAACAACCATGCAAAAATTGGTCCACATCGGTTCATAATTATATATAGCCCCCATATAAACCGATCACCAGATTTGACCTCCGGAACCTCTTGGAAGACCAAAATTCATCTGATTCAGTTGAAATTTGGTACGTGGTGTTAATATATGGCCTCAAACTCCCATGCAAAAATTGGTCGATATCGGTCCATAATTATATATAGGCCCCATATAAACCGATCCCCAGATTTGACCTCCAGAGCCCCTTGGAAGAGCAAAATTCTTCCCATTCGGTTGAAATTTGGTACGTGATGTTAGTATATGGTATCCAACAACCATGCAGGAATAAGAAGTTTTAACATACCACAACCCAAGTAATTCGATTGTGGATGACAGTCTTTCGTAGAAGTTTCTACGCAATCCATGGTGGTGGGTACATAAGATTCGGCCTGGCCGAACTTGCGGCCGTATATACTTGTTTTTTTTTTCATTTCGGCATAAGCCGGCTATCGTGTAAACCTTTTTTCGGAAGATTCAAGTGTGGTTCACTGTTGGGTTTAGTGAACTGCCTGAACGTATTCTGATAATTGGTTGATAGTTTTGCTGCAAGTAGAGGATGCTGACGAGGAATGTGGTACTTCCGGAACGTGCGTCCATCCAACCGTCTTGCAGTCTATAGGGCTTTGCCCAAAAAATATTGACAAACATTCTTTTCCTCTGTTGGTTAAGCTACACTTGTGGTTTAGTCAATGCTTGGTTTTCAGCTGAAATCAAAAACAACAACAATGATGAAATACATTTTTGACAAAATTTTCCATAGAAATAAAATTTTGGAAAAATTTTCTATGGAAATAAAATGTTTACCAAATTTTCTATAGAAATTAAATTTTAACAAAATTGTCTATAAAAATACAATTTTGACAAAATGACAAAAATGAAATAAACTTAACTAATACTAATACTAATACTAATACTAATACTAATACTAATACTAATACTAATACTAATACTAATACTAATACTAATACTAATACTAATACTAATACTAATACTAATACTAATACTAATACTAATACTAATACTAATACTAATACTAATACTAATACTAATACTAATACTAATACTAATACTAATACTAATACTAATACTAATACTAATACTAATACTAATACTAATACTAATACTAATACTAATACTAATACTAATACTAATACTAATACTAATACTAATACTAATACTAATACTAATACTAATACTAATACTAATACTAATACTAATACTAATACTAATACTAATACTAATACTAATACTAATACTAATACTAATACTAATACTAATACTAATACTAATACTAATACTAATACTAATACTAATACTAATACTAATACTAATACTAATACTAATACTAATACTAATACTAATACTAATACTAATACTAATACTAATACTAATACTAATACTAATACTAATACTAATACTAATACTAATACTAATACTAATACTAATACTAATACTAATACTAATACTAATACTAATACTAATACTAATACTAATACTAATACTAATACTAATACTAATACTAATACTAATACTAATACTAATACTAATACTAATACTAATACTAATACTAATACTAATACTAATACTAATACTAATACTAATACTAATACTAATACTAATACTAATACTAATACTAATACTAATACTAATACTAATACTAATACTAATACTAATACTAATACTAATACTAATACTAATACTAATACTAATACTAATACTAATACTAATACTAATACTAATACTAATACTAATACTAATACTAATACTAATACTAATACTAATACTAATACTAATACTAATACTAATACTAATACTAATACTAATACTAATACTAATACTAATACTAATACTAATACTAATACTAATACTAATACTAATACTAATACTAATACTAATACTAATACTAATACTAATACTAATACTAATACTAATACTAATACTAATACTAATACTAATACTAATACTAATACTAATACTAATACTAATACTAATACTAATACTAATACTAATACTAATACTAATACTAATACTAATACTAATACTAATACTAATACTAATACTAATACTAATACTAATACTAATACTAATACTAATACTAATACTAATACTAATACTAATACTAATACTAATACTAATACTAATACTAATACTAATACTAATACTAATACTAATACTAATACTAATACTAATACTAATACTAATACTAATACTAATACATTTTCTATAGTAATACAATTTTGACAAAATTTTCTATAAAAATAAAATTTTTACAAAATTTTCTAGAAAACTACAATTTTGATAAAATTTTCTATAAAAATAAAATTTTGACAACATTTTCTAGAAAAATAAAATTTTGACAAAATTTTCTAGAAAATTAAAATTTTGACAAAATTTTCTATAAAAATAAAATTTTGACAAAATTTTCTATAAAAATAAAATGTTTACAAAATTTTCTATAGAAATAAAATTTTGATCAAATTTTCTATAAAAATAAAATTTTGCCAAAATTTTCCATAGAAATAAAATTTTGACAAATTTTCTATAGAAATAAGATTTTGATCAAATTGTCTATAGAAAAAAATTGACAAAATTTTCAATAGAAATAAAATTTAGACAAAATGTTCTACTACTAACGACTCTGTAATTTTTATCGCAAATTTAAATTTTTTAAATGAAATTTTTATTGAAGTTTGTTGCTATGCTATGTTTTGACAATTTTAAACACTGTGCCATTTATGAGAGTATGTGTTATATTTATCATATATTCTTACAGAATTTTATGCTATATTCTTGAAAGCCAACGACACCCAAAACCCTCCGCATATCATCTGCATCGCTATGACAGACATCCTAGCAATTTATACTCGGTAATGTTATGTACTTATTTTTAAGTATTATCACTTAATTTAACACATTACCCCATGTGCCTCAACGTCACATTTGTATTTTCAGCGAAATATGTTAATAAGCAATTCGCATCGTTTTTAATTTAAAAGAATTGTTTTTTGTTCTCTCTCATCTTGCCAATTATCTGGTTGTTTCACGAATATTCTCAATTCAATAGGATTATATCGGTCTTGTGAGCTTTAACTCATTGTGACTTTTAATATGGACAGGATCGAGATGATTAAAAAAAATATTTTTATTGCCACAATATTAAAGTTAGTTTCTCATAAATTATACATAAGGTTTGTATAGTCAATAAAATTGGAATAATTAAATATTTCTTCTATAATTTCAATTATTTCTATTTTTATTTTATTTTTTCTTTTCTCTCACTCTATTCATCATAATTTACTAATGGATATTTATTTTAAATTGTCCTTGAATTTGAAATATATTATAATAACAAAGTTTGTTGAAATGTCTCTGAAATGTTTGTTGAAGTGTACTCTATTTTACCGCATGAACTCATTCTTGGTTTATTTGAAATAAATCGAATAAAATAAATGAGATCTTCTTCAATTGGTGCACTAGTGCGTATAATGAATACACAAACGCACTGATGTTGTTAATACGCACCATGGGTCATTCTAAAGGGTGATTCTTTTGAGGTTAGGATTTTCATGCATTAGTATTTGACAGATCACGTGGGATTTCAGACATGGTGTCAAAGAGAAAGATGCTCAGTATGCTTTGACATTTCATCATGAATAGACTTACTAACGAGCCACAACGTCGAATTTTCAGTGAATGGGCCCTAGAAAAGTTGGCAGAAAATCCGCTTTTTTATCGACAAATTTTGTTCAGCGATGAGGCTCATTTCTGGTTGAATGGCTACGTAAATAAGCAAAATTGCCGCATTTGGAGTGAAGAGCAACCAGAAGCCGTTCAAGAACTGCCCATGCATCCCGAAAAATGCACTGTTTGGTGTGGTTTGTACGCTGGTGGAATCATTGGACCGTATTTTTTCAAAGATGCTGTTGGACGCAACGTTACGGTGAATGGCGATCGCTATCGTTCGATGCTAACAAACTTTTTGTTGCCAAAAATGGAAGAACTGAACTTGGTTGACATGTGGTTTCAACAAGATGGCGCTACATGCCACACAGCTCGCGATTCTATGGCCATTTTGAGGGAAAACTTCGGAGAACAATTCATCTCAAGAAATGGACCGGTAAGTTGGCCACCAAGATCATGCGATTTGACGCCTTTAGACTATTTTTTGTGGGGCTACGTCAAGTCTAAAGTCTACAGAAATAAGCCAGCAACTATTCCAGCTTTGGAAGACAACATTTCCGAAGAAATTCGGGCTATTCCGGCCGAAATGCTCGAAAAAGTTGCCCAAAATTGGACTTTCCGAATGGACCACCTAAGACGCAGCCGCGGTCAACATTTAAATGAAATTATCTTCAAAAAGTAAATGTCATGGACCAATCTAACGTTTCAAATAAAGAACCGATGAGATTTTGCAAATTTTATGCGTTTTTTTTAAAAAAAAAGTTATCAAGCTCTTAACAAATCACCCTTTACTTAACCGATTGCGCTCACTGTTGCCACAGTTCATTGAATTTTATAAAAAATTGTAGACTTTTTAGTGTTTGGTGGATTAATAAATTATTATTGTTTTAGTAGATTTTGCACAAAGGTACTTAATACATTTTCTACAGAAATAAAATTTTGACAGAATTTTCTATAGAAATAAAATTTTGACAAAATTTTCAATACAAATAAAATTTTGACAAAATTTTCTATACAAATAAAATTTTGACAAAATTTTCTATAGAACTAAAATTTTGACAAACTTGTCTATAGAAATAAAATTTTGACAAAATTTTCTATAGAAATAAAATTTTAACAAAATTTTCAATAGAAATAAAATTTTGACAAAAGTTTCTATAAAAATAAAATGTTGACCAAATTTTCTATAGAAATAAAATGTTGACCAAATTTGTCTATAGAAATAAAATTTTGACAAATTTGTCTATAGAAATAAAATTTTGACAAAATTTTCGATAGAAATAAAATTTTGACAAATTTTTCTATAGAAATAAAATTTTGACAAAATGTTTTATAGAAGTAAAATGTTGACACAACTTTCTATAGCAATAAAATTTTACAAAATTTTCTATATAAATAGAACAGAAAATGTTATGTCTATATAAAATTTGGCAAACATTTTATTCTCATAGAAATTGTAATATGGTTTTGTCGTCGGCTGAGGTAGACCAGTGGTCGTCCAGGATCAACTTTAAGGACCCACAAACCTTAAATTAAGAACACACGATTTGGTTTTATACAATAATAGTAGTACGAACTTTATTTATTTGACCTTATACACGTATAATGTTTATGTTTGCACGGCATGCTGAGGGGTCGGTGACTTAGTACTGAAGTCGGCGGTTGTTGACGATTTGGTTCGGCTAAAGTCGTTGTTACGGTGTCCGATGATGATCGGTTGGTGATTCGGTTGACGGTTCGGTTGTTGATTCGGTTGATGATTCGGTTAATGGTTCGGTAGCGGTGATGGTAGTTGCTGGTCAGCCGTCGGTGGCTGCCGGGTGTCGATGAGTCGGTTGTGTTGGTTTGGTCGGCTGTCGATGGTTGGCCGATGTTGATGATTCGGGTGATGCGGCGGTATGTTGATGATTCGAGTGATGCGGCGATTCAACGTTTATAGCGGGGTTGACAATCCGGATGATGTTGTGATTCGGTGTTGATTGTTGATTCGTTGTTATGTTAGTAAGAAAACTACAAACTATTTGTCGGAACTACTAGTGGAAGCAAACTAATAGCCGATGCTATTAGTGCGGAAACAAGCTAATCGTCGGTGAAACGATTAGTGTGGAAGCAAGCTAATTGCCGAAACAATTAGTGCGGAAGCAAGCTAATAGCCGAAGCTACTAGTGCGGAAGCAAGCTAATCGTCGGTGAAATGATTAGTGCGGAAGCAAGCTAATTGCCGAAACAATTAGTGCGGAAGCAAGCTAATAGCCGAAGCTACTAGTGCGGAAGCAAGCTAATAGCCGAAGCTATTAGTGCGGAAGCAAGCTAATAGCCGAAGCTATTAGTGCGGAAGCAATCTAATCGTCGGTGAAACGATTAGTGCGGAAGCAAGCTAATAGCCGAAGCTACTATTGCGGAAGCAAGCTAATAGCCGAAGCTACTAGTGCGGAAGCAAGCTAATAGCCGAAGCTACTAGTGCAAGCTAATAGCCGAAGCTATTAGTGCGGAAGCAAGATAAAAGAAGCAAGCTAATAGCCGAATCTATTAGTGCGGAAGCAAGCTAATCGTCGGTGAAACGATTAGTGCGGAAGAAAGATAATAGCCGAAGCAACTAGTGCGGAAGCAAGCTAATAGCCGAAGCTATTAGTGCGGAAGCGAGTTAATCGTCGGTGAAACGATTAGTGCGGAAGCAAGCTAATTGCCGAAACAATTAGTGCGGAAGCAAGCCAATAGCCGAAGCTACTAATGCGGAAGCAAGCTAATAGCCGAAGCTATTATTGCGGAAGCAAGCTAATCGTCGGAGAAACGATTAGTGCGGAAGCAAGCTAATAACGGAAGCTATTAGTGCGGAAGCAAGCTAAATGCCGAAACACTTAGTGCGGTGGTAGAGTTCCTGTCGCTTAGTGTGAACTGACTGCGGTCGTGTTCAATACCCTTCGGCTGTCGGGACTCTTTTGCTCGTTGTCCAAAAACACCGAGTTTATATTCTCCCACAGCCACAACGTAGATGAGAATTATGCTCATAGCAAGCAAAAATAAATGTTTCTCAAAGTCAGATTGCCATATAAATTATTTTTCCCATACCCACCCAGACTCTATTGAATGACAGTGGGTATGTGGAGAGTAGGGCAGTGGGTATGTGGCCATAAAAGGCACACATACATTAAACAACGAATGCAATACAAAAATTACAAAATATTTCTCAAAATTGTATTTATATAGGAACTTGAAGTACATTTTCGTTGGAGAGGAATGTTTTGCAAAATGTACCAACAATTTTATTGATTATTTATTATGTCATGCACAAATAAAACAATATTTTATAATTAAAGTGCAGGAAACTATAAAAAAATTTATATAAAAAAATAAAATAAAATAAAAACACACTTTGCAATTTACAATTTACTTAAAAAAAAATAAACAATTTGGCTATTCTTAACGAGGAACGCTAAAAATGTCGAATAACGTAATTTTTTCTCAAAATTTTATTTCTGTAGACAATTTTGTCAAAAATTTTATTTCTATAAAAGTTTTGCCAAATTTTATATTTATAGAAAATTTTCCTAAAATCTTTATTACAATAGAAAATTTTCTCATGATCTTGTTTCGATAGATGAAAATTTGGTCAAAATTTAATTTCTATAGAAAATTTTGTCAAAATTGCATGTCAATAGAGATTTTTTTTTCAAATTTTTTTCTATAGAAAATTTTCTCAAAACTCTATTTTACTAGAATATTTTCTAAAATATTATTTCAATTAAATATTTTCTCAAAAAAAAAAATTCTATAGAAATTTCGGTCAAAATTGTATGTACTTGGAAAATTGAAGTATCTTTTCGTTCGAAAGGAATGTTTTAAAAAATCTACCAAAACACCAAGAACTATTTCAAACAATAAAAACATATACAATTTTTGCCAGAAAGCTTTTAGAAAGTTTTGTCAAAATTTTATTTCAATAGAAAATTTCATTCAAAATTTTATTTTTATACAAAATTTTCTCAAAATTTAGTTTCTATAGAAAATTTTCTTAGGATTTTATTTTGATACAAATTTTTTTCAAAATTTTATTTCAGTTGAAAATTTTCTCAAAATTGTATTTTTTTCTCAAAAATTTTTTTATACTAGAACTTGAAGTACCTTTTAGTCCGAGAGGAATTTTTGCAAAATCTAAGAAAAAAAACAATAATTTTTCCAGTCTGGCAAACTGTACAAAATCTAAAATTTTTGGTAAATTTTTTTTCTCAAATATTCCATTTCTAACGAAAATTTTCTCAAAATTATATTTTAATAGAAAACTTTCTATATTTTCTATAGAAAAGTTAGTCAAAATTGTATTTATATAAAAAAATTGAAGTACATGTTAATTCGAGGGAAATGTTTTGCAAAAGCTGCCAAAGAATTCTACCAAACAATCAAAAATCTAAAATTTTTTGTAGTTTTTTTTTTTTTGTTTTTTTTTTTAACAAAATTTTCTCAAAATTGTACTTCAGTTGAGAATTTATTCAAAATTTAATTTTTTAAAAATTTTTCTTAAAATTTTATTTCTGTACACAATTTTGACAAAATTTTATTTCAATCGAAAATTTTCAAAATTTTATTTGAATAGAAAATTTTGACAATATTTTATTTCAACGGAAAATTTTATTTCAATAGAAAATTTTCCTAAACTGTTATTTCTTTAGAAAATTTTCTGAAACTTTATTCCTATAGGAAATTTTGTCAAAATTGTATATCTATATAAAATTTGGTCAACCTTATTTTCTACAGAAGATTTTTGCAAAATGTTATTTATATAGAAAATTGAAGTACCTATTAGTTTAGGAGGATTGGTTGCAAAATCTACCAAAACATCAAGAATTCTACCACTTTACCAAACGGTAAAAAATCTATGATTTTTGTTAGAATTTGTTTAGAAAATTTTATTTCAATGGAAAATTCTCTCAAAATTTAATTTCTATAGAATATTTTCCGAAACTAGGAATACTATAGACATTTTTTCCAAAATGTAAGTTTTTATTTCTATAGAAAATGTTTACAAAACTTTATTATTTATAGAAAATTTGTCAACTATTTATTTGTATATAAAATTTGGTCTAAATTTTTTCTATAAATAAATATTCAATAGAAATAAAATTGTGAAAAAATTTCCAATAGAAATATAATTTTGAAAAATTTGTCTATAGAAATAAAATTTTGACTAAATTTTCTATAGAAATAAAATTTTGACTAAATTTTCTATAGAAATAAAATTTTGACAAAATTTTCTATAGAAATAGAATTTTGACAAAATTTTCTATAGAAATAAAATGTTGACACAACTTTCTTTAGCAATAAAATTTTACAAAATTTTCTATAGAAATAAAATTTTGACAAAATTTTCTATAGAAATAAAATTTTGACAAAATTTTCTATAGAAATAAAATTTTGACCAAATTTTCTATAGAAATAAAATTTTGACCAAATATTCAATAGAAATAAAATTGTGAAAAAATTTTCAATAGAAAAATAATTTTGACAAATTTGTCTATAGAAAAAAAATGTTGACAAAATATTCGATAGAAATAAAATTTTGACAATTTTTTCTATAGAAATAAAATTTTGACAAAATTTTTTGTAGAAATAAAATGTTGACACAACTTTCTATAGCAATAAAATTTTACAAAACTTTCTATAGAAATAGAACAGAAAATGTTATTTCTATATAAAACTTGGCAACATTTTATTCTCATAGAACTATTTCTTAAAATTGTATTTATTTATATGAAAAAAAAAAAATAAAAACACAATTTGCAATTTACAATTTACTTAACAAAAATAAATAATTTGGCTATTCTTAACGAGGAACGCTAAAAATGTCGAATAACGTAATTTTTTCTCAATATTTTATTTCTGTAGACAATTTTGTCAAAAATTTTATTTCTATAAAAAGTTTTGCCAAATTTTATATTTATAGAAAATTTTCCTAAAATCTTTATTACAATATGCACTAGTGCGTGTAATGAATACACAAACGCACTGATGTTGTTAATACGCAACATGGGCCATTTTACTTAACCGAAAATTTTCTCATGATCTTGTTTCGATAGACCATGGGAGCCACCGTGGTGCAATGGTTAGCATGCCCGCCTTGCACACACACACAAGGTCGTGGGTTCGATTCCTGCTACGACCGAACACCAAAAATTTTTTCAGATTTGGATTATCCCACCTCAGTAATGCTGGTGACATTTCTGAGGGTTTCAAAGCTTCTCTAAGTGGTTTCACTGGAATGTGGAACGCCGTTCGGACTCGGCTATAAAAAGGAGGTCCCTTGTCATTGAGCTTAACATGGAATCGGGCAGCACTCAGTGATAAGAGAGAAGTTCACCACTGTGGTATCACAATGGACTGAATAGTCTAAGTGCGCCTGATACATCGGACTGCCACATAACCTAACCTTACCTAACCTTCGATAGACCATTTGCTCAAAATTTAATTTCTATATAAAATTTTGTTAAAATTGCATTTCAATAGAGAATTTTTTAAGCTGAAATCAAAAAAAAAAAAAAAAAAACAAACAACAATGATTAATTTTTTTTTAATAGAAAATTTTCTCAAAACTCTATTTTACTAGAATATTTTCTAAAATATTATTTCAATTAAATACTTTCTCAAAATTTTTTTTAATAGAAACTTCGGTCAAAATTTAATGTATTTGGAAAATTGAAGTATCTTTTCGTTCTAAAGGAATGTTTTGCAAAATCTACCAAAATACCAAGAATTATTTCAAACAATAAAAACATCTATAAATTTTGCCAGAAAGCTTTTAGAAAGTTTTGTCAAAATTTTATTTCAATAAAAAATTTCATTCAAAATTTTATTTTTATACAAAATTTTCTCAAAATTTAGTTTCTATAGAAAATTTTCTCAAAATTTTATTTTCACAGAAACTTTTCTTAGAATTTTAATTTAATAGAAAATTTTCTTAGAATTTTATTTTCATAAAAAAATTTTCTCAAAATTTTATTTCAGTTGAAAATTTTCTCAAAATTGTATTTTTTTCTCAAAATTTTTTTTATACTAGAACTTGAAGTACCTTTTAGTCCGAGAGGAATTTTTGCAAAATCTAAGAAAAAACAAGAATTCTTCCAGTCTAGCAAACTGTAAAAAATCTAAAATTTTTGGTAAACTTTTTTTTCTCAAATATTCCATTTCAAACGAAAATGTTCTCAAAATTATATTTTAATAGAGAATTTTCTCAAAACTATATTTTCTATAGAAAAGTTAGTCAAAATTTTATTTATATAGAAAAATGAAGTACTTGTTAGTTCGAGGGAAATGTTTTGCAAAAGCTACCAAAGAATTCTACCAAACAGTAAAATATCTAAGATTTTTTAGAGGATGCTGATGAGGAATGTGGTAATTCTGAAATGTGCGTCCATCCAACCATCTTGCAGTCTATTTGGTAAAGTTGTTTTTTTAACAAAATTTTATCGAAATTGTACTTCAATTGAGAATTTATTCAAAATTTTATTTTTAGGAATTTTTCTTACAATTTTATTTCTGTATACAATTTTGACAAAATTTTATTTTAATGGAAAAATTTCAAAATTTTATTTGAATAGAAAATTTTGACAATATTTTATTTCAACGGAAAATTTTCTGAACATTTTATTTCAATAGAAAATTTTCCTAAACTGTTATTTCTTTAGAAAAATTTCTGAAACTTTATTTCTATAGAAAATTTTGTCAAAATTGTATATCTATATAAAATTTGATCAACCTTATTTTCTACAGTATATTTTTGCAAAATGTTATTTATATAGAAAATTGAAGTACCTATTAGTTTAGGAGGATTGGTTGCAAAATCTACCAAAACATCAAGAATTCTACCACTTTACCAAACGGTAAAAAATCTAGGATTTTTGTTAGAATTTGTTTAGAAAATTTTATTTTAATAGAAAATTCGCTCAAGATTTAATTTCTATAGAATATTTTCCGAAACTAGGAATACTATAGACATTTTTTCCAAAATGTAAGTTTTTAGTTCTATAGAAAATGTTCACAAAACTTTATTATTTATAGAAAATTTGTCAACTATTTATTTGTATATAAAATTTAGTCTAAATTTTTTCTATAAATAAATATTCAATAGAAATAAAATTGTGAAAAAATTTCCAATAGAAATATAATTTTGAAAAATTTGTCTATAGAAATAAAATTTTGACAAAATTTTCTATAGAAATAGAATTTTGACAAAATTTTCTATAGAAATAGAATTTTGACAAAATTTTCTATAGAAATAAAATGTTGACACAACTTTCTATAGCAATAAAATTTTACAAAATTTTCTATAGCAATAAAATTTTGACAAAATTTTCTATAGAAATAAAATTTTGACAAAATTTTCTATAGAAATAAAATGTTGACCAAATTTTCTATAGAAATAAAATTTTGACCAAATATTCAATAGAAATAAAATTGTGAAAAAATTTTCAATAGAAAAATAATTTTGACAAATTTGTCTATAGAAAAAAAATGTTGACAAAATATTCGATAGAAATAAAATTTTGACAATTTTTTCTATAGAAATAAAATTTTGACAAAATTTTTTATAGCAATAAAATGTTGACACAACTTTCTATAGCAATAAAATTTTACAAAATTTTCTATAGAAATAGAACAGAAAATGTTATTTATATATAAAATTTGGCAACATTTTATTCTCATAGAACTATTTCTTAAAATTGTATTTATTTATATGAAAAAAAAAAAAATAAAAACACAATTTGCAATTTACAATTTACTTAACAAAAATAAATAATTTGGCTATTCTTAACGAGGAACGCTAAAAATGTCGAATAACGTAATTTTTTCTCAATATTTTATTTCTGTAGACAATTTTGTGAAAAATTTTATTTCTATAAAAAGTTTTGCCAAATTTTATATTTATAGAAAATTTTCCTAAAATCTTTATTACAATATGCACTAGTGCGTGTAATGAATACACAAACGCACTGATGTTGTTAATACGCAACATGGGCCATTTTACTTAACCGAAAATTTTCTCATGATCTTGTTTCGATAGACCATGGGAGCCACCGTGGTGCAATGGTTAGCATGCCCGCCTTGCATACACAAGGTCGTGGGTTCGATTCCTGCTACGACCGAACACCAAAAATTTTTTCAGATTTGGATTATCCCACCTCAGTAATGCTGGTGACATTTCTGAGGGTTTCAAAGCTTCTCTAAGTGGTTTCATTGGAATGTAGAACGCCGTTCGGACTCGGCTATAAAAAGGAGGTCCCTTGTCATTGAGCTTAACATGGAATCGGGCAGCACTCAGTGATAAGAGACAAGTTCACCACTGTGGTATCACAATGGACTGAATAGTCTAAGTGAGCCTGATACATCGGGCTGCCACATAACCTAACCTAACCTTCGATAGACCATTTGCTAAAAATTTAATTTCTATAGAAAATTTTGTTAAAATTGCATTTCAATAGAGAATTTTTTAAGCCGAAATCAAAAAAAAAAAAAAACAACAATGATTAAAATTTTTTTTTAATAGAAAATTTTCTCAAAACTCTATTTTACTAGAATATTTTCTAAAATATTATTTCAATTAAATACTTTCTCAAAATTTTTTTTAATAGAAACTTCGGTCAAAATTTAATGTATTTGGAAAATTGAAGTATCTTTTCGTTCTAAAGGAATGTTTTGCAAAATCTACCAAAATACCAAGAATTATTTCAAACAATAAAAACATCTACAATTTTTGCCAGAAAGCTTTTAGAAAGTTTTGTCAAAATTTTATTTCAATAGAAAATTTCATTCAAAATTTTATTTTTATACAAAATTTTCTCAAAATTTAGTTTCTATAGAAAATTTTCTCAAAATTTTATTTTCACAGAAACTTTTCTTAGAATTTTAATTTAATAGAAAATTTTCTTAGAATTTTATTTTCATAAAAAAATTTTCTCAAAATTTTATTTCAGTTGAAAATTTTCTCAAAATTGTATTTTTTTCTTAAAATTTTTTTTATACTAGAACTTGAAGTACCTTTTAGTCCGAGAGGAATTTTTGCAAATTCTAAGAAAAATTCTTCCAGTCTAGCAAACTGTAAAAAATCTAAAATTTTTGGTAAACTTTTTTTTCTGAAATATTCCATTTCAAACGAAAATGTTCTCAAAATTATATTTTAATAGAGAATTTTCTCAAAACTATATTTTCTATAGAAAAATTAGTCAAAATTTTATTTATATAGAAAAATGAAGTACTTGTTAGTTCGAGGGAAATGTTTTGCAAAAGCTGCCAAAGAATTCTACCAAACAGTAAAATATCTAAGATTTTTTTAGAGGATGCTGATGAGGAATGTGGTAATTCTGAAACGTGCGTCCATCCAACCATCTTGCAGTCTATTTGGTAAAGTTGTTTTTTTTTTAACAAAATTTTATCAAAATTGTACTTCAATTGAGAATTTATTCAAAATTTTATTTTTAGGAATTTTTCTTACAATTTTATTTCTGTATACAATTTTGACAAAATTTTATTTCAATGGAAAATTTTATTTGAATAGAAAATTTTGACAATATTTTATTTCAACGGAAAATTTTCTGAACATTTTATTTCAATAGAAAATTTTCCTAAACTGTTATTTCTTTAGAAAATTTTCTGAAACTTTATTTCTATAGAAAATTTTGTCAAAATTGTATAACATATCTATATAGAATTTGGTCAATCTTATTTGCTACAGGAAATATTTGCAAGATATTATTTATATAGAAAAATGAAGTACCTATTAGTTTGAGAGGATTGGTTGCAAAATCTGCCAAAACATCAAGAATTCTACCACTTTACCAAACGGTAAAAAATCTATGATTTTGTTAGAATTTGTTTAGAAAATTTTATTTCAATAGAAAATTCTATCAAAATTTTATTTATATAGAATATTTTTTGAAACTAGGAATACTATAAATATTTTCCCCAAAATTTAAGTTTTTATTTCCATGGAAAATGTTCTCAAAACTTTATTTTTTATAGAAAATTTGTCAACCATTTATTTGTAAATAAAATTTGGTCTAAATTTTGTTTATACAATTTTTTTTAAGTTGGAAAATTTGGACAAGTTGTAATCCACACTTACTTTTTTATGACATTTTCTTTTAATAAAATTCCAGTATTCCAATTATATTCAACTTAAAAATGTTAACAACATTTCCTTAATATTTATTCCTCAAATATACCTTTATTTATATACAAATATATTTCGAGTTCACTTTTTTTCCAAAATGTAAGTTTTTATTTCTATAGAAAATGTTCTCAAAACTTTATTTTTTATAGAAAATTTGTCTACTATTTATTTGTTTATAAAATTTGGTCTAAATTTTTTCTATACAAAATTTTCTTAAAAGTTGGCAAATTTTTCCAAGTTGTAAATAATCCACACTTAGATTTTTTATGGCATTTTCTTTTATTAAAATCCCAGTATTCCAAATATATTCAACTTAAAAATGTTAACAACATTTCCTTAATATTTATTCCTCAAATATACCTTCATTTATATACAAATAAATTTTGAGTTCACTTAAATTATGTCAAATTAAGTTTGAATCATTGAAGAATAGAGAGCTCATGGCACCACGCCACCACAATGCAAATATTGGCTCTAATATGAATTTTGTGAAAGTTCACAAGGAGACTAAAAAGTTTCTTGAAGCAGTGGAACTAAAGATTTAACCTATTGAACATGATTGGAATAATTTATGAGATATATTTTGACACAGAATGAAAAGAAATCGAAATAGAGAGGGAGAGGGAGAGAGAGGGGGGATAACAACTCTTGCAGTAGTCAACAAGGACATTTCGGAAAAGACGTTGGTGGTTATGGTGAAAATATGCCATCAGCGAATATGACACTGTTGCAGATGACACAACACAACACAGCGCTGAGGATGCTGATGATGTTCATGATGATGAGGAGGATTACAATTTGGAGTAGTACTAGCTAGCACCATGATTATGTCTACGAATGCTGATAATAGAAACGTACAAAATACAAATACGCTATCAGAGAAACCGATTTTCCAAACTATTCACTGGCATACGTATGTGGCAAACAAACTCACACACATACACGTGGTCGTTTAGAATTTATCCGAATGACTTCAATGTGTGTGTGTATCAAGCACTCTCTGCAACCATCCAAACAAACTGTGTCATCCAGACATCCGGATGTTATTGTGTAAATTCCTATTTTTATAGTCACAATTGGTTGGCAAATGCCATAGGAATTTGTAACAGATGGTATTAAATATCAACAAAAAAATTTGCTAAGTATGTTTTCGATAAACACACTCACTGACACACACACACACACATATATACATATCATCATCATATGGATATGATTCTTGTTTATATCCTGTAGAGTGTGTATATAGATTGAGTGTAGCATACTCACACTCGCTCTCTCATATAAAACGTGTTTGTTTGTGTGTCATTCAAAATGTATGTCTACGTATGCTTGTTTGGTTATCACATTCAGACAGTAAAAATTTGTTGAAAATAGTTTATAACCCGACTTAGCAAAATCAAGTGACACTTAGTAAAATGCTAAAGTATGTTATGTGTGAAAATGTTTGCATTCAAACATTGAAAAATCGGTCAGGATACTAACATCCCAAGAGAAAGGTTATAAAGTTAAATATATGAAAGAATCGCTAGACAGACTGTCTCAAGTGTGATGTTCTTAAAGAGTTAAATATTAAAGATAAAAATAATTTTCATTGTATTTGTAGCTTATAGCACAATTGGTCTTATGCTTTATAAATTTGTGAAATTCTGGCTGAGATGGATAGATATCTCCGCCAGTAGAAATACAGAAACACAAGCCAAGAAGAAAACATAGAAGTGATATTAAAATTTTATTTCTATAAAAAATTTTGTCAAAATTTTATTTTTCTAGAAAATTGTGTCACCAATTTATTTCCATAGAAAATTCTGGAAAAATTTTATTTCCATAGAAAATTTTGCCAAAATTTTATTTCTATAGAAAATTTTGTCAAAATTTTATTTCTATAGAAAATTTTGTCAAAATTTTATTTCTATAGAAAATTTTGACAAAATTTTATTCTTATAGAAAATTTTGTCAAAATTTTATTCTTATAGAAAATTTTATCAAAATTTTATATCCTTAGACAATTTTGTTAAAATTTTTTGTCTATAGAACATTTTATCAAAATTTTATTTCCATAGAAAATTTTGCCAATTTTGACATTTTCTTTTAATAAAATTCCAGTATTCCAATTATATTCAACTTAAAAATGTTAACAACATTTTCTTAATATTTATTCCTCAAATATACCTTTATTTATATACATTTGCCAAAATTTTATTTCTATAGAAAATTTTGTCAAAATTTTATTTCTATAGAAAATTTTGTCAAAATTTTATTTCTATAGAAAATTTTGACAAAATTTTATTCTTATAGAAAATTTTGTCAAAATTTTATTCTTATAGAAAATTTTATCAAAATTTTATATCCTTAGACAATTTTGTTAAAATTTTTTGTCTATAGAACATTTTATCAAAATTTTATTTCCATAGAAAATTTTGCCAAAATTTTATTTCTGTGGAAGATTTTGTCAAAATTGTATTTGTCTGGAAAATTTTGTCAAAATTTTATTTCTATAGAAAATGTTGTAAAAATTTTATTTCTATTTTGTTAAAATTTTATTTCTATAGAACATTTTGTCAAAATTTTATTTCTATAGAAAATTTTGTCAAAATTTTATTTCTATACAAAATTTTCTCACAATTTTTTTTTGTATAGAAAATTTTCTCAAAATTATATTTCCCTAGAAAAGTTTGTAAAAATGTTATTTCCTTAGAAAAGTTTATCAAATATTTTTTCTATAGAAAATTTTATCAAACTTTTATTTCTATAGAAAATTTTGTCAAAATTTTATTTCTAGAAAATTTTGTCAAAATTTCATTTTTATAGAAAATTTTGCCAACATTTTTTTCTTCAGAAAATTTTGTCAAAATTTTTTCAAAATGTCATTCCTATAGAAAATTTTCTCAAAATTTTATTGCTACAGAAAATTTTCTGAAAATTTTATTTCTGTAGATAATTTTGTCAAAATTTTATTTTGTATAGAAAATTTTGTCAAAATTTTATTTTGTATAGAAAATTTTGTCAAAATTTTATTTCTATAGAAAAGTTTATCAAAATTTTATTTCTATAGAAAATTTTGTTTACATTTTATTTCTATAGAAAATTTTGTCAAAATTTTATTTCTGTACAAAATTTTCTCAAAATTTTCTTTCTAGAGATAAATTTCTCAAAAGTTTGTTTTGGATAGAAAATTTTGTCAAAATTTCCTTTATATAGAAAATTTTGTCAAAATTTCCTTTATATAGAAAGTTTTGTCACAATTTTATTTTTCTAGAAAATTTTGTCAAAATTTTATTTCTATAGAAAATTTTGTCAAAATTTTATTTCTATAGAAAATTTCCTAAAAACTTTATTTCTATAGAAAATTTTGTAAAAATTTTATTTCTATAGAAAATTTTGTCAAAATTTCAATTGTATAGAAAATCTTGAAAAATTTTATTTCTATAGAAAATTTTGTCAAAATTTTATTTTTTTATAGAAAATTTTGTCAAAATTTTATTTCTATAAAAAATTTTATCAAAATTGTATTTCTATAGAAAATTGTGTCAACATTTTATTTCTATAGAAAATTTTGTCAAAATTTTATTTCTCTAAAAAATTTTATCAAAATTTTATTTCTCTAGAAAATTGTATCAAAATTTTATTTCTATAGAAAATTTTCTCAAAATTTTATTTCTATAGAAAATTTTGTCAACATTTTATTTCTATAGAAAATTTTGTCAAAATTTTATTTCTCTAAAAAATTTTATCAAAATTTTATTTCTCTAGAAAATTGTATCAAAATTTTATTTCTATAGAAAATTTTCTCAAAATTTTATTGCTATAGAAAATTTTTTCAAATGTTTACTTCTGTAGATAATTTTATCAAAATTATATTTCTATAGAAAATTTTGCCAAAACTTTATTTGTATATAAAACTTTGTAAAAATTTTATATCTATAGATACTTTTCTCAAAATTTTGTTTTGTATAGAAAATTTTGGCAAAATTTTAATTCTATAAAAATTTTGTCACAATTTCATTCGTCTAGAACAGTTTGTCAAAATTTTATTTCTCTAGAAAATCTTGTCAACATTTTATTTCTCTAGAAGATTTTGTCAAATTTTCAGTTCTCTAGAAAATTTTGTAGAAATTTTATTTCTATAGAAAATGTCAAAATTTTATTTCTATAGAAAATTGGGAAGCGATTTATCTAATTCTGCATGGTTATTGGTCTCGATAACTAACGCCACGTACCAAATTTCAACGGAATCGAACGAAATTTGCTGAAGTCGGTTCATATGGGGGCTATACGTAACAAGTATACGGCCGCAAGTTCGGCCAGGCCGAAGCTTATGTACCCTCCACCATAGATTGCGTAGAAACATCTACTGAAGACTGTCATACGGCCGTAAGTTCGGTCAGGCCGAAGCTTATGTACCCTCCACCATGGATTGCGTAGAAACTTGTACAGAAGACTGTCATCCACAATCGAGTTACTTGGGTTTCGGTATCACTTGCCGATGGCAAGGTATATTAAAACTTCTTGACACCGTCTTCTAAATTGCAGGGTAGTCCATATGTGGTATATAACATATTAAACTAAAAAAGGCCGATTAATTACGTATATAATTAAGTTTGACAAAATTTTCTATAGAAATAATAGAAATAAAATTTTGACAACATTTTCTATAGAAGTAAAATTTTGACAACATTTTCTATGGAAGTAAAATTTAGACAAAATTTTCTATTGAAATAAAATTTTGTCAAAATTTTCAATAGAAATAAAATTTTGACAAATTTTTCTATAGAAATAACATGTTGACAAAATTTTCTATAATTTTGAGAAAATTTTCAAGAGAATTAAAATTTTGACAGCATTCTCTATAGAATTAAAACTTTGACAACATTTTCTATAGAAATAAAATTTTGCCAATATTTTATATTAAAATAAAATTTGACAAAATTTTCTATAGGAATAAAATTTTGACAAAATTTTCCATAAAAATACAATTTTGACAAAATTTTCTATAAAAATAAAATTTTGGTAGATTATTTTTGGCTCGAGTGACAACCATGATTATGTTTGGACAAATTTTTGTGTGATTGGGGATCGGCTATATATAACTATAAACCTATCAACCCGATCGGATGTATTTTGCTTCTCCAAGAGGCTCCGGAGATCAAATCTGGGGAACGATTTAGATGGGGGCTATACATAATTATGGACCGATTTCGACCAATGTTTGCATTGGTGTTTGAGGCCATATGGACCAATTTTTGCCGTATACTAACAACACGTACCAAATTTCAATTGGATCGGATGAAATTTGCTGCTCTTAGAGGATCCGCTAACCAAATCGGGGGATTGGTTTATATGGGGGCTATTTATAATTATGGACCGATATGGACCAATTTTTGCATGGTTGTTACACCAATTTTTGCATGGTCTTACACCATGTACCAAATTTCAGCCAAGTCGGATTAAATATGCTACTTTTATAGGCTTCACAAGCCACATCTGGGGGTCCGTTTGTATGGGGGCTATACGTAAAAGTGGACCGATATGGCCCATTTCAATACCGTCCGACCTACATCAATAACAACTACTTGTGCCAAGTTTGAAGTCGATAGCTTGTTTCGTTCGGAAGTTATCGTGATTTCAACAGACGGACGGACGAACGGACGTGCTTAGATCGACTCAAAATTTCACCACGACCCAGAATATATACTTTATGGGGTCTTAGAGCAATATTTCGATGTGTTACAAACGGAATGACAAAGTTAATATACCCCCCATCCTATGGTGGAGGGTATAAAAATGGTCCGATATGGCCCATTTGCAATACCATCTGACCTATATCAATATAACTACTTGTGCCAAGTTTCACATCGATAGCTTATTTAATTATAAAGACGGCGTAATTTCAACATACGGACGGACGGACTTCGCTAGATCGACTCAGAATTTCCCCACCATCCAGAATATATATCGTTAATAGGGTTTTAGACCAATATTTCGATGTGTTACAAAAGGAATGACAAAGTTAATATACCCTCCATCCTATGGTGGAAGGTGTAAAAAATGTAGCACTCTGCTTTGTTTGCATTAGGGACAATTAACCACTTTTTCTCCAGACTTGATACATCCTCAATGTATCAACAACATAACTGAATATGGCATCCCTATTTTAGCAAAATTGGATGCTCTAAATTCTCTTATAGAAAATAGGCTTTACTTTGCAAAATTAAAACTACAAAGAAATTTACAAAAACAATTTGTAACCCATTCGATCATTTTATAATCTCAAATATCCAAACATCCATTAAAACCGCTCAATATCTCTGTTACATATAATTTTGCCAATACAAGCAAACATTTCTATTATTCTCATTATATCAGCTCACTCTCTTGCTTTTCTCATGCTATTCCAGTGACTTTCAAACTTACTTTATAACTAAAGCCAAACACAAAACCCACCAACAACTACAAATCCAACAACCACAACAACATGGATGATTATCAACAATTGCGAATATTTGCTGATTGATGCATAAAAATGATCCGGAATTACATTGAAAAATGATCTTAACCACATTTCCACCTCAATGGCTTCGCTAAAATGCAGAAAAGGCTCGGAAAAAGGCAAGGTACGATATTTTGGTGTATTTTATGGTTTGGTGAGGCCTATGGATGTTACTTTTTCGAAAGGTATACGCCGTTCAGACTCGGTTGCAAACAAGTAAGGAAAGTTTAATGTCGGGCGGGGCCGACTATATTATGCCCTGCACCACTTTGTAGATCTAAATTTTCGATACCATATCACATCCGTCAAATGTGTTGGGTGCTATATATAAAGGTTTGTCCCAAATACATACATTTAAATATCACTCGATCTGGACAGAATTTGATAGACTTTTACACAATCTATAGACTCAAAATTTAAGTTGGCTATTGCACTAGGGTGGAACACAATGTTAGCAAAAAAATATGGGAAACATTTAAATCTGAATCAATTTTAAGGAAAATTCGCAAAAGTTAATTTATGATTTATCGCTCGATATATATGTATTAGAAGTTTAGGACAATTAGAGTCATATTTACAACTTTTCGACTAAGCAGTGGCGATTTTACAAGGAAAATGTTGGTATTTTGACCATTTTTGTCGAAATCAGAAAAACATATATATGGGAGCTATATCTAAATTTGAACCGATTTCAACCAAATTTGGCACGCATAGATACAATGCTAATTCTACTCCCTGTGCAAAATTTCAATGAAATCGCAGTAAAAGATTGGCCTCTGTGAGTGTAAATCGGGCGAAAGCTATATGTGGGAGATATATCTAATTCTGAACCGATTTCAAGCAAATTTGGCACGCATAGCTACAATGCTAATTCTACTCCCTGTGCAAAATTTCAATGAAATCGGAGTAAAAGATTGGCCTCTGTGAGTGTAAATCGGGCGAAAGCTATATGTGGGAGATATATCTAAATCTGAACCGATTTCAACCAAATTTGGCACATATAGCTACAATGCTAATTATACTCCCTGTGCAAAATTTCAACTATACCGGAGTTAAAAATTGGCCTCTGTGGTCATATGAGTGTAAATCTGGCGAAAGCTATATATGCGAGATATATCTAAATCTGAACCGATTTCAACCAAATTTGGCATGCATAGCTACAATGCTGATTCTACTCCCTGTGCAAAATTTCAACTAAATCGGAGCAAAAAATTGGCCTCTGTGGTCATATGAGTGTAAATCGAGCGAAAGCTATATATGGGAGCTATATCTAAATCTGAACCGATTTCTTCCAAAATCAATAGGGTTCTATTCTGACCCAAATGAGGAACATGTGCCAAATTTGAAGGCGATTGGACTTAAATTGCGACCTAGACTTTGATCACAAAAATGTTTTCACAGACAGACGGACGGACAGACGGACAGACGGACATGGTTATATCGACTCAGGGACCCACCCTGAGCATTATTGCCAAAGACACCATGTGTCTATCTCGTCTCCTTCTGGGTGCTACAAACATATGCACTAACTTATAATACCCTGTTCCACAGTATGGCGAAGGGTATAAAAAGGAGGCCTCTTGTCATACATTGATAAGAGAGAATTTCATTACCTCTGACATCAAAATGGACTAAATAGAGTAAAGGAGCATAAAATATTTAAGGCTGTCTCAAATATGCTACTAAAACTTGGTATCACTTTTAAATACTATCATTTACTAAAATTTATATTAAATTTTAGTTTTACATATCCCCAACCAATCGTTTGTTCGAACATCACATGTGAAAATCTCCGATACATCGTCACACTTCATTAATTTATTAAGTATGTTGGGAAAAACCATTGAGCATGCATGAGGGTCCTTATTACAGCGAGTACCATCAATTAAATTAATTAAAATTGTTTTTATGATTTCATCCTCCACGAAATATCTGGACATGCATGCATGCATGCTGGTGGACATGTAGCTTTCACCTATCACATTTTATAAATCATTCTCCAATCAGATGTCATGAACAGAATACCATCTTCCATTTGTGCTGGACAGCACAGAGCAGTATCATCAAAATCTTACAAGTGTGTGATGAAGATGAAAAGCGAAAAAGGTAAAATGAAGCACTGCGGTGGATGATTGCGCTTGGGGGGGGGGGGGGGGACTGTATTTAATTACATTGGGATTTATTAAATATTTATAGAATGTGCTACCACAGCGACACTTTTTCTTAATGCTCCGGCTGCTGCTGTTACTGTTGATGAATAAAAAATTCACGGAATATATAATTGCAGGCATTATATAGTATTGACCAAAGTGAAATCATCGTAGTCCAAGAACATTTGAGGATGACATTAAGTTTGATCGGTGATTACAACTCGTGTATTCTTCAAAGATTCCGATTCTTTGAGGAGACAAACAAAAGTCGAACTAAAAGATACGAGGGATAGGACTGCAATTCGAAGCCCATTTCGAATATGAATAATTTAGCCAAAGTGTGAGGCGATGTGCTATCCGTGGCAGGGTTTGTCCTTGTCAATTGAACTTCACCATTGTTTCTTTCATTCTATATCAAATAAATCCAATATTTGGGAATAAGAGACATCTCCTTGCCGCTAAAGTGCAACATCAAAGAGAGGCTGGGGATACAAAAGTCGAAAATTGAGTTTTCGACTTATCGACTTTTTATCAACAAAGTCGATGTCGACTTTTTTTATAATTTTCAAATTCGGCTTTCAAAAAATCCTGAAAATTTGACATTGGTTGAAAAGAAGAAGGAATATGGTGCATATATTTATATTGAACAAGTAAGGAAAGTCTAAAGTCGGGCGGGGCCGACTATATTATACCCAGCACCACTTTGTAGATCTAAATTTTCGATACCATATCACATCCGTCAAATGTGTTGGGTGCTAGAACCGATTTCAATCAAAATTGGCACACATGACTATATTACTAATTGTACTCCTAGTGCAAAATTTCAACCAAATTGGGCCAAAACTCTGGCTTCTGGGGCCATATAAGTCCATATCGGGCGAAATATATATATGGAAGCTATATCTAAATCTGAACCGATTTCAATCAAATTTGGCACGCATAGCTATAATGCTAAATCTATTCCCTGTGCAAAATTTCAACCAAATTGGGCAAAAAATCTGGCTTTTAGGACCATATTAGTCCATATCGGGCGAAAGATATATATGGGAGCTATATCTAAATCTGAACCGATTTCAATCAAATTTTGCACACTTGGCTATACAACCAAGTGTTATGTTGGTACAAAATTTCAAGCAAATCGGTATAAAACTCTGGCTGCTGGGTTCATATTAGTGCAAATCGGGCGAAAGATATATATGGGAGCTATATCTAAATCTGAACCGATTTCTTCCAAAATCAATAGGGTTCTATTCTGATCCAAATTAGGAACATGTGCCAAATTTGAAGGCGATTGGAATTAAATTGCGACCTAGACTTTGATCACAAAAATGTGTTCATAGACAGACGGACGGACGGACGGACGGACGGACAGACGGACATGGTTATATCGACTCAGGGACCCACCCTGAGCATTATTGCCAAAGACACCATGTGTCTATCTCGTCTCCTTCTGGGTGTTACAAACATATGCACTAACTTATAATACCCTGTTCCACAGTGTGGCGCAGGGTATAAAAACTGAGATTATGTATAGACGATATCATTTATTGTAGACGGGATTTACGGATTTACTTATCATATGCCACGCATGTGAATTTGTAGAGTTATTTGCTCGGTATAACCACAGCAAAAAAAAACCAAAAAAGTAAATTTTACCCATTTTTTGTATAAGTCGACTGTTACAAATTTTCAAAAAGAAAAAAAAAATCGAGTTTTCCAAAAGTCGACCTACCCAAATTTTTAAATAATCGTGATCAAAAAGTCCAATTTTCTTAAACGTTAAAAAATTTTAGAATTTTTTAAAATTTTTTCAAATTAGAAAAGTAGTAATGTCGATTTTTTCAAATTTAATAAAATTGGAAAATCGATTGAAAATTTTCAAATTTCGATAATCGGTTTTTTTTTCAAATGTTCACATTTTCAAAATGTCATAAATTTTAAAAGTTGACTTTTCCAAATTGTTAAACAATCGAAATGTAAAGAGTCGACTTTTCTAAACGATGAAAACCCTAAAAATCGTATTTTCCAAATTTTACATAGTCATATAAATTCTAAAAGTCGACTTTTCCACATTTTTAAACAATCAAAAGGTCTAAAATTTCCTTTTTCCAAACGATGAAAACTCTTAAAGTCGTATTTTCCAAATTTTACATAGTCGCATAAATTCTAAAAATCGTATTTTCCAAATTTTACATAGTCGCCTAAATTCTAAAAGTTGACTTTTCCAAATTTTTAAACAATCGAAGATTTAAAAAGTCAACTTTTGAAACCCATTAAAACTCTAAAAATTGTAATTTCCAAAATTTACATAGTCTATTTAAAAAAGGGCAATTTCAAAAAGTCGAAATATCAAAAATTTAGACTTTAGCGACTGTAAAAAAAAACAATTTTTCCAAATTTTAAAGATGTCGAATTTTTCAAATTTTGAACAAATCGAAAGATTCAAAAGTCGATTTTTCCAAAAACGACTAATATAGTCGAATTTTCCGAATTAAAAAAAAAAAAAAATAGGAGTGCTTAAAAAATTCGGAAGGATTAATGATTTTTCACATAATTCTGAAAAGGTGCAAATTTATAAATTACATAAAAAAACTAATTTTCCATATTTCAAAAAATTGGAAAAGTTGATTTTTTTAATTTAAACAAGTATATACGGCCGTAAGTTCGGCCAGGCCGAAGCTTATGTACCCTCCACCATGGGTTGCGTTGAAACTTAAACTGAAGACTGTCATCCACAATCGAATTACTTGGGTTGCGGTATCACTTGCCGATGTCAAGTTATTTTAAAACTTCCTAACACCATCTTCTAAATTGCAAGGTAGTCATTATGTGGTATATATTAAACTAAACAAGGCCGAATAAATACGTATATAATCAAGTTTGACAAAAATTTCTATAGAAATAAAATTTTGATAACATTTTCTATAGAAATAAAATTTTGCCAAAATTTTCTATAGAAATAAAATTTTGATAAAATTTTCTAAAGAAATAAAATATTGACAAAATTTTCTATAGAAATAAAATCTTAACAAAATTTTCTATAGAAATAAAATTTTGTCAAAAATTTCTATAGAAATAAAATGTTGACAAAATTTTCTAAAGAAATAAAATGTTGACAAAATTTTCTATAGAAATAACATTTTGACAAAAAGAAATAAAATTTTGAAAAAATTTTCAATAGAATTAAAATTTTGACAACATTCTCGATAGAATTAAAATTTTGACAACATTTTCTATAGAAATAAAATTTTGCCAAAATTTTCTATAGAAATAAAATTTTGACAAAATTTTCTATAGAAATAAAATTTTGACAAAATTTTCTATAGAAATAATATTTTGACAAAATTTTCTATAGAAATAAAATTTTGACAAAATTTTCTATAGAAATAAAACTTTGACAAAATTTTCTATAGAAATAAAATTTTGACAATATTTTCTATAGAAATAAAATTTTGGTTTGTGGCTCGAGTGGCAACCATGATTATGAACCGATATGGACCAATTTTTGTGTGATTGGGGATCGGCTATATATAACTATAGACCTATATGGACCAATTTTGGCATGGTTATTAGCGGCCATATACTAACACCACGTTGCAAATTTCAACCGAATCGGATGAATTTTGCTTCTCCAAGGGGTTCCGGAGGACAAATCTTGGGATCGGTTTATATGGGGCTATATATAATTATGGACCGATATGGACCAATTCTTACATGGTTGTTAGAGACCATATACTAACACCACGTACCAAATTTCAACCGGATCAGATACATTTTGCTTTTCTAAGAGGCTCCGGAGGTGAAATCTGGGGATCGGTTTATATGGGGGCTATATATATTTATGGACCGATGTGAACCAATTTTTGCATGGTTGTTAGAGACCATATACTAACACCATGTACCAAATTTCAACCGGATCGGCTGAAATTTGCTTCTCTTAGAGGCTCCGAAAACAAAATCGGTGGATCGGTTTATATGGGGTCTATATATTATTATTGACCGATGTGAACGAATTTTTCATGGTTGTTAGAAACCATATACTAACACCGTGTACCAAATTTCATCCGGATCGGATGAAATTTGCTTCTCTTACAGGGTCTGCAAGCCAAATTTGGGGGTCCGTTTATATGGGGGCTATACGTAAAAGTGCGTCGATATGGCCCATTTGCAATACCATCCGACCTACATCAATAACAAGTTTCAAGTCGATAGCTTGTTTCGTTCGGATGTTAGCGTGATTTCAACAGACGGACGGACGGACGTGCTCAGATCGACTCAGAATTTCACCACGACCCAGAATATATATACTTTATGGCGTGTTAGACCAATATTTCGATGTGTTACAAACGGAATGACAATGTTAATATACCCACATCCTATGCTGGATGGTATAAAAATATTTTTCTAATACATGAACAATTAAAAAACTCAAAAAGATGGGGTGTCCAAATGTTGGAAAAGTCATTATTTTAATACCCTGCTCCTCACTGGGGAATAGGGTATTATAATTTAGTGCATATGTTTGCAACACCCAGAAGAAGACGAGATAGACACATGGTGTCTTTGTGAATAATACTCAGGGTGGGTCATTGAGTTGGTCTAGCCGTGTCCGTCTGTCGGGTTTCATTTTTGTGATCAGAGTCTAGGTCGCAGTTTCAGTACAATCGACTTTAAATTTGGCACAAGTATGTGTTGTTTTGAAAAAAAAAAACAAGTATATACGGCCGTAAGTTCGGCCAGGCCGAATCTTATGTACCCTCCACCATGGATTGCGTAGGAACGTCTACTCAAGGCTGTCATCCACAATCGAATTACTTGGGTTGCGATAACACTTGCCGATGGCAAGGTATCGTAAAACTTTTTAACACTGTCTTCTAAATTGTAAGTTAGTCCATAAGGGGTATATATTAAACAAAAATAAGGGGTATATATTAAACAAAAAAAAAAGGCCGATTAAATACGTATATAATTCAGTTTGACAAAATTTTCTATAGAAATAAAATTTTGACAAAATTTTCTATAGAAATAGAAACTTGACAAAATTTTCTATAGAAATAAAATGTTGACAAAATTTTCTATGGAAGTAAAATGTTGACAAAATTTTCCATAGCAATAAAATTTTGACAAAATTTTCTATAGAAATAAAATGTTGAAAAAATTTTCTATAGAATTAAAATGTTGACAAAATGTTCTATAGAAATAAAATGTTGACAAAATTTTCTACAGAAATAAATTTTTTACAAAATTTTCTACAGAAATAAAATTTTGACAAAATTTTCTATGGAAATAAAATGTTGGCAAACATTGCTATAGAAATAAACTTTTTACAAATCTTTCTATAGAAATGAAATTTTGACAAAACTTTCTATAGTAATAAAATTTGACAATTTTTACATGGCTGTTAGAGGCCATATACTAACGAAATGTACCAAATTTCAACCGCATCGGATGACTTTTGCTCCTCCAAGAGGCTCCGGAGGTCAAATCTGGGGATCGGTTTATATGGGAGCTATATATAATTATGGACCGATATGGACCAATTTTTGCATGGTTGTTAGAGACCGTATACTAACATCAGGTACCCAATTTCAAACGGATCGGATGAATTTTGCCCCTCCAAGAGGCTCCGGAGGTCAAATCTGGGGATCGGTTTATATGGGAGCTATATATAATTATGGACCGATATGGACCAATTTTTGCATGGTTGTTAGAGACCATATACTTACACCACGTACTAAATTTCAATTGGATCGGATGAATTTTGCTCATCCAAGAGGCTCCAGAGTTCAAATCTGGGGATCGGTTTATATGGGAGCTATATATAATTATGGACCGATATGGACCAATTTTTGCATGCTTGTTAGAGACCGTATGCTAACATCAGGTACCAAATTTCAACCGGATCGGATGAATTTTGCCCCTCCAAGAGGCTCCGGAGGTCAAATCTGGGGATCGGTTTATATGGGAGCTATATATAATTATGGACCGATATGGACCAATTTTTGCATGCTTGTTAGAGACCATATACTAACACCACGTACCAAATTTCAATCGGGTAGGATGAAGTTTGCTCCTCCAAGAGGCTCCGGAGGTCAAATCTGGGGATCGGTTTATATGGGAGCTATATATATTTATGGACCGATATGGACCAATTTTTGCATGGTTGTTAGAGACCGTATACTAACACCACGTACTAAATTTCAATTGGATCGGATGAATTTTGCTCATCCAAGAGGCTCCAGAGTTCAAATCTGGGGATCGGTTTATATGGGAGCTATATATAATTATGGACCGATATGGACCAATTTTTGCATGCTTGTTAGAGACCGTATACTAACATCAGGTACCAAATTTCAACCGGATCGGATGAATTTTGCCCCTCCAAGAGGCTCCGGAGGTCAAATCTGGGGATCGGTTTATATGGGGGCTATATATAATTATGGACCGATATGAACCAATTTTTGCATGGTTGTTAGAGACCGTATACTTAGACCACGTACCAAATTTCAACCGGATCGGATGAATTTTGCTGCTCCGCAAGCCAAATTTGGGGATCGGTTTATATGGGGGCTATACGTAAACGTGGGCCGATATGGCCCATTTTCAATACCATCCGACCTACATCAATAGCAACTACTTGTGCCAAGTTTCAAGTCGATAGCTAGTTTCGTTCGGAAGTTAGCGTGATTTCCACAGACGGACGGACAGCCGGACAGACGGACAGACGGACAGACGGACGAACGGACGGACATGCTTAGATCGACTCAGAATTTCACCACGACCCAGAATATATATACTTTATGGGGTCTTAGAGCAATATTTCGATGTGTTACAAACGGAATGACAAAGTTAATATACCCCCATCCTATGGTGGAGGGTATAAAAAACAAGTAAGTAAAGTAGAAAGTCGGGTGTGGCCGACTATATCATACCCTAAACCACCATTAGAGAATTAGTAATCATAAGCATTTGTGGGGTAACATATAGGTCTGGTAGATAAACCGCAGTTGCATATTTAAGCAAATTAAGGGGTACATGTCTATGGGTGCTTTGTGTCAATCTGACTATATCTCATAGTCAGCGTTGCCAGGGAAAATGTTCGGTTTACCCTACAAGGACAAAAAAAGATTCCTACTTTCCCATACATTCCCAAACAATTTTCCCTACTATATTTTTCGTTCAAGTGTAGTTCACTTTGGGTTGAGTGAATTACCCGAATTTATTCTGATAATTGGTTGATAGTTTTGCTGCAAGTAGAGGATGCTGATGAGGAATGTGGTAATTCCGAAACAGCTGTACAATTAACCATCTTGCAGTCTATAGGGCTTTGCCCAAATAAATTTGACAAGCATAATTTTCCTCTGTTGGTTAAGCTACACTTGTAGTTTAGTCAATGCATGGCTTTAAGCTGAGATCAAAAACAACAATAAATTTTAAAAATTTTGCAAACCACTTTACTTTATTATCTTAAAACATGAATATGCAACGTATATAACTTAGAATATAAATTTGTATAGTTGGTAGAATTCTACCCAAATTAGTAATCTTTTTTGTTAGATCTCTATAAAAATAAAATTTTTGAAAAAGTTTCTATAAACAAATTTTTGTGAGAAATTTTTCTATAGAAATAAAATTTTGACAATAAATTCTATAGAAATAAAATTTTGAGAAAAAATTCCACAGAAATAAAAATAGAAACAATATTATGAAAAAAATTTCTATAGAAATAAAATGTTGACAAAATTTTCTACAGGAATAAAGTTTACCACACATTGTTAAAGATCAAGCCTTGCCGGCTTCCAATTTCCTCCTCTAGAGCCACAAAAATGTAAAAATTATTACAAATTGTGTTGAGTGAAAATGTTCTACATTGTGGCCCTACGTCCCTAGAAGACGCTAAATATTATAAAAACCCTACATATAGGGAATTTCCCCTACTTCTAGCAACACTGGCTGTAGTTTATATTGCACCTACGTGGTTAGTATGCCACTAATTTTGAGCCCATTATTAAAAAAGAGAAAATCGCTCAATTAGTGTGGGGGATAAATCCAAATTTGTAAAAATCGGGCAATATTCTTATATAAGAGCTACAAGTACGTATAAGTACGATCGGCTAGTACATCAAAATTTGAAATTTGAGTAACATTGGTTAATAAATAAGAGTACTATGGCCAAATTTGACAAAATCGGGCGATGCATATATATGGAAGCTATATCTAAATCTGAACCAATTTGCATAATATTTTGCGGGTTTGATTAATACCACAAAAGGTTACCTTGTGCAAGATTTGAGTAAGATCAGTTACGAAATGAGGCCTGTATGGTCAAACATAAGGTTATAAGGGCGAATTTTTCAAAATCGAGCGATACATATATGGGAGCTATATCTAAATTTGAACCGATTTCGATGAAATTTTGCACATATAGTTAGTACTGTAGAGGACTGGATCTAGCCAACTTTTAGTAAGATCGGTTAATAAATAAGTGTTCTATGGCCAAATTTGGGAAAATCGGGCTATACATATATATGGGAGCTATATCTAAATCTGAACCGATTTCGCCGAGTTTTTGCACATATAGTTAGTGCTATAGAAGACTACATTTAGCCAAATTTGGGTAAGATCGGTTGATAAATAAGGGTTTTATGGCCAAATTTAGAAAAATCGGGCGGTACATATATATGGGAGCTATAGCTAAATCTGAACCGATTTCGATGATTTTTTGCACATATAGTAAGTGCTATAGAAGATTATATTTAGCCAACTTTGAGTAAGATCGGTTGATAAATACAGGTTTTGTGGCCAAATTTGGGAAAACCGGGCGATACACACAGATAAGTTATTGGTTGAAAATCGATTGCTGTAATGAAAATTCTGCATTTACAATGAAATCACAGTTGTGTTAATATATTTACTTTATTTACAACCCTTATTTTGTTCCTTCTACCATTAGGCGCTTATTATTATAGATTTTTGTTTATAATACAAGTCAAATAGTTGTCTGAACTAACTGTCTCTCTTTTGAAAAAATTTTGATCGAATTCGATAAGCACAGCCAACCTTATAAACCCCTCATAACTGTAATTTCGTATTCAGAACTTTCAATTGATACTCACAGCCGAAGTGTTTTGGAAGTTTTTTTAAATGTCAATAATGTTATTACCAATTCTTCAATGTTGAAGGAAAACGTGTTTTTTTAAATTTAAGATAAAAACCACTGAAAACGGAAAATTTTTTAGCCGTTTGCAAGTTTATAGGACTCCTCGGTGAACTGGCTGTCAAATGGTTTTACGAACAACTCGCGCAGGCTTCAGGATATCCAAGGCACGAGTCAAATCGGGTTACATATATAGTTTTGGATGTGGAACAATTTTATTGCCTTAAAGGGCAAAATATTAAACCATTTAACGACTTTAATGCGTCTGCCAAAGGAAGTGACCATGGCGAGTAGATCCTTATTTATTTTTTAAAACTCCACACTAATTGTTCGACTTAATTTGTAGTGTTTATACCCTTCACCACTACTGTGGTACAGGGTATAATAAGTTTGTGCATTTGTATGTAACGCCAAGAAGGAGTAATCATAGACCAACCTTTTAGTATACGGATCGGCTTAGAATTAAATTCTGAGTCGATTTAGCGATGTCCGTCTGTCTGTCTGTCCGTCTGTCTGTCTGTCTGTTGATGTATTTTTGTGTGCAAAGTACAGCTCGCAGTTTTAGTCCGATTGTCCTACAATTTGGTACAGGGTCCTGTTTCGGCTCAAAGACGATCCCTATTGATTTTGGAAAAAATCGGTTCAGATTTAGATATAGCTGCCATATATATTTTTCACCGATCTGGTTTTTAAATTCAAAATGTCAAAAAGATGTTTCTTTCCAAACATGAAAGAAATTCCGAAGGTCATAATGTAGGTCAAATTATCACTAAGTCGAAAGGCCGAAAATTCCATTTTTTTCAATTTCCAAAAACGTCAAGATGTCGAAAATCGACTTTCCAAATTTTCAAAAAGTCGAAAGTAAAAAATTAGAAAGCTGTAAATGCGATTTTTCCATATTTTAAAATTTTCAAAAATAATCTAATATATTTGAAAGTTAAAAACAAACGATTTTTCCAAACTTCCAAAATGTTCAAAAACCGTTTTTTGCAAATTTTAAGAAATTCGAATAGGTGAAAAGTCGATTTTACAAAACTCCCATTTCCAAAAAAAGTCGAATCGCCAAAACTAAATTTTAAAAAGTCGAAAAGTATGAAAGAAAAGAGGACTCTATCAAAAAGACGAAAGTCTAAATGAGAACATTTTTAATGGTCGATTTTCCAAATATGTCGAGGTTTATAGTCCTCGATTTTTCAAATTTTAAAACAATTCTAAAGGTCAAAAAGTTAAACTTTTCAAAGGATCGAAAAGTATAGTTTTTCCATATTCTTAAAAATTCTAAATTTACAAAAAGTTGAAAACCTTAAAAGTTTAAATTTTTAAATATTTTAAAAGATTAAAAAGTCGCCATTTCCCAATTATGAATTATTCGAAAAGCACTAAAATTAATATTTTCAAATTTAAAAAAAATGTTATGTATTATATTTGAAAAATTCGAAAGGTCTTTCCAACTTTTGAAAAATTCGAAAAGTCGATTTTGCGAAATTTTGGAAGAGTCAATAACTTGAAAAGTAAACGTTTCCAAATTTTCAAAATGTCAAAAACTCTAAATGTAAATATTACCAAATTTGGGAAAACTCGAAAAAAATTAAAATTTGGGTTTTCCAGATTTTCAGACACTCGAAATGTTGATTTTTTTTTTTTAAATTCGAAGTTGTCTTCCGCTCACACGCCTTTCAGTTTTTGACCAAAAGAGTGTCTAATATTGTTTCAATATGATGGATTCCTTTTTTAATATAACCTTATTCGTGGACATGTTTAACTACCAACTGTGGTCTTTCTTATGAATTCCAAAATACAAATTTACCCATTTACCTTAATATTGTAGTATTTAAATTTAATTTCGAATGAAATTAAATGTATGACATTAATGACCTTGTCAGTAATCATTTCTTAATAGATCCATCTCACTTTAACACCACATATAATCGTTGTTGCTTCCACAGAATTTGCGCTTATTACAGATATTACAGAGACTTACACCTGATACTATTCATCCCGGATAGAATGGTAAATATGTTTTAATTACTTTTGAAATTTAATTACCTGCATCTCATTGACAATTGTGAGCCATAATTATTTTATCACATAATTTTAAATCTATATTGATGAAATCGACAGGATAAGTATCAATGTAATTATGCTCTTGGTATCGAATAAAATCATTAAACTACAGTAGGCCAGATAGTAGGCTGGATGAAAAATGTCCAATAGACAAAAATTACATTTTTCTTTACCCCAAGAGTATAATAACTTTGATCTGCCAAAAAATGTGCCTACCAGAATTATTGCTTTTAGATCCCATAATCAACTCAGAATCACTTCCTAAGCACGGTTGCCATAGTTGGTAGAATTCTACCAAAAATGGTAGATTTTTTACTGCTTGGCAGATTGGTAGGATTCTTGATGTTTTGGTAGATTTTGCAAATGCTTCTCTCCACCCAAAAGGTACTTTACAAATTTTCTATAGAAACAAAATGTTGACAAAATTTTCTACAGAAATAAAATTTTGACAAAATTGAGAAAAATTCTATAATAAAACAAGTATATACGGCCATAAGTTCGGCCGAGACAAATCTTATGTACCCTCCACCATGGATTACGTAGAAACTTCTACGAAAGACTGTCATCCACAATCGCATTACTTGGGTTGTGGTATCTTAAAACTTCTGAACATCGTTTTCTAAATTGTGAGTTAGTTCATACGTGGTATATATTAGACAAAAATGTTATGTATATGTAAGTCTACAAATAATTACGAATCGATATGGAATTTTGCACGGTACGTAGAAAGCCAGAATTGAAATATGGGGGTCGCTTATATCGGGGCTATATAGAATTATGAACTTGATATGGACCAATTTTTGTGTGATTGGGAATCGATTTATCTGAGGGCTATATATAACTATATTTTTGCATGGTCATTAGATATCATATACTAACACCATGCACCAAATTTCAGCCGGATCGGATGAAATTTGCTTTTCTTAGAGGCTCCGAAAGCCAAATCGGGGGATCGGTTTATATGGGGGCTATATATAATTATGGACCGATGTGGACCAATTTTCGCATGGTTGTTAGAGACAACATACTAACACCATGTACCAAATTTCAACCGGATCGGATGAATTTTGCTCTTCCAAGGGGCTCCGGAGATCAAATCTGGGGATCGGTTTATATGGGGCCTATATATAATTATTGACCGATTTCGACCTATTTTTGCAAGGTCATTAGAGATCATTTACTAACACCATGTACCAAATTTCAGCCGGATCGGATGAAATTTGCTTCTCTTAGAGGCTCCGCAAGCCAAATCGGGGGATCGGTTTATATGGGGGCTATATGTAATTATGGATCGATGTGGACCAATTTTTGCATGGTTGTTAGAGACCATATACTAACACCATGTACCAATTTCAGCCGGATCGGATGAAATTTGCTTCTCTTAGAGGCTCCGCAAGCCAAATCTGGGGATCGGTTTATATGGGGGCTATATATAATTATGGACCGATGTGGACCAATTTTCGCATGGTTGTTAGAGACAACATATTAACACCATGTACCAAATTTCAACCGGATCCGATGAATTTTGCTCTTCCAAGGGGCTCCGGAGATCAAATCTGGGGATCGGTTTATATGGAGGCTATATATAATTATGGACCGATGTCGACCAATTTTTACATGGTTGTTAATGACGACATACTAACACCATGTACCAAATTTCAACCGGATCGGATGAAATTTGCTTCTCTTAGAGGCTCCGCAAGCCAAATCGGGGGATCGGTTTATATGGGGGCTATATGTAATTATGGATCGATGTGGACCAATTTTTGCATGGTTGTTAGAGACCATATACTAACACAATGTACCAATTTCGGCCGGATCGGATGAAATTTGCTTCTCTTAAAGCAATCGCTTGCCAAATTTGGGGGTCCGTTTATATGAGGGCTATACGTAAAAGTGGACCGATATGGCGCATTTGCAATACCATCTGACCTACATCAACAACAACTACTTGTGCCAAGTTTTAAGTCGATAGCTTGTTTCGTTCGGAAGTTAGCGTGATTTCAACAGACGGACGGACGGACATGCTCAGATCGACTCAGAATTTCACCACGACCCAAAATATATATACTTTATGGGGTCTTAGAGCAATATTTCGATGTGTTACAAACGGAATGACAAAGTTAATATACCCCCATCCTATGGTGGAGGGTATAATATTGACAAAATTTTCTATAGGAATAAAATGTCGACAAAATTTTCTATAGGAAAAAAATTTTACAAAATTTTCTCTAGGAATACAATCTTGACAAAGAATTCCCTAGGATTAAAATTTTGACACAATTTTGTATAGAAAAAAATTTAAACAACAATTTTCTGTAAAAAAATTATAACATTTTCTGTAGGAGGAAAATCTCTAGAAATAAAACCAGTAAGGAAAGTCTAAAGTCGGGCGGGGCCGACTATATTATACCCTGCACCACTTTGTAGATCTAAATTTTCGATACCATATCACATCCGTCAAATGTGTTGGGGGCTATATATAAAGGTTTGTCCCAAATACATACATTTAAATATCACTCGGTCTGGAAGAATTTGATAGACTTCTACAAAATCTATAGACTCAAAATTTAAGTCGGCTAATGCACTAGGGTGGAACACAATGTTAGTAAAGAACCAGTAAGGAAAGTCTAAAGTCGGGCGGGGCCGACTATATTATACCCTGCACCACTTTGTAGATCTAAATTTTCGATACCATAGCACATCCGTCAAATGTGTTGGGGGCTATATATAAAGGTTTGTCCCAAATACATACATTTAAATATCACTCGGTCTGGAAGAATTTGATAGACTTCTACAAAATCTATAGACTCAAAATCTAAGTCGGCTAATGCACTAGGGTGGAACACAATGTTAGTAAAAAAATATGGGAAACGTTTAAATCTGAAGCAATTTTAAAGAAACTTCGAAAAAGTTTATTTATGATTTATCGCTCGATATATATGTATTAGAAGTTTAGGAAAATTAGAGTCATTTTTACAACTTTTCGACTAAGCAGTGGCGATTTTACAAGGAAAATGTTGGTATTTTGACCATTTTTGTCGAAATCAGAAAAACATATATATGGGAGCTATATCTAAATCTGAACCGATTTCAACCAAATTTGGCACGCATAGCTACAATGCTAATTCTACTCCCTGTGCAAAATTTCAACTAAATCGGAGTTAAAAATTGGCCTCTGTGGTCATATGAGTGTAAATCGGGCGAAAGCTATATATGGGAGATATATCTAAATATGAACCGATTTCAACCAAATTTGGCACGCATAGCAACAATGCTAATTCTACTCCCTGTGCAAAATTTCAACTAAATCGGAGTTAAAAATTGGCCTCTGTCGTCATATGAGTGTAAATCGGGCGAAATCTTTATATGGGAGATATATCCAAATCTGAACCGATTTCAAGCAAATTTGGCACGCATAGTTACAACGCTAATTCTACTCCCTATGCAAAATTTCAACTAAATCGGAGCAAAAAATTGGCCTCTGTGGGCAAATGAGTGTAAATCGGGCGAAAGCTATACATGGGAACTATATCTAAATCTGAACCGATTTTGCTGATATTTTGCAAGTTTTTCGAGACTCATAAAATATTCGGATGTACGGAATTTGAGGAAGATCGGTTGATATACACGCCAATTATGACCAGATCGGTGAAAAATATATATGGCAGCTATATCTAAATCTGAACCGATTTTTTCCAAAATCAATAGGGATCGTCTTTGAGCCGAAACAGGACCCTGTACCAAATTTTAGGACAATCGGACAGACAGACGGACAGACAGACGGACATCGCTAAGTCGATTCAGAATTTAATTCTAAGCCGATCCGTATACTAAAGGTTGGTCTATGATTACTCCTTCTTGGCGTTACATACAAATGCACAAACTTATTATACCATGTACCACAGTAGTGGTGAAGGGTATAAAAAATGTTAACAACAATTTTCTATTAAAAAAAATTGATAAAATTGTCTGTAGGAATGACATAAAATTTTGACAAAATGTTCTCTAGGAATAAAATTGTGACAAAATGTTCTCTAGAAATAAAATTAGACAATATTTTCTATAAAAATAAAATGTTGACAAAAACTGGAAAAAATAAGATCTTTATTTGGTGTTTTTTTGTAACATTTTCTTCAAATTTGGTAGATTATTTGTAGATCGAGTGGCACCAGTGCTACCAAGTCGATCTTGCCCTTGGGGTTTGTCCATCTGTCCATGTATTTTTCTTCGGAGGATTCCGGTTGCAATTAGTAACCGATTTTGGTGAAATATAGTATATGGCGTTTTTTGGTTCAAGGACGAATGCTATAGAATTTGGAAAAAATGGGATCAAATTTTGATATAGCTCCAATATGTGTATATGTATCGACCGATTTCGATAAATGGGATCAGATTGCGTTCATTTACTTACCGATCGGCATCAAATTTGCCACAAAGTAATCTTATTTGCCACACTTTAAGAGTGCCAATTTTCATCAAAATCTGTTTAGATTTAGATATAGCTCACATATATAGAACTCGCCCGATTTTCCCAAATTTGGCCATAAGTCCCTTATTTATCATCCGATCTTACTCAAATTGGGCTTACTCTAATCTTCTATAGCACTGACTCTATCTGAAAAATATCATCCAAATCAGTTTAGATTTAGCTATAGCTCCCATATAGCGCCCGATTTTTAAAAATGTCCTCCTTATAACCTTACTTTTGACAATAGTGGCCCCATTTATGAGCCGATGTTACTCAAATTTAGTATCCGGTAACCTTCTGTGGTATCAACCAAACTTGGAAAATATCATCCAAATCGGTTCAGATCTAGATATAGCACCCATATATATGCATCGCAATTTTGGTTATAATACTCTTATTTATTAACCAATATTACTCAAATTTTGATATAATAGCCGATCGTTTTTAGACTTACTTGTAGCTCTTACATAATAATAATGCCCGATTTTTACAAATTTGGATTTATGAGCGATTTCCTCTTTTTATACCCTCCACCATAGGGCGGGGGGTATATTAACATTGTCATTCCGTTTGTAACACATCGAAATATTACTCTAAGACACCATAGAGTATATATATTCTGGGTCGTGGTTAAATTCTGAGTCGATCTGAGCATGTCCGCCCGTCCGTCTGTTGAAATCACGCTAACTTCCGAACGGAACATGCTATCGACTTGAAACTTGGCACAAGTAGTTGTTATTGATGTAGGTCGGATGGTATTGCAAATGGGCCATATCGGTCCACTTTTACGTATATCCCCCATATAAACGGACCCCCAAATTTGGCTTGAGGATCCTCTAAGAGAAGCAAATTTCATCCGATCCGGCTGAAATTTGGTACATGGTGTCATTATATTGTCTCTAAAAACTACGCAAAATTTGGTCCACATCGGTCCATAATTATATATAGCCACCATATAAACCGATCCCCACATTCGGCTTGCGGATCCTCTAAGAGAAGCAATTTTCATCTGATATTAGTATATGGTGCCCAATGACCGTGCAAAAATTGGTACACATCGGTCCACAATTATATATAGCCCCCATATAAACCGATCACCAGATTTGAACTCCGGAGCTTTTTGGAAGACCAAAATTCATCTGATTCAGTTGAAATTTGGTACGTGGTGTTATTATATGGCCTCAAAAACCCATGCGAAAATTGGTCGAAATCGGTACATAATTATATATAGCCCCCATATAAACCGATCCCCAGATTTGACCTCCGGAGCCAATTGAAAGAGCAAACTTCATCCGATTCGGTTGAAATTTGGTACGTAAGTTTAGTATATGGTATCCAATAGCCATGCATGAATTGGTCCATATCAGTCCATAATTATATATAGCCCCCATATAAACCGATCCCCAGATTTGACCTCCGGTGCCTTTTGGAGAAGCAAAACTCATTCGATCTGGTTGAAATTTGGTACGTGATGGTAGTATATGATATTTAACAACCATGCCAAAAGTGATCCACATCACTCCATAATCATATATAGCCCCCATATAAACCGATCCCGAGATTTGGTTTTGGAGCCTTTTGGAGGAGCAAATTTCATCCGAGTCAGTTGAAATTTGGTACATTGTGCTAGTCTATGGCCGTTAAAAACCATGCCCAACTAGGTCCATATAGGTCTATAGTTATATATAGCGCTCAGATAAATCGATCCCCAATCACACAAAAATTGGTCCATATCAAGTTCGTAATTGTATATAGCCCCCATATAAGCGACCCCCATATTTAAATTCTGTCTCTCTACATACCGTGCAAAAGTCCATATCGATTAGTAATTATTATGACTAGGGTCACACTGGGCAAATATTTGACAGAAATCAAAAAAGAATCCATCACCACAGCCAAACCAGCTAACATTTTAAGCTCATATTGGATATATAACATCGTGGTAGGAGTATTTTAAAAAAGCCTGTATTCAGATGTTTGGAAAATGGTTCTGGAAAAATGTTTGACACTCATTTTGGTCAAATATTTGCCTAGAGTGGCCATAGCCTTACCTATACATATCTTTTATTTCTAATCCATATACACCACGTATGGACTAACTCACAATTTAGAAAACGGTATTAAGAAGTTTTAAGATACCACAACCCAACTAATTCGATTGTGGATGACAGTCTTTCGTAGAAGTTTCTACGTAATCCATAAGATTCGTCCTGGCCGAACTTACGGCAGTATATACTTGTTAAATAATGGGCTCAATATAAGTGGCATACTAACTCTGTAGGTGCAAAATATAGGGACTCTTTCACTCAACACAATTTTTAATAATTTTAAACACATAGATGGCACTAGAAGAGGAAATTAAACCCCGGCAAGGCTTGATCTTTAACAATGTGTGGTAACCACGGTTACTACTAGCGCCAAAAAAATCTACCAAAATGTGAAGAAAATCTTACCATAAATCTACCAAACAAATAATCCTACAGAAAATTTTCTAAAAATTTTATTTCTATAGAAAATTTTCTCACAATTTTATTTCTATAGAAAATTTTCTCACAATTTTATTTCTATAGAAAATTTTCTCAAAATTTTATTTCTATAGCAATATGTCATTTCTATTGAAAATTTTCTCAAAATTTTATATCTATACAAAATTTTTTTTTTATAAAATGTTGTTGTTTGACAAAATTTTCTATAGAAATAACATTTTGACAACATTTTCTATAGAAATAAAATAAAATTTTATATAAAAAATTTTGTATAGAAATAAAATTTTGAAAAAGTTTTCTATAGAAATAAAATTTTGAGAAAATTTTCTATAGAAATAAAATTTTGAGAAAATTTTCTATATAAATAAAATTTTGAGAAAATTTTTTATAGAAATAAAATTTTGAGAAAATGTTCTATAGAAATAAAATTTTGAAAAGATTCTCTATAGAAATAAAATTTTTACAAGATTTTCTAAAAAATAAAATTTTGGCAAAATTTTCTATAGAAATAAAATTTTGGCAAAATTTTCTATAGAAATAAAATTTTGGCAAAATTTTTTATAGAAATAAATTTTTTAAAAAATTTTATGTAGGATTATTTGTTTGGTAGATTTATGTTAAGATTTTCTTCAAATAAAATTTTGAGAAAATTTTCTATAGAAATAAAATTTTGAGAAAATTTTCTATAGAAATAAAATTTTGAGAAAATTTTCTATAGAATTAAAATTTTGAGAAAATGTTCTATAGAAACAAATTTTTGAAAAAATTTTCTATAGAAAAAGAATTCTACCAATCTACTAAACAGAAAAAATTACTATTTTTGGTAGAGTTCTTCCAAAGAATTTATAAAAAAATTTTGTATAGAAATAAAATTTTGAGAAAATTTTCTATAGAAATGACATTTAATTTCCATAAATTCTCAAAACAAAATTCTTTAATACAATTTTTTTCAAAGTTTTATTTCTATAGAGATTATATCTACTAATACATCAAGAATTCTACCAATCTACTAAACAGAAAAAAATTATTATTTTTGGTAGAATTCTAACAACTGTGGCAACCGTTGTGTTAATACAAATTTATTTTCAAATGTATTTTCTATAGAAATAACATTTTGACAACATTTCCTATAGAAATAAAATTTTATAAAAAAAATTTTGTATAGAAATAAAATTTTGAGAACATTTTCTATAGAAATGACATTTAATTTCTATAAATTCTCAAAACAAAATTTTTTAAACAATTTTTTTTTCAAAATTTTATTTCTATAGAGATTATATCTACTAATACATCAAGAATTCTACCAATCTACTAAACAGAAAAAAATTACTATTTTTGGTAGAATTCTACCAACTGTGGCAACCGTTGTGATAACATACATTTATTTTTACGTAATATACATTGCATTGTCATATGTTTTAAGATAAATTGTGTTTAAATTTAACGTATGTGTTTAAATTTAACGGAAAATTTTGTAGGGAAAATTTTTGGGAATGTAGGGGAAAGTAGGGAACTTTTGTAGGGTTAACCGAAAATTTTCCCTGGCAACACTGACTATAGCTGCTAATATCAAAAATTTCCATAAACATGTATCCCTTATTTTTCTTAAATATAGAACTGCGGTTTATCTTCCAACCCTTTTTTAATCATACAACAAAAATGTTTATGTTTACTAATGCAGTACGGGTGGTTTAGGGTATGATATAGTCGTATCCGCCCGATTTGCTAATTTTCTCACTTATTTTTATTTAATATCTTTCCTCCTATAACCTTAAGCCACCCTAATATTTCATATGAATGCATTTGCATAGTGTGTATTTTGATGTCTTTATCCCTACAGCCAATTAATTCATAGCACTTTCGTAGACCACCGTATAATTTATGTGTTACAGTATCCTTAGAAATAAAGAATGGAAATGGTATAATTTATATAATAAATATTTTTTTATTGTCCTGATACATAGGAAAAATATACAGAATATTTTTGTTTAAAATTTAAATATTGTTTTTCCTTTTGTCTTAGGATTGAGGCACATTTTCAAATGTTTTTATTTTAGGAGCATGGCATGACTATTAAGTCAGAAAAGGAAATTTCCAAACGATGTTCCTTGATCTGCAATCTCATTTGGGTGGAAAGTATTTTTTTTATTTTAGGTGTATAAAATTGGTCTATGGGCTATTTTGTGATTTCGACGTAATTCCTATACCATTTGTGTATGTAGACTTTTCTTAAAATTATTTTAAAAAAATCAAACCATTTAAATGAGCCATTTTAATTTATAACCGCCAAAATAATATCTATTAACATTTGAATTGGCAAGACAGACATATTTCCTTTACCCCATAGCTCTGATATTAATTCGTTTAGACATACGAGTACATACATATGTATGTGAAAAGGTCTCCATACATACCATGAAATTTTTGCGTTTTTTCGGTATTTTATAGTTCAGGCGTTTTTTTTTTTATTTCAATCTACCTACGCCAGTTGACTTCCTGCCATGCAATACAAATTAAGCTGTCAACAATTTAACTATATCGCGGCATATAATCTTCACACCTAAATTATTTATAAACAACCATAATAACACCGACAAACGGTTAGTTAGGAATGCGAGGAATTTAAGGCCCCATTGGTTTTTTGACCACATATACACACACACATACGGTTTCATACGAGTGAATATGGGTATGTGTGTGATTCGAAACGACACGCCTAAAAGGTGGCAACATGAAAATGAAACCCAGAGAAAGAGAGTGTGCGTTGGGAATGGGAGTGGGAGAGGAAAACCCCATAGATTTGAATTTTTGCCAACCTAAAACAAAAACAGCCCAGAGACGTAGAATCCAAAAGAGAGTTTTTCTCTTAGCAGAAACCTGCCTTTAGGCTGATATTCCCCGAAAACCATGCCCGCAGCATGTCCCTGTTTACTAAGTGGGTTGGACCCACTTAACTGTAAATTGTTTGCAATAAAAATACTCACATAAAAACACACACACACACATACACGTCCATACAAAAAAATTCATACATTATGAAACATGTGTGCCTGCAGCAGAACTTGTTATTTTGGTAATGAAACCCACCCTCGAAAATTTCGTTATCGTATAGACCATTAATGTTGGTGGCATTCCTTTTGTTTATGAATTATGCAAAATTATGAAAATTGAATTAAATTTTTATATTTATATTAAATTTTACCATCTTCCCCGACATATATGATACATTGTGCAGATAGGTATTGGTGTTGAATTTTAAAATTTAAGAGAGGAATAGAATAGTTGGAAAAAGTATTTAATGACGCAATGGTTAACATGCCTACTTTGCATACAAGGCATATTCGACCAAACACAAAAAAATTGTCAAAATTTTATTTCTATAGAATTTTTCTTTTCAAAATTTTATTTCTAAAGAAAATTTTGTCAAAATTTAATTTCTAAAGAAAATTTTGTCAAAATTTCATTTCTATAGAAAATTTTAGCAAAATTTTAGTCCTATAGAAAATTTTGGCAAAATTTTATTTTTATAGAAAATGTTGTCAACATTTTATTTCTATAGAAAATTTCGCCAAAATTTTATTTCTATAGAAAATTTTTGGCAAAATTTTTTTTCTATAGAAAAATTTTGGAAAAATTTTATTTCTATAGAAAATTTTGTCAACATTTTATTTCTAAAGAAAATTTTTTTCAAAATTTAATTTCTAAAGAAAATTTTGTCAAAATTTCATTTCTATAGAAAATTTTGGCAAAATTTTATTTCTATAGTAAATGTTGTCAACATTTTATTTCTATAGAAAATTTCGCCAAAATTTTGTTTCTATAGAAAACTTTTGGAAAAATTTTATTTCTATAGAAAATGAGAAAAATTTCTCAAAATTTTATTTAATTAGAAAATTTTGCCAAAACTTACCAAAACTTTTAGCAAAGTTTTATTTCTATAGAAAATGTTAGCAAAATTTTATTTCTATAGAAAATTTTGGCAAAATTTTATTTCTAAAAAAAATTTTATCAAAGTTTTATTTCTATAAAAAATTTTGGAAAAATTTTATTTCTATAGGAAATTTTGGCAACATTTTATTTCTATAGAAAATTTTATCAAAATTTTAGTTCTATAGAAAATTTTGGCAAAATTTTATTTCTATAGAAAATGTTGTCAATATTTTATTTCTATAGAAAATGTCGCCAAAATTTTATTTCTATAGAAAATGACAAAAATTTTTCAAAATTTTATTTGATTAGAAAATTTTGCCAAAACTTTATTACTATTAAAAAAATTTAAAATTTTATTTCTATAGAAAATTTTAGTAAAGTTTTATTTCTATAGAAAATGTTAGCAAAATTTTATTTTTATAGAAAATTTTGGCAAAATTTTATTTGTATGCCCACCACCACAGAAAATTTTTGGCAAAATTTTATTTCTATAGAAAATGAGAAAAATGTATCAAAAACTTTATTTAATTAGATAATTTTGGCAAAATTTTATTTCTATAGGAAATTTGGCCAAAATTTTAGTTCTATAGAAAATTTTGCAAAATTTTATTTCTATAGAAAATGTTGTCAAGATTTTATTTCTATAGAAAATTTCGCCAAAATTTTATTTCTATAGAAAATTTTTGGCCAAATTTTATTTCTATAGAAAATGAGAAAAATTTTTCAAAATTTTATTTAGTTAGAAAATTTTGCCAAAACTTTATTACTATTAAAAAAATTGAAAATTTTATTTCTATAGGAAATTTTGGCAAAATTTTATTTCTATAGAAAATTTTATCATAATTTTATTTCTATAGAAAATTTGACCAAAATTTTATTTTTATAGAAAATTTTTGGCAAAATTTTATTTCTATAGAAAATGAGAAAAATTTCTCAAAATTTTATTTAATTAGAAAATGTTGCCAACTTTTTATCCATTAAAAAATTTTAAAATTTTATTTCAATAGAAAATTTTAGCAAAGTTTTATTTCTATAGAAAATGTTAGTAAAATTTTATTTCTATGGAAAATTTTGGCAAAATTTCATTTCTATAGAAAATTTTGGCAAAATTTTATTTCTATAGCAAATTTTATCAAAATTTTAGTTCTATAAAAAATGTTGTCAAAATTTTATTTCTATAGAAAATTTCGCCAAAATTGTATTTCTATAGAAAATTTTTGCCAAATTTTATTTCTATAGAAAATGAGAAAAATTTATCAAAAACCTTATTTAATTAGAAAATTTTGGCAAAATTTTATTCCATTAAAAAAAATTTGAAAATTCTATTTCGATAGAAAATTTTAGCAAAGTTTTATTTCTATAGAAAATGTTAGTAAAATTTTATTTTTATAGAAAATTTTGGCAAAATTTTATTTGTATGCCCACCACCACAGAAAATTTTTGGCAAAATTTTATTTCTATAGAAAATGAGAAAAATGTATCAAAAACTTTATTTAATTAGAAAATTTTGGCAAAATTTTATTCCATTAAAAAAATTTGAAAATTTTATTTCAATAGAAAATTTTAGCAAAGTTTTATTTCTATAGAAAATGATAGTAAAATTTTATTTTTATAGAAAATTTTGGCAACATTTTATTTGTATGCCCACCACCACAGAATGGTGACGGGGTTATAATAAGCTTGTCATTCTGTTTGTAACACATCGCAAAATCAATTTCCGACTATATAAAGTACTAGCGTAACCCGGCCCGCTTCGCTGCGCCTTTCGAAGCGTATTTGGAGGAACATTTTGCGTTAACTTAGTCAACTATATCCTTCGTGCTGAAAACAAATTCGAAAAGATTTGAATTCTTTTAAACAAATCGGACTACTTGATTTTTCGTTTATAGGTACAAATACGGCGGGAGAGGGTGTACCTTCTTCTATATTTCTTGTGAATTTTAAGTGTGGTTTGTCAAGGAAAAGTATCCTTCTCCTCAACATATCTGAAAATTAAGCATTATATTATAATAACATACAAAGAATTACTGTTTCCCATCCAATAAATCGGAAAAGGCAAAAGCAGTAAAAAAATTTACCACATTAACATTTGCTAAAATGTTGGAAAATGATGCACGCTCTACGTTGGCTGCCAATTTCATGTAAATTTAAGTTCTTTACTAAAAAGAAGTCTGGCAGAAGCCTGTGCAAAAATCATAAAATTATGTACCGAGTTCCCATTTACGGACAACCCTCTACTTTCAACTTAAGAAAAAAAAAACAAGTATATACGGCCGTAAGTTCGGCCAGGCCGAATCTTATGTACCCTCCACCATGGATTGCGTAGGACCTTCTACTAAAGGCTGTCATCCACAATCGAATTACTTGGGTTGCGATAACACTTGCCGATGGCAAGGTATCGTAAAACTTTTTAACACTGTCTTCTAAATTGTAAGTTAGTCCATAAGGGGTATATATTAAACAAAAAAAAAAAAGGCCGATTAAATACGTATATAATTCAGTTTGACAAAATTTTCTATAGAAATAAAATTTTGACACAATTTTCTATAGAAATAAAATGTTGACAAAATTTTCTATGGAAGTAAAATGTTGACAAAATTTTCTATAGAAATAAAATGTTGACAAAATGTTCTATAGAAATAAAATGTTGACAAAATTGTCTATAGAAATAAAATGTTGACAAAATTTTCTACAGAAATAAATTTTTTACAAAATGTTCTATAGAAATAAAATTTTGACAAAATTTTCTATGGAAATAAAATGTTGACAAACATTGCTATAGAAATAAACTTTTTACAAAACTTTCTATAGAAATGAACTTTTGACAAAGCTTTCTATAGTAATAAAACTTGACAATTTTTACATGGCTGTTAGAGGCCATATACTAACGAAATGTACCAAATTTCAACCGCATCGGATGACTTTTGCTCCTCCAAGAGGCTCCGGAGGTCAAATCTGGGGATCGGTTTATTTGGGAGCTATATATAATTATGGACCGATATGGACCAATTTTTGCATGGTTGTTAGAGACCATATACTAACACCACGTACTAAATTTCAATTGGATCGGATGAATTTTGCTCATCCAAGAGGCTCCAGAGTTCAAATCTGGGGATCGGTTTATATGGGAGCTACATATAATTATGGACCGATATGGACCAATTTTTGCATGCTTGTTAGAGACCGTATACTAACATCAGGTACCCAATTTCAAACGGATCGGATGAATTTTGCCCCTCCAAGAGGCTCCGGAGGTCAAATCTGGGGATCGGTTTATATGGGAGCTATATATAATTATGGACCGATATGGACCAGTTTTTGCATGGTTGTTAGAGACCGTATACTAACACCACCTACCAAATTTCAATCGGGTAGGATGAAGTTTGCTCCTCCAAGAGGCTCCGAAGGTCAAATCTGGGGATCGGTTTATATGGGAGCTATATATATTTATGGACGGATATGGACCAATTTCTGCATGGTTGTTAGAGACCGTATACTAACATCAGGTACCAAATTTCAACCGGATCGGATGAATTTTGCCTCTCCAAGAGGCTCCGGAGGTCAAATCTGGGGATCGGTTTATATGGGGGCTATATATAATTATGGACCGATATGGACCAATTTTTGCATGGTTGTTAGAGACCGTATACTTAGACCACGTACCAAATTTCAACCGGATCGGATGAATTTTGCTGCTCCGGAAGGCTCCGCAAGCCAAATTTGGGGATCGGTTTATATGGGGGCTATACGTAAACGTGGGCCGATATGGCCCATTTTCAATACCATCCGACCTACATCAATAACAACTACTTGTGCCAAGTTTCAAGTCGATAGCTAGTTTCGTTCGGAAGTTAGCGTGATTTCCACAGACGGACAGACATCCGGACAGACGGACAGACGGACGGACGGACGGACATGCTTAGATCGACTCAGAATTTCACCACGACCCAGAATATATATACTTTATGGGGTCTTAGAGCAATATTTCGATGTGTTACAAACGGAATGACAAAGTTAATATACCCCCCATCCTATGGTGGAGGGTATAAAAACGGACAAAAGGGAACCCTCTCTTTACTAATAAGAAGTCTGGAAGAAAGAAGCCTGTGCAAAAATCATAAAATTATATACCGAGTTCCCATTTACGGACAACCCTCCACTTTCAATTTAAGAGAAAAAACCGACAAAAGCGAACTCTCTCCCCACCTTCGCTCCGCTCTGACCTGATATCGGACTATCACGTACCCTATATTAATTTCGCAACTACTCAATGGTCCCTATAAATTCTATCGAAGTAAATCGACAAAGTTTATTTCAATTTTCCCCTTCCCCAACCAGATATCGAAAAATCATCAATCATATTAATTTAAAAATCATGTATAAATTTCATCACCTCCTCCCACGTTCCCTGTAAATTTCAAGTTGATCGGAGATGTTTAATTTTTGCTCTATTGTTTTAAAGGGACGTCACTTTCCCCGATACAATATCGACAAACACCGTAGTGAATAGCAACCCTAACCTTCCCTGAAAATTCTTGAAACTTTCCTTCAAGTGTGGGGCAATGAAGGTTGCCTCTTCATTTATAACCTTTTCCCCCGCTTCCTTTGTAAATTTCAAGAAAACTTAAATTTTTTTATATTTCATGTTAGCCTGATACCGAAACAGGCAATTGACGTCCAAATGCATTATATCTAATTATACAATTATTTTTCGAGCTTTATTGACAGATATAGATTAAGGAACATGGTTAATAGAGCCATTTTTTTTGCAATTTTAGAGGAGGACCTCCTCCCCGACCAAATGTCGAAAAGCGTGTCTTTTGTAAACGTCCCAGAAAATGTCAAGCAAATTATAAGCCTAAAGGGGCGGCCTCTCTTCCGTCCAAAAATCGCAAAATCAGGTATCAACTATTACGGTTGACAGAGGTTACGATCTCTCCCCAGTCCTCTCTAAATTTCAAGTAACTCGGTAAAGTTTAATTGTTTCTCTGTATGTACTTAAGAGAAGCGGATGTCTTCCTATGCCCTTTTATTTTTATTAAAAAATCAGGAACCTGATATAAATTTCATAACCTCACCCATTTTTCCGTAAAATTTCAGTCGAGGAAGTTTAGTTTTGTTTTCACTGTACTTTAAAAAAAGTCGGGCAAAGGGGTGGCCCCCCTCCCCGACCAAATATCGAAAAATAATGTAGCGGATTTTTGTCTAGATGCCAACCCCAACATTCAATGAAAATTCCATGCAAATCGCATAATTTTGTTCCAAGTTTCAAAAAGTAAGGCAAGGGGGAGGTCCCCCTACCCGTCCGCATATGAAATCATCAGGTACCCCATATTAATTCCATAACCTCACCGCATGTTCTCTTTAAATCTCAGATAATTTAGAGAATTTTAGTTTTTTCACTGTACTTTAAAAAAAGTCGAACAAAGGGGATGTCCCCCTCCGCCACAAAATATCGAAATATAAAGTAGCGGATCTTTGTCTAAATGCCAACCCCAACATTCAATGAAAATTTCAAGCAAATCCGTCAACTTTGGTCCAATTTTCGAAAAGTCCGACAAAGGGGAGGTCCCCCTCCGCGACCAGGTGTCAAAAAATGAGGTACCCTATTTTCACCACATGAACGTCCCCTATGATCTCTGAAAGTTTCAAGTAAATCGGTTCAGCCGTTTCGGAGCCAACTCGGTTCATACAAACAAACAAACAAACAAATAAACAAACATAGATTGAATTTTATATATATAGATAGATATATATCCTTGATCAGGGAGAAATTCTAAGACGATATAAGTATGTCCGTCTGTTCGTCTGTCTGTCTGTTGTAATCACGCTACAGCCTTTAATATTGGCGCCATCGTTCTGAAATTTGGCACAGATTCTTTATTATTTGCAGGCAGGTCAAGTTCGAAGATGGGCTACATCGGTCCAAGTTTTGATAAACCGTAGTTTTTATCCAATTTGCCTGAAATTGAAAATCTAGAGGTACTTGAGGACCATAACATGGTGTGCCGAAAATGGTGCCCATCGGTCCATGTTTTGATATAGCCCCCATATAGACCGCTCTCCAGATTTTGTTTCTTGGGTGTCTAGAAACTGTATTTTCTATCCGATTTGCCTGAAGTAGAAAATCTAGAAGTATTTTAGGACCGTAAAGAGGTATGTCGAAAATGGTCTGTATTGGTCCATGTTTTGGTATAGCCCCCATGTAGACCGATCTCCCGATTTTGCTTTTTGGGCTTCTAGAAACTATAGTTACTATCCGATTTGCCTGAAATTGGAAATTTAGAGGTATTTTAGGACCATAAAGAGGTGTGTTGAAAATGGTCCGTATCGGTCCATGTTTTGGTATAGCCCCCATGTAGACCGATCTCCCGGTTTTGCTTCTTGGGCTTCTAGAAACTGTATTTATTACCCGATTTGCCTGAAGTTTTAAATCTAGAGGTATTTTGGGACCCCAAATATGTGTGCCGAATCTAGAGGTATTTTAACATCACATATAGGTGTGCCGCAAATGGTGCCTATTGGTCCATATTTTGATATAGCCCCCATATAGACCGATATCCCGACTTTATTTCTTGGGCTTCTAGAATCCATAGTTTTTATCCAATTTGCCGGAAATTAGAAATATAGAGAGTTATCTTAGGACCATAAAGAGGTGTGTCTAAAATGGTCCGTATCGGACCATGTTTTGGCATAGCCCCCATATAGAACTAACTCCCGAATTTATTTCTAGGACTCCTGGAATCCGGCTGACCACAAATGGGTCAGCCGAATAGGTTGTGTGTCGACCCATGTTTTAGTATAGCCTCCAAATAGACCGATCTCCAGATTTAACTCCTTGGGCTTCTATAAACCGTAGTTTTTATCCGATTTGCACAAAAATGTAAATATACTGGAATTTTAGACCCTTAAAAAATCTGTATCGCATTTATTTTTAGCGGTCCATTTGGCAAGGCATTGAAATAGACCGATTTAACTTCTTGAGGGTACACCCAAAGAAAAAATATTTTCGCCAAAATTTAATTTCTATAGATAATGTTAGCAAAATTTTATGTCTATAGAAAATTTTGGCAAAATTTTATTTCTATAGAAATTTTTGTAAAAATATTGTTTCTATAGAATATTTTGTCAAAATTTTATTTCTGTAGAAAATTTTGCCAAATATTTATTTCTATAGAAAATTTTGTCAAAATTTTATTTCTATATCAAATTTTGTCCAGATTTTATTCCTATAGAAAATTTTGTTAAAATTTTATTTCTGTAGAAAATTTTGCCTAAATTTTATTTCTATAAAAATTTTGACAAAATTTTATTTCTATAAAAATTTTATTTTTATATAAAACTTTATCAACATTTTTATTTCTATAAAAAAATTCGTCAAAATTTTAGTTGCTTAGAAAAAAATTTTCAAAATTTTATTTGTATAGAAAATTTTGTAAAAATTTAATTTCTATAGAAAATTTTATCCAGATCTTATTCCTATAGAAAATTTGGTCGTTTAGAAAATTTTTATTTCTGTAGAAAATTTTGTTAAAATTTTATTTCTATGAAATATTTTTTCAAAATTTTATTTCCAGCAAATTTTGTCAAAACTGTATTCCTAAAAAAATTTCGCAAACTTTTAATTTCGTTAAAAAATTTTGTCAAAAATTTATTTCTGTAGAAAATTTCGTCAAAGTTTATTACAAAAATATTTAAGTATAAAAGGGAATGCGATAATGAAATTACGATTTGTCAATGGTTCAAGTCATTTGTACGGTCAATTTTTCCCCTTCTCAAAGGAGTTGGGTATCCTGTTTTAAGCCATTCATAATTTTTGTTTTCTAACCAGACAAATCCCCTTTTGTTATCTAACAATAGAAGAAAAAGCCCAAGTCCTATTGTTATTCCCAAAAAAGCAAAAAACCTTGATGAAACTCATAAAATTTTAATAAGAAAAGTTAAAGTAATAAAACGCCTTCCAACTACATCACATTCCTTGTTGCATCACCCAAAATTGCAACAGAAAATTTTTTAAATGTCTGCACATTTTCAGGAGAAATGTCGGGCCCCAAAAAAGCAAAAAAAAATTGTATTTCCCACAAGGCAAATAGAGTTGTGTCGAATACTTTCGTCGAAACCACAAAACAAATTCAAAAGTTTTTGCCACATATTCCCATTTTTCTGAGGTTTGGACAAATTTTCGTTTTTTTTTTTTGCTATTTTCCATGTTTGGAAATTTGCACATGTCTTTAATAGGGTGGGGTGAAATTATTGAGCAGGCCGAATAAGGTTTGTTTCTTTTCGAGGAAAAGACATTTTTCAAACAAATTAAAATTTACGTTAGGCTGGATTGCAGGGTGGCTGATGTGTCTTGTAACCTATTTCAGGTTGTTACTATTTCTAAACGACTCATCTGACAATTTTGTTACGGTGGCAGTTAATTTTATTTTTTACAAGCTTACAAAAGCTTTTTAATCATTCAGAAATAAAGTTATAAAATTTTGAAAAAAAAATTCTATAGAATTAAAATAAAACAAGTATATACGGCCGTAAGTTCGGCCAGGCCGAATCTTATGTACCCTCCACCATGGATTGCGTAAGAACTTCTACTAAAGGCTGTCATCCACAATCGAATTACTTGGGTTGCGATAACACTTGCCGATGGCAAGGTATCGTAAAACTTTTTAACACTGTCTTCTAAATTGTAAGTTAGCCCATACGGGGTATATATTAAACAAAAAAAGGCCGATTAAATACGTATATAATCTAGTTTGACAAAATTTTCTATAGAAATAAAATTTTGACAAAATTTTCTATAGAAATGAAACCTATGACAAAATTTTCTATAGAAATAAAATTTTGACAAAATTTTCTCTAGGAATAAAAAAATTTAACAAAATTTTCTATAGAAATAAAAACTTGACAAAATTTTCTATAGAAATAAAATGTTGACAAAATTTTCTATGGAAGTAAAATGTTGACAAAATTTTCTATAGCAATACAATTTTGACAAAAATTTCTATAGAAATAAAATGTTGACAAAAATTTGTATAGAAATAAAATTTTGACAAAATTTTGTATAGAAATAAAATGTTGACAAAATTTTCAACAGAAATAAATTTTTTACAAAATTTTCTATAGAAATAAAATTTTGGCAAACATTTCTATAGAAATAAACTTTTGACAAAACTTTCTATAGAAATGAAATTTTAACAAAACTTTCTATAGTAATAAAATTTGACAAAATTTTCTATGGAAATAAAGTCTTGGTAGATTACAAAATTTTCTATAGAAATAAAATTTTGACAAACTTTTCTATGGAAATAAAATTTTGACAAACATTTGTATAGAAATAAACTTTTGACAAAACTTTCTATAGAAATGAAATTTTGACAAAACTTTCTATAGTAATAAAATTTGACAAAATTTTCTATGGAAATAAAGTTTTGGTATATTATTTTTGGCGATATGGACCAATTTTTGTGTAATAAGTCATCGGCTATATATAACTAAAGACCGATATGGACCAATTTTTACATGGCTGTTAGAGGCCATATATTGACAAAATGTACCAAATTTCAACCGTATCGGATGACTTTTGCTCCTCCAAGAGGTTCCGGACGTCAAATCTGGGGACGGTTTATATGGGAACTATATATAATTATGGACCGATATGGACCAATTTTTGCATGGTTGTTAGAGACCATATACTAACACCATGCACCAAATTTCAACTGGATCGGATGAATTTTGCTCTTCCAAGAGGCTCCGGAGGTCAAATCTGGGGATCGGTTTATATGGGGGCTATATATAATTATGGACCGATATGGACCAATTTTTGCGTGGTTATTAGAAGCCGTAAACCAACATCAGGTACCAAATTTCAACCGGATCGGGTGATTTTTGCCCCTCCAAGAGGCTCCGGAGGACAAATCTGGGGATCGGTTTATATGGGGGCTATATTGAATTATGGACCGATATGGACCAATTTTTGCATGGTTGTTAAAAACCGTATACTAAGACCACGTACTAAATTTCAACCGGATCGGATGAATTTTGCTCCTCCAAGAGGCTCCGGTGGTCAAATCTGGGGATCGGTTTATATGGTGGCCATTGGCGTAGCTAGGGGGTGCTGGGGGGGGCTATGCCCCCCCAGAATAGTTCTTGCCCCCCCAGAATAATCAAAGCTACAGTTGTTTTATATTTTAATTCAAGCTTTGCGATGTGTTTAATCCAATTAAGATTGTGGCAGAGAGAGTATGTTAAGCATATTTTTTAGTATTGATATTTACATTACAACTAAAAACACGTAATAAAAACACTAAAAGGAAACTTGAGACGCACATTTTCAAAAATAGTCAATTTATAACTACGTTGATTAAAATCATGAATCGTCACATGCCCAATTTACCATCTAAAATCGTCAAAATCACGAAAAATCCACAGAGTTGGCACCGCTGCTCTCGACAGTTGCTTCGTTGTATTCTGTTCTCAGAGAATTTTTAAAAACTAATCGAAGATAGACGTTTTATAATATTCAATTTATTTTTTGCCTTTTATTTAATTTTTTATTCTTAGTATTTTTTATACACGATGAATATGTTAAGTTTATGTTTTGCTTTATGATTTCTAGTCCTGTTTTAAAACACACATTTTAAATAAAATATTTTTCAAACACATACTTAAAGCAATGCTTTTATTTTTTGTTATATTAAATAATGGTAAGTTGCTATTTGATTATTTATAGCGGTGTCGTGGAACCGGCTCCCACACACAATAATATATTTTTTGTCTTCAACCATGAAATTAATTGATCTAATTAATTATACCCTTCACCACTACTGTGGTACAGGGTATAATAAGTTTGTGCATTTGTATATAAAGCCAAGAAATAGTGGTCATAAACCCATCTTTTAGTATACCGTTCGGGTAAGAATTAAAATCTGAGTCGATTTAGCGATGTCCGTCTGTCTGTCTGTCTGTCCGTCCGTCTGTCTGTATATGTAATTTTGTGCACAAAGTACAGCTCGCAATTTAAGTCCGATCGTCCTCAAATTTGGCATAGGGCCGTTTCTTGAGACAGAGACAATTGCTATTGGTTTTGGAACAAAATCGGTTCAGATTTAGATATAGCTGCCATATATAATTATCTAGAATGTGGTCATAGTTAGCGTGTTTATCAACCGATTTTCTTGAAATACTGTACATCCAAATATTTAATGAATCTCGCAAATCTTGGAAAATATCAGCCAAATCGGTTCAGATTTAGATATAGCTACCATATATATCTTTCGTCCGATTTAGACTCATATGACCACAGAGCCTAAAGTGTACTACCGATCTTCATGAAATTTTGCACAGAGGGTAGAATTGGCATTCTACCAATGCTTGGTACACTTGATTGAAATCGGTTCACATTTAGATATAGCTCCCATATATATCTTTCGTCCGATTTGAACTTATATGGCCTCAAAATCCAGGGTTTTGCCGTGATTTGCTTCAAATTTCGCACAAGGAGTACGTTTAGAAGTATAGGTAATTGTGCCAAATTTGGTTGAAATCGATTCAGATTTAGATATGGCTCCCATATATATCTCCCGTCCGATTTGCACTCATATGACCAGGGGGCCCAAAGTTATACTCCCATTTACGTGAAATTTCGCATAGATAGCAGAATTATTATTCTAACTATGCATGCCAAATTAAGTCAAAATTGGTTCAGGTTGTATATAGCTCCCATATATACGTACACCAGAGTTGGGGAAATATGGTCGACTGTTTCATATTTTAGACCCATTTTCAATGGGATTTTCCTCCAATTGACTGGATAGTTTCCACAGAGAATACAAATATGGCAAAAATTCTCACAGTTTACACAAAATTCTGTGATGATTTCCCCATATCTTAGCCATATCCTACACACTGCAATGCCAAAATTTCCACAGAACGGATGAGTTTTAAATAAGGTTCCAAGTCGCCCTACACATATCTTGGCGAGATCTAACCAATATCCTTGTAAAATCGCCACTGCTGAGTAGCAAAAATTGTAAATATTACTCTAATTGTCCTATATCTCGAATACATATGTATCGCCTGAAAAATCATAAATCTCTTTTGTACAATTGCATTAAAATTTCTCTCGCTTCATATTTCCCATATTTTTTACTAACATTGTGTATCATCCCAGGGCGTTAGCCGATTTAAATTTTAATTCTAGAGTTTTTGTAGAAGTACAAAAAATTGTTTCCATTAAAAGTATTTGTATCTGGAAATGCAAACCTTTATATAGCTCCCAGCAAATTTTAAGTAGTTGAGATGGTAACACAAATGTTTGTCTACATAGTGTTGAAGGGTATAATATAGTCGGTTCCGCCCGACTTTAGACTTTACTTATTTGTTTTTAATTGAAATGTATTCAATAAAAAAAATGATAGTATCAATCATCAAAGCCAATTAAAAAATTAATTGATACAACTAATTTTTGTGATTGAGTTTTTTTTTGTTTTTGATTGATTTTGCTGCATATTGCCTTTAACACCGCAATAAAATTGAGGATATATAGCTTTATCAATAGGCGTAATTTATCGCTTCGGAAATTTCGACAAAATCTTGAAGGGTGTCTGGGGGGGCATAGCATGGACCGATATGGACCAATTTTTGCATAGGTGTTAGAGACCATATGCTAACATCAGGTACCAAATTTCAATCGGATCGGATGAATTTTGCCCCTCCAAGAGTCTCCGGAGGTCAAATCTGGGGATCGGTTTATATGGGGGCTATATATAATTATGGACCGGTATGGACCAATTTTTGCATGATTGTTAGAGGACGTATACTAACATCAGGTACCAAATTTCAACCGGATCGGATGAATTTTGCCCCTCCAAAAGTCTCCGGAGGTCAAATCTGGGGATCGGTTTATATGGGGGCTATATATAATTATGAACCGATATGGACCAATTTTTCATTGGTTGTTAAAAACCGTATACTAAGACCACGTACTAAATTTCAACCGGATCGGATGAATTTTGCTCCTCCAAGAGGCTCCGGTGGTCAAATCTGGGGATCGGTTTATATGGGGGCTATATATAATTATGGACCGATAGGGACCAATTTTTGCATAGGTGTTAGAGACCATATGCTAACATCAGGTACCAAATTTCAATCGGATCGGATGAATTTTGCCCCTCCAAGAGGCTCCGGAGGTCAAATCTGGGGATCGGTTTATATGGGGGCTATATATAATTATGGACCGATATGGACCAATTTTTGCATGATTGTTAGAGGCCGTATACTAACATCAGGTACCAAATTTCAACCGGATCGGATGAATTTTGCCCCTCCAAAAGTCTCCGGAGGTCAAATCTGGGGATCGGTTTATATGGGGGCTATATAAAGGGTGATTTGTTAAGAGCTTGATAACTTTTTTTTTAAAAAAAACGCATAAAATTTGCAAAATCTCATCGGTTCTTTATTTGAAACGTTAGATTGGTCCATGACATTTACTTTTTGAAGATAATTTCATTTAAATGTTGACCGCGGCTGCGTCTTAGGTGGTCCATTCGGAAAGTCCAATTTTGGGCAACTTTTTCGAGCATTTCGGCCGGAATAGGCCGAATTTCTTCGGAAATGTTGTCTTCCAAAGCTGGAATAGTTGCTGGCTTATTTCTGTAGACTTTAGACTTGACGTAGCCCCACAAAAAATAGTCTAAAGGCGTCAAATCGCATGATCTTGGTGGCCAACTTACCGGTCCATTTCTTGAGATGAATTGTTTTCCGAAGTTTTCCCTCAAAATGGCCATAGAATCGCGAGCTGTGTGGCATGTAGCGCCATCTTGTTGAAACCACATGTCAACCAAGTTCAGTTCTTCCATTTTTGGCAACAAAAAGTTTGTTAGCATCGAACGATAGCGATCGCCATTCACCGTAACGTTGCGTCCAACAGCATCTTTGAAAAAATACGGTCCAATGATTCCACCAGCGTACAAACCACACCAAACAGTGCATTTTTCGGGATGCATGGGCAGTTCTTGAACGGCTTCTGGTTGCTCTTCACTCCAAATGCGGCAATTTTGCTTATTTACGTAGCCATTCAACCAGAAATGAGCCTCATCGCTGAACAAAATTTGTCGATAAAAAAGCGGATTTTTTGCCACTGATTTTGGTAATAAAATTCAATGATTTGCAAGCGTTGCTCGTTAGTAAGTCTATTCATGATGAAATGTCAAAGCATACTGAGCATCTTTCTCTTTGTCACCATGTCTGAAATCCCACGTGATCTGTCAAATACTAATGCATGAAAATCCTAACCTCAAAAGAATCACCCTTTATAATTATGGACCGATATGGACCAATTTTTGCATGGTTGTTAGAGACCGTATACTTAGACCACGTACCAAATTTCAACCGGATCGGATGAATTTTGCTGCTCCGGGAGGCTCTCCAAGCCAAATTTGGGGATCGGTTTATATGGGGGCTATACGTAAACGTGGTCCGATATGGCCCATTTTCAATACCATCCGACCTACATCAATAACAACTACTTGTGCCAAGTTTCAAGTCGATAGCTTGTTTCGTTCGGAAGTTAGCGCGATTTCCACAGACGGACGGACAGCCGGACAGACGGACAGACGGACGGACAGACGGACGGACGGACAGACGGACAGACGGACAGACGGACGGACGGACGGACGGACGGACGGACATGCTTAGATCGACTCAGAATTTCACCACGACCCAGAATATATATACTTTATGGGGTCTTAGAGCAATATTTCGATGTGTTACAAACGGAATGACAAAGTTAATATACCCCCATCCTATGGAGGAGGGTATAAAAATTTGAGAAAAAATCCTGTAGAAAGAAAATTTTAAGAAAACTTTCTATAGAATTAGACATTTTGAGAAAATTTTTAGTAAGAAATAAAATTTTCAATATAAAAAGTTATTCGTGAGGGAATTCAAGCGTGATAGTGTGATTGCTGTATATTTGGCTGAAAAACCACAAGTGGCTACGTTGGAGTCCTCTGCCATTTAAATGTAAGTAAATCTCTTATTGCTTATGACCCCATTTCAATAGCATTTGTCCTTGTGCCAAAGTAACAATATGTATCAAATTTCATCAAAATCGGTTAATAAATTCGACCGGAATCCTGCGAATACTTAATACATGGACGGACGGACGGGCGGACGGACGGACACCAAGGGTAAGATCTACTCAGGAGGTGATTCTGAGTCGATCGGTATACATTTTGTGGGGTCTTCGATCAATAATTCTGGTAGGCACAGTTTTGGCAAGTCAAAAATAGTATAAAACAAGGAAGGAAAGTCTAAAGTCGGGCGGGGCCGACTATATTATAACCTGCGATCTAAATTTTCGATACCATATCACATTCGTCAAATGTGTTGGGGGCTATATATAAAGGTTTGTCCCAAATACATACATTTAAATATCACTCGATCTGGACCGAATTAGATAGACTTCTGCAAAATCTATAGTCTCAAAATTTAAGTCGGCTAATGCACTAGGGTGGAACACAATATTAGTAAAAAACAAGTAAGGAAAGTCTAAAGTCGGGCGGGGCCGACTATATTATACCCTGCACCACTTTATAGATCTAAATTTTCGATACCATATCACATCTGTCAAATGTGTTGGGTGCTATATATAAAGGTTTGTCCCAAATACATACATTTAAATATCACTCGATTTGGACAGAATTTGATAGACTTTTACAAAATCTACAGACTCAAAATTTAAGTCGGCTAATGGACTAGGGTGGAACACAATGTTAGTAAAAAAAATATGGGAAACATTTAAATCTTAAGCAGTCTTAAGGAAACTTCGCAAAAGTTTATTTATGATTTATCGCTCGATATGTATGTATTAGAAGTTTAAGAAAATTAGAGTAATTTTTTCAACTATTCGACTAAGCAGTGGCGATTTTACAAGGAAAATGTTGGTATTTTGACCATTTTTGTCGAAATCAGAAAAACATATATATAGGAGCTATATCTAAATCTGAACCGATTTCAACCAAATTTGGCACGCATAGCAACAATGCTAATTCTACTCCATGTGCAAAATTTCAACTAAATCGGAGTTAAAATTTAGCCTCTGTGGTCATATGAGTGTAAATCGGGCGAAAGCTATATATGGGAGCTATATCTAAATCTGAACCGATTTCAACCAAATTTGGCACGCATAGCTACAATGCTAATTCTACTCCCTGTGCAAAATTTCAACTAAATCGGAGCAAAAAATTAGCCTCTGTGGTCATATGAGTGTAAATCGGGCGAAAGCTATATATGGGATCTATATCTAAATCTGAACCGATTTCAACCAAATTTGGCACGCATAGCTACAATGCTCATTCTACTCCCTGTGCAAAATTTCAATTAAATCGGAGTAAAAGATTGGCCTCTGTGGTCATATGAGTGTAAATCGGGCGAAAGCTATATATGGGAGCTATATCTAAATCTGAACCGATTTCAACCAAATTTGACACGCATAGCGACAATGCTAAATCTACTCCCTGTGCAAAATTTCAACTAAATCGAACCAAAAAATTGGCCTCTGTGGTTATTTGAGTGTAAATCGGGCGAAAGCTATATATGGGAGCTATATCTAAATCTGAACCGATTTGGCTGATATTTTGTAAGTTTTTCGAGACTCATAAAATATTCGTATGTACGGAACTTGAAGAAGATCGGTTTATATACACGCCAATTATGACCAGATCGGTGAAAAATATATATGGCAGCTATATCTAAATCTGAACCGATTTTTTCCAAAATCAATAGGGATCGTCTTTGAGCCGAAACAGGACCGTATACCAAATTTTAGGACAATCGGACTAAAACTGCGAGCTGTACTTTGCACACAAAAATACACCAACAGACAGACAGACAGACAGACAGACGGACAGACCGACAGACGGACATCGCTAAATTGACTCAGAATTTAATTCTAAGCCGATCCGTATACTAAAAGGTTGGTTGGCTTCTGGGACCGTATTAGTCCATATCGGCGAAAGCTATATATGGGAGTTATATCTAAATCTGAACCGATTTAAATAAAATTTGGCACACTTGACTATAGTACTAATTGTTCTTCTTGTGCAAAATTTTAAGTAAATTAGAGTAAAACTCTGGCTTCTGGGGCCATATAAGTCCATATCGGGCGAAATATATATATGGGAGCTATATCTAAATCTGAACCGATTTCTTCCAAAATCAATAGGGATCTATTCTGACCCAAAACACAGACTTTTGCCAAAATTGAAGTCGATTGGACTAAAACTGCGACCTAGATTTTGGTTACCAAAATGTGTTCACGGACAGACGGACATGGCTATATCGACTCAGGAGCCCACCCTGAGCATTTTTGCCAAAGACACCATGTGTCTATCTCGTCTCCTTCTGGGTGTTGCAAACATATGCACTAACATATAATACCCTGTTCCACAGTGTGGAGCAGGGTATAAAATGCCGACTAAATACGTATATAATTAAATTTAAAGTTTCTATAGAAATAAAATTTTGACAAAATAAAATTTTGACAACATTTTCTATAGAAGTAAAATTTGGAAAAAAATTTCTATAGAAATAAAATTTTGATAAAATTTTCTATAGAAATAAAATTCTGACAAAATTTTCAATAGATATAAAATTTTGACAAAATGTTCTATAGAAATAAAATTTTGACAAAATTTTCTATAGAAATAAAATTTTGACAAAATTTTCAATAGAAATAACTATAGACCGATGTGGACCAATTTTGGTTATTAGCGGCCTTATACTAACACCACGTTGCAAATTTCAACCGGATCGGATGTATTTTGCTCCTCTTTATATGGGGCTATATATAATTATGGACCGATATGGACCAATTCTTGCATGGTTGTTAGAGACCATATACTAACACCACGTACCCAATTTCAACCGGATCAGATGAATTTTGCTCCTCTAAGTGGTTCCGAAGGTCAAATCTGGGGATCAGCTTATATGGGGGCTATATATAGTTATGGACCGATATGGACCAATTTTCGCATGGTTGTTAGAGACAATATACTAACACCACGGACCAAATTTCAATCGGATCGGATGACTTTTGCTCCTCTAAGATGCTCCGGAGGTCAAATCTGGGGATCGGTTTATATGGGGGCTATATATAATTATAGGCCGATGTAGGCAATATATAATTAATGACGATGCAATTTTTGCATAGTCATTAGAGAACATATACCAACACCATGTACCAAATTTCAGCCGGATCGGATGAAATTTGCTTCTCTTAGAGGCTCCGCAAGCCAAATCGGGGGATCGGTTTATATGGGGGCTATATATAATTATGGACCGATGTGGACCAATTTTTGCATGGTTGTTAAAGACCATATACTAACACCATGTACCAAATTTCAGTCGGATCGGATGAAATTTGCTTCTCTTAGAGCAATCGCAAGCCAAATTTGGGGGTCCGTATATATGGGGGCTTTACGTAAATAAAAGTGGAGCGATATGGTCCAATTTTTGCATGGTTGTTAGAGACCATGTACCAAATTTCAGCCGGATCGGATGAAATTTGCTTCTCTTAGAGCAATCGCAAGCCAAATTTGGGGGTCCGTTTATATGGGGGCTATACGTAAAAGTGGACCGATATGGCCCATTTGCAATACCATCCGACCTACATCAATAACAACTACTTGTGTCAAGTTTCAAGTCGATAGCTTGTTTCGTTCGGAAGTTAACGTGATTTCAACAGACGGACGGACGGACTGACATGCTCAGATCGACCCAGAATTTCACCACGACCCAGAATATATATAATTTATGGGGTCTTAGAGCAATATTTCGATGTGTTACAAACGGAGTGACAAAGTTAGTATACCCCCATCCTATGGTGGAGAGTATAAAAACATGGGCCTCCACTATACCTATCATTAAAATTTTTATATAGATCCCACATACACCGATCTCCCTATTTATTATCGTCCTCCTTTGAAGTAAGACAAATTTTCTTTACAATTTCTCAAATAAACTCAGACATCGAATCTTTGGATTAATGATGAAAAGTTTCAAATATAGGCTAAGTCTTATTTATTTGAACTTGAAAACTTTAAACCCAAGTAAACTTTTTATACCCTCCACCATAGGATGGGGGGTATATTAACTTTGTCATTCCGTTTGTAACACATCGAAATATTGCTCTAAGACCCCATAAAGTATATATATTCTGGGTCGTGGTGAAATTCTGAGTCGATCTAAGCATGTCCGTCCGTCCGTCCGTCTGTCCGTCTGTCCGGCTGTCCGTCCGTCTGTGGAAATCACGCTAACTTCCGAACGAAACTAGCTATCGACTTGAAACTTGGCACAAGTAGTTGTTATTGATGTAGGTCGGATGGTATTGAAAATGGGCCATATCGGCCCACGTTTACGTATAGCCCCCATATAAACCGATCCCCAAATTTGGCTTGCGGAGCCTTCCGGAGCAGCAAAATTCATCCGATCCGGTTGAAATTTGGTACGTGGTCTAAGTATACGGTCTCTAACAACCATGCAAAAATTGGTCCATATCGGTCCATAATTATATATAGCCCCCATATAAACCGATCCCCAGATTTGACCTCCGGAGCCTCTTGGAGGGGCAAAATTCATCCGATCCGGTTGAAATTTGGTACCTGATGTTAGTATACGGTCTCTAACAACCATCCAAAAATTGGTCCATATCGGTCCATAAATATATATAGCTCCCATATAAACCGATCCCCAGATTTGACCTCCGGAGCCTCTTGGAGGAGCAAACTTCATCCTACCCGATTGAAATTTGGTAGGTGGTGTTAGTATACGGTCTCTAACAACCATGCAAAAACTGGTCCATATCGGTCCATAATTATATATAGCTCCCATATAAACCGATCCCCAGATTTGACCTCCGGAGCCTCTTGGAGGGGCAAAATTCATCCGATCCGTTTGAAATTGGGTACCTGATGTTAGTATACGGTCTCTAACAAGCATGCAAAAATTGGTCCATATCGGTCCATAATTATATATAGCTCCCATATAAACCGATCCCCAGATTTGAACTCTGGAGCCTCTTGGATGAGGAAAATTCATCCGATCCAATTGAAATTTAGTACGTGGTGTTAGTATATGGTCTCTAACAACCATGCAAAAATTGGTCCATATCGGTCCATAATTATATATAGCTCCCAAATAAACCGATCCCCAGATTTGACTTCCGGAGCCTCTTGGAGGAGCAAAAGTCATCCGATGCGGTTGAAATTTGGTACATTTCGTTAGTATATGGCCTCTAACAGCCATGTAAAAATTGTCAAATTTTATTACTATAGAAAGCTTTGTCAAAAGTTCATTTCTATAGAAAGTTTTGTAAAAAGTTTATTTCTATAGCAATGTTTGTCAACATTTTATTTCCATAGAAAATTTTTTCAAAATTTTATTTCTATAGAACATTTTGTAAAAAATTTATTTCTGTAGAAAATTTTGTCAACATTTTATTTCTATAGATAATTTTGTCAACATTTTATTTCTATAGAACATTTTGTCAACATTTTATTTCTATAGAAAATTTTGTCAACATTTTATTTCTATAGAAAATTTTGTCAAAATTTTATTGCTATAGAAAATTTTGTCATCATTTTACTTCCATAGAAAATTTTGTCAACATTTTATTTCTATAGAAAATTGTGTCAAAATTTTATTTCTATAGAAAATTTTGTCAAACTGAATTATATACGTATTTAATCGGACTTTTTTTTTTTTGTTTAATATATACCCCTTATGGACTAACTTACAATTTAGAAGACAGTGTTAAAAAGTTTTACGATACCTTGCCATCGGCAAGTGTTATCGCAACCCAAGTAATTCGATTGTGGATGACAGCCTTTAGTAGAAGGTCCTACGCAATCCATGGTGGAGGGTACATAAGATTCGGCCTGGCCGAACTTACGGCCGTATATACTTGTTTGTTTTGCGTTCCCTCCACCTTAATCTACTGTCTCAACTATCATTCCAATTGGGGCTCATACAAATTTAAACTACGAATATTGTACAAATTTATCCATAGAACAAAAGGCCAATGTACATTGGCAAAAGACAACCAAAACAAAAAAACACAAAGAAAAATCCCAACCCTGAATAGAAAAATTTCCACAACAAAAGTGCAAATCCTATGGCAATCAATTACCTAGAGTATAATCTTCATTAGAGTTATATAAAATATTTAGACTACAAATGGAACACCCAAAGTGGGAATGGGCAATTGAAGACACAGGCTGTTGTACTACGAGAAGCCATTTGGTTTCTTGTCTGGCTTTTTGCTGTTGTCCAAAAATTTTCTAGGTAAGTTTGTCATCCATTGCGATGAAGTTGGAGATGATATTCGTAATCAAAAGGATTGTATTGTTTTTTTTTTTGTTTTTTTGAGCAATTGTAGGTGTTATAGTATTTACAAATGTTATTCCAATTTTTGAATTAAAATTTTGAAAATTGATTTCTTTATTACAGATGGCTTCTAAAGATATTTATACCCTGCGCAACACTGTGGAACAGGGTATTATAAGTTAGTGCATATGTTTGTAACACCCAGAAGGAGACGAGATAGACACATGGTGTCTTTGGCAATAATGCTCAGGATGGGTCCCTGAGTCGATATAACCATGTCCGTCTGTCCGTCCGTCCGTCTGTCTGTGAACACACTTTTGTGATCAAAGTCTAGGTCGCAATTTAAGTCCAATCGCCTTCAAATTTGGCACATGTTCCTAATTTTGGCCAGAATAGAGCCCTATTGATTTTGGAAGAAATCGGTTCAGAGTTAGATATAGCTCCCATATATATCTTTCGCCCGATATGGACTAATATGGACCCAGCAGCTAGAGTTTTATACCGATTTGCTTGAAATTTTGCACAAACATAACACTTAGTCGTATAGCCACGTTTGCAAAATTTGATTGAAATCGGTTCAGATTTAGATATAGCTCCCATATATATCTTTCGCCCGATATGGATTATATGGCCCCAGAAGCCAGATTTTTGGCCGAATTTGGTTGAAATTTTTCACTAGAAGTACAATTAGTAGAATAGTGAAGTGTGCAAAATTTGATTGAAATCGGTTCAGATTTAGATATAGCTCCCATATATATCTTTCGCCCGATATGGACTTATATGGCCCCAGAAGCCAGATTTTTTGCCGAATTTAGTTGAAATTTTGCACTAGGAGTACAATTAGTAGAATAGTGAAGTGTGCAAAATTTGATTGAAATCGATTTAGATTTAGATATAGCTCCCATATATATCTTTCGCCCGATATGGACTAATATGGTCCTAAAAGCCAGAGTTTTGGCCCAATTTGGTTGAAATTTTGCACAGGGAGTAGATTTAGCATTTTAACTCTGCGTGCCAAATTTGGTTGAAATCGATTCAGATTTAGATATAGCTCCCATATATATCTTTCGCCCGATATGCACTTATATGGACCCAGAAACCAGAGTTTTATCCCGATTAGCTTTAAACTTTGCACAAGGAGTACAATTGGTAGTATAGTCATGAGTGCCAAATTTTATTGAAATCGGTTCAGATTTAGATATAGCTTCCATATATATTTTTCGCCCGATATGGACTTATATGACCCCAGAAGCCAGAGTTTTGGCCCAATGTGGTTGAAATTTTGCACTAGGAGAACAATTAGTAATATAGTCATGTGTGCCACATTTGATTGAAATCGGTTCAGATTTAGATATATCTCCCATATATATGTTTTTCTGATTTCGACAAAAATGGTCAAAATACCAACATTTTCCTTGTAAAATCGCCACTGCTTAGTCGAAAAGTTGTAAAAATGACTCTAATTTTCCTAAATTTCTAATACATATATATCAAGCGATAAATCATAAATAAACTTTTGCGAAGTTTGCTTCAGATTTAAATGTTTCCAATATTAAATTGTGTTCCACCCTAGTGCATTAGCCAACTTAAATTTTGAGTCTATAGATTTTGTAAAATACTATCAAATTCTGTCCAAATCGAGTGATATTTAAATGTATGTATTTGGGACAAACCTTTATATATAGCACCCAACACATTTGACGGATTTGATATGGTATCGAAAATTTGGATCTACAAAGTGGTGCAGGGTATAATATAGTCGGCCCCGCCCGACTTTAGACTTTCCTTACTTGTTTTAATCGAAAATTTTGTCAAAATTTTATTTGTATAGAAAATTTTCCCAATATTTTATTTTTTTTTAGAAAATATTGTCAAAATTTTATTTCTATAGAAAATTTTGTCAGAATTTAATTTCTATTGAAAATTTTATCAACATTTTATTTCTATAGAAAATTCTGTCAAAATTGTTATTTCTATAAAAAGTTTTATCATACATAGACTTTTTTGTCGATCTTTTTGTCGTTTTTTTTAATTTTATTTTTTTAAGATTTGTTTCTATAGAAATATTTATCAAAAATTTTTTTTTATAAAGAAAATTTTATCAAAAATTTATTTCTATAAAATATTTTGTCAAAATTTTATTTCTATAGAAAATTTTGTCAAAATTTTATTTCTATAGAAAATTTTGTCAAAATTTTATTTCTATAGAAAATTTTATCAAAAATTTATTTCTATAGAAAATTTTGTTAAAATTTTATTTCTATAGAAAATTTTGTTAAAATTTTATTTCTATAGAAAATGTTGTCAAAATTTTATTTCTATATATAATTATGGACCGATATGGACAAATTTTTGCATGGTTGTTAGAGACCATATACTAACACCACGTACCAAATTTCAACCGGATCGAATGAATTTTGCTCCTCTAAGAGGCTCCGGAGATCAAATCTGGGGATCGGTTTATATGGGGGCTATATATAATTATGGACCGATATGGACCAATTTTAGCATGGTTGTTAGAGACCATATACTTACACCATATACCAAATTTCAGCCGGATCAGATGAAATGTGCTACTCTTATAGGCTCCGCAAGCCAAATCTGGGGGTCCGTTTATATGGGGGGCTACACGTAAAAGTGGACCGATATATCTATAGAAATAAAATTTTGTCAAAATTTTATTTCTATAGAAAATTTTGTCAGAATTTTATTTCTATTGAAAATTTTGTCAAAATTTTATTTCTATAGAAAATTCTGTCAAAATTGTTATTTCTATAAAAAGTTTTATCAAAAATTTATTTCTATAGAATTTTTTGTCAATTTTTTATAGATATTTTTTTTTAATTTTATTTTTTTAGAAAATTTTGTCAACATTTTTTTATAGAAATATCTATCAAAATTTTATTTCTAAAGAAAATTTTATCAAAAATTTTTTTCTATAGAATATTTTGTCAAAATTTTATTTCTATAGAAAATTTTATCACAATTTTATTTCTATAAAAAATTTTGTAAAAATTTTATTTCTATAGAAAATTTTGTTAAAATTTTATTTCTATAGAAACTTTTGTTAAAATTTTATTTCTATAGAAAATGTTGTGAAAATTTTATTTCTATAGAAAATATTGTCAAATTTCATTTCTATAGAAAATTTTGTCAAAATTTTTTTTATACAAAATTTTGTCAAAATTTTATTTCTATAGAAAATTTTATCAACGTTTTCTTTCTATAGACAATTGTTTCAAAATTTTATCAAAAATTTTTCAAAATTTTATTTCCATAGAAAATTTTATCAAAGTTTTATTTCTATAGGCAATTGTTTCTATAAAACGTTGTGAAGTACCTATCAGTTGGAGGGGAATATTGTGCAAAATATACCAAAACATGAAGAATTCTACCAATCTAGCAAACAGTAAAAAAAATTACCATATTTTGTAGAATTCTTCCAATTGTGGCTACTGTGACTGTGACCCCATTTTGCGAAGTCGAGGGCTACATGTATATATGGGAGTTATATCGAAATTTGATGCGACTTTTTCCAAATTCAATAGCGTTTGTCCTTGTGCCAGAAAAACACCCTATACCAAACGTCATTAAAATCGCTTAATAATTGCGACCGGAATCCAGCGAACAATGACGGACGGACGGACGAATACCAAGGGCTAGATCGACACGGGAGGTAATTCTCACTCGATCGTTATATGTTTTACTGGGTCTAAAATCACTATTTCTGGCAGGCTATTATGTTTGCAGATCAAAGTCATTACATCATATTAGACTTGAACCCATGCCTTGTATCCATTACAAATGTACTAAAAATAAAAATTCATTTCAAGTAATAGACATTTTAATTAACGTTGTCATTAATCCTTGAATATCTATTCTTTGCATATTTAATATTTAACGCAATATATGTTGACTGGTTAGGCACATTATTAAGCAACCAATTTAAGTTAACAAGCGATTAAAATTCTATGGTCATAATATCCTTCTCATGGGACGGGCATAATAATAATTGCTTTGTTGCCAAAAAACTAGAAATTTGGGCCACTTGGGCCCTGGCTTTGTATTGTTTTAGTTACACTTTTTTTTAGTTTTTGTGTTTTTTTTTTACCGCCATTGTCCTATTACCACAAGGACAAATTTGTCCAAAGCAATTTATTGTTTACTCCAACCAGGATGTGGAATTTGTAATCCTTGATGGCATTGTCTAGTTTTGTGGAATGTTCTATAGGATAGACACTAAAAACTTGACAGTGTTTCCTTAGAGAATGTAAAAAGACAACATTGTGGTTTTAAAAATTGCAACAAACAAAAACTACGAAGATGAAATTAAATTCTACGGACCAAGATCAGTATTAATGAAAAGGATATTTATTATAGCCTTAATGAGAATGTAGGAGGAAGCCAGGACAAAACAGGAATAGCATTACAAACAATGCCAAGGAAATCTAATTTTTATGTAAAAATTGCCAGATTTAGCCTCCTCCACCTGAAAGATGAAAGAAGCTTTGTAATGTTAACGAAATTTAACATTAAAATTAAGTCAATGAAATAATTGTATATAAACAATAAAATCTCATATACCTCAAAAATTATTTTCACAAAATTTTGACAAAATTTTCTATAGAAATAAAATTTTGACAAAATTATCTACAGAAATAAATTTTTAACAAAATTTTCTATAGAAATAAAATTTGAACAAAATTTTCGAAGGAAATAAAATTTTGACAAAATTATCTACAGAAATAAAGTTTTGACAAAATTTTCTATAGAAATAAAATCTGGACAAAATTTTCAAAGGAAATAAAATTTTGACAACATTTTCTATAGAAATAAAATTTTGACAAAATTATCTACAGAAAAAAGTTTTGACAAAATTTTCTATAGAAATAAAATTTGGACAACATTTTCAAAGGAAATAAAATTTTGACAAAATTACCTATAGAAATAAATTTTCTAGAGAAATAAAATTTGAACAAAATTTTCGAAGGGAATAAAATTTTGACAAAATTATCTACAGATGTAAAGTTTTGACAAAATTTTCTATAGAAATAAAATCTGGACAAAATTTTCAAAGGAAATAAAATTTTGACAAAATTTTCTATAGAAATAAAATTTTGACAAAATTACCTACAGAAATAAAGTTTTGACAAAATTTTCTATAGAAATAAAATTTTGACATAATTTTCTATAAAAATAACATTTTGACAAAATTTTCTATAGAAATAAAATTTTGAAAAAATTATCTACAGAAATAAAGTTTTGACAAAATTTTCTATAGAAATAAAATTTGGACAACATTTTCAAAGGAAATAAAATTTTGACAAAATTATCTACAGAAATAAATTTTTAACAAAATTTTCTAGAGAAATAAAATTTGAACAAAATTTTCTAATAAAATAAAATTTTGACAAAAGTTTCTATAGAAATAAATTGTTTACAAATTATTATATGGGTATAAAATTTTGACAAATTTTCTATAGACATAAAATTTTGACAAAATTTTCTATAGAAATAAAATGTTGTCAAAACTTTTATAGAAATAAAATGTTGTCAAAATTTTCTATAACAATAAAATTTTAAAATAAATCTAGAAAATTGTTCATATTTGCGGTTCAATATCTGAGACTTTCGGGGTCTGCCATTTTATCACTGATATCTTCGACTGTACATTTCAATTATTAAGATCGTCGAATCTTCGGGTATGAAGTTCAATCACTGACATCATCGTGTCCACTCACCCATATTCTGTGGTCTACAAATTCCTTCTTCACTTCAATCTGCCATTCATTGAAACCGACCAATTTCCAGATCATTTAGTCAGACCTTCTAGTCTGCACTTTAATCACTGAAGTTTTCGGATCTGCTGTGCAATTACTGAGACCTTCGGATCTCTGTTTAAGTTAATGAGACATTAAGGCCTCTAGTACAAACACAAAATACTATTTCTATTGAAAATTTTTGCAAACTTTTATTTCTATAGAAAATTTTACTACACAAAATTTTGTAAAAACTTTATTTTTAATAAAATTTGTTTAAAATTTTATTTCTATAGACAATTTTTGCAAAATTTTATTTCGATAGAAAATTATGTCAATATCTTATTTCTAGAGAGAATTTGGTAAAAATTTTATTTCTATAGAAAATATTGTCAAAATTTTATTTCGAGAGAAATTTTTGTCAAAATTTTATTTTTATAAAAAATTTTCTTATTTTTTTTGTGATTTAATTGAACATTTTGCAAAATTTTATTTGTATAGAAAATTTTATTTTTCAAGGAAAATTTCGTTAACTTTTTATTTCCATAGACAATTTTGTCAACATTTTGTTTATATAGAAAATTTGGTCAACATATTATTTCTATAGAAAATTTAGTTTCTATAGAAAATGTTGTCAACATTTTAATTCTATAGAAAATGTTGTCAAAATGTTATTTGTATAGAAAATTTTCTAAACATTTTTATTGATTTATAGAACATTTTGCAAAATTTTATTTGTAAAGACAAATTTATTTTTTCATGGAAAATTTTGTCAAAATTTTATTTCTTAGAAAATTTGTCAAAATTTTCTTTCTATAGAAAATTTTGTAAAAAATTTATTTCAATAGAAAAGTTTGTCAAAATTTTGTTTCCATAGAAAATTTTGTCAATTGGTTTTTGTGTGAAAATGTTGTAATTTTTTTTTTCAAATTTAAATTGTTTTTCTAAAGAAAATATGTGCAAAATTGTATTCTGTATGTATTTTTAAAGAAAATTATGTCAAAATTTTATTTCTATAAAACATTTTGTAAAAATTTAAATTTATTTAGAAAATGTTGTTAACATTTAATTTCTATAGCAAATTTAGTCCAAGTTGTATTTTTAGAAAATTTTGTAAATATTTTATTTTTATAGAAAATTTTATCAAAATTTTATTTGTATAGAAAATTTAGTCAAAATTTTATTTCTATAGAAAATTTTGTAAAAATTTTATTTCTATAGAAAATTTTCTCAAAATTTTATATCTATAGAAAAGTTTATTAAAATTTTATTTCTATAAATTTGTTTTTTGCTTTAGAAATTTTTGTCCAAATTTTATTGCTTTAGAAAATTTTGTCGTAATTTTATTTCTATAGAAAATTTTATCCAAATTTTGTTTCTATGGAAATGTTTGTAAAAATTTTATTTCTACAGAAAATTTAGTCAAAATTTTATTTCTATGGATAATTTTCTTAAAATTTTACTTCTGTAGAATTTTTGTTTATAAATTTTATTTCTTTATTTTTTTTTTCGTTTAGAGTCAAAATTGTATTCCTTTCAAATTTTCTTTCCATAAAAAGTTGTCTCAAAATTTTATTTCTATAAAAAATTTTCTCAAAATTTTATTTCCATAAAAAAATTTCTCAAAATTTTATTTCCATAAAAAAAATTCTCAAAATTTTATTTCTATAGAAAATTTTGTGAAAATTATATTTCTTTAGATTTTTTTTTGTCTATTTTACTGCTTTCCTAATGCTATTTACATATACTATCAAAGTATAAGGGATACTCTTCACTCATCCATTAAATGTGTTAAAATCGCTAATTACCGTTGTTAATAATTGTTCAGTGTTTACAAACTGTTTTAATGCCACTCAACAACAGTACAGATGCCCCATTGATGTACTGAAGAATGTCAGAGAAGTTAATGATGGGCTTACAGATGGTTTTATTCATAGGGATTTCATTTGTATACTTGCAACCAGGGCTTTGGAGTCGAGCCAATTTTTCTCGACTCCGACTCCATCATTTTTCATCAGCCTCGACTCCGACTCCGGAGTTGACTCCGGGTAATATAACTAAATCTCATTTTAATACCACTAATTTGTAGTTCTATTGGGAGTACCGTAAATGCGAGCTATATAAAGGTTTATATTCCCATATGCATGGATTTGAACCTGAACCGATTTAGACCAAATTGTATAAACTTGAACAAAATCTATGTACTTAAAATTTAAATCTAACGTTATGGGACGAAACACAATTTTAGTAAAAAACAAATAAGGAAAGCCTGAATTTGGATGGCCGACTATAATATTCTCTGCACAACTTAGTATTTAGATCTTCATTTCGATAAAATCTCAAATACTTCAAATTTTGAGAAAATTTGATATAGAAATAAAAATTTGAGAAAGTTTTCTGTAGAAATAAAATTTTTGACAAAATTTTCCATAGACATAAAATTTTAACAAAATTTTCTATAGAAATAACATTTTGTAAAATTTTCTATAGAAATAAAATTTTGCAATATTCTATATAGAAATAAAATTTTGCAATATTCTATATAGAAATAAAATTTTGCAAAATTTTCTATAGAAATAAAATTTTGAGAAAATTATCAATAGAAATAAAATTTTGCCAAATTTTCTATAGAAATAAAAGTTTGCAAAATAAAATTTTGAGAAAAATATCAATAGAAATAAAAGTTTGCAAATTTTTCCATAGAAATAAAATTTTGACAAATTTTTTTTATAGAAATAAAATTTGACAAAATTTTTTACAGAAATAATTTTTTGGAAAAATTATCAATAGAAATAAAATTTTGCAAAATTTTCTATAGAATAAAATTTTGCAATATTCTATATAGAAATAAAAGTTTGCAAAACTTTCTATAAAAATAAAAGTTTGCAAAATTTTCTATAGAAATAAAATGTTGACAAAATTTTTTATAGAAATAAAATTTTTACAAAATTTGCTATAGAAATAAAATTTTGACAAAATTTTCTATAGAAAAAAATTTTGAAAAAACTTTCTATAGAAATAAAATTTTGACAAAATTTTCTATGGAAATAAAATTTTGACAAAATTTTCTATAGAAATAAAATTTTGAAAAATTTTTCTATAGAAATAAAATTTTGACAAAATTTTCTATAGAAATTAAATTTTGACAAAATTTTCTATAGAAATTAAATTTTGACAAAATTTTCTATAGAAATAAAATTTTGACAAAATTTTCTATAGAAATACAATTTTGACAAATTTTTTTATAGAAATAAAATTTTGACAAAATTTTCTATAGAAATAAAAGTTTGACAAAATTTTCTATAGAAATAAAATTTTGACAAAATTTTCTATAGAAATAAAATTTTGACAAAATTTTATATAGAAACGGAATTTTAACAAATAAATTTTTGACAAAATTTTCTACACAAATAAATGTTTTTAAATTTAGTAGAGAAATAAAATTTTGATAAAATTTTTTATGGAAATAAAATTTTGACAAAATTTTCTGTAGAAATAAAATTTTCTATAGAAATAATATGTTGACAACATTTTCTATAGAAATAAAATATCGACAAAATTTTCCATAGAAAAAAATTTTGACAAAATTTTCTATAAAAATAAAATTTTGACAAAAAAATAAATGGAAATAAAATTTTGAAAAATTTTCTACAGAAATAAAAATCATCGATTTGAATTCACATGGCATCTTGCAGTCTATAGGGCTTTGCCCAAATAAATTTGACAAACATTATTTTCCTCTGTTGGTTAAGCTACACTTGTAGTTTAGTCAATGTATGGTTTTAAGCTGCAATAAAAAACACCAGCAATGCTTAAAGAACAAAACCAACAATAACAAAACAAAACAAATGGAAAAAGAAGAGGAGGCACGCTCAAAATAAACCCAGCCATGTGAATTCAAATCGATGATTTGACAGTGGCATAGGAAAAGAGATATGTTTGTTTCGAATTTATTTCGGCATAAGCCGGCTATCAATGTAAAACCTTTTTTCGGAGGGTTCAAGTGTGGTTTTTGTTGGGTTTAATAAACTGCCTGAATTTATTCTGATAATTGGTTGATAGTTTTGCTGCAAGTAGAGGATGCTGATGAGGAATGTGGTAATTCCGAAACGTGCGTCCATCCAACCATCTTGCAGCAATAAAAAACAACAGCAAGAAATAAAATTTTGACAAAATTTTCTATAGAAATAAAATTTTGACAAAATTTTCTTTAGAATTAAATTTTGACAAAATTTTTTATAGAAATAAAATTTTTACAAAATTTTCTATAGAAATAAAATTTTGATAACATTTTCTTTAGAAATAAAATTTTGATAAAATTTTCTATAGAAATAAAATTTTGATAAAATTTTCTTTAGAAATAAAATTTTGATAAAATTTTCTATAGAAATAAAATTTTGATAAAATTTTCTATAGAAATAAATTTTTGAAAAAAATTTCTTTCAATATTCGACATATGTATATAGGTATATGATCTTAAAATAAAATTAAAAAAATAAAATCGATTGAAATATTTCAAGTAAATTGTTATGGTGGTGGTCATTAAAATGGATCGATTCAGCCCATCCGTTAGTGTAGGAAGCATAAAATGTTCTACGTAATTGGAAGTTGCTTTTCATTTACAGTCATACCGTACATTGATCTAATGAATAACGCAATGGAAACTAATTTGCGTAAAAACTTGTTTAGTTACAAAAATGTGAAGTGTTTTAAAAAATTTAGTTTATCCGGAGTCGGAGTCGAGCACAATTTTTACGACTCCGACTCCAGCAAAATCTTCAAACTCCGACTCCGACTCCACAGCCCTGCTTGAAACCTTGGATATTGTATGGCGAAGTTTGTTACTCGTAAATGGCATATTAAAATGGAAAATTTCATGAAAATTTCTATTTGGTTGCCTAGAAAAAACAGCCAAACACAAGTAATAATGTTTTTTTTTTTTTGGTTTTAGTTATCCTTTCTCTAAGACATTGTAAAATTCTTATAATTGCTACCCGTCATCGATCATCATTGCAAATGGGGCCTATTTATAGTCCCATATCGCAAGACAGACGGATAAACAATCCAGGTGTCCTAAACTTTATCTACCGATACAGAGTTGACGGTATGTACTCTAATACTATCAGCTTCTGATTCTCAGCCAATCGTTATATATCCGGCCGCCCAGAATTACTGGTGGAAATTCTTTTTTCCTTTTTATAAAAATATTAGCAAATATTCTCATACATAAACTATCAATCAAAGTGATTGCTTTCAGTATAGCTGCCTTATTTACCATTCATATATCACCCACAAAAATCAAATAGATCTCTTTTTTCCGTGGCTTTTCGAAAAACTCCAACATCAGACATTCCATGCTGCTGTTCATCATATTCAACCCCTTTGCACCGTTTGAATATTTGAGCATGGAAGTAAATCCAAAATTCAATCTAAATATTGATATTTCTGTCAACGACATCATAACACATCATCATCGTCGTACGAGTCCTCGTCCTCGCCATCATCATCATCATGGCGACATTGCACTATCATTCGTGGTAAAGGTTTTTTCTCCTTTGCTTTAGTGGTATATGGAACCACCAAATTGACGCATCATTGTGTTTGAATTGCAGGAGTGATAAAAATCGTTGACATATTGACAGCCCCAATGACTGACGTTTAAAATTCAAACATTTTCATCGCTCTCATTGCCACGCTCGCTTGCCTATCGATGAATGATAGACAGAATGTCAAATATAAATAAGATAAACAGAGGACGTGTCATGGGGATGTATGTTTTTCAGTGTGTGTGCGTGTGTGTGATATTCGCATATGTCAAAAATTTAAAGACTGCCTAAAAGTTTTTTGATGAATTTTACCAAATTTGATCTCTCTAAAGAATAATAAGCAGCGATAAAGGGCAATTAGGAATATGGCTTATTAACCCAATTTTTAAATTCACCACCATGCGAACAGAAATATGCACAGAATTTAGTTGCGAGAGGGTCTAGCCAAAAAAAATATATCCTTGACTCTGGTTGGCCATGACAGTTTTCTTTACGCAGAGATGGGTGATCCATTATGAACATGTTTTAAGAGCATAATTTTAATTTTTCAACCATTATATTTTGTACAGAATTATGAATCTGATGTCAGTAAGCATATTTTGTTTGGCAAGAAAACATGATATTGCAAATGGATCATAAAGGATCACTTGATGTTCCACTCGCTATATAGTCGAAGTCTCGAGGGGCCGCAATTTTCGGAATCCCAGATTTCTCTTCTTGAGTTTGCTGTAGGAGCAAATTACATCCGTTCCAGACAAAAATTGGTTCACAGTCGTCCACATATAGCCCCCATATAAAGAGACCCCGAGATTTGAAATGTTCCGAGGTGTCCGATTCTCAGAGTGTTTAAGTTTGAATATATAGTTTATGATATCTTAGACTAATATTTGAATTACAAAGAGATAGACAATCCTACAGTCGATTGTGTAAAACCAAAAGGATTTTTATACTCACAACCACAGAATGGTGATGATGGGGGTACAGTAAGTTTGATATTCCCTTTATAACACAGCGAACTGTTTAATCCGACTTTCTATATATACAGGGAAAAATTCTAAAACTATATAACGATATCAGTCTATCCGTCTGTTTGGAAACTATATAAAACTAGTGTAACCCGGCCCGCTTCGCTGCGCCTTCCGAAGCGTATTTGTAGGAACATTTTTCGTTAACTTAGTCAGCCATATCCTTCGTGCTGAAAACAAATTCGAAAAGATTTGAATTCTTTCAAACAAATCGGACTACTTGCTTTTTTCGTTTATAGGTACAAATACGGTGGATATGCATGTGTAAAACGGTTCGTTTTAAAAAATGTCGGGGAGAAGGTGTACCCCTCCAAATTTTTATACCCTGCGCCACACTGTGGAACAGGGTATTATAAGTTAGTGCATATGTTTGCAACACCCAGAAAGAGACGAGATAGACACATGGTGTATTTGGCAAAAATGCTCAGGGTGGGCTCCTGAGTCGATACAGCCATGTCCGTCTGTCCGTATGTCCGCCTGTCCGTGAACACATTTTTGTAATCACAGTCTAGGTCGCAGTTTTACTCCAATCGACTTCAAATTTGGCACAAATATGTGTTTTGGCTCAGAATAGAACCCTATTGATTTTGGAAGAAATCGGTTCAGATTTAGATATAGCTCCCATATATATATTTCGCCCGATATGGACTTATATGGCTCAGAAGCCAGAGTTTTACCTTAATTTGCTTAAAATTTTGCACAAGAAGAACAATTAGTACTATAGTCAAGTGTGCCAAATTTTATTGAAATCGGTTCAGATTTAGATATAGCTCCCATATATAGCTTTCGCCCGATATGGACTAATACGGTCCCAGAAGCCAGAGTTTTACCCCAATTTGGTTGAAATTTTGCACTAGGAGTACAATTAGTAGTGTAGTTAAGTGTGCCAAATTTAATTGAATTCGGTTCAGATTTAGATATAGCTCCCATATACATCGTTCGCCCGATTTACACTCATATGACCACAGAGGCCAATTTATTGCTCCGATTTAGTTGAAATTTTGCACAGGGAGTAGAAGTAGCATTGTAGCTATAGCTCCCATATATAGCTTTCGCCCGATTTACACTCATATGACCACAGAGGCCAATTTTTTGCCCCGATTTAGTTGAAATTTTGCACAGGGAGTAGAATTAGCATTATAGCTATGAGTGCCAAATTTGGTTGAAATCGGTTCAGATTTAGATATATCTCCCATATATATGTTTTTCTGATTTCGACAAAAATGGTCAAAATACCAACATTTTCCTTGTAAAACCGCCACTGCTTAGTCGAAAAGTTGTAAAAATGACTCTAATTTTCCTAAAATTCTAATACGTACATATCGAGCGATAAATCATAAATAAAGTTTCGCGAAGTTTGCTTAAAATTGCTTCAGATTTAAATGTTTCCCATATTATACCCACCACCATAGGATGGGGGGTATATTAACTTTGTCATTCCGTTTGTAACACATCGCAATATTGCTCTAAGACCCAATAAAGGCGTGGTGAAATTCTGAGTTGATCTGAGCATGTTCGTCCGTCCGTCTGTTGAAATCACGCTAACTTCCGAACGAAACAAGCTATCGACTTGAAACTTGGCACAAGTAGTTGTTATTGATGTAGGTCGGATGGTATTGCAAATCGGCCATATCGGTCCACTTTTACGTATAGCCCCCATATAAACGGACTCCCAAATTTGGCTTGCGATTGCTCTAAGAGAAGCAAATTTCATCCGATACGGCTGAAATTTGGTACATGGTGTAAGTATATGGTCTCTAACAACCATGCAAAAATTGGTCCACATCGGTCCATAATTATATATAAACCGATCCCCCGATTTAGCTTGCGAGGCCTCTAAGAGAAGCAAATTTCATCCGATCCGGCTGCAATTTGGTACATGGTGTTAGTATATGGTCTCTAATAACCATGCAAAAATTGGTCCACATCGGTCCATAATTATATATAGCCCCCATATAAACCAATCCCCCGATTTGGCTTGCGAGGCCTCTAAGAGAAGCAAATTTCATCCGATCCGGCTGAAATTTGGTACATGGTGTTAGTATATGGTCTCCAACAATCATGCAAGAATTGGTCCACATTGGTCCATAATTATATTTAGCCCCCATATAAACCGATCGCCCGATTTGGCTTGCGAGGCCTCTAAGAGGAGCAAATTTCATCCGATCCGTCTGAAATTTGGTACATGGTGTAAGTATATGGTCTCTAACAACCATGCAAAAATTGGTCCATATCGGTCCATAATTATATATAGCCCCCATATAAACCGATCCCCAGATTTGAACTCCGGAGCCACTTGGACGAGCAAAATTCATCCGATCCGGTTGAAATTTGCAACGTGGTGTTAATATATGGCCGCTAATAACCATGCCAAAATTGGTCCACATCGGTCTATAGTTATATATAGCCGATCCCCAATCACACAAAAATTGGTCCATATCGGTTCATAATCATGCTTGCCACTCGAGCAAAATAATCTAGCAAAATTTTATTTCTATAGAAAATGTTGTCAAAATTTTATTTCTATAGAAGGTTTTGTTGAAATTTTATTCCTATAGAAAATTTTGTCAAATTTTATTTCTATAGAAAATTTTGGCAAAATTTTATTTCTATAGAGGATGTTGTCAAAATTTTAAATCTTTTGAAAATTTTGTAAAAATTTTATTTCTATAGAAAATTTTGTCAAAATGTTATTTCTATAAAAAAATTTTGTTAAAATCGTATTTCTATAGAAAATGTTGTCCAAATTTTACTTTTATAGAATATGTTGTCAAAATTTTATTTTGTCAAAATTTGATTTCTATAGAAAATTTTGTCAAAATTAATTATATACGTATTTAATCGGCCATTTTAAGTTTAATATATACCACGTATGGACCAAAGATTATAGATTTGAGGAAGATGGGAGATTGGCTTGCGTCATACCAAATGTTGCATTTACCAGATTAGTTTAATACATGTTTGTAATCTTTTAGTTGTTTTTAGGTTTTATTTTTTAAATGAAAAATGTAATTTTCGTAATGAAACAATGTTAAATTTTAGGCAACAACAAAATACATTTTCCCCTTTATGGAAATTTATTTCGTGCTCTTAATTTCTTTTTATTTGCATTTTAATGCTATGTCAATACTTGTCGTATATGCGTTTGGTTCGAGTATTAAACTAATGTGGTAAATGGTTTGATGTGCTCAGTAGCCAATCTCCCATCTTCCTCTTCTATAATCTTTGGTATGGACTACGTGGTATATATTACGGTATTAGGAAGTTTTAAGATACCTTGTCATCGGCAAAAGTTACCGCAACCCAAGTAATTCGATTATGGATGACAGTCTTCAGTACAAGTTTCTACGCAATCCATGGTGGAGGGTACATAAGCTGCGGCCTGGCCGAACTTACGGCCGTATATACTTGTTTTTTTTTTTTCGGACAATCTCCCTTCAACTCAGTGTCATGACTCTTGAAGCGAATTTCCTACAAATCGAATATAAATCTCCGTAGATTGCTTATATATGTATTAGATGAAATGTAAATGTCAACACGCTTCAGTGTGAGTATAATAAAATATATGGTTTAAGAGCCACTGTAAATTTTAAAGTCATAAGGCCTATAAGCAAACCTCATACAACTCATATCTGTGTAGACACAGAAGACTATGAATATTTAATGGGGTTTTTTACACACTGAGGTGAAATTGGGCGACAAACAGTGGAGACACCGATTACACACTCACACACATACACACATGATAGCTAGCTAAAGCTATATCAACAATTTCTCCCATCCAAAAAACTGACATTCTCTTACTAGGAAATGAATAAAACTAAAGACACATTAATACACTCTAGCATATCATATCTATATTTGCTATTCTCTATCCTCTCTCTCTCTGTCTCTCATATGAATTATGAAAAGGCTTATCCATCGCTTGTCGGCATTCTGCCATTGGCGTTGAGACTACACACGCACACATGAAGTGACCATATACAATAAGTGTATTTGGTGTTGTTGTTGTTGGTTAAATACAATGAATCATTTAGAGAAAGCCTTGAGGGATGTTTGTTGTTTCTTTGGGGGCATGTGTTTGGTTACAATGTTCTGCTTGCAAGCAAGCAACACGAATCCATGTACACTTTTATATGTCCAAAGGCATTAGCTATTACATCGAATTACTGTGAATTGTTCAGAATGTTTCAGTTGATTGGCGTTACTTTTCTCAAAAGTATAAACATGTTGGCGATAGTCATGAACGTATGTATTTGTAGATAGATACAGTGAGGTAAAAAAAAGTTAACGTATACCAAGATTTTGTATATTAAAATACGATTTTCAGTTCTTTCATTAACAAAAGAAAATGTTTGCAAATATAAGCAGCAGTGATGTGTGGAGAGGACAACTATTTAGTACTATTTATCAACCGATCAGCGCCAAATTTGGCACAAAGTTATCTATTTCACCACCCTTCAAGTGTGCAAAGAATCATCCAAACCGGTTTAGATTTAAATATAGCTCCCATATATATGTATCACCCGATGTTCCAAAATTTGACCATAATAACCTTATTTATTTACAGATCTTATTCAAATCTAGCACAAGGCTCCCATAGATATGCATCGTCCGATTTTCAAAAATTTCCACTAATAACCTTATTTTTGACCATTAACCATCACATTAAGCATAAAGTAATCTTCTCTAATATAAACCAAACCTACAAAACATCATTAAAATGTGTTTAGATTTCGATATAGCTCCCATATATATGTATCGCCCGATTTGCCAATATTTCCCCAAATGAGCTTATATTTGACCATTATTTATAATTTTATTTATTAAACAATGTTACTCAAATTTCAAATTTTGATGTACTATAAGCCAGTCGTGCTAGGCTCTTAAATAATTATATTACAAAAATTGTCTATAGAAATAAAATTTTGCAAAAACTTTCTATAGAAATAACATTTTGGAAACATTTTCTACAGAAATAAAATTTTGAGAAAATTTTCTATAGAAATACAATTTTGAGAATATTGTCAATAAAAATAAAATTTTGGAAAAAATTTCTATAGAAATAAAATTTTGACTAAATTTTCAATAGAAATAAAATTTTGCAAAAATTTTCTATAGAAACAAAATTTTGACAAAATTTACCATAGAAATAAAATTTTGAGAAAAATTTCGATAGAAATACAATTTTGAGAAAATTTTCTTTAGAAAAGAAAATTTGAGAAAATTTTTTTTAGAAATAAAAATGTTGAGAACATTTTCTATAGAAATAAAATTTTAACAAAACTTTCTATAGAAATACAATTCTGACAAAATTTTCTGAAGAAATTCAATTTCAGCAAAAATATCTATAGAAATAAAATTTTGACAAAAATTTCTACAGAAATAAAATATTGAGAAAATTTTCTACAGAAACAAAATGTTGAGAATATTGTCAATAGAAATTAAATTTTGACTAAATTTTGCATAGAAAAAAAATTTTGAGAAAATTTTCTATAGAAATTGAATTTTTTCTATAGAAATAAAATTTTGATAAAATTTACTATTGAAATGAAATTTTGACAAAAATTTCTATAAAAATGAAATTTTGACAAAAATTTCTATAAAAATGAAATTTTGACAAAAATTTCTATAGAAATAAAATTTTGAAAAAATTTTCTATAGAAATAAAATTTTGACAAAATTTTCTATAGAAATAAAATTTTGAGAATATCTTCTGTAGAAATAAAATTTTGACAAAATTTTCTATAGAAATAAAATTTTGACAAAATTTTCTATAGAAATAAAATCTTGACAAAATTTTCTATAGAAATAAAATTTTGCAAAAATTTTCTATAAAAATTAAATTTTGAAAAAATTTTCTATAGAAATACAATTTTGAAAGAATTTTTATAGAAATACAATTTTGACAAAATTTTCAATAGAAATAAAATTTTGAGAATATCTTCTATAGAAATACAATTTTGCAAAAATTTTCAATAGAAATAAAATTTTGAGAATATCTTCTATAGAAATAAAATTTTGCAAAAATTTTCTGCCGAAATAAAATTTTGCAAAAATTTTCTATAAAAATTAAATTTTAAAAAAAAATTCTATAGAAATAAAGGGTGGTTAAATTTCAAGGGCCGATGTTGAATGTGAACCACACCTAAACGCCAAGTTTTTTCCGAATTTTATTCAGACTTACTCAATTTGAACCATGGACGTAGTGAATGGGCAGAATGGCTCCAAGAAATGGCAACAGTGGACGATCAATTTTCGAAGAAAATTATCTTCAGTGATGAGGCACATTTTCACCTCAGTGGATTCGTCAATAAACAGAATTGCCGCATTTGGGCGAATGAGAATCCAATATTTCCCCAAATGAGCTTATATTTGACCATTATTTATAATTTTATTTATTAAACAATGTTACTCAAATTTCAAATTTTGATGTACTATAAGCCAGTCGTGCTAGGCTCTTAAATAATTATATTACAAAAATTGTCTATAGAAATAAAATTTTGCAAAAACTTTCTATAGAAATAACATTTTGACTAAATTTTCAATAGAAATAAAATTTTCCAATAATTTTCTACAGAAATAAAATTTTGAGAAAATTTTCTATAGAAATACAATTTTGAGAATATTGCCAATAAAAATAAAATTTTGAAAAAAATTTCTATAGAAATAAAATTTTGACTAAATTTTCAATAGAAATAAAATTTTCCAAAAATTTTCTATAGAAACAAAATTTTGACAAAATTTACCATCGAAATAAAATTTTGAGAAAAATTTCGATAGAAATACAATTTTGAGAAAATTTTCTTTAGAATAGAAAATTTGAGAAAATTTTTTATAGAAATAAAAATGTTGAGAACATTTTCTATAGAAATAAAATTTTAACAAAACTTTCTATAGAAATACAATTCTGACAAAATTTTCTGAAGAAATTCAATTTCAGCAAAATATCTATAGAAATAAAATTTTGACAAAAATTTCTACAGAAATAAAATATTGAGAAAATTTTCTACAGAAACAAAATGTTGAGAATATTGTCAATAGAAATTAAATTTTGACTAAATTTTGCATAGAAAAAAATTTTTGAGAAAATTTTCTTTAGAAATTGAATTTTTTCTATAGAAATAAAATTTTGATAAAATTTACTATTGAAATGAAATTTTGACAAAAATTTCTATAAAAATGAAATTTTGACAAAAATTTCTATAAAAATGAAATTTTGACAAAAATTTCTATAGAAATAAAATTTTGAAAAAAATTTCTATAGAAATAAAATTTTGACAAAATTTTCTATAGAAATAAAATTTTGAGAATATCTTCTGTAGAAATAAAATTTTGACAAAATTTTCTATAGAAATAACATTTTGACAAAATTTTCTATAGAAATAAAATCTTGACAAAATTTTCTATAGAAATAAAATTTTGCAAAAATTTTCTATAAAAATTAAATTTTGAAAAAATTTTCTATAGAAATACAATTTTGAAAGAATTTTTATAGAAATACAATTTTGACAAAATTTTCAATAGAAATAAAATTTTGAGAATATCTTCTATAGAAATACAATTTTGCAAAAATTTTCAATAGAAATAAAATTTTGAGAATATCTTCTATAGAAATAAAATTTTGCAAAAACTTTCTGCCGAAATAAAATTTTGCAAAAATTTTCTATAAAAATTAAATTTTGAAAAAAAATTCTATAGAAATAAAGGGTGGTTAAATTTCAAGGGCCGATGTTGAATGTGAACCACACCTAAACGCCAAGTTTTTTCCGAATTTTATTCAGACTTACTCAATTTGAACCATGGACGTAGTGAATGGGCAGAATGGCTCCAAGAAATGGCAACAGTGGACGATCAATTTTCGAAGAAAATTATCTTCAGTGATGAGGCACATTTTCACCTCAGTGGATTCGTCAATAAACAGAATTGCCGCATTTGGGCGAATGAGAATCCAAGAGTGATTGTCGAAAAACCAATGCACCCACAAAGAGTGACTGTTTGGTGCGGCGGCATCGTCGGGCCGTATTTTTTCCAAAATGAGGCCGGTCAGGCAGTTACTGTGAATGGTGTTCGCTATCGTGAGATGATAACGAACTTTTTATGGCCCGAATTGGACGATATGGATGTGGACGATATGTGGTTTCAGCAGGACGTTGCCACTTGGAAAATTCAATGGCCGTGTAATCTCACGTAATGGCGATGTCAATTGGCCGCCAAGATCATGTGATTTGACACCGTTGTACTTTTTTCTTTGGGGTTATTTGAAAGAAAAGGTGTACGTCGATAAGCCAGCAACAATTTAAGAGCTAAAGGATGAGAAAATTCGGCACATTATCGGCATAGAACCTCCATTATGCCTCAGCGTCATCGAAAATTTGGACAATCGGATGAAGGTGTGCCACCGAGATCGCGGCGCCCATTTGGCCGATATTTTGTTCCATACATAATTGAGTAATATCAATATATCATAATAAAATAAAATTACAATAATTTCCTAAATAGTTTGTGTTTTATTCAAAATCAACATCGGCCCTTGAAATTTTAACCACTGTTTACAATTTTGATAAAATTTTCTATAGAAATAAAATTTTGAAAAAAAATTTCTATAGAAATAAAATTTTGAACAAATTTTCTTAGAAATAAAATTTTAGAAAAATTTTCTATAAAAATAAAATGTTGAAAATGTTTTTAATAGAAATAAAATTTTGCAATGATTTTCTATAGAAAGAAAAATTTTACGAAAATTTATTATTAATGTTAAGTGTACGTAAACTTTTTTTGAATCATTGTACATGACTACATCTCAAGTGCGTATGAATTATAAGAGTTCAACATGATGTCCATAACGCACGTTTCATGTATTCATTGTTTTTATAGGACCGCCTACATATTTTTGGTTGGTCCTGTATTATTATCACCTTTGGGAAGTCCCTGGGCAATTTGTAAAAATGTTTGTTGTTTATTTTGTCTGCCATGTTTGTGTTTGTAAATTAATACACTTCAATTTATTCTTAAATATTGGAAGAGTAATTGACTATTGGACTATTTGGGGTGAATTTAAATGAGTTGCTCCACACTTAAAGATAATGGAAACCAAATGGGGTGACCGATCGGAATCGGAAACTTTCTTATCTCGTTTACAACACATCGAAATATTGGTCTCACACACCATAAAGTATATATATTCTGGGTCGTGATGAAATTCTGAGTCGATCTAGAGATGTCCGTTCGTCCATCTGTAGACATCACGCTAACTTTCGAACGAAAACACCTGTTCACTTGAAACTTGCCACAAGTAGTTGTTAGTGATGTAGGTCGAAAGGTATTGCATATGGACCATATTAATGGTCCATATTTATATATAACCCCCAAATTTAGCTTACGGAGTCTCTTGTAGGAGCAAATTTACTCTGATCCGGATGAAATTTCGCTGTAGGTCTTTGACAACCATACAAAAATTCGTCCATATCGGTCCAATATTATTATAGCCCAAATAAAACTTATCTCCAGATTTGATTTACGTAGCTTCCTAGAGTTGTAATTTTCGTCCCATCCGGTTTATATTTGGTACGTGACCTTAATATATGGCATCTAAAAATTCAATATTTATATAGTCTTTACATAACTGATTTCCATGTTTGAATTTTGGATTCACATGGATGAACATCTTTCATCCGTTTAGTTCATTTTTGTTTATTTTTTTTATTTGTTTATTAATTATTTTTTATTCTGTTTGTTTTGACATTTAAATGTCAAAAAATTTAATTTTTCGTATGTGCTTTAAAAGCAATTTTTATGGAACATTTTCCAATTTGAGTTATTATCAAACCTCTACCTCTTCATTCACAGTAGATTTCCCATCACGGTTGCCTCACTTTTTAAGAAAATTACCAAGAAACTACCAAACACAAACATTTTCATTTGCAGTTTTTTTATTTAATCAATTAGAAAATTTTGTCAAAATTTTTTTTCTGTAGAAAATGTTGTTAAATTTTTTCTATAGAAACATTTTGTTAAACAATTTTTCTTTAGAAAATTTTGTCAAAATTTTTTTCTGTACAAAATTTTGTCCACATATTTTTTATAGAAAAATTTGTCAAACTTTTTTGTCTATATAAAAATTTCTTCAAAAATTTTTCTATAGATTTTTTTTAAACTTTTTTCTATAGAAAAGTTTATCATTTTTATACCCTGCTCCACACTGTGGAACAGGGTATTATAAGTTAGTGCATATGTTTGCAACACCCAGAAGGAGACGAGATAGACACATGGTGTCTTTGGCAAAAATGCTCAGGGTGGGTTCCTGAGTCGATATAGCGATGTCCGTCTGTCCGTCTGTCCGTGAACACATTTTTGTAATCAAAGTCTAGGTCGCAGTTTTAGTCCAATCGACTTCAAATTTGGCACAAGTATGTGTTTTGGCTCAGAATAGATCCCTATTGATTTTGGAAGAAATCGGTTCAGATTTAGATATAGCTCCCATATATATATTTCGCCCGATATGGACTTATATGGCCCCAGAAGCCAGATTTTTACCCTAATTTGCTTAAAATTTTGCACAAGAAGAACAATTAGTACTATAGTCAAGTGTGCCAAATTTTATTGAAATCGGTTCAGATTTAGATATAGCTCCCATATATATCTTTCGCCCGATATGGACTAATATGGTCCTAAAAGCTAAAGTTTTGACCCAATTTGGTTGAAATTTTGCACAGGGAGTAGATTTAGCATTCTAGCTATGCGTGCCAAATTTCATTGAAATCGGTTCAGATTTATATATAGCTCCCATATATAGCTTTCGCCCGATTTACACTCATATGACCACAGAGGCCAATTTTTTGCTCCGATTTAGTTGAAATTTTGCACAAGGAGTAGATTTAGCATTGTAGCTATGTGTGCCAAATTTGGTTGAAATCGGTTCAGATTTAGATATAGCTCCCATATATATCTTTCGCCCGATATGCACTTATATGGACCCAGAAGACATAGTTTTATCCCGATTAGCTTGAAATTTTGCACAAGGAGCACAATTGGTAGTATAGTCATGTGTGCCAAATTTGATTGAAATCGGTTCAGATTTAGATATAGCTTCCATATATATTTTTCGCCCGATATGGACTTATATGGCCCAGAAGCCTGAGTTTTGGCCCAATTTGGTTGAAATTTTGCACAGGGAGTAGATTTAGCATTCTAGCTCTGCGTGCCAAATTTGGTTGAAATCGGTTAAGATTTAGATATAGCTCCCATATATATGTTTTTCTGATTTAGACAAAAATGGTCAAAATACCAACATTTTCCTTGTAAAATCGCCACTGCTTAGTCGAAAAGTTGTAAAACTCACTCTAATTTTCCTAAACTTGTAATACATATATATCGAGCGATAAATCATAAATAAACTTTTGCGAAGTTTCCTTAAAATTGCTTCAGATTTAAATGTTTCCCATATTTTTATACCCTGCTCCACACTGTGGAACAGGGTATTATAAGTTAGTGCATATGTTTGCAACACCCAGAAGGAGACGAGATAGACACATGGTGTCTTTGGCAAAAATGCTCAGGGTGGGTTCCTGAGTCGATATAGCGATGTCCGTCTGTCCGTCTGTCCGTCTGTCCGTCTGTCCGTCTGTCCGTCTGTCCGTGAACACATTTTTGTAATCAAAGTCTAGGTCGCAGTTTTAGTCCAATCGACTTCAAATTTGGCACAAGTATGTGTTTTGGCTCAGAATAGATCCCTATTGATTTTGGAAGAAATCGGTTCAGATTTAGATATAGCTCCCATATATATATTTCGCCCGATATGGACTTATATGGCCCCAGAAGCCAGATTTTTACCCTAATTTGCTTAAAATTTTGCACAAGAAGAACAATTAGTACTATAGTCAAGTGTGCCAAATTTTATTGAAATCGGTTCAGATTTAGATATAGCTCCCATATATATCTTTCGCCCGATATGGACTAATATGGTCCTAAAAGCTAAAGTTTTGACCCAATTTGGTTGAAATTTTGCACAGGGAGTAGATTTAGCATTCTAGCTATGCGTGCCAAATTTCATTGAAATCGGTTCAGATTTATATATAGCTCCCATATATAGCTTTCGCCCGATTTACACTCATATGACCACAGAGGCCAATTTTTTGCTCCGATTTAGTTGAAATTTTGCACAAGGAGTAGATTTAGCATTGTAGCTATGTGTGCCAAATTTGGTTGAAATCGGTTCAGATTTAGATATAGCTCCCATATATATCTTTCGCCCGATATGCACTTATATGGACCCAGAAGACATAGTTTTATCCCGATTAGCTTGAAATTTTGCACAAGGAGCACAATTGGTAGTATAGTCATGTGTGCCAAATTTGATTGAAATCGGTTCAGATTTAGATATAGCTTCCATATATATTTTTCGCCCGATATGGACTTATATGGCCCAGAAGCCTGAGTTTTGGCCCAATTTGGTTGAAATTTTGCACAGGGAGTAGATTTAGCATTCTAGCTCTGCGTGCCAAATTTGGTTGAAATCGGTTAAGATTTAGATATAGCTCCCATATATATGTTTTTCTGATTTAGACAAAAATGGTCAAAATACCAACATTTTCCTTGTAAAATCGCCACTGCTTAGTCGAAAAGTTGTAAAACTCACTCTAATTTTCCTAAACTTGTAATACATATATATCGAGCGATAAATCATAAATAAACTTTTGCGAAGTTTCCTTAAAATTGCTTCAGATTTAAATGTTTCCCATATTTTTATACCCTGCTCCACACTGTGGAACAGGGTATTATAAGTTAGTGCATATGTTTGCAACACCCAGAAGGAGACGAGATAGACACATGGTGTCTTTGGCAAAAATGCTCAGGGTGGGTTCCTGAGTCGATATAGCGATGTCCGTCTGTCCGTCTGTCCGTCTGTCCGTCTGTCCGTGAACACATTTTTGTAATCAAAGTCTAGGTCGCAGTTTTAGTCCAATCGACTTCAAATTTGGCACAAGTATGTGTTTTGGCTCAGAATAGATCCCTATTGATTTTGGAAGAAATCGGTTCAGATTTAGATATAGCTCCCATATATATATTTCGCCCGATATGGACTTATATGGCCCCAGAAGCCAGATTTTTACCCTAATTTGCTTAAAATTTTGCACAAGAAGAACAATTAGTACTATAGTCAAGTGTGCCAAATTTTATTGAAATCGGTTCAGATTTAGATATAGCTCCCATATATATCTTTCGCCCGATATGGACTAATATGGTCCTAAAAGCTAAAGTTTTGACCCAATTTGGTTGAAATTTTGCACAGGGAGTAGATTTAGCATTCTAGCTATGCGTGCCAAATTTCATTGAAATCGGTTCAGATTTATATATAGCTCCCATATATAGCTTTCGCCCGATTTACACTCATATGACCACAGAGGCCAATTTTTTGCTCCGATTTAGTTGAAATTTTGCACAAGGAGTAGATTTAGCATTGTAGCTATGTGTGCCAAATTTGGTTGAAATCGGTTCAGATTTAGATATAGCTCCCATATATATCTTTCGCCCGATATGCACTTATATGGACCCAGAAGACATAGTTTTATCCCGATTAGCTTGAAATTTTGCACAAGGAGCACAATTGGTAGTATAGTCATGTGTGCCAAATTTGATTGAAATCGGTTCAGATTTAGATATAGCTTCCATATATATTTTTCGCCCGATATGGACTTATATGGCCCAGAAGCCTGAGTTTTGGCCCAATTTGGTTGAAATTTTGCACAGGGAGTAGATTTAGCATTCTAGCTCTGCGTGCCAAATTTGGTTGAAATCGGTTAAGATTTAGATATAGCTCCCATATATATGTTTTTCTGATTTCGACAAAAATGGTCAAAATACCAACATTTTCCTTGTAAAATCGCCACTGCTTAGTCGAAAAGTTGTAAAACTCACTCTTATTTTCCTAAACTTGTAATACATATATATCGAGCGATAAATCATAAATAAACTTTTGCGAAGTTTCCTTAAAATTGCTTCAGATTTAAATGTTTCCCATATTTTTTTTACTAAAATTGTGTTCCACCCTAGTGCATTAGCCAACTTAAATTTTGAGTCTATAGATTTTGTAAAAGTCTATCAAATTCTGTCCAAATCAAGTGATATTTAAATGTATGTATTTGGGGCGAACCTTTATATAGCACCCAACACATTTGACGGATGTGATATGGTATCGAAAATTTAGATCTACAAAGTGGTGCAGGGTATAATATAGTCGGCACCGCCCGACTTTAGACTTTCTTACTTGTTTTCTACTGAAAAATTTTTTTTTTTTTTTTTTTTTTTGGAAAATTTTTCTATTGAAAATTTTGTAAATTTTTTTTCAATAGAAAATTTTGTTATTTTTTTTCTATAGAAAATTGTATAATTTTTTACTACAGATATTTTGTCTTTTTTCTTTTTCTTTTCTTCTTTCTATAGAAAATTTTGTAAAATGTTCTTTTCTATATAAAAATTTTGTCACAATTATTTTTTTCCTATAGAAAATTTTGTCAATTTTTTTCCAGTATTTAAAAAATTTTGTCACAATTAGTAGCTATATAAAAAATTTTGTCAATTTTTTTTTTATATAAAAATTTTGTCTAAACTTTTTCTATATAAATTTTGTCAACAATTTTTTATATAGAAAATTTTGTCAGCAGTTCTTTCCATAAAAAATTAAAAAAAAAACTATTTTATGGAAAATTTTGTCAATTTTTTTCCATACAATATTTTGTCAAATTTTTTTTTTCTGTAGGAAATTTGATCATTTTGTTCTGCAGAAAATTTTGTCGATTTTTTTTTATAGAAAATTTTGTAAAATTTTCTTTTCTATATAAAAATTTTGTCACAATTATTTTTTTCCTATAGAAAATTTTGTGAAATTTTTTTCCAGAATTAAAAAAATTTTGTCACAATTATTTGCTATATAAAAATTTTGTCAAATTTTCTTTTCTATACATTTTTTCCTATAGAAAATTTTGTCAAAATTTTTTTTCTATATAAAAATTTTGTCAAAATTTATTTCTATAAAAAATTTTGTCAAAATACTTTTCTAGAAAATTTTGTTAAAATTTTTTCCATCGAAAATTTTGTCAAAACTTGTTTCTATAGAAAATTTTGTAAATTTTTTTTTTCTATATTAAGATTTTCCAAATTTTTTTCTATATTAACATTTCTTCAAATTTTTTTTCTATATTAAAATTTTTCTAATTTTGTCAACATTTTTTTCAATAGAAAATTTTGTTCAAAATTTTGTCAATATATTTTTCTATAGAAAATTTTGTCTATATTTTTGTCGATAGAAAACTTTGTCAACATTTTTTTCGATAGAAAATTTTTGTCAAATTTTTTTCTGTATAAAAATTTTGTCACTATATAAAATTTTTTTCTTATAGAAAATTTTGTCACAATTATTTTCTATATAAAAATTTTGGCAAAATTTTTTCTATCTAAAAATTTTGTCTAATCTTTTTCTATATAATGTTTTGTCAAAATTTTTTTATAGAAAATTTTGTAAAAAAAAAAATTTAATAGATAATTTGGCCATTTTTTTCCATACAAAATTTTGCAAAATTTTTTTCTATAGCAAATTTTATCATTATTTTTTGCAGAAAATTTTGTTACATTTTTTTCTGTAGAAAATTTTGTCAAATTTTCTTTTCTATATAAAAATTTTGTCAAAATTATTGTCTATATAAAATTTTTTTCCTATAGAAAATTTTGTCATTTTTTCCAATATAAAAAATAAAATTTTGTCGAAATTATTTTCTATATAAAAATTTTGTCACAATTTTTTTCTATATAAAAATTTTGTCAACATTTTTTCTATATTAAAATTGTTCAATTTTTTTCCTATATTAAAATTTTTCAAATTTTTTTCAATATTAAAATTTTTCAAATTTTTTTCGGCAAAAACTTTTTTTATATAATTTTTCAAATTTTTTTCTATATTAAAATTTTTCAAATTTTTTTTCGGCAAACATTTTTTTTATATAAAACTTTTTCAACATTTTTTTCTATGTACACATTTTTTCTATAGAATATTTTGTCCACATTTTTTCTCTATATAAAAATTTTGTCAACATATTTATACCCTGCTCCACACTGTGGAACAGGGTATTATAAGTTAGGGCATATGTTTGCAACACCCAGAAGGAGACGAGATAGACACATGGTGTCTTTGGCAAAAATGCTCAGGGTGGGTTCCTGAGTCGATATAGCGATGTCCGTCTGTCCGTCTGTCCGTCTGTCCGTCTGTCCGTGAACACATTTTTGTAATCAAAGTCTAGGTCGCAGTTTTAGTCCAATCGACTTCAAATTTGGCACAAGTATGTGTTTTGGCTCAGAATAGATCCCTATTGATTTTGGAAGAAATCGGTTCAGATTTAGATATAGCTCCCATATATATATTTCGCCCGATATGGACTTATATGGCCCCAGAAGCCAGATTTTTACCCTAATTTGCTTAAAATTTTGCACAAGAAGAACAATTAGTACTATAGTCAAGTGTGCCAAATTTTATTGAAATCGGTTCAGATTTAGATATAGCTCCCATATATATCTTTCGCCCGATATGGACTAATATGGTCCTAAAAGCTAAAGTTTTGACCCAATTTGGTTGAAATTTTGCACAGGGAGTAGATTTAGCATTCTAGCTATGCGTGCCAAATTTCATTGAAATCGGTTCAGATTTATATATAGCTCCCATATATAGCTTTCGCCCGATTTACACTCATATGACCACAGAGGCCAATTTTTTGCTCCGATTTAGTTGAAATTTTGCACAAGGAGTAGATTTAGCATTGTAGCTATGTGTGCCAAATTTGGTTGAAATCGGTTCAGATTTAGATATAGCTCCCATATATATCTTTCGCCCGATATGCACTTATATGGACCCAGAAGACATAGTTTTATCCCGATTAGCTTGAAATTTTGCACAAGGAGCACAATTGGTAGTATAGTCATGTGTGCCAAATTTGATTGAAATCGGTTCAGATTTAGATATAGCTTCCATATATATTTTTCGCCCGATATGGACTTATATGGCCCAGAAGCCTGAGTTTTGGCCCAATTTGGTTGAAATTTTGCACAGGGAGTAGATTTAGCATTCTAGCTCTGCGTGCCAAATTTGGTTGAAATCGGTTAAGATTTAGATATAGCTCCCATATATATGTTTTTCTGATTTAGACAAAAATGGTCAAAATACCAACATTTTCCTTGTAAAATCGCCACTGCTTAGTCGAAAAGTTGTAAAACTCACTCTAATTTTCCTAAACTTGTAATACATATATATCGAGCGATAAATCATAAATAAACTTTTGCGAAGTTTCCTTAAAATTGCTTCAGATTTAAATGTTTCCCATATTTTTATACCCTGCTCCACACTGTGGAACAGGGTATTATAAGTTAGTGCATATGTTTGCAACACCCAGAAGGAGACGAGATAGACACATGGTGTCTTTGGCAAAAATGCTCAGGGTGGGTTCCTGAGTCGATATAGCGATGTCCGTCTGTCCGTCTGTCCGTCTGTCCGTCTGTCCGTCTGTCCGTGAACACATTTTTGTAATCAAAGTCTAGGTCGCAGTTTTAGTCCAATCGACTTCAAATTTGGCACAAGTATGTGTTTTGGCTCAGAATAGATCCCTATTGATTTTGGAAGAAATCGGTTCAGATTTAGATATAGCTCCCATATATATATTTCGCCCGATATGGACTTATATGGCCCCAGAAGCCAGATTTTTACCCTAATTTGCTTAAAATTTTGCACAAGAAGAACAATTAGTACTATAGTCAAGTGTGCCAAATTTTATTGAAATCGGTTCAGATTTAGATATAGCTCCCATATATATCTTTCGCCCGATATGGACTAATATGGTCCTAAAAGCTAAAGTTTTGACCCAATTTGGTTGAAATTTTGCACAGGGAGTAGATTTAGCATTCTAGCTATGCGTGCCAAATTTCATTGAAATCGGTTCAGATTTATATATAGCTCCCATATATAGCTTTCGCCCGATTTACACTCATATGACCACAGAGGCCAATTTTTTGCTCCGATTTAGTTGAAATTTTGCACAAGGAGTAGATTTAGCATTGTAGCTATGTGTGCCAAATTTGGTTGAAATCGGTTCAGATTTAGATATAGCTCCCATATATATCTTTCGCCCGATATGCACTTATATGGACCCAGAAGACATAGTTTTATCCCGATTAGCTTGAAATTTTGCACAAGGAGCACAATTGGTAGTATAGTCATGTGTGCCAAATTTGATTGAAATCGGTTCAGATTTAGATATAGCTTCCATATATATTTTTCGCCCGATATGGACTTATATGGCCCAGAAGCCTGAGTTTTGGCCCAATTTGGTTGAAATTTTGCACAGGGAGTAGATTTAGCATTCTAGCTCTGCGTGCCAAATTTGGTTGAAATCGGTTAAGATTTAGATATAGCTCCCATATATATGTTTTTCTGATTTCGACAAAAATGGTCAAAATACCAACATTTTCCTTGTAAAATCGCCACTGCTTAGTCGAAAAGTTGTAAAACTCACTCTTATTTTCCTAAACTTGTAATACATATATATCGAGCGATAAATCATAAATAAACTTTTGCGTAGTTTCCTTAAAATTGCTTCAGATTTAAATGTTTCCCATATTTTTTTTACTAAAATTGTGTTCCACCCTAGTGCATTAGCCAACTTAAATTTTGAGTCTATAGATTTTGTAAAAGTCTATCAAATTCTGTCCAAATCAAGTGATATTTAAATGTATGTATTTGGGGCGAACCTTTATATAGCACCCAACACATTTGACGGATGTGATATGGTATCGAAAATTTAGATCTACAAAGTGGTGCAGGGTATAATATAGTCGGCACCGCCCGACTTTAGACTTTCTTACTTGTTTTTCTATAGAAAATGTTGTTCAAATTTTTTTTATAGAAACATTTTTCAGCATTATTTTCTATACAAAAAATTTTCAATTATTTTTTTCTGTAGAACATTTTTGTCGATAGAAAACTTTGTCAACACTTTTTTTTTCGATAGAAATTTTTGTCAACATTTTTTTTTTTCGATAGAAAATTTTGTCTTCATTTTTGCCGATAGAAAATTTTGTTAAAATTTTATTCCTATAGAAAATTTATGAAGCACCTCTTAGGTGGAGAGTATTTATTCTGCAAAATCTAGCAAAACATCAAGAATTTTAGCAATCTACCAAACATTACAAATTTTAAAATTTTTGATAGAATTCAATCAACTATGGCAACCGTGTTTCCAATGCCAATTGTTATTTTAGATTTCCGAAAATTGTTTATCAAATATTAAAGAAACACATCGGCCACAAATTAGATTTGTGGTTGAAGCAAAAAATCCAATTAAATAAATTGAAAATTTTATTTGAAAAATAACCTTCAATTAATTTTTCCTAGAAAAGCGGGCACACATACACCCCCTCCAATAAGCTTGTAATTAAATCTACCTGGTTAATACAACTATCAAAGAATCCTCTTTTGAGGGCTCTTTCACGCGTACAAATTTGGCCAAACACATAAAACATTATCCACTTAACAATTTGACCACTTGAGATTAATTAAAATACCCTCAAAATAATCCGGTCACGTAAAGGTGCTCTTCAACTCGAATGGAACTTTGAACATTTCAGTCATTAATGGAAGGTTTCACCAGCCCACCTAGCCAATGGGTGATATGCTATCACCCATTGGTAATTCAAGACCACAATACGCAGAGGACACCCATGATCAACAAAACACGAAGAAGTGAAAGAAGTGAAAACAAAAATGTACGAAATAAAAATTCAGCAGCAGGCTCACAATACTTACCAAAGAGTATATGGCAGTGAAAAGGTAACAATTTACACTAATTAGCGAAAAACCATTAAATTGCAAACTGAAACCATTCGAGGAGGATACTCCAAACACTACCATCTTAACCTTTGTGGAGGTGAGTTGAGGGTGGGCGACCATCAGTGGCATCATTAACATCCTAGTCATTATTGTCGTCTCCATTGCAGTCACCACCACAATCATCAAAACCGTCATGTCATAATGAACCTCAACATTTTAAAGGAGACCCCCCCCCACTCCCTTTACAATCACAAGCCCTGGGTGCACTACTCAGCTACGAGCAACATAATTAACCTCTCCTTTTGTGAAACGTGAATACTTAATGGCGATCCCAGCCCAAGGTAAATATGTTGACAAACATAATAAGGCCTTTGACTAGGACACGATTTTGGGTTATTTGAGATTTTGATTAATAAGAATTTTTTTTCTTTGTTAAATGCGGTTTAACTTTGGTTGAGGAGGCGATACCGGGACAACATGAAAGTTTAAAGAAAAGGTGACCCATTTTCGTGGGGTACAACTAAGAAGGTTTTTCACACAACCCAATGAGCCCGAAAAACCAAAAATAAAACAGGGCCCCATAATAAATATAAGCCCTAATGGAATGCAAGTGAAGAATGCAATTCGACCCCAAAATGAAAATGAACTTTAACTGGTGGAAAAAATACGAAATTTAAAGACACAACAAAAGCAAGAAGTGAGAAAAGTAGAAAGTCGGGCGGGGCCGACTATATCATACCCTAAATCACCCCTACTTAATTAGAAAATATAAACATTTGCGGGTTATCATTGGTATAGTTTTGGAAGAAAGCCCACAGTTATTTATGAAAATTAAGGGGTACATGTTTATGGATGCTTTGTCTCAATCTGAACAGAAATGTTTGATATTAGATGCTGGAGTTACTGTTGCCAGGGAAAATTTTCGGTTTCGGCCAGGGAAAATTTTCGGCTCGGACCAAAAAAGTTCCCTACTTTCCCCTAAATTCCTAAAAAAATTCCCTACAATTTCCCCTACAATATTTTTCGTAAAATTTAATGTGCTTTATTATTTTAAAACATGTGAAAATTTAACGAATATTACGTAAAAATTAATTTGTATTACTACAATGGTTGCCACAGTTGGTAGAATTCTACCAAAAATAGTAGATTTTTTTCAGTTTGATAGATTGGTAGAATTCTTGATTTTTTGGCAAATTAAATCTCTATAGAAATAGACTTAAAAAAAAATGTTATATAAAAATAAAATTTTGGAAAAAATTTCTAAAAAAATTTTTTGGAGAAATTTTTCTATCGAAATAAAATTTTGAGAAAATATTCCATAGAAATAAAATTTTGAGAAAATTTTCTATAAAAAATAAACAATATTTCTATGTTTTTTTTTAATTTTTTTTTGTATTGGGAATTTTCTCAAAATTTTATTTCTATAGGCAATTTTCTCAACATTTTATTTCTATAGAAAATTGTTGTCAAAATTTTATTTTTATTGGAAAATTTCCCAACATTTTATTTCTACAGAAAATTTTGTCAAAATTTTATTTCTATAGAAAATTTTGTCAAAATTTTATTTCTATAGAAAATTTTGTCAAAATTTTATTTCTATAGAAAATTTTCTCAAAATTTTATTTTTATAGAAAATTTTGTCAAAATTTTATTTCTATAGAAAATTTTGTCAAAATTTTATTTTTATAGAAAATTTTCTAAAAATATTATTTCTATAGAAAATTGTTATCAAAACTTTATTTTTATTGGAAAATTTCCCAACATTTTATTTCTATATAAAAAATTTTGTCAAAATTTTATTTCTATAGAAAATTTTGTCAAAATTTAATTTCTATAGAAAATTTTGTCAAAATTTTATTTCTATAGAAAATTTTCTCAAAATTTTATTTCTATAGAAAATTTTCTCAAAATTTTATTTCTATATAAACTTTTGTCAAAATTTTATTTTTATAGAAAATTTTCTAAAAATATTATTTCTATAGAAACTTGTTATCAAAATTTTATTTTTATTGGAAAATTTCCCAACATTTTATTTCTATAGAAAATTTTCTCAAAACTTTATTTCTATAGAAAATTTTGTCCAAATTTTATTTCTATAGAAATTTTATAATTTTTTTTTTCTCAAAATTTTTTTTCTAAAGAGATAGAAAATATTATAAAATTTAATTTTATATATTTTCTAATAGAAGTAAAATTTTGAGAAAATTTTCTATAGAAATAAAATTTTGAGAAAATTTTCTATAGAAAAACAAGAAAGTAAAGTCGAAAGTCGGGCGGAGTCGACCATATTATACCCTTCACCACTTTGTAGACAAAAAATTGTGTTGCCATAACGATTGTCTATGAGCCAAAGTAAAACTCTGTGCCAAATTTGAGGACGATCGGACGTTCACTGCGACCTGTACTTTGCACACCAAATTTTATATATACAGACAGACAGATAGCCAGACCGACAGACGGTCTTTGCTAAATCGACTCAGAATTTAATTCTAAGACCATCGGTATACCAAACGATGGGTCTCAGACTTTTCCTTCTTGGCCTTAAATACAAATGCAAAGACTTATTATATCCTGTTCCACAGTAGTGGTGAACGGTATAAACATATTTTGAAAATATTTCCTATAAAAATAAGATTGTGACAAAATTTTCTATAAAAATAATATTTTGAAAAAAATTTCTTAGAAATAAAATGTTGACAAAATTTTCTATAGAAATACAATTTTGACAAAAGATTGTATAGAAATAAAGTTTTGACAAAATTTTCTTAAATTTTGTTAAAATTTTCTATACAAATAAAATTTTGGCAAAATTTTCTATACAAATAAATTTTTGACAAAATTTTCTATAGAAATAAAATTTTGATAAAATTTTGGAAAATTTTTCTATACAAATAAAATTTTGACAAAATTTCCCATAGAAATAAAATTTTTACAAAATTTTCTTTTTGGAAGAATTTTTCTATAGAAAAAATATTTAGAAAATTTTTCTATAGAAGAAATATTTGGAAAAAATTTTCTATAGACATTTTGATAAAAATTTTCTATAGAAATAAAATTTTGACAAAATTTTCCATAGAAAAAATTTACAAAATTATCTATTGAAATAAAATTTTGACAAAATTGAAATTGTTGAAATAAAATTTTGACAAATTTTTCTATAGAAATAAAATGTTGACAAAATTTTCTATACAAACAAAAATTTTACAAAATTTTCTACAGAAATAAAATTTTGAAAAATTTTTCTATAGAAATAAAATTTTGACAAAATTGTCTATAAAAATAAAATTTTGACAAAATTTTCTTTAGAAATAAAACTTTGACAAAATTTTCTATAGAAATAAAATTTTGACAAAATTTTCTATAGAAATAAAATGTTGACAAAATTTTCTATAGAAATAAAATTTTTACAAAATTTGCTATAGAAATAAAATTTTGAAAAATTTTCTTTAGAAATAACACTTTGACAAAATTTTCTATAGAAATAAAATTTTGATAAAATTTTGACAAAATTTTCTATAGAAGTAAAATTTTGACAAAATTTTCTATACAAATAAAATTTTGGCACAATTTTCTATAGAAATAAAATTTTATTTGTTGTTTTGATCTCAGCTTAAAATCCAATGCGTTGACTAAACTACAAAAGTAGCTTAACCAACAGAGGGAAAAAATTTTTGTCAAATTTATTTGGGCAAAGCTCTAAAGATTGCAAGATGGTTGGGTGGACGCACGTTTCGGAATTACCACATTCCCTATCAGCGTCCTCTACTTGCATCAAAATTATCAACCAATCATCAGAAAAAAATTCTGGTTGTTAGTTCACCAAACCCATAGTGAACCACACTTGAACCTTCCGAAAAAAGGTTTATGTCCAAATAAATTTGATAAATATTATTTTCTTCTGCTACTCTTGTAGTTTATTCAACGCAATTGTTTTTAAGCTGAGATCAAAACAACAAATATGATTAAAGTACAAACCATAAATAACAAAACAAAACGAAATAAAACGTTGACAACGTTTTCCATAGAAATACAAGTTTGTCAAAATTTTCTATAGAAATAAAGTTTTGGTAAAATTTTCTATTGGAATAAAATTTTGATAAAATTTTCTATAGGAATAAAATTTTGGTAAAATTTTCTATAGAAATAAAACTTTGATAAAATTTGCTATAGAAATTAAATTATGACAAAATTTTCTATAGAAATAAAATTTTAACAAAATTTTCTATAAAAATAAAATTTTGACAAAATTTTCTACCAAAATAAAATTTTGACAAAATTTTCTATAGAAATGAAATTTTGACAAAATTTTCTATAGAAATGAAATTTTGACAAAATTTTCTATAGAAATGAAATTTTGACAAAATTTTCTATAAAAATAAAATTTTGACAAGATTTTCTATAAAAATAAAATTTTGACAAAATTTTCTATAGAAATAAAATTTTGACAAAATTTTCTACAGAAATAAAATTTTGACACAATTTTCTACAGAAATAAAATTTTGACGCAATTTTCTGTACAAATAAGATTTTGACAAAATTTTTTATAAAAATAAAATGTTGACAAAATATTCTATAGAAATAAAATTATGACAAAATTTTCTATAGAAATAAAATTTTGACAAAATTTTCTATAAAAATAAAATTTTGACAAAATTTTCTATAAAAATAAAATTTTGACAAAATTTTCTATAGAAATAATATTTTGACCAAACTTTCTATAGAAATAATATTTTGACAAAATGTTCTATAGAAATAAAATTTTGACAAAATTTTCTATAGAAATAAAATTTTGACAAAATTTTTTATAAAAATAAAATTTTGACAAAATTTTCTATAGAAATAATATTTTGACCAAACTTTCTATAGAAATAATATTTTGACAAAATTTTCTATAAAAATAAAATTTTCTGTAAAAATAAAATTTTCTGTAAAAATAAAATTTTCTATAAAAATAAAATTTTGACAAAATTTTGCATAAAAATAAATTTTTGACCAAACTTTCTGTAGAAATAATATTTTGACAAAATTTTCTATCGACACAAACTTTTGACAAAATTTTCTATAGAAATAATATTTTGACAATATTTTCTATAGAAACAAAATTTTCTGTAAAAATAAAATTTGACAAAATTTTCCATAGAAATCAAATTTAAAAAAAAAAAATAAAAATTTTGCAGGGAAATATATCTTTCGTATCCCCAAAGAGGTTACATATGTTAAAAAACGTTATTTTTTATAATTTGTATATTTCTTAGCTGCTTGCTGGTAGGATGTTGAAACCTTTTACAGTAAGTTAGTGCACATCTGAAGTTTTTTTTTGGAAAAGATATGAGCTTAGCAATTGGTGATTTGCCAATTGAGAATTTTTTAAAACTTTTGTTCTTTTTTAAAAATTGCCCATATACTACTTGACTAAAACTTGACCGACAAAAGCTTCCAGCGCATCCTTATTTGGTGTTCTATAAGAAACAAGCAACAAAAAAATTGGGACAAAAAGAGTATAGGTGCCTTTTGCGAAAAAATGGTAAAAATTCGGTATTTTATTGAAATGTCAAATGGTTGAGTCTACAACTTTTAATCTGATTTCACATAAACACGAATCTGTACCATTGAAGCCTATAGATGGACAGACGGACATCGTTATATTGTCTTAGAATTTTCCGCTGATCAGGACAAAATATACTTTATAAAGTCAAATATCGATATTTCGAAGTGTGCTACAAACGGAATGACAAACTCAATATTGGGGTATTTGGTGGTGGGTATAAAAAGTTGTTCAATGGCAAATTAAAGATAAGACAAAAAGGCAGTCATCTTGCTGTCACCCAAGTATAACAACCTGCGAGCAATTTTCAAAAAAACTCTGACAAAAAACTGATACAAAAATCCTAACAGTTATACCCCATCCTCGAATGATATGTTTCCCAAATACCAAACCGAAGGGTAGGGGGTAATGAACACAATCTGGTGGTGGTATAAGGAATGCGATAATTTTTTGTTTTGTGAAACTTTTTCTTGTTGTTTATTTATTACTTTTGACAGATGTTTAAACAAAATCGAAACATTTCCTCTGGGTAATTGGGTACTACGATGTAAGCGTGTGTGCGTGTGTGTGTTTACAGTGAATGCCATTGCAAATGGCATTGCGCTTTGTTTGCTGAAATCGACAATTTTTGCTTTTCTTTTTCAGGTATTTTGTCATGTTTTCACTATGTTCGCAAGAAATGTACATACACATTTTGTCAATTGACAACCAATTTTAAATCTATTGTTTTTCTGTTTTTGGCTATTTGTTTAACACATAATAAAAACAAGTAAGTAAAGTAGAAAGTCGGGCGGGGCCGACTACATCATACCCTAAACCACATATATGTTACATATGGGGTAACATATAGGTCTGGGAGATAAACTGCAGTTGCATATTTAACCTTTAACCGGTGAGGTGAAATTTTTTTGCGTAATTTGCGACGTGTGGTAAATTTTACCCCCTCTTTTACATTAATATTTTTTCTGTAAAAAATGGTTTTTTTGTATCATAATTATATTTGTTGATTAGTAAACATTGTATTTAACGAAAATAAAACAATATTTCGAAATATTATATGTTCTTTCAATGATTAACATATACTTTATTTCACACGTCTTTTTTAAAATATATGTAAACGAGTGTTCGAGGTGGTAAATTTTACCACCACGTACCCAGTTAAAGGTTAAAAAACCAGTAAGGAAAGTCTAAAGTCGGGCGGGGCCGACTATATTATACCCTGCACCACTTTGTAGATCTAAATTTTCGATACCATATCACATCCGTCAAATGTGTTGGGGGCTATATATAAAGGTTTGTCCCAAATACATACATTTAAATATCACTCGATCTAGACCGAATTAGATAGACTTCTGCAAAATCTATAGACTCAAAATTTAAGTTAAGGAAACTTCAAAAAAGTTTATTTATGATTTATCGCTCGATATATATGTATTGGAAGTTTAGGAAAATTAGAGTAATTTTTACAACTTTTCGACTAAGCAGTGGCGATTTTACAAGGAAAATGTTGGTATTTTGACCATTTTTGTCGAAATCAGAAAAACATATATATGGGAGCTATATCTAAATCTGAACCGATTTCAACCAAATTTGGCACGCATAGCTACAATGCTAATTCTACTCCCTGTGCAAAATTTAAACTAAATCGGAGTTAAAAATTGGCCTCTGTGGTCATATGAGTGTAAATCGGGCGAAAGCTATATATGGGAGCTATATCTAAATCTGAACCGATTTCAACCAAATTTGGCACGAAAAGCAACAATGCTAATTCTACTACCTGTGCAAAATTTCAACTAAATCGGAGTTAAAAATTGGCCTCTGTGGACATATGAGTGTAAATCGGGCGAAAGCTATATATGGGAGATATATCTAAATCTGAACCGATTTCAACCAAATTTGGCACGCATAGCTACAATGCTAATTCTACTCCCTGTGAAAAATTTCAACTAAATCGGAGTTAAAAATTGGCCTCTGTGGTCATATGAGTGTAAATCGGGCGAAAGCTATATATGGGAGATATATCCAAATCTGAACCGATTTCAACCAAATTTGGCACGCATAGTAACAATGCTAATTCTACTCCCTGTGCAAAATTTCAACTAAATCGGAGTTAAAAATTGGCCTCTGTGGTCATATGAGTGTAAATCGGGCGAAAGATATATATGGGAGATATATCTAAATCTGAACCGATTTCAACCAAATTTGGCACGCATGGCTACAATGCTAATTCTACTCCCTGTGCAAAATTTCAACTCAATCGGAGTTAAAAATTGGCCTCTGTGGGCAAATGAGTGTAAATCGGGTGAAAGCTATATATGGGAGCTATATCTAAATCTGAACCGATTTTGCTGATATTTTGCAAGTTTTTCGAGACTCATAAAATATTCGGATGTACGGAATTTGAGGAAGATCGGTTGATACACACGCCAATTATGACCAGATCGGTGAAAAATATATATGGCAGCTATATCTAAATCTGAACCGATTTTTTCCAAAATCATTAGGGATCGTCTTTAAGCCGAAACAGCGCCCTACACCAAATTTTAGGACAATCGGACTAAAACTGCGAGCTGTACTTTGCACACAAAAATACATCAACAGACAGACAGACAGACAGACAGACGGACAGACAGACAGACGCACATCGCTAAATCGACTCAGAATTTAATTCTAAACCGATCCGTATACTAAAAGGTTGGTCTATGATTACTCCTTCTTGGCGTTACATACAAATGCACAAACTTATTATACCCTGTACCACAGTAGTGGTGAAGGGTATAATTAAGGGGTACATGTCTATGGGTGCTTTGTGTTAATCTGACTATAGCTCATAGTCAATGTTGCCAGGGAAAATGTTCGGTTTACCCTACAAGGACAAAAAAAGGTTCCCTACTTTCCCATACATTCCCAAACAATTTTCCCTACTATATTTTTCGTTAAATTTAAAAAATTTTACAAAACAAAACTGGTTCTAAGTACTTTATTATCTTAAAACATGAATATGCAACGTATATAACTTAGAATATAAATTTGTATTACCACCACGGTTGCCACAGTTGGTAGAATTCTACCCAAATTAGTAATATTTTTTGTTAGATCTCTATAAAAATCAAATTTTGGAAAAGGTTTCTATAAACAAATTTTTGTGAGAAATTTTTCTATAGAAATAAAATTTTGACAAATTCCATAGAAATAAAATTTTGAGAAAAAATTCCACAGAAATAAAATTTTGAGAAAAATTTTTATAGAAATTATATTTTGAAAAAAATTTCTATAAAAATACAATTTTGACAAAATGTTCTATAGAAATAAAATGTTGACAAATTTTTCTACAGGAATAAAGTTTACCACACATTGTTAAAGATCAAGCCTTGCCGGCTTCTAATTTCCTCCTCTAGAGCCACCAAAATGTAAAAATTATTACAAATTGTGTTGAGTGAAAATGTCCTACATTGTGGCCCTATGTCCCTACAAGACGCTAAATATTAGAAAAACCCTACATATAGGGAATTTCCCCTACTGGCTGTGTTGATATTGCACCTACGGAGTTAGTATGCCACTAATATTGATCCCATTATTAAAAAAGAGAAAATCGTTAAATTAGTGTGGGTAATAAATACAAATTTGTAAAAATCGAGCAATATTCTTATGTAAGAGCTACAAGTACGTATAAGTACGATCGGCTAGTACATCAAAATTGGAAATTTGAGTAACATTGGTTAATAAATAAGAGTACTATGGCCAAATTTGGGAAAATCGAGCGATGCATATATATGGAAGCTATATCTAAATCTGAACCAATTTGCATAATATTTTGCGGGTTTGATTAATACCGCAAAAGGTTACCTTGTGCGAGATTTTTGTAAGATCAGTTAAGAAATGAGGCCTGTATGGTCAAACATAAGGTTATTAGGGGCGAATTTTTCAAAATCGGGTGATACATATCGTCCCCTCAATAAAACAATAGCGTATACGAATATACACCATTATTTTTTTATTGCAGAATAAGAATCTACATAATCGATTCTAGATCTGGTCAAAATTTGATAAAATTCTACTTCCACAAAGTTGGTCAAAATGTCAATTGAAAAAATAGTGTAAAATTTCTCGTTAGAATATGTTCATTAATAATTGCCTAAATGCAGGTTTTGTGTTTTATATAGTTGTTCCTCTGAACATAATTTCGAAGAAAAATAGTGTATAAAAAGTATACACAATTTTTATTATTCAAAACAAGACGGACGAAGAAGATTTCTCCGCAGGATCTTCGGACGAATATGTTGCAGATACAGACGAAGAGGCAGAATCAGGCGCTGAGTCGAAAGCATATGAATCAGATAAAGTTACTGCGGCAAGGGAATAGTACCCTGAAGTAGACCAAGACATGGGGAGTCCAATTGCAGACGTCATTAATAACGAGGAGGCTGAGCTCAAGACACCTACTCGCAAGAGGAAGGTAAATCCGTATGGAACGATTTGTGTTATTCATGGTTAGTCTTATACATTTACGGTAAATTAAATGTTGCAGATGTATACGCATGCATGGATGCAAAATAATAGGACGAAGAAAAAGCGGTCCGGAAAACTTAACTATGGCTCTTGTTGGTATAGCCAAGACTCTAAGATACAATCTGAGGTCTAAACAAGTATGCAAGCAATTCTTTCTGAAAACACTTAATATATTAACAAAACTCAATGTCATGAAGTTATAGATAAACGAGGGCACCATGGGCATCATAAAAAAATGGATGAAGAACCAAGGAGAATAATTAAGGACCATATTGAATCGTTTCCGGCTGTGGAGAGCCACTATACTCGATCGAAATCAAAACCCTTCCTTCTAATTTAAACATTTCAAAAATGTTTCAATTCTTTAATGCGAAGCATGAGACCAATTCCATTAAGGAAAATGTATACAGGCGTATTTTCTGCAATGAATATAACTATAGCTTTCATAAGCCGAAGAAGGATACATGTTCCACGTGCGAACGATATCGTAACTCTGACAACAAGGAGATTATGCAGGAAGCATTTGATGAACATATTCAGAATAAGAAGAGAGCTAGAGAGGAAAAGGAGGCCGATAAAGAAGAGGCAAAAAGTAATAGTAAATTGAGGGTATATACTTTTGACTTACAATCTATTTTAACAAGCTCATGCAGCAATGTAATCTCATTGTATTATTCAAGGAAGTTTGCCAGTTTTAACAATACATTTTTCGATCTTGCATCGAAGGAAGGCTACTGTTTCTTGTGGGATGAAACGCAGGGACATAGAGGTTCGGACGAGATTGGGACCACAATTATAAAAATGTTGAGCTTATTGACGAAAATGTAGCGGATGTAATTTTGTATTGTGATTGTTGTGGTGGGCAGAATAGGAGTCGCTATATTGGAGCGCTTCTATTTTACGCAATTCGTAACTTTAATTTAAATACTGTCACGATTAAGTATTTAGAAAGCGGCCACACACAAATGGAGGCCGATTGTATGCACTCAACAATTGATCGTGCCAAGCGAAATATATCTATCTACTCTCCCGAGGAATGATCAACAATTTTGCGAAGAAAACAACCATACATTGTGGAAAGAAATTTCTGGAGCGACATTTATAATATCAAGGAATGGTTCAGCAGATTAGGGCACACTTTCAAAAAGAATAACAGAAATGACTCAGTGAATTGGTTGAAAATTAAGCAAATTAAAGTGGAGAAAGTCAATCCTCATTTGCTGCTCTACAAAGAAAAATGGGACTCCGATTGGCAAACAATTGACTTAATGGAAGGAAAAAGAAAAAAATCAACTAATATTAACTGTTATACTCGAAAATTGTGCTCTAAATTTAAGCAACAGCTTACCATATCGTCTTTACAACGATCTCAAGGGGCTGTGCACCAAAAATATAATTCCCAAAGAATTTCATTCCTTTTATCTTAGTCTTCAGCCTGGAGGAAATCGAAATTGCTTGGATGAGCCTGATGCAGAGTAATATATTCCCAAAGGTGAATATTAATTAATATTGCCTTTCATTCGTGTATTTTTTTTTTAATTTTAATTGAATTGCTCTGTAGTCAACGTGTTATTGAATTTCCAAAAATGACTGAATTATAAATAAAATTGATTATTAGTACAAATACTTTGTTTTATTGCATGAACATTCGTCCGGCAAATTAAAATACTTCATGATAAATGGCGCAAAAAAATTACATAAAATAGTGTATACTATACAAAATAAAATAGTGTATACTGATTTTCATATAGATTCTAAAATAAATAAAGTAGCCTATGTGATATCATGGTATTTTGAATGTTATTTAATTGCAATTAATGCACTTATAGATTAGTAGAATATCATCTACCAATGGTGTGATTATTCCACCACATAGTTAAGTTACAAGAAGTTGAAAATACCTATAATTTTCTGAAATATGACGGTTTTCCCAAAAGTATATTTTTACAAAACCTTCAAACTCGATTTTCTCGAAACGACCAAAAAATTATACACTACTGTTTCATTGAGGGGACGATATATGGGAGCTATATCTACATCTGAACCGATTTGGATGAAATTTTGCACATATAGTTAGTACTATAGAGGACTGGATCTAGTCAACTTTTAGTAAGATCGGTTGATAAATAAGGGTTCTATGGCCAAATTTGGGAAAATCGGGCTATACATATATATGGGAGCTATATCTAAATCTGAACCGATTTCGATGATTTTTTGCACATATAGTTAGTGCTATAGAAGACTACATTTAGCCAAATTTGGGTAAGATCGGTTGATAAATAAGGGTTTTTTGGCCAAATTTAGAAAAATCGGGCGGTACATATATATGGGAGCTATAGCTAAATATGAACCGATTTCGATGATTTTTTGCACATATAGTTAGTGCTATAGAAGACTACATTTAGCCAAATTTGGGTAAGATCGGTTGATAAATAAGGGTTTTGTGGCCAAATTTGTGAAAATCGGGCGATACATATATATGAGAGCTATATCTAAATCTGAACCGATTTGGATGAAATTTTGCAGACTTGAAGGGCGATGGAAAAGATTACCTTTTGCCAAATTTGGTGACGATCCGTTGGATAAAACGCGCAACGTGACCCCATTTGTCGAAATCGGGCGATACATATATATGGGAGCTATATCTAAATTTGATTCGATTTCTTCCAAATTCAATAGCGTTCGTCCTTGTGTCCAAAAAACTCCCTGTACCAAATTTCATCAAAATCGGTTAATAATTGCGACCGGAATCCTGTGAACAACAAATACATGGACAGGAGGTGATTCTGAGTCGATCGGTATATATTTTATGGGGTCTAAAATCAATATTTCTGGTAGGCACATTTTTTGGCCGATCAAACTTATTATACCCTGACCACTATGTGGTTTAGGGTATAAATAGAATTTAAGTTTTTCTTATGGATACATTTTAATTTGATTTGGAAAACTCTAACGATTTTTTTATACCCTCCACCATAGGATGGGGGTAAATTAACATTGTCATTCCGTTTGTAACACATCGAAATATTGCTCCAAGACCCCATAAAGTCTACATATTCTGGGTCGTGGTGAAATTCTGAGTCGATCTAAACATGTCCGTCCGTCCGTCCGTCTGTTGAAATCACTCTAACTTCCGAACGAAACAGGCTATCGACTTGAAACTTGGCACAAGTAGTTGTTATTCATGTAGGTCGGATGGTATTGAAAATGGCCCATATCGGTCTACTTTTACGTATAGCCCCCATATAAATGGACCCCCAGATTTGACTTGCGGAGCCTCTAAGAGAAGCAAATTTCATCCGATCCGGCTCAAATTTGGTACATAATGTTGGTATATAGTCTCTAACAACCATGCCAAAATTGGCCAATATCGGTCCATAATTATATATAGCCCCCATATAAACAGATCCCCAGATTTGACCTCCGGAGCCTCTTAGAGAAGCAAATTTCATCCAATCCGGTCGAATTTTAGTACATGGTGTTGGTATATGGTCTTTAACAACCACGCAAAAATTGGTCCATATCGGTCCATAATTATATATAGCCCCCATATAATCCGATCCCCAGATTTGACCTCCGGAGCCTCTCAGAGAGGAAAATTTCATCCAATCCGGCCGAAATTTGGTACATGGTGTTGGTAGATGGTCTCTAACAACCATGCCAAAATTGGTCCATATCGCTTCCATAATTATATATAGCCCCCATATAAACCGATCCCCAGATTTGACCTACGGACCCTCTTAGAGAACATAATAACCATGCAAAAATTGGTCCATATCGGTCCATAATTATATATAGCACCCATATAAACCGATCCCCAGATTTGACCTACGGAGTCTCTTAGAGAAGCGAATTTCATTCCATCCGGTTGAAATTCTGTACAGGGTGTTAGTATAGGGTCCCCAACAATCAAGCAAAAATTGGTCCATATCGGTCCATAATTATATATAGCCCCCATATAAACAGATCCCCAGATTTGATCTCCGGAGCCTCTTAGAGAAGGAAATTTCATCCAATCCGGTCGAAATTTGGTACGCTGTGTTAGTATGTGGTCTCTAATAACCGTGCAGAAATTGGACCATATCGGTCCATAATTACCGATCCCCAGATTTGGCTTGCGGAGCCTCTAAGAGAAGCAAATTGTATCCGATCCGGCTGAATTTTGGTACGTGGTGTCAGTATATGGTATCTAACAACCCTGCCAGAATTGGTCCATATCGGTCCATAATTATATATAGCACCCATATAAACCGATCCCCAGATTTGACCTACGGAGCCTCTTAGAGAAGCAAATTTCATCCGATCCGGTTGAAATTGGGTAAAGGGTGTTAGTATAGGGTCCCCAACAATCAAGCAAAAATTGGTCCATATCGGTCCATAATTATATATATAGCCCTCATATAAACCGATCCCCAGATTTGACCTCCGAAGGAGCAAAATTCATTCGATCCGGTTGAGACTTAGTACGTGGTGTTAGTATATGGTCTCTAATAACCATGCCAGAATTGGTCCATATTGGTCCATAATTATATATAGTCCCCATATAATCCGATCCCAATATTTGACCTCCGGAACCTCTTGAAGGAGCAAAATTCATCCGATCCGGTTGAAACTTAATATGTTGTGTTAGTATATGATCTCTAACAACCATGCTAGAATTGGTACATATCGGTCCATAATTATATATAGCTCCCATATAAACCGATCCCCAGACTTGACTTCCGCAGCCTCTTGAAGGATCAAAATTCATCCGATCCGCTTGAAATTTGGTACATTGCGCTAGTATATGGAATATAACAACTATACCAAAATTAATCCGTTTCGATCTATAGTTATATATAGCCCCGAGATAAACCGGTCCCCAATCACAGAAAAATTGGCCCTTTTCGGTTCATAATCACGATTGCCACTCGAGCCAAAAATATTCTACCACAATTTTATTGCCATAGAAAATTGTGTCAAAATTTTATATTTCTATAGAAAATGTTATCAAAAAATTTATTTTTATAGAAATTTGTTTCAACATTTTATTTCTTTAGAAAAATTTTCCAGAATTTTATTTCTAAGAAAATTTTGTCAGATTTTTATCTCTGTAGAAAATTTGGTCAAAATTTTATATCTATAGAAAATTTATAAAGCACTTCTTACATGGGGGGGGGGGAATATTTTTCAAAATCCTCCAAAACTTCAAGAATTCTACCAATCTACCAAACAGTAAAAGATCTGCCTTTTTTGGTAGAATCGTGTTCATAATTTTATATAGCCCCCACACGCAGCGAAGGAATATGATCACCTCAAACATGTTTCAAGAGCAAAATGTTATTTTTGTATGGTGACCATGTAACATGTTTGTCCCTAAAATGTTATTTTCTCGTCAAATATAACCTGCTTGCTGAAATCAGATACATGATTTCCGAGAAAAGAACATGATTGCGATAACCATTTTAAATGGTCACCAACCAAAAATAACATTTTGCTCTTAAAATATGTTTGAGGTGATCATATTCCTTCTCTGGGTGCATATAAAGCGACCCCCATATTTCAATTCTGGCTCTATAATTACCGCACAAAAGTTTATATCGGTTCATAATTATTTCTTCCCTATATATACCGGTCAAGACCTGAATAAATACGTATTTAATCGGCCTTTCTTTTATCAAATACATATATCCCGCATGTACTAACTTACAATTTAGAAGATGGTGTTAAGAAGTTTTAAGATGCCTTGCCATCGGCCGCAACCCAAGTGATACAATTGTGGATGACCATCCTTAGTAGAAGTTTCAACGTAATCCATGGTGGAGGATACATAAGATTCGTCCGTATATACTTTTTTGAAATTTCTACCGTAAATTTTATTGAAATTGTAATCGACTGAGATCTATCTACTAAGACAAGAACACCCCAACCTCTGGGAATGGCCGATATTAATGGTAGTAAAGATCTGGCGTGGGGTACCTACCCTCAAAAAAAAGTTTATTTGGATCCAATGATTCTGACCTTTCCTTATGGATTTTAGTATTGATTCCGAGCCAAAGATGCGATTTCTTTAAAATAAAGAAATTTTTTATCGACCTATCTGGCTTTAAATCTAGGACCAATAAAATCAAATTAGGATACAGATCTCATTTATCAAATTTTCATTGTCTTTTCGCGGTTTATTAATAAGGGTACTCATATACAAACAAATGCCAGTTTAAAAATCCAAATTATAATGGATACTTCAAAGTAAAAAATATTTTCTTAATTCCACAAAAAAAAAAACTTTAAACCAAAGACGCTAAAACTTCAAAATAAGTTTTAGCCTATATTAGACGCGTTTTTATTTTAAATTTAAAGTTTAAATATTTCAGTTAATTTAAGGACCATCTCTTTAAATCAACAATGTGTTTCTTTACTTTAAGGAAAATTAGCTATAATTCAAAGACATGGGACTTACACAGAGGACGAAAATTTACAAAATTTGTGACCTACATTCAATGAAAAAAAAAATTTTTGAAGAAAAGATTATAAATTTTATTTTAATTAAAATTTCATTACTATACCCTCCACCATAGGATGTGGGTATATTAACTTTGTCATTCCGTTTGCAACACATCGAAATATTGCTCTAAGACCCCATAAAGTATATATATTCTGGGTCGTGGAGAAATTCTGAGTCGATCTAAGCATGCCCGTCCGTCCGTCTGTTGAAATCATGCTAACTTCCGAAAGAAACAAGCTATCGACTTGAAATTTGGAACAAGTACTTTTTATTAATGTAGGTCGGATGGCATTGCAAATGGGCTATATCGGTCCACTTTTACGTATAGCCCCCATATAAACGGACCCCCAAATTTGGCTTGCCAATCCTCCAAGAGAGGCAAATTTCATCCGATCCGGCTGAAATTTGGTACATGGTGTCAGCATATGATCTCTAACAACCATGCAAAAACTTGTCCACATCGGTCCATAATTATATATAGCCCCCATATAAACCGATCCCCCGATTTGGCTGGCGGAGCCTCTAAGAGTAGCAAATTTCATTCGATCCGGCTAAAATTTGGTACATGGTGTTAGTATATGATCTCTAATGACCATGCAAAAATCGGTCCACATCGGTTCATAATTACATATAGCCCCTATATAAACCGATCACCAGATTTGACATTCGAAGCCTCTTGGAAGACCAAAATTCATCTGATTCAGTTGAAATTTGGAACGTGGTGTGAATATATGGCCTCAAACATCCATGCAAAAATTGGTCGAAATCGGTCCATAATTATATATAGCCCCTATATAAACCAATCCCCAGATTTGACCTCCGGAGCCCCTTGGAAAAGCAAAATCCATCCGATTCGGTTGAAATTTGTTACGTGATGTTAGTATAAAGGGTGATACGGTCAAAATTTGGTCCATATAAACTTGACGTATTTCTTTCAATTTTACATTTAAAAAACCTGAACACCCCTCATTTGAAGGTGTGTGTGTAGAATGTTGTTCCTATTTTGATTTTGGAATTCAGTCTTCAGTTGTCAAAATGCCGTCCAAGCAAGAAGAGCAACGTATCAAAATTTTGCTCGCGCATCGCGAAAATCCGAGCTACTCGCACGCAAAGCTGGCAAAATCGCTAAAAGTTGCCAAATCAACCGTTACAAATGTAATTAAAGTGTTTGGGGAACGTGTGTTGACAGCCAGGAAGTCTGGATCGGGGGAAATCGAGAACCGGAAACCGCTAAGACGACAAAGAGAGTTGCCGGTAGTTTCAAGCGAAACCCTAATCTCTCTCTCCGAGATGCCGCAAATAAGCTGGGTGTATCGTCTACAACCGTGCATCGAGCCAAAAAACGAGCCGGACTATCGACTTACAAGAAGGTAGTGACTCCAAATCGCGATGATAAACAAAATACGACGGCCAAAGCGCGATCTACGTTAAAACCGACTACAAGCAGCTTCCGGGACAGGAGTTTTATACGGCAAAAGGAAGGGGAAAGGTAGCAGATATTTTCAAGCACATAAAACTGTCAAAGTTCGCAAAGAAATATCTGGTTTGGCAAGTCATTTGTACCTGTGACTTGAAAAGCAGCATTTTCATAGCTTCCGGGACTGTCCACCAAGAAATTTACGTGAATGAGTGTTTGAATAAACGTCTGCTGCCTTTCCTGAAGAAACACGGTTGTTCCGTACTGTTTTGGCCGGATTTGGCATCTTGCCATTACGGTAAAAAGGCCATGGAGTGGTACGCCGCCAACAACGTGCAAGTGGTTCCCAAGGACAAGAACCCTCCCAACACGCCAGAGCTCCGTCCAATTGAGAAATACTGGGCTATTGTCAAGCGGAACCTAAAGAAGACCAAAAAAACTGCTAAGAACGAGCAGCAGTTCAAGGCAAACTGGCTTTCTGCGGCGAAGAAGGTGGACAAGGTGGCTGTACAAAATCTCATGGCAGGTGTCAAGCGTGAGGCCCGGCAATTCGGATTTGGAAAAGCGAAAGCCTAACTGAATATTTTTCCTGAATTTTATACTAATTGAACTACATTGAGTCAAGGAAGAGGTACAGACTTGTATGTGATGAAAGGAGACTTATGTTCCGAAATGAGGTAGTTCAGAGATTAAATAGGGTTAGGGACTCGGCGGAATGGTGGAGAATAACACGCTCATTAGGAAGGAGATAGTCAGTAACAACTTGGCGTTAACTGATTTTTATGACTATTTTCAATCTCTTTTATCTACTTCTTCCATTGAGCATCAGATCTCTTGGTGTAGACAGTTCCGTTTAGATCCTTGGCTGGACTCACCGTTTGAGTTAAGGGAACTCTCTCTCGTGTTGGTTAAGGCTAAGAGCAATAAAACTCCTGGTAAAGACGGAGTTAGCTATGAGTTCTATAAGAACGCACCGACCGAGTTCTGGAATGAGATGCTGTTTCTGTTCAATCAAAATTTTTTACACGAAGATATTCCAACTTCTTTCCTTGAATCGGTTTTAGTCCCTTTATACAAAAAAGGAGATGTAAATGTGGTATCGAATTATAGAGGATTGCCCCTTTTAGATGTGATTTATAAATGCTTCACTGGAATACTGCTAAATCGTTTAACCAGCTGGTTAAACGTAAACGATATAATTGATGAATCTCAGGCTGGTTTCCGAAGGGGTTATTCTACCATCGACAATATATTTAGCTTGACATCTATAATCCATTTGAACTTCAACCTTCAGAAGAGGACATATGCCTTTTTTGTCGATTTTTCAGCTGCATTTAACAAAATACCGCGTGAGCTCCTATTCTATAAGTTGGATAGCATTGGTATGTCATCGAAAATGGTACGGGTACTGAGGAGGCTCTATGAGCATACGTCTTGTCGAGTGTATGATGGATCTTCACTTTCTGACCAACTTGTAGTTTCCCAGGGTGTAAAACAGGGTTGCCTATTAAGTACTACGTTATTTTCTATGTATTTAAATGATCTTCCCGATTCGTTGCCATGCGGTATCTCGGTATGTGGTAGATTTATAAAAGTTTTGATGTATGCAGATGATATCGTCCTTTTATCTGATTCACAGGAAGATTTACAGTGCATGATCGATGCACTTTACTCTTATTGTTGCGTTTGGGGGTTGGAGCTTAACCTTGATAAGTCGAAGGTTATGGTTTTTAGGAAAGGTTCAAGGATAAGTAGTAATTTGTGTTGGCATTACGGGAGGCGTGTTATTCAGCAAGTAAATGAATACAAATATTTAGGTTTTAATTTGACTTTTAACCTCTCAAACTCTAAACATCTTGAACTTAAACTTGTTTCGGCGAAGACTGCTATAAATGCAAACTGGCTGGGATATCTCTATAACCCTAAAATTAATCTTGACAATAAATCGAAAGTCTTCAACTCAACTGCGAGGTCAATATTATTCTATGACGCACAATTTTGGGGTTTTCAACGCTATGAACAGGTTGAAAAGTTACTACGCTTCTTCCTCAAGAAGATTCTATATTTAACCACGAATACTCCCAATTACATTCTGCACTTGGAGACAGGATGGCCTACCATTTATATAAGTACACTCCAACTACATTTTGATTACATCAGGAAAGTATTTAGCCTTAGTATGGACAGATTACCGCGAGTGCTTGCGGAGGAAACGGTTCGGTGTGGCACATACTGGTACTCTCTCTGGTCTACTCTGTGTCAACAAATTGGTATCTCTTTGAATTTTGGGCAGTGGAGATCTGATGTAACAAACCTTCATTCGTATGTGATAGACTATGTGAGATCAAGGGAATACGATGGTTTTGTGAGCAGCGCTAGGAACTCTAGATCCCACGATCTATATCCTCTATTGCAATATGGTATTAGTCCTTATTTTTCGAATGACAGGTCAATACGCCTTATGAGCACTATTATGAAGGCCAGAGGTGGACTATTAGACTTGAACGCACGTACTTTTCAAACTGATTCAAATGACCGTTGTACAATTTGTAATCTTGGTGAAGCAGAGAACACATTTCATTTTCTAGGGGTATGCCCCATTTTTGGAGGGTACCGGCAGCACTTCCTTGGCAAAAGATCACTCTCACTTGAAGGAGTTCTCGAACTACTGAACAGCTCCGATCACTTGCACGTTTACAAATATATAACCAGTTGTATGAAATATAGATCGCTTCTAATCTCAGAATATTTATAATTTCCATCCCATCTATTCACATAAAGTTTGGTATTGTACCCTTTTAACAAATATCCATTTTGAATATATTATAAGTCTTCTTTCTATTCGAGCCAATCAGATACACAACATATATTGTTATGTCTTATTATGATTTAATTATTTTTATTTTTATTTTTATTTTTATTTGCCTTAATTGAATTAACTTAAATAAATCATATACATACATACATACATACTAATTGAACTTGGAAAAGAAATTTAATTTGATTTTTTAAATAAACGATTTCACCGATTTACACGCGTCCCTTAACATGGAATCGGGCAGCACTCAGTGATAAGAGAGAAGTTCACCAATGTGGTATCACAATGGACTGAATAGTCTAAGTGAGCCTGATACATCGGGCTGCCACCTAACCTAACCTAACCTACGTACCGTGCAAAAGTCCATATCGATTCGTAATTATTTGTAGACTTACATATACATAACTTTTTTGTCTAATATATACCACGTATGGACTAATTCTCAATTTAGAAAACGATGTTAAGAAGTTTTAAGATACCACAACCCAAGTAATTCGATTGTGGATGACAGTCTTTCGAAGAAGTTTCTACGCAATCCAAGGTGGAGGGTACATAAGATTCGGCCTGGCCGAACTTACGGCCGTATATACTTGTTTAAAGAATTTGGTCCTTAATAGTGCGTAAATTGCGCATTCTAAAATTGAACTTGCGTAATCTTTATTATACCCTGCTCCACACTGTGGAACCGTCTGTCCGTGAACACATTTTTCTAATCAAAGTCTAGGTCGCAGTTTTAGTCCAATCGACTTCAAATTTGGCACAAATATGTGTTTTGGCTCAGAATAGATCCCTATTGATTTTGGAAGAAATCGGTTCAGATTTAGGTATAGCTCCCATATATATATTTCGCCCGATATGGACTTATATGGCCCCAGAAGCCAGAGTTTTACCCCAATTTGCTTAAAATTTTGCACAAGAAGAACAATTAGTACTGTAGTCAAGTACGCCAAATTTTATTGAAATCGGTTCAGATTTAGATATAGCTCCCATATATATCTTTCGCCCGATATGGACTAATACGGTCCCAGAAGCCAGAGTTTTACCCCAATTTGGTTGAAATTTTGCACGGGGAGTAGAATTAGCATTGTAGCTATGCGTGCTAAATTTGGTTGAAATCGGTTCAGATTTAGATATAGCTCCCATATATAGCTTTCGCCCGATTTACACTCATATGACCACAGAGGCCAATGTTTTGCTCCGATTTAGTTGAAATTTTGCACAGGGAGTAGAATTAGCATTGTTGCTATGTGTGCCAAATTTGGTTGAAATCGGTTCAGATTTAGATATAGCTTCAATATATAGCTTTCGGCCGATTTACACTCATATGACCACAGAGGCCAATTTTTTGCTCCGATTTAGTTGAAATTTTGCACAGGGAGTAGAATTAGCGTTGTAGCTATGCGAGCCAAATTTGGTTGAAATCGGTTCAGATTTAGATATAGCTCCCATGTATATGTTTTTCTAATTTCGACACAAACATTTACAACATTTTCCTTGTAAAATCGCCACTGCTTAGTCGAAAAGTTGTAAAAATTATTCTAATTTTCATAAACTTCTAATACATATATATCGAGCGATAAATCATAAATAAACTTTTTCGAAGTTTCCTTAAAATTGCTTCAGATTTAAACGATTCCCATATTTATACCCTTCACCACTACTGTGGTACAGGGTATAATAAGTTTGTGCATTTGTATGTAACGCCAAGAAGGAAAAGTCTGAGACCCATCGTTTAGTATACCGATCGTCTTAGAATTAAATTCTGAGTCGAATTAGCGATGTCCGTCTGTCTGTCTGTCTGTCTGTCTGTCCGTCTGTCTGTCTGTCTGTTGATGTATTTTTGTGTGCAAAGTACAGATCGCAGTTTTAGTCCGATTGTCCTAAAATTTGGTACAGGGTCCTGTTTCGGCTCAAAGACGATTCGTATTGATTTTGGAAAAAATCGGTTCAGATTTAGATATAGCTGCCATATATATTTTTCACCGATCTGGTCATAATTGGCGTGTATATCAACCGATCTTCCTCAAATTCCGTACATCCGAATATTTTATGAGTCTCGAAAAACTTGCAAAATATCAGCCAAATCGGTTCAGATTTAGATATAGCTCCCATATATAGCTTTCGCCCGATTTACACTCATTTGCCCACAGAGGCCAATTTTTTGCTCCGATTTAGTTGAAATTTTGCACAGGGAGTAGAATTAGCATTGTAGCTATGCGTGTCAAATTTGGTTGAAATCGGTTCAGATTTAGATATAGCTCCCATATATAGCTTTCGCCCGATTTACACTCAAATGACCACAGAAGCCAATTTTTTGCTCCGATTTAGTTGAAATTTTGCACAGGGAGTAGAATTAGCATTGTAGCTATGCGTGCCAAATTTGGTTGAAATCGGTTCAGATTTAGATATAGCTCCCATATATAGCTTTCGCCCGATTTACACTCATATGACCACAGAGGCCAATTTTTTGCTCCGATTTAGTTGAAATTTTGCACAGGGAGTAGAATTAGCATTGTAGCTATGCGTGCCAAATTTGGTTGAAATCGGTTCAGATTTAGATATATCTCCCATATATATCTTTCGCCCGATTTACACTCATATGACCGTAGAGGCCAATTTTTAACTCCGATTTAGTTGAAATTTTACACAGGGAGTAGAATTAGCATTGTAGCTATGCGTGCCAAATTTGGTTGAAATCGGTTCAGATTTAGATATAGCTCCCATATATATGTTTTTCTGATTTCGACAAAAATGGTCAAAATACCAACATTTTCCTTGTAAAATCGCCACTGCTTAGTCGAAAAGTTGTACGAATGACTCTAATTTTCCTAAACTTCTAATACATATATATCGAACGATAAATCATAAATAAACTTTTGGAAAGTTTCCTTAAAATTGCTTCAGATTTAAATGTTTCCCATATTTATACCCTTCACCACTACTGTGGTACAGGGTATAATAAGTTTGTGCATTTGTATGTAACGCCAAGAAGGAAAAGTCTGAGACCCATCGTTTAGTATACCGATCGTCTTAGAATTAAATTCTGAGTCGATTTAACGATGTCCGTCTGTCTGTCTGTCTGTCTGTCTGTCTGTCTGTCTGTCTGTTGATGTATTTTTGTGTGCAAAGTACAGCTCGCAGTTTTAGTCCGATTGTCCTAAAATTTGGTACAGGGTCCTGTTTCGGCTCAAAGACGATCCCTATTGATTTTGGAAAAAATCGGTTCAGATTTAGATATAGCTGCCATATATATTTTTCACCGATCTGGTCATAATTGGCGTGTATATCAACCGATCTTCCTCAAATTCCGTACATCCGAATATTTTATCAGTCTCGAAAAACTTGCAAAATATCAGCCAAATCGGTTCAGATTTAGATATAGCTCCCATATATAGCTTTCGCCCGATTTACACTCATTTGCCCACAGAGGCCAATTTTTTGCTCCGATTTAGTTGAAATTTTGCACAGGGAGTAGAATTAGAATTGTAGCTATGCGTGTCAAATTTGATTGAAATCGGTTAAGATTTAGATATAGCTCCCATATATAGCTTTCGCCCGATTTACTCTCAAATGACCACAGAGGCCAATTTTTTGCTCCGATTTAGTTAAAATTTTGCACAGGGAGTATAATTAGCATTGTAGCTATGCGTGCCAAATTTGGTTGAAATCGGTTCAGATTTAGATATAGCTACCATATATAGCTTTCGCCCGATTTACACTCATATGACCACAGAGGCCAATTTTTTACTCCGATTTAATTGAAATTTTGCACAGGGAGTAGAATTAGCATTGTAGCTATGCGTGTTAAATTTGGTTGAAATCGGTTCAGATTTAGATATAGCTCCAATATATAGCTTTCGCCCGATTTACACTCATATGACCACAGAGGCCAATTTTTTGCTCCGATTTAGTTGAAATTTTGCACAGGGAGTAGAATTAGCATTGTAGCTATGCGTGCCAAATTTGGTTGAAATCGGTTCAGATTTAGATATAGCTCCAATATATAGCTTTCGCCCGATTTACACTCATATGACCACAGAGGCCAATTTTTTGCTCCGATTTAGTTGAATTTTTGCACAGGGAGTAGAATTAGCATTGTTGCTGTGCGTGCCAAATTTGGTTGAAATCGGTTCAGATTTAGATATAGCTCCAATATATAGCTTTCGCCCGATTTACTCTCATATGACCCCAGAGGCCAATTTTTAACTCCGATTTAGTTGAAATTTTGCACAGGGAGTAGAATTAGCATTGTAGCTATGCGTGCCAAATTTGGTTGAAATCGGTTCAGATTTAGATATAGCTCCAATATATAGCTTTCGCCCGATTTACACTCATATGACCACAGAGGCCAATTTTTTGCTCCGATTTAGTTGAATTTTTGCACAGGGAGTAGAATTAGCATTGTTGCTGTGCGTGCCAAATTTGGTTGAAATCGGTTAAGATTTAGATATAGCTCCCATATATATGTTTTTCTGATTTCGACAAAAATGGTCAAAATACCAACATTTTCCTTGTAAAATCGCCACTGCTTAGTCGAAAAGTTGTACGAATGACTCTAATTTTCCTAAACTTCTAATAATATATATCGAACGATAAATCATAAATAAACTTTTGGAAAGTTTCCTTAAAATTGCTTCAGATTTAAATGTTTCCCATATTTATACCCTTCACCACTACTGTGGTACAGGGTATAATAAGTTTGTGCATTTGTATGTAACGCCAAGAAGGAAAAGTCTGAGACCCATCGTTTAGTATACCGATCGTCTTAGAATTAAATTCTGAGTCGATTTAACGATGTCCGTCTGTCTGTCTGTCTGTCTGTCTGTCTGTCTGTTGATGTATTTTTGTGCGCAAAGTACAGCTCGCAGTTTTAGTCCGATTGTCCTAAAATTTGGTATAGGGTCCTGTTTCGGCTCAAAGACGATCCCTATTGATTTTGGAAAAAATCGGTTCAGATTTAGATATAGCTGCCATATATATTTTTCACCGATCTGGTCATAATTGGCGTGTATATCAACCGATCTTCCTCAAATTCCGTACATCCGAATATTTTATCAGTCTCGAAAAACTTGCAAAATATCAGCCAAATCGGTTCAGATTTAGATATAGCTCCCATATATAGCTTTCGCCCGATTTACACTCATTTGCCCACAGAGGCCAATTTTTTGCTCCGATTTAGTTGAAATTTTGCACAGGGAGTAGAATTAGAATTGTAGCTATGCGAGTCAAATTTGGTTGAAATCGGTTAAGATTTAGATATAGCTCCCATATATAGCTTTCGCCCGATTTACTCTCAAATGACCACAGAGGCCAATTTTTTGCTCCGATTTAGTTAAAATTTTGCACAGGGAGTATAATTAGCATTGTAGCTATGCGTGCCAAATTTGGTTGAAATCGGTTCAGATTTAGATATAGCTACCATATATAGCTTTCGCCCGATTTACACTCATATGACCACAGAGGCCAATTTTTTACTCCGATTTAATTGAAATTTTGCACAGGGAGTAGAATTAGCATTGTAGCTATGCGTGTTAAATTTGGTTGAAATCGGTTCAGATTTAGATATAGCTCCAATATATAGCTTTCGCCCGATTTACACTCATATGACCACAGAGGCCAATTTTTTGCTCCGATTTAGTTGAAATTTTGCACAGGGAGTAGAATTAGCATTGTAGCAATGCGCGCCAAATTTGGTTGAAATCGGTTCAGATTTAGATATAGCTCCAATATATAGCTTTCGCCCGATTTACACTCATATGACCCCAGAGGCCAATTTTTAACTCCGATTTAGTTGAAATTTTGCACAGGGAGTAGAATTAGCATTGTAGCTATGCGTGCCAAATTTGGTTGAAATCGGTTCAGAGTTAGATATAGCTCCAATATATAGCTTTCGCCCGATTTACACTCATATGACCACAGAGGCCAATTTTTTGCTCCGATTTAGTTGAATTTTTGCACAGGGAGTAGAATTAGCATTGTTGCTGTGCGTGCCAAATTTGGTTGAAATCGGTTCAGATTTAGATATAGCTCCCATATATATGTTTTTCTGATTTCGACAAAAATGGTCAAAATACCAACATTTGCCTTGTAAAATCGCCACTGCTTAGTCGAAAAGTTGTACGAATGACTCTAATTTTCCTAAACTTCTAATACATATATATCGAACGATAAATCATAAATAAACTTTTGGAAAGTTTCCTTAAAATTGCTTCAGATTTAAATGTTTCCCATATTTATACCCTTCACCACTACTGTGGTACAGGGTATAATAAGTTTGTGCATTTGTATGTAACGCCAAGAAGGAAAAGTCTGAGACCCATCGTTTAGTATACCGATCGTCTTAGAATTAAATTCTGAGTCGATTTAACGATGTCCGTCCGTCTGTCTGTCTGTCTGTCTGTCTGTCTGTCTGTCTGTTGATGTATTTTTGTGTGCAAAGTACAGCTCGCAGTTTTAGTCCGATTGTCCTAAAATTTGGTATAGGGTCCTGTTTCGGCTCAAAGACGATCCCTATTGATTTTGGAAAAAATCGGTTCAGATTTAGATATAGCTGCCATATATATTTTTCACCGATCTGGTCATAATTGGCGTGTATATCAACCGATCTTCCTCAAATTCCGTACATCCGAATATTTTATCAGTCTCGAAAAACTTGCAAAATATCAGCCAAATCGGTTAAGATTTAGATATAGCTCCCATATATAGCTTTCGCCCGATTTACACTCATTTGCCCACAGAGGCCAATTTTTTGCTCCGATTTAGTTAAAATTTTGCACAGGGAGTATAATTAGCATTGTAGCTATGCGTGCCAAATTTGGTTGAAATCGGTTCAGATTTAGATATAGCTACCATATATAGCTTTCGCCCGATTTACACTCATATGACCACAGAGGCCAATTTTTTGCTCCGATTTAGTTGAAATTTTGCACAGGGAGTAGAATTAGCATTGTAGCAATGCGTGCCAAATTTGGTTGAAATCGGTTCAGATTTAGATATAGCTCCAATATATAGCTTTCGCCCGATTTACACTCATATGACCCCAGAGGCCAATTTTTAACTCCGATTTAGTTGAAATTTTGCACAGGGAGTAGAATTAGCATTGTAGCTATGCGTGCCAAATTTGGTTGAAATCGGTTCAGATTTAGATATAGCTCCAATATATAGCTTTCGCCCGATTTACACTCATATGACCACAGAGGCCAATTTTTAACTCCGATTTAGTTGAAATTTTGCACAGGGAGTAGAATTAGCATTGTAGCTATGCGTGCCAAATTTGGTTGAAATCGGTTCAGATTTAGATATAGCTCCAATATATATCTTTCGCCCGATTTACACTCATATGACCACAGAGGCCAATTTTTTGCTCCGATTTAGTTGAATTTTTGCACAGGGAGTAGAATTAGCATTGTTGCTGTGCGTGCCAAATTTGGTTGAAATCGGTTCAGATTTAGATATAGCTCCAATATATAGCTTTCGCCCGATTTACTCTCATATGACCCCAGAGGCCAATTTTTAACTCCGATTTAGTTGAAATTTTGCACAGGGAGTAGAATTAGCATTGTAGCTATGCGTGCCAAATTTGGTTGAAATCGGTTCAGATTTAGATATAGCTCCAATATATAGCTTTCGCCCGATTTACACTCATATGACCACAGAGGCCAATTTGTTGCTCCGATTTAGTTGAATTTTTGCACAGGGAGTAGAATTAGCATTGTTGCTGTGCGTGCCAAATTTGGTTGAAATCGGTTAAGATTTAGATATAGCTCCCATATATATGTTTTTCTGATTTCGACAAAAATGGTCAAAATACCAACATTTTCCTTGTAAAATCGCCACTGCTTAGTCGAAAAGTTGTACGAATGACTCTAATTTTCCTAAACTTCTAATAATATATATCGAACGATAAATCATAAATAAACTTTTGGAAAGTTTCCTTAAAATTGCTTCAGATTTAAATGTTTCCCATATTTTTTTACTAACATTGTGTTCCACCTTAGTGCATTAGCCGACTTAAATTTTGAGTCTATAGATTTTGTAGAAGTCTATCAAATTCTGTCCAGATCGAGTTATATTTAAATGTATGTATTTGGGACAAACCTTTATATATAGCCCCAACACATTTGACGGATGTGATATGGTATCGAAAATTTAGATCTACAAAGTGGTGCAGGGTATAATATAGTCGGCCCCGCCCGACTTTAGACTTTCCTTACTTGTTTTTTACTAACATTGTGCTCCACACTAGTGCATTCATTAGCCGACTTAAATTTTGAGTCTATAGATTTTGTAGAAGTCTATCAAATTCTTCCAGATCGAGTGATATTTAAATGTATGTATTTGGGACAAACCTTTATATATAGCCCCCAACACATTTGACGGATGTGATATGGTATCGAAAATTTAGATCTACAAAGTGGTGCAGGGTATAATATAGTCGGCCCCGCCCGACTTTAGACTTTCCTTACTGGTTTTTTACTAACATTGTGTACCACCATAGTGCATTAGCCAACTTAAATTTTGAGTCTATAGATTTTGTAAAAGTCTATCAAATTCTGTCCAAATCGAGTGATATTTAAATGTATGTATTTGGGACAAACTTTTATATATAGCCCCCAACACATTTGACGGATGTGATATGGTATCGAAAATTTAGATCTACAAAGTGGTGCAGGGTATACTATAGTCGGCCTCGCCCGACTTTAGACTTTCCTTACTTGTTATCACATAAGTATTTTTTTCAGTGTATGGTAAAGTGATACTAGCTAGTCCGATGTAAACAAACGGTCGGACCGAAATTGCCAGCTCGACTCAGAATTTCACCACGACTTAAGTACATAAAATATTCCCCTGAAAATTCTGAAGTAAGTCTTGAAATATGTTTTTATGCCCAAAGCTTTTGAGTTTTTTATTCTTTGAGAAAAATGAAACTTTAATTTTTCATCGATTAAAAACCTTTTTGATTTCTTTACTCCCTAGTATTCGCAATATTATCCATTTATTCCATTATTTTGTCTCAACTTCTTTTTAATAGAAAAAAAAAAACACTAAAGAAACAAAATTTTTTTTCACAATGATTTCTCTTACATATCCACCCATTTCTGTTCTTCTCTCCTTTTGGCTAAACAATATCGCATTCAAGCATTTTCCCTTCCAAGAAGACAAAAAAAGTCCTTGATTTGAATAACCAAAATCTATTATGTCACTTTAACATATGTAAGTGTACGAGAAATACGAATGTTATTGGTTTAGAAAAACTAGCTTTTATCGTTTTTATCGTTTTCCGTCTGTTTTTTTTTTCTTTATTTGTTTAACGTGGCTAAAAGAACAAACCCCCTTGCCATGTAAAAGTAGTTATCAGTTAAATGTAAGAAAAAATAGAAAGAAGTATGTTCTACATATGGGTACTTGGGGAGAAAAAAAAAACAACAACAACTACACTTAAGAAGAAAGTGGATGGCAATTGAAAAAATAATCGTTTCTAGTTTGAATGGATTTTTAAAGAGGATAGAGAAAATTGATATCTACGAAATGTAAATTTTCTATAAAACAAAAGCAAGTGAGGGCTAAAAGTAGGTGGACAGATATAGATGCTTCTTCATATGTTTTTAGTGTAGAAAATACGATTTTTGGTGTCAACCTGCACCATGAACCGCATTGTAGATCAACATGTTCGAAAGATTCTCAAGTTCTTCAAATTATGGAAATAAAATTTTGCTACAATTTCTTAAAGATATAAAATTTTGGCAACATTTTCTATAGAAATAAAATGTTGACAAAACTTTCTATAGAAATAAAATTTTGCCAATGTTTTCGATAGAAATAAAATTCTAACAATATTTTCTATAGAAATAAAATTTTCACAAAATTTTCCATAGAAATAAAATTTTGACAACATTTTTTATAGCAGTACAATTTTGAAAAAATTTTCTATAGAAATAAAATTTTGACAACATTTTCTATGGAAATAAAATTTTGACAAAATTTTCTAAAAAAAAAAAATTGACAAAATTTCCTAGAGAAATAAAATTTTGACAAAATGTTCTATAGAAATTAAATTCTGCCAACATTTTTTAAAGAAATAAAATTTTGGCAACATATCTAGAGAAATAAAGTGTTGACAAAATTTTCTATAGAAATAAAATTTTGACAAAATTTTCCATAGAAATAACATTTTGACAAAAATTTTTTATAGCTGTAAAATTGTGAAAAAATTTTCTATACAAATAAAATTTTGACAACATTTTCTAAGAAATAAAATTTTGACAACATTTTCTAAGAAATAAAATATTGACAAAATTTTCTAAGAAATAAAATTTTGACTAACTTTCCTAGAGAAATAAAATTTTGACAAAATTTTCTATAGAGATTAAATTCCGCCAACATTTTTTTTAAAGAAATACCATTTTGGCAACATTTTCTATAGAAATAAAATTTTGACAAAATTTTCTATAGAAATAAAATTTTGACAAAATTTTTTAAAGAAATAAAATTTTGTCAATGTTTTCGACAGAAATAAAATTCTAACAACATTTTGTATAGATATAAAATTTTCACAAAATTTTCCATAGAAATAAAATGTTGACAAAATGTTTTATAGCAGTAAAATTTTGAAAAAATTTTCTATAGAAACAAAATTTTGACAACATTTTCTATGGAAATAAAATTTTGACAACATTTTCTAAAAAATAAAATTTTGACAAAATTTCCTAGAGAAATAAAATTTTGACAAAATTTTCTATAGAAAAAAATATGTATAAAATTTTCTAAAGAAAAAAAAATTTGACAAAATTTTTTTATTGAAACAGTCTTGACAAATTTTTTTATTGAAATAATATTTTGACAAAATTTTCTTTAGAAATAAAATTTTGACAAAATTTTATATAGAAATAAAATTTTGAAAAAAATTTGCTATAGAAATTAAATTATGCCAAAATTTTCCACAAAAAAAAATCTGACAAAATTTTCGATAAAAATAAATATCTGACAAAATTTTTAAAGCAGCAAAATTTTGAAGAAAATGTCTATAGAAATAAAATTTTGGCAAAATTTTTTATAATAAAAATTTTCTATAAACATTTTATTTTCTATAGACATAAAACTGACAAAATTTTCTATAGAAATATAATTTTGAAAAAAAAAAAAAACAAATCCATAGAAACAAAATTTTGAACTAAGCCGATAGCCTTTGTGATTTACTTTTATTTATATTTTTTACAATTTTAATAAATAATAGATAAAAATATTATAAAATTTTTACAAAATTTTTTTATAGAAATAAAATTTTGCAAAAATTTTCGATAAAAATAACATTATCATAAAATATTTGATAGGAGTAAAATTTTGAAAAAAAAAATTCTATCCAACGAAAATTGTGAGAACAATTTCTACAGAAATAAAATTTTGACAAAATTTTCTATGGAAATAAAATGTTGAGCAAATTTGCTATAGAAATTAAATTATGCAAAATTTTCGATAAAAATAAAATTCTGACAAAATTTTCGATAAAAATAAAATGTTTTATAGTAAAATTTTTTTATAGCAGTAAACCTTTGAGAAAATCTTTCTATAGAAATAAAATTTTGATAAAGTTTTTGATAGAAATAAAATTCTGACAAAATTTTCGATAGAAATCAAATGTTGCCAAATGTTCTATATATAAAGTTTTGACAAAATTTTCCATAGAAATAAATTTTTTACAAAATTTTCTATAGAAATAAAATTTTGACAAAATTTTCAATTGAAATAAAATTTTGATCAAATTTTCTATAGAAATAAAATTTTGATAAAATTTTGTATAGGAATAAAATTTTGAAAACAATATTCCATACAAATAAAATTTTGACATAAGTCGGTAGCCTTTTCGATTTACTATTTATTATACTTTTTGTAATAAATAATAAATTAAAATATAATGAAATTTTCACAAAATTTTCTATAGAAATAAAATCTTTACAAAATTTTCTATAGAAATAAAAATTTTACAAAATTTTCTATAGAAACAAAATTCTGATAAAGATTTCTATAGAAAAAAAAATTTGCCAATATTTTCGATAAAAAAATTCTTACAAAATATTTTATAGCAGTAAAATTTTGAAAAAATGTCTATCAAAAAAAAAAAAAAAAATTGACAAAATTTTCTAAATAGAATAGAATTTTGACAAAATTTTTTATAGAAATAAAATTTTTATAAAATCTTTTATAGAAATAAAATATTGATAACATTTTCTATAGAAATAAAATTTTGAAAAAAATTTCCATACAAACAAAATTTTGACCTAAGCAGGTGACCTTTGTGATTTACTGTTTATTATGCTTTTTGCAATTGTAATAAATAATAAATAAAAATATAATAAAAATTTGACAAAATTTTTTATTGAAATAAAATTTTGCAAAAGTTTTCGATAAAAATAAAATTCTGACAAAATATTTTATAGCAGTAAAATTTTGACAAAATTTTCTATAGAAATAAAATTTTGATAAAATTTTGTATAGGAATAAAATTTTGAAAACAATTTTCCATACAAATAAAATTTTGACCTAAGCGTGTAGCCTTTGCGATTTACTGTTTATTATACTTTTGGCAATTGTAGTAAATAATTAATAAAAATATAATGAAATTTTGACAAAATTTTCTATAGAAATAAAATTTTTACAAAATTTTCTATAAAAATAAAAATATGACAAAATTTTCTATAGAAACAAAATTTTGCAAAAATTTTCGATAAAAATAAAATTTTGATAAAATATTTTATAGCAGTAAAATTTTGAAAAAAAAACCTCTATAAAAATAAAATCTTGATAAAATTAATAAAAAAAATTTTTTTTACAAAATTTTCTATAGAAACAAAATTTGATATGGAAATAAAATGTTGATCAAATTTTTTTAGAGGACTAAAAATATTCCAACATTTTCGATAGAAATCAAATGTTGGCAAATTTTCTAAGCATAAAATTTTGACAAAATATTCCATAGAAATGAAATTTGTACAAAATTGTCTATATAAAATAAAATTTTGACCTAAGCCGTTAGCCTTTGTGATTTACTGTTTACTATAATTTTTGCAATTGTAATAAATAATAAATAAAAATATAATAAAAACTTTACAAAATTGTCTATAGAAACAAAATTGTGATAAAATTTTCTATAGAAATAAAATTTTGCCAAAATTTTTAATAAAAATAAAATTTTGAGAACAGTCTATAAAAATTAAATCTTGACAAAATTTGTTATAAAAAAAAATTTTGACAAAACTTTCTATGGAAATAAAAATTTGACAAAATTTTCAATAGAAACAAAATTTGATATGGAAATAAAATGTTGATCAAATTTTTTATAGAACTAAAAATATTCCAAAATTTTCGATAAAAATCAAATGTTGCAAATTTTCTAAATATAAAGTTTTGACAAAATTTGCCATAAAAATAAAATTTTTACAAAATTGTCTATATAGAATAAAATTTTGACAAAATTTTCTATAGAAATAACATTTTGACAAAATTTTCTATTAAAATAAAATTATGACAAAAGATCCAATAAAAATAAAATGTTGACAATATTGTCTATAGAAATAAAATTGTGATAAAATTGTCTATAGAAATAAAATTGTGATAAAATTTTGTATAGAAATCAATTTTTGACCTAAGTCGATAGCCCTTGTGATTACTGTTTATTATAGTTTTTACAATTGTAATAAATAATAGGTAAATATATAAAAAAAAATTATAAAATTTTCTATAGAAATAAAATTTCGACAAAATTTGGTATGGTAACAAACTGTTGATAAAATTTGTATAGAAATAATATTTTCTATAAAAATAAAATTTTGACAAAATTTTCTTTAGAAATAAAAATTTGACAAAATTTTATATAGAAACAAAATTTTGATAAAATTCTCTATAAAAATAAAATAAAATTTTGGAATATTTTTAGTCCTCTAAAAAAATTTGATCAACATTTTATTTCCATATCAAATTTTGTTTCTATAGAAAATTTTGTAAAAAAAATTTTTTTTATTAATTTTATCAAGATTTTATTTTTATAGAGGTTTTTTTTTCAAAATTTTACTGCTATAAAATATTTTATCAAAATTTTATTTTTATCGAAAATTTTTGCAAAATTTTGTTTCTATAGAAAATTTTGTCATATTTTTATTTTTATAGAAAATTTTGTAAAAATTTTATTTCTATAGAAAATTTTGTCAAAATTTCATTATATTTTTATTTATTATTTACTACAATTGCCAAAAGTATAATACACAGTAAATCGCAAAGGCTACCCGCTTAGGTCAAAATTTTATTTGTATGGAAAATTGTTTTCAAAATTTTATTCCTATACAAAATTTTATCAAAATTTTATTTCTATAGAAAATTTTGTCAAAATTTTACTGCTATAAAATATTTTGTCAGAATTTTATTTTTATCGAAAACTTTTGCAAAATTTTATTTCAATAAAAAATTTTGTCAAATTTTTATTATATTTTTATTTATTATTTATTACAATTGCAAAAAGCATAATAAACAGTAAATCACAAAGGTCACCTGCTTAGGTCAAAATTTTGTTTGTATGGAAATTTTTTTCAAAATTTTATTTCTATAGAAAATGTTATCAATATTTTATTTCTATAAAAGATTTTATAAAAATTTTATTTCTATAAAAAATTTTGTCAAAATTCTATTCTATTTAGAAAATTTTGTCAATTTTTTTTTTTTTTTTTTTTTTGATAGACATTTTTTCAAAATTTTACTGCTATAAAATATTTTGTAAGAATTTTTTTATCGAAAATTGTGGCAAATTTTTTTTTCTATAGAAAACTTTATCAGAATTTTGTTTCTATAGAAAATTTTGTAAAATTTTTATTTCTATAGAAAATTTTGTAAAATTTTTATTTCTATAGAAAATTTTGTAAAGATTTTATTTCTATAGAAAATTTTGTCAAAATTTCATTATATTTTAATTTATTATTTATTACAAAAAGTATAATAAACAGTAAATCGAAAAGGCTACCGACTTATGTCAAAATTTTATTTGTATGGGATATTGTTTTCAAAATTTTATTCCTATACAAAATTTTATCAAAATTTTATTTCTATATTGTCTATAGAAATAAAATTGTGATAAAATTGTCTATAGAAATAAAATTGTGATAAAATTTTGTATAGAAATCAATTTTTGACCTAAGTCGATAGCCCTTGTGATTACTGTTTATTATAGTTTTTACAATTGTAATAAATAATAGGTAAAAATTGTGATAAAATTGTCTATAGAAATAAAATTGTGATAAAATTTTGTATAGAAATCAATTTTTGACATAAGTCGATAGCCCTTGTGATTACTGTTTATTATAGTTTTTACAATTGTAATAAATAATAGGTAAATATATAAAAAAAAATTATAAAATTTTCTATAGAAATAAAATTTCGACAAAATTTGGTATGGTAACAAACTGTTGATAAAATTTGTATAGAAATAATATTTTCTATAAAAATAAAATTTTGACAAAATTTTCTTTAGAAATAAAAATTTGACAAAATTTTATATAGAAACAAAATTTTGATAAAATTCTCTATAAAATATATATATATATATATATATATATATATATATATATATAATATATATATATATATATATATATATATATATATATATATATATATATATATATATATATATATATATATATATATATATATATATATATATATATATATATATATATATATATATATATATATATATATATATATATATATATAAATAAATATAAATAAAATTTTGAGAAATTTTTCTACAGAAATAATAGTTTGTCAAAAATGTTGTATAAATTCAATATCTTTAATATACGATTTTTTAAATTTTATAGATTTGTGGTAAAACCGTCTTGACATTTAGGTAGCTAATTTTTGGCACGAGTTCCAAACGTGGTCTCAATCTTTTCGTTATTTGCGCCTGAGGAATTTTGGAGATTAAAGTTCTAACAAAACACTATGAAATTATCGATCATAAAAAGGCTTCGCGTTGTTGGGAATGACCTGCTGATTAGAGAGGTCAATTTATTTCAGCGTCTGATTGAAGACCATAATTCGTATTGAAATTCAAAGGATATGAAGGATATGAAGTGGTGCAAAACTTTGATGTTATTTCCAATATTTTTCCTTTTGAACAATAAAAAATAATTACAATAATGCCTTCGACCACAATTAAATTAATGCAAATATTTTTTTTATTATATTGGAATTTCGCAATACTCATGAAAAAAAAACTAAACATAAATTTAAAACTTTTGTAATTACTATACACTTTGAATAATGGCCTATCAAATTACTCATGTAAAAAATGGCTGTTAAATATTTTGTTAAAAAAAAAAGAGAAATATTTTTGCTTTATTAATAAATTAAATTATATGTTTGGATGAAATTTGATTTGAAAAATCCCACAATTACCACGCCAACCACAATGTCAATTTTCAAATTGAATGATGGTCTTAATTTACCAAAAATATCATTTTGAAATATTTAATTAAACATTAGGTGGGATGATAGATTTATTTGTAGTAGCAGCCATCAATTTGAAAAAAACTTGCTATAGAAGTAATATTTTAAAAAAATTTTCTATAGAAGTAAAATTTTGACAAAATTATTTAAAAAAGTTTCTATACAAACAAGTAGTTCACCAATTTGTAGAACCACATTTTTGATGCCCAATAAAATCCGTCCAATGTGTTGGGTGCTATATATAAATATTTATGTTCCCATATACATATATTTAAATCTAACCGATCTGAACAAAATTTGTTAGAGTGATACAAAATGTATAGACTTTAAATTTAAGTTGGCTAATGCCCTGGGAAACATTTAAATGTGAAGCAATTTTTATGCAACTTTGCAAAAGTTTACGAATGATTTATCGGCCGATTGACATGTGTTAGAAGTATAGGAAAATCTAAGTCAATCGAAAACCATGTATATGGAAGTTATATCTAAATCTGAACCGATTTCAACAAAATTTGGCATGGATAATTACTATGTTAATTCTTATCCCTGTGCAAAATTTCACTTAAATCGGATAAGAACTTTGACCTCTGTGGTCATATGACGGAAAATCGGGCAAAAGACACATATGGTAGCCATATCTGAATCTGAACCGATTTCAACTAAATTTAGCAATCACAGTTGAAATGTTAATTCTACTCTCTGTGCAAAATTTCGGAGTATAATTTTGGGTTCTGAGGCCATATAAGTCCATATCGGGCGAAAGATATATACGGGAGCTATATCTAAATCTGAAACGATTTCAATCAAATTTTGCAAACTTGACTATACGACCAAGTGTTATGTTTGTGCAAAATTTCAAGCAAATCAGGGAAAACTCTGGCTTCTGGGTCCATATAAGTGCATATCGGGCGAAAGATATATATGGGAGATATATCTAAATCTGAACCGATTTCTTCCAAAATCAATAGGGTTCTGTTCTGACGAAAAACAGGATCTTATGCCAAATTTGAAGGCGATTGGACTATAACTGCGACATAGACTTTGATCACAAAAATGTGTTCACAGACAGACGGACGGACGGACATGGCTAGATCGACTCAGTGACCCACCCTGAGCACTATTGCCAAAGACAACATGTGTGTATCTCGTCTCCTACTAAGTGCTGCAACCACATGCACTAACCTATAATACCCTGTTACACAGTGTGGCGCAGGGTATAATAAAATTCTGATAAAATTTTCTATAGAAATAAAATTTTGACAAAATTTTTATAGAAATAAAATTTTGAAAAAATTTTTATAGAAATAAAATTTTGACAAAATTTTCTATAGAAATAAAATTTTGAAATAATTTTCCATAGAAATACAATTTTGACAAAATTTTCTATTGAAATAAAATTTTGACAAAATTTTCTATAGAAATAAAATTTTGAAAAAAAATTTCCATAAAAATAAAATTTTGACAAAATTATGAAAACATTTTCTATAGAAATAAAATTTTGGTAAAATTTTCTATAAGAATAAAATTTTGATAAAATTTTCTATAGGAATAAAATGTTGGTAAAATTTTCTATAGAAATAAAATTTTGATAAAATTTTCTATAGAAATAAAATGTTGACAAAATTTTCTATAGAAATACAAATTTGACAATATTTTCTATAGAAATAAAATTTTAACAAAATTTTCTATAAAAGTAAAATTTTGATAAAATTTTCTATAGACATACAATTTTGACAAAATTTTCTATAGGAATAAAATTTTGACAAAATTATGAAAACATTTTCTGTAGGAATAAAATGTTGGTAAAATTTTTTATAGGAATAAAATTTTGATAAAATTTTGTAGAGGAATAAAATTTTTGGTAAAATTTTCTATAGAAATAAAATTTTGATAAAATTGTCTTTAGAAATAAAATTTTGACAAAATTATGAAAACATTTTCTATAGAAAAAAAAAAATTTGGTAAAATTTTCTATAGGAATAAAATTTTGATAAAATTTTCTATAGGAATAAAATTTTGATAAACTTTTCTATAGGAATAACATTTTGGTAAAATTTTCTATAGAAATAAAATTTTGATAAAATTTTCTATAGCAAAAAAAATTGGTAAAATTTTCTATAGAAGTCAAATGTTGACAAGATTTTCCATAGAAATAAAATTTTGACAAAATTTTTTATAGAAATTAAATTTTGACAGAATTTTGGTAAAATTTTCTATAGAAATAAAATGTTGACAAAATATTCTATAGAAATACAATTTTAACAAAATTTTGTATAGAAATAAAATTTTAACAAAATTTTTTATAAAAATAAAATTTTCTATAGAAATAAAATTTGACAAAATTATGAAAACATTTTCTATATGAATAAAATTTTGGTAAAATTTTTTATAGGAATAAAATTTTGATAACATTTTGTATAGGAATAAAATTTTGGTAAAATTTTCTATAAAAAAAAAATTGATAAAATTGTCTTTAGAAATAAAATGTTGAAAAAATTATGAAAACATTTTCTAAAGGAAAAAAAATTTGGTAAAATTTTCTATAGGAATAAAATTTTGATAAAATTTTCTATAGGAATAAAATTTTGGTAAAATTTTCTACAGAAATAAAATTTTGATAAAATTTTCTATAGAAATAAAATTTTGACAAAGTTTTCTATAGAAATAAAATTTTGAAAAAATTTTCTATAGAAATAAAATTTTGACAAAAAAATTTATAGAAACAAAATTTTGAAAAAAGTTTTCATAGAAATAAAATTTTGACAAAATTTACTATAGTAATAAAATTTTGACAAAATTATGAAAGCATTTGCTATAGGAATAAAATTTTGGTAAAATTTTCTTAAGGAATAAAATTTTGATAAAATTGTCTTTAGAAATAAAATTTTGACATTTTCTATAGGAAAAAAATTTTGGTAAAATTTTCTATAGGAATAAAATTTTGATAAAATTTTCTATAGGAATAAAATTTTGGTAAAATTTTCTATAGAAATAAAATTTTGATAAAATTTTCTATAGAAATAAAACTTTGACAAAATTTTCTATAGAAATAAAATTTTGACAAAGTTTTCTATAGAAATACAATTTTGACAAAATTTTCTATAGAAATAAAATTTTGACAAAATTTTTTATAGAAACAAAATTTTGAAAAAAAATTTCATAGAAATAAAATTTTGACAAAATTTACTATAGTAATAAAATTTTGACAAAATTATAAAAACATTTGCTATAGGAATAAAATTTTGGTAAAGTTTTCTATAGGAATACAATTTTGATAAAATGTTCTATAGGAATAAAATTTTCTATAGAAATAAAATTTTGATACAATTTTCTATAGAAATAAAATTTTGACAAAATTTTCTATAGAAATACAATCTTGACAAAATTTTATATAGAAATGAAATTTTGAAAAAATGTCCATAGAAATAAAATTTTGACAAAATTTTCTATAGAAATAAAAATTTTTGAAATAAAAATTATGAAAATATTTTTAATAGGTATACAATTTTGATATACCTATTGGTAAAATTTTCTATAGGAGTAAAATTTTGATACAACTTTCTATAAGAATAAAATTTTGGTAAAATTTTCTATAGAAATCTATCTATAGAAATAAAATTTTAACAAAAATTTCTATAGAAATAAAATTTTGACAAAATTTTCTATAGAAATAAAATTTTGACAAAATTTTCTATACCAACAAAATTTTGAAAAAAAATTTTCATAGAAATAAAATTTTGATAAAATTTTCTATAGAAATAACATCTTGACAAAATTTTCTATAAAATTAAAATTTTGACAAAATTTTCTGTGGAAAAAATGTTTTGACAAAATTATGAAAATATTTTCTATAGGAATAAAATTTTGATAAAATTTTCCATAGGAACAAAATTGTGATAAAATTTTGATAAAATCTTCTATAGAAATATAATTTTGACAACATTTTCTGTAGAAATAAAATGTTGACAAAATTTTCTATAGAAATAAAATTTTTAAAAAATTTATGAAAACATTTTCTATAGGAATAAAATTTTCTATAGAAATAAATTTTTGACAAAATTTTCTATAGAAATAAAACTTTGAAAAAATTTTCCATAGAAATAAAATGTTGACAAAATTTTCTATAGAAATAAAATTATGACAAAATTATGAAAATATTTTTGATAGGTATAAAATTTTGATAAAATTTTCCATAGAAATAAAATTTTGATAAAATTTTCTATAGAAATAACATCTTGTCAAAATTTTCTATAAAATTAAAATTTTGACAAAATTTTCTGTGGAAAAAGTGTTTTGACAAAATTTTCTATAGAAATAAAATTTTGGCAAAATTTTCTATAGAAATAAAATTTTGACAAAATTATGAAAATATTTTCTATAGGAATAAAATTTTGATAAAATTTTCCATAGGAACAAAATTGTGATAAAATTTGATAAAATCTTCTATAGAAATATAATTTTGACAACATTTTCTGTAGAAATAAAATGTTGACAAAATTTTCTATAGAAATAAAATTTTTTAAAAATTTATGAAAACATTTTCTATAGGAATAAAATTTTCTATAGAAATAAATTTTTGACAAAATTTTCTATAGAAATAAAACTTTGAAAAAATTTTCCATAGAAATAAAATGTTGACAAAATTTTCTATAGAAATAAAATTTTGACAAAATTATGAAAATATTTTTGATAGGTATAAAATTTTGATAAAATTTTCTATAGAAATAACATCTTGACAAAATTTTCTATAAAATTAAAATTTTGACAAAATTTTCTGTGGAAAAAATGTTTTGACAAAATTATGAAAATATTTTCTATAGGAATAAAATTTTGATAAAATTTTCCATAGGAACAAAATTGTGATAAAATTTTGATAAAATCTTCTATAGAAATATAATTTTGACAACATTTTCTGTAGAAATAAAATGTTGACAAAATTTTCTATAGAAATAAAATTTTTAAAAAATTTATGAAAACATTTTCTATAGGAATAAAATTTTCTATAGAAATAAATTTTTGACAAAATTTTCTATAGAAATAAAACTTTGAAAAAATTTTCCATAGAAATAAAATGTTGACAAAATTTTCTATAGAAATAAAATTATGACAAAATTATGAAAATATTTTTGATAGGTATAAAATTTTGATAAAATTTTCCATAGAAATAAAATTTTGATAAAATTTTCTATAGAAATAACATCTTGACAAAATTTTCTATAAAATTAAAATTTTGACAAAATTTTCTGTGGAAAAAGTGTTTTGACAAAATTTTCTATAGAAATAAAATTTTGGCAAAATTTTCTATAGAAATAAAATTTTGACAAAATTATGAAAATATTTTCTATAGGAATAAAATTTTGATAAAATTTTCCATAGGAACAAAATTGTGATAAAATTTGATAAAATCTTCTATAGAAATATAATTTTGACAACATTTTCTGTAGAAATAAAATGTTGACAAAATTTTCTATAGAAATAAAATTTTTTAAAAATTTATGAAAACATTTTCTATAGGAATAAAATTTTCTATAGAAATAAATTTTTGACAAAATTTTCTATAGAAATAAAACTTTGAAAAAATTTTCCATAGAAAAAAATGTTGACAAAATTTTCTATAGAAATAAAATTTTGACAAAATTATGAAAATATTTTTGATAGGTATAAAATTTTGATAAAATTTTCTATAGAAATAACATCTTGACAAAATTTTCTATAAAATTAAAATTTTGACAAAATTTTCTGTGCAAAAAATGTTTTGACAAAATTTTCTATAGAAATAAAATTTTGGCAAAATTTTCTATAGAAATAAAATTTTGACAAAATTATGAAAATATTTTCTATAGGAATAAAATTTTGATAAAATTTTCCATAGGAACAAAATTGTGATAAAATTTTGATAAAATCTTCTATAGAAATATAATTTTGACAACATTTTCTGTAGAAATAAAATGTTGACAAAATTTTCTATAGAAATAAAATTTTTAAAAAATTTTCAGTTTTGACAAAACTTTCGGTAAAAATAAAATTTTGACAAAATTTTCAATGGAAATAAAATTTTTGACAAAATTTGGGATTTTTTTTGTATAAATTTTTGGTAAAATTTTCTTCAAATTTTGGTAGATTTTTTTGGCACGTGTCTATGTCTATGAGATTTTTCACTAAGTATAAAGACAGATAGACATTTGGGATTACCTCAATCAGAGTGGAAAATTTGCTTCAACAATTGGTTCAAACCCCTGCAAAAGTGTACAGATCTTAATGGGAAATATAAATAGATTTTCCATGATTAATATTCTTTTTTGGCGTAATGCCTAAACATCATTTTGGGAGATTTTTCCGTAGGCGAATATGACCTAATATGACCTTTTCCCTTAGTTAATTAAATCTCTATACATAAATACAAACTAGTTGGATACCTGTTAATTTTCCGTGCCACCCTACTGTCTTTGAAAATGATAATGTTTCAACTTTATCATTGTCAACTTATTTTAATATTTATTAAAATAACAATGTTTATCTGGAGTGCGGGTACGTGTATGTGTGGGTATGTGTGGGTATGTGTGGGTAGCTGTATGTATATGTCCACTTGCTGATATGTTCATAAAATATATTAAATTATGCACAAAATTAAAATGTTATCACCATATGAACATTCATACATTCTTCATTCGGTTATCCATGTATTCAACCTTTGAAAAGCAAACATAAGTGGGACACCAACTTAAACAATAACGAGAGTAATTGCAAATATGCCAACACCGTGTGTCATATATGTCACGGTGTTAAAACTGTTGCATGTGATAAACAAATAAGTAGAACGATTAAAATATTCTCGCTTTTATATCCTTCACCGGAGGATGTGGATATACCAATTCCGTTGGTAACATATCGACATATTAGTCTCAGATCCCATAAATATATTTAGGGTTAACGTAGAATTATAAGTCGATCTAGCGATGTCCCTCAGTCTCTCTTTTGCAATTACGCTAACTTCCAAAAGAAACATGCTATAGACTAAAAACTTTGTACAATTCTTTGTCATTAAAGTGGGACAGACAAAAACTTCTATAGAAATATTTTTTTTTTTTACAAAATTTTCTATAGAAATAATTTTTTTTTTTACAAAATTTTCTATAGAAATAAAATTTTGAGAAAATTTTTATAGAAACAAAATTTTGAGAAGATTTACTATAGAAATAAAATTTTAACAAAATTTTCTATAGATATAACATTTTGACAACATTTTCGATGGGACTAAAATTTTTGCATGGATGTTAGAGACTATATACTAACCAGAGAATGAAGCCGACCCATTTTTGTCGGCGGCGGCGGACACTAAATTTTTGCCTCCGGCGGCGGCGGCTTGACGGCTGAGCCGATATAAACTTTTTCACTCGGCGGCGGACAATTATCCATTATAAAATCAATTTGAAGTTAATCGAGTGGTAATGAGATTAGTTGTACAACCTATCTTACAAACAAATTTACTTTTCGTTCAAATTTTCTGAGCTAAATTTTTGCTAAATTATTATAGCAGCTTAAATATGATTGGTTGTGTTCAAAATTTTGGAAAAAAACGACAATTATATATAAATTTTTCTGATATAAATCGACATTTTTGATTTATAGGCAGCTAAATTTGAGTCGAGATGAGTCGACATATTCGGCGGCGGCGTCCACTGGCAAACAATGGTCGGCGGCGACTGAAATCGGCGGCTTCATTCTCTGATACTAACACCACGTTCCACATTCAAACAGGATCGGATGAATTTTGCTCCTCCAAGAGGCTCCGGAGGTCAAATCTGGAAAACGGTTTATATGGGGGCTATATATAATTATGAACCGATGCGGACCAATTTTTGCATGGTTGTTAGAGACCATATATCAACACCATGTACCTAATTTCAGCCGGATCGGATGAAATTTGCTTTTCTTTGAGGCTCCGCAAGCCAAATCTGGGGATCGGTTTATATGGGGGCTATATATAATTATGGACCGATGTGGACCAAATTTTGCATGGTTGTTAGAGACCATATACCAACACCATGTACCAAATTTCAGCCGGATCGGATGAAATTTGCTTCTGTTTTAGGCTCCGCAAGCCAAATCTGGGGATCGGTTTATATGAAGGCTATATATAATTATGGACCGATGTGGACCAATTTTTGCATGGTTGTTAGAGACCATATACCAACACCATGTACCAAATTGCAGCCGGATCGGATGAAATATGCTTCTGTTAGAGGCTCCACAAGCCAAATCTGAGGGTCCCTTTATATGGGGGCTATACGTAAAAGTGGACCGATATGGCCCATTTTCAATACCATCCGACCTACATCGATAACAACTACTTGTGCCAAGTTTCAAGTCGATAGCTTGTTTCGTTCGGAAGTTAGCGTGATTTCAACAGACGGACGGACGGACGGACGAACATGCTTAGATCGACTCAGAATTTCACCACGACCCAGAATATATATACTTTATGGGGTCTTAGAGCAATATTTCGATGACGTTTTCGACGTTTACAACTCTTTGACAGTAGAAACCCAAAAAATTGCAGCTCGGACCATCTCTGCTGCTCCAATCTAACCTCTACTTTTGTTTGGATCCATAAATTATGCCATTGAAGATAGCTAATGTCTACCAATAAAAATCTAGACAATCACAATAAACAGACAATAAATAAACAAAGATCTAAATAAATCAGTTTCACTCCCTATAATCCTTAACAGAAATCGATACAATTATTTACAGTAATTCAGTCATCAATTGAAAACAGATTTTCTACACCCGCTGATTGAAGAAATCATTGCCAAAGTAAAACAGAAGAAAACCACGAATGCTCCATCATCATTGTCAATGTCAATGGAGCTGTTAAAACAAAAGACAAAAAAAGATTGATTGGCTTCTGATAAGAATGTTGAGAGTGACAAACGAAAAAGGACCTACAGACCATATTGCCCGCATTTTGCTGTCGTCATATTGTTGTCATTCTTTTTTGATTTGGTTTCTCCGATGGACAATTCAATATCCTGTGACGATATTTGTATCCCAGGACAAAATGATTACGATGACTTATGAGTTTTTGTTCGATTTTTTCTATAGCTCTCTTTGTCTCTCTGCAAATTGGAAAAATGGACATTTTTTCAGTAAATAGATTAGAACAATTATGACCATCATCTATTTCCAATCGATTTTGTGTGGAGTGATTGTTTACTTAGAAATCCAAATAACATCGTTATTTTCCCCTCTTGTAATGGATGGTGACAATTACTTTAGGTACCCACAGTGCTGCTAGAATTAACGATTTATTGTCATTTTGATGATTTTTTAGGGTGAAAAAATGAAAATGAAAAAATGAAAATGAAAAACACCGTATACAAAACAAAGTTAAAAGAAAACTTCAGGCCTACTTTTACCATCTAAATTCCTTCAATAAACTGCTAATAAATTGCTTTGCATATTGACATAAATCTGCGGGCTTTAAAACAATATTAATTTTTTTTCGATAACCTTCCCCATTTCTGTGTTTTTGAATACTCGGAAAGAAAAAACACCCAACACCCAAGGAAAGAAAATGAGGACTAATTTTACACAATTTTAACTAACCTGTACTACAAACGGCTTTAACTGCACTTTACTGACTCTACTCCAAATTTCTTAAGTTTAAAGTTTCACATCCCTCACCCTGCCATTATATGTTATTTATAAAATTTTGTTAAAATTTCATTTCTATAGAAAATTTTGTCAAACTTATATTTCTATAAAAAATGTTGTCAAAATTTTATTCTATAGAACATTTTTGTAAAAATTTTAATTCTATAGAAAATTTTGTCAAGATTTTATTTCTGTAGAAAGTTTTGTTAATTTTTTTTTCCTAGAAAAAAAATTTTGTCAAAATTTTGTCAAAATTTTTTTTCTATAGAATATTTTGTCAAAATTTTATTTTTTTAGAAAATTTTGTCAACATTTTATTTCTATAGAAAATTTTGTTAAAATTTTATTTCTATAGAATATTTTGTTAAAATTTTATTTCTATAGAAAATTTTGTTAAAATTTTAATTCTATAAAAATTTTGTTAACATTTTTATTCTAAAGAAAATTTTGTAAAAATTTAAGTCTATAGTAAATTTTATTTCTATAGAAAATTTTGTCAATATATAAATTCTGCAGAGAATTTTATCAAAATTTTATTTCAATAGAAAATGTTCTTAACATTTTATTTCTATAGCAAATTTTGTCAAAATTTTATTTTTATAGGAAATTTTGTTAAATTTTTTTCCTAGAAAAAAATTTTGTCAAAATTTTAATTCTATAGAAAATTTTATCAAAATTTTATTTCTATAGAAAATTTTGTCAAAATTTTATTTCTATAGAAAAATTTGTAAAAATTTTATTTCTATGGAAAATTTTGTCAAAATTTTGTTTCTATAGAAAATTTTGTCAAAATTTAATTTCTATAGAAAATTTTTGTCAAAATTTTAATTGTATAGAAAATGTTGTCAAAATTTTATTTCTATAGAAAATTTTCTCAAAATTTTAGTTCTATAGCAAATTTTGTCAAAACTTTATTTCTATAGAAAATTTTGTTAAATTTTTTTCCTAGAAAAAAAATTTTGCCAAAATTTTATTTCTATAGAAAATTTTGTCAAAATTTTATTTCTATAGAAAATTTTTGTAAAAATTTTAATTCTATAGAAAATTTTGTCAAAATTGTATTTCTATAGACAATTTTATCAAAATTTTATTTCTATAACAAATTTTGTAAAAATTGTATTTCTTGACAAATTTTGTCTAAATTTTATTTCTTGACAAATTTTGTCTAAATTTTATTTCTATAGAAAATTTTGTTAAAATTTTATTTCTATAGAAATTTTTTTTGAAATTTTATTTCTATAGAAAAATTTCTCAAAATTTTAGTTCTATAGCAAATTTGATTAAAATTTTATTTCTATAGAAAATTTTGTCAAAATTTTAGTTCTGTAGTAAATTTTATCAAGATTTTTTTCTATAGAAAATTTTATCAAAATTTTATTTCTATAACAATTTTTGTAAAAATTTTATTTCTTTACAAATTTCTCTACAAATTAGAAAATTTTCTTAAAATTTTAACTCTATAGAAAATTTTGTTGACATTTTTATGTCACAGAAAATTTTGCTAAAATTTTATTTCTATAGAAAATTTTCAACATTTTATTTCTATAGACAATTTTATCAAAATTTTATTTCTATAACAAAGTTTGTAAAAATTGTATTTCTTTAAAAATTGTGCCTACATTTTATTTCTATAGAAAATTGTTGTCAAAATTTTAATTCTATAGAAAATTTTGTCAAAATTTTATTTCTATAGAAAATTTTGTTAACATTTTTATTCTATAGAAAATTTTGTCAAAATTTTAGTTCTATAGCAAATTTTATCAAATTTTATTTCTATAGAAAATTTTGAAAATATGTTAATTCTGCAGAGAATTTTATCAAAATTTTATTTCAATAGAAAATGTTTCTAACATTTTATTTCTATAGCAAATTTTGTCAAAATTTTATTTCTATAGAAATTTTTCTCAAAATGTTAAGTCTCAACCCCGGCCCATTATCCCACTTTACGTAAAATTTTTTATATTTCTTTTATATTCTGTGCATAAAAAAGGACTCAAACCCCGGCAGAAGGCCAGCCTCCTATGCCACTTTTAATTCGCGTTAGCCGACTTTAGATTCTATCCATAGGAAATTTTCAACCCCGACAAAAGCACGGCCGAATTTTTCCACTTTACTTACCCTCATTAGCTCACATTGCATTCTGTCCATAAGTGAAAGTCTCAACAACTGGTCGAAGGTTCATCTATGCAATTATGTATTTGATTTAGTCCTCTTTGGGTTTTATTCGTAGGAGAAAGTCCTAAACCACGGCCGAATACTAGTCATCTATTCCATTTTGAAAGTCTCAAACGCCGACCAAAGGCGTTTTATTTTCTATAAGAATAACATAAATGTTAATTCTGCAGAGATTTTTATCAAAATTTTATTTCTGTAGAAATTTTTATCAAAAGTTTATTTCTATACAAAATGTTGTCGAAATTTTATTTCGTTAGAAAATTTTAGCAGAATTTTAGTTCCAATGGATTTTTTTTTTCTTTTTAATTTTATTTATATAGAAAATTTTATTAAAAATTTTATTTCTATAGAAAATTTTGTCAACATTTTATTTCTATAGAAAATTGAGTGAACATTTTATTTCTATAGAAAATTTTCTCAAAAGTTTATTTCTATAGTAAATTTTGTCAAAATTTTATATCTATCGAAAATTTTGTCAAAATCTAAGAGCTATAGAAAAATTTCTCAAAATTTTATTTCTATAGAAAATTTTATTTCTATAGAAAATGTTGTCAGGATTTTATTTCTATAGAAAATTTTGTTAAAATTTTATTTCTATAGGAAATATTGTTAAATTTTTATTTCAATAGAAAAGTTTGTCAAAATTTTATTTCTATAGAAAATGTTGTCAAAATTTTATTTCTAAAGAAAAGTTTGTCAGAATTTTTTTTTTCTATAGAAAATGTTGCCGAAAAATTTATTTCTATAGAAGATTTTGTCAAAATTTTATTTCAATAGAGGGTTAGGTGGCAGCCCGATGTATCAGGCTCACTTAGACTATTCAGTCCATTGTGATACCACATGGGTGAACTTCTCTTTTATCACTGCGTGCTGCCCGATTCCATGTTAAGCTCAATGACAAGGGACCTCCTTTTTATAGCCGAGTCCGAACGGCGTTCCACATTGCAGTGAAACCACTTAGAGAAGCTTTGAAACCCTCAGAAATGTCACCAGCATTACAGAGGTGGGATAATCCACCGCTGAAAAACGTTTTGGTGTTCGGTCGAAGCAGGAATCGAACCCACGACCTTGTGTATGCAAGGCGGGCATGCTAACCATTGCACCGCGGTGGCTCCCTATAGAAAGTTTTGTCAAAATGTTATTTCTATAGCAAATTTTGTCAAAATTTTATTTCTGTAAAAATGTTATAAAAATTTTATTCATATAGAAAATTTTGTCAAAATTTTATTCCTATAGAAAATTGTGACTAAATTTTTTTTCTATAGAAACTTTTGTCAAAATTTTATTTCTATAGAAAATTTTGTCAAAATTTTATTTCTATAGAAAATTGTGTCAAAATTTTATTTCTATAGAAAATTTTGTCAAAATTTTATTACTATAGACAATTTTATCAAAATTTTATTTCAATAGAAAATTTTTGCCAAAATTATAATTCTATAGAAAATTTTGTCAAATTTTTATTTCTATAGACAATTTTATAAAATTTTATTTCTATAACAATTTTTCTAAAAATTTTATTTCTTTAAAAAATTTTGTCAATTTTGTTTTTCTATAGAAAATGTTGTCAAAATTTTATTTTTATTGAAAATTCTGTCAAAATTTTATTTCCGTAGAGAACTTGTTGCCGAAAATTTATTTCTATAGTAAATTTTGTCAAAATTTTGTATCCATCGAAATTTTGTCAAAATTTTGTGTCAATCGAAGTTTTTTCCAAAATTTTATTTCTGTAGAAAACGTTGTCAAAATTTTATTTCTTTAAAAATGTTGTTTAAATTTTATTTCTCTAGAAAATTTTGTCAAAATATTCCATAAACTACATTTGGTTCTTAAATATGCTTTGAGGAAAAATGTATCACCTAACATTTTTATAAATTGTTGTTCGTTAGACCCTGAAACACACAAAAATTTTTTTTCTGATTCAATCACCAAATTAATTGATCCAATTAATTTTTTAGTTGAAATGCCTTCAATCACGAAAATGATAGTATCAATCATAGTTTTAATTGGGCATAGAAAAAATTTTTGATTAAAAAATTAATTGATTTTTTCAGCAAATTTCAATTAATTTTTTAATTGATTCAATTAAACATTTAATTGATGTTCATTGCAAAACTCAATTAATTTATTAATTAAAAGAGGTAACTATTTTTAATTACTTTCTGAATTGGCTTAGGGTTTTTATTTGGATTAACAATTTATTGTTTGAAATATATTTTTAATTAAAAATTAATCAGCACGTTTTTATACCCACCACCATAGGATGGGGGGTATATTAACTTTGTCATTCCGTTTGTAACACATCGAAATATTGCTCTAAGACCCCATAAAGTATATATATTCTGGGTCGTGGTGAAATTCTGAGTCGATCTGAGCATGTCCGTCCGTCCGTCCGTCCGTCCGTCCGTCCGTCCGTCCGTCTGTTGAAATCACGCTAACTTCCGAACGAAACAAGCTATCGACTTGAAACTTGGCACAAGTAGTTGTTATTGATGTAGGTCGGATGGTATTGCAAATGGGCCATATCGGTCCACTTTTACGTATAGCCCCCATATAAACGGACCCCAAAATTTGGCTTGCGAGGCCTCTAAGAGAAGCAAATTTCATCCGATCCGGCTGAAATTTGGTACATGGTGTTAGTATATGGTCTCTAACAACCATGCAAAAATTGGTCCACATCGGTCCATAATTATATATAGCCCCCATATAAACCGATCCCCCGATTTGGCTTGCGAGGCCCCTAAGAGAAGCAAATTTCATCCGATCCGGCTGAAATTTGGTACATGGTGTAAGTATATGGTCTCTAACAACCATGCAAAAATTGGTCCACATCGGTCCATAATTATATATATCCCCCATATAAACCGATCCCCCGATTTGGCTTGCGAGGCCCCTAAGAGAAGCAAATTTCATCCGCTCCGGCTGAAATTTGGTACATGGTGTTAGTATATGGTCTCTAACAACCATGCAAAAATTGGTCCACATCGGTCCATAATTATATATAGCCCCCATATAAACCGATCCCTCGATTTGGCTTGCGAGGCCTCTAAGAGAAGCAAATTTCATCCGATATGGCTGAAATTTGGTACGTGATGTTAGTATATGGTCTCTAACAACCATGCAAAAATTGGTCCACATCGGCTCATAATTATATATAGCCCCCATATAAACCGATCACCAGATTTGACCTCCGGAACCTCTAGGAAGACCAAAATTCATCTGATTCAGTTGAAATTTGGTACGTGGTGTTAATATATGACCTCAAACTCCCATGCAAAAATTGGTCGATATCGGTCCATTATTATATATAGGCCCCATATAAACCGATCCCCAGATTTGACCTCCAGAGCCCCTTGGAAGAGCAAAATACTTCCCATTCGGTTGAAATTTGGTACGTGATGTTAGTATATGGTATCCAACAACCATGCAGGAATAAGAAGTTTTAAGATACCACAACCCAAGTAATTCGATTGTGGAAGTTTCTACGCAATCCATGGTGGTGGGTACATAAGATTCGGCCTGGCCGAACTTGTGGCCGTATATACTTGTTTTAACTGAATTAATCTTCCGAATTTGATTAAAAAGTTAAAAGTTAAAAGTTAAAGTTATTTTTTAATTAAAAATTTTAAAATTTTCAATCATTGACTTAATAAACTTAATGTTTCTATCATGACTAAAAAGTTAATTGTATCTGTAGAAAATGTTGTCAACATTTTATTTCTATAGAAAATTTTCTCAAAATTTTGTTTCTATAGAACAGAGCTTCCCAACCCAATTTGCTTCGCTCACCCACCCCCCTCAAAAAATGTATCAATTTCGTTGCGCCCCCAACCAAAAACAAACTTTGTTTACCAAAACAAACAGAAATAAATATTAACAAAAGCTGAAAATATGATTAACAATAGTTAATTAAATAATTAAAAATAAAATTAAAAATTAACCAGTAAGGAAAGTCTAAAGTCGGGCGGGCCGACTATATTATACCCTGCACCACTTTGTAGATCTAAATTTTCGATACCATATCACATCCGTCAAATGTGTTGTGGGCTATATATAAAGGTTTGTCCCAAATACATACATTTAAATATCACTCGATCTGGAAGAATTTGATAGACTTCTACAAAATCTGTAGACTCAAAATTTAAGTCGGCTAATGCACTAGGGTTGAACACAATGTTAGTAAAAAAATATGGGAAACATTTAAATCTGAAGCAATTTTAAGGAAACTTTGCAAAAGTTTATTTATGATTTATCGCTCGATATATATGTATTAGAAGGTTAGGAAAATTAGAGTCATTTTTACAACTTTGCGACTAAGCAGTGGCGATTTTACAAGGAAATTGTTGGTATTTTGACCATTTTTGTCGAAATCAGAAAAACATATATATGGGAGCTATATCTAAATCTGAACCGATTTCAACCAAATTTGGCACGCATAGCAACAATGCTAATTCTACTCTCTGTGCAAAATTTCAACTAAATCGGAGTTAAAAATTGGCCTCTGTGGTCATATGAGTGTAAATCGGGCGAAAGCTATATATGGGAGATATATCTAAATCTGAACCGATTTCAACCAAATTTGGCACGCATAGCTACAATGCTAATTCTACTCCCTGTGCAAAATTTCAACTAAATCGGAGCAAAAAATTGGCCTCTGTGGTCATATGAGTGTAAATCGGGCGAAAGCTATATATGGGAGATATATCCAAATCTGAACCGATTTCAACCAAATTTGGCACGCATAGTTTCAATGCTAATTCTACTCCCTGTGCAAGATTTCAACTAAATCGGAGTTAAAAATTGGCCTCTGTGGTCATATGAGTGTATATCGGGCGAAAGCTATATATGAGAGCTATATCTAAATCTGAACCGATTTGGCTGGTATTTTGCAAGTTTTTCGAGACCCATAAAATATTCGGATGTACGGAATTTGAGGAAGATCGGTTGATATACACGCCAATTATGAGCAAATCGGCGAAAAATATATATGGCAGCTATATCAGAACCGATTTTTTCCAAAATCAATAGGGATCGTCTTTGAGCCGAAACAGGACCCTATACCAAATTTTAGGACAATCGGACTAAAACTGCGAGCTGTACTTTGCACACAAAAATACATCAACAGACAGACAGACAGACGGACAGACAGACGGACATCGCTAAATCGACTCAGAATTTAATTCTAAGCCGATCCGTATCTAAAAGGTTGGTCTATGATTACTCCTTCTTGGCGTTACATACAAATGCACAAACTTATTATACCCTGTACCACAGTAGTGGTGAAGGGTATAAAAATTTTATGAGTATTAATATAAAAGAGTATATCAATTAGTGGGAAATTTGGCAATTGTTCCTTTCATTAGCTAGATTTCTAATATTTGGTACTATTACTGATAAAGTGCGCCATAAATCAGTTTCTACATGACGACAAGACAGATATTTTGATTTTATGTCTAAAAGTGACAAAAATGGTTTCAAAATTTTTAAAATGTGTGAATACAAAAGTGAGTACTGGTTCTGATATTTTAGCAAGAAATTTAGCCGTTGCAAATAAAGTGAACGACTAATAGTGGAAAACCTACAGCAAATTATACAATTGCATGTAACTTCTATTCTTTTCTCACTGTGGTTATAAATGAACATTTCGAAATATACGAATGGTATGCTCTTTTGTAGTATAGTATTGATGTTTTGTTAAACTTAATAATTAGTGTTGTTTTAACAAATTTAATGATACAAAACCTGCTCAACCAAAACCTGCGCCCCCCTGAAACCTCGTGGTGCCCCCCTAGGGGGGGGGCGCACCCCTCCATTTGGGAAGCTCTACTATAGAATATTTTTGTCAAAATTTTTTTGTCTGTAGAAAATTTTGTTAAAATTTTTGTCTATAGAAAATTTTCTAAAAATTTTATATCTATAGAACATTTTCTTAAAATTTTTTTCTATACGAAATTTTATCAAAATTTTATTTCTACAGAAAATTTGTATCGCAATTTTAGTTCTATAGAAAATTTTGTCAATATTTTATTTCTATAGAAAATTTTGTCAAAAATTTATTTTTATAGACAATTTTGTCAAAATTTTATTTCTGTAGAAAATTTTGTCAAAATTGTATTTCTATAGAAAATTTTGTCAAAACTTTATTTCTATAAAAAAATTGGACGTAAAATCTGTTTATACCCTCCACCATAGGATGATGGTATATTATCTTTGTCATTCCGTTTGTACCACATCGAAATATTGCTCTATATATTCCGGGTCGTGGTGAAATTCTGAGTCGATCTGAGCATGTCCGTCCGTCCGTCCGTCTGTTGAAATCACGCTAACTTCCGATCCGGCTGAAATTTGGTACATGGTGTTAGTAAATGGTCTCTAATAACCATGCAAAAATTGGTCCATATCGGTCCACTTTTACGTATAGACCCCCTTATAAACGGACCCCCAAATTTGGCTTGCGATTGCTCTAAGAGAATCAAATTTAATCCGATCCGGCTGAAATTTGGTACATGGTGTTAGTATATGGTCTCTAATAACCATGCAAAAATTGGTCCATATCGGTCCATAGTTATATATAGCCCCCATATAAACCGATCCCCAGATTTTAACTCCGGAGCCTCTTAGAGGAGCAAAATTCATCCGATCCATTTGAAATTTGGTACGTGGTGTTAGTACATGGTCTCTAACAACCATGCAAAAATTGGTCCATATCGGTCCATAATTATATATAGCCCCCATATAAACCGATCCCCAGATTTGATCTCCGGAGCCTCTTAGAGGAGCAACATTCATCCGATCCGGTTGAAATTTAGTACGTGGTGTTAGTATAAGGCCGCTAATAACCATGTCAAAATTGGTCTATATCGGTCTATAGTTATATATAGCCGATCCCAAATCACACAAAAATTGGTCCATATCGGTTCATAATTATGGTTGCCACTCGAGCCAAAAATAATCTACCAAAATTTTATTTTTATAGAAAACATTGTCAAAATGTTATTTCTATAGAATATTTGGTTATAATTTTATTTCTATAGAAAATTTTTGTCAAAATTTTATTTCCATAGAAAATTTTGACAAAAATTTATTTCTATAGAAAATTTTGTCAAAATTTTTTTTCTATAGAAAATTTTGCCGAAAATTTATTTCTATAGTAAATTTTGTCAAAATTTTATATTCATCGAAATTTTTTCCAAAATTTTATTTCTATAGAAAATTTTGTCAAAATTTAATTTTTATAGAAAATTTTATCAAACTTTTATATCTATAGAAAATTTTGTCAATATTTTATTTCTATAGAAAATTTTGTCAAAATTTTATTTTTATTGACAATTTTGTCAAAATTTTATTTCTGTAGAAAATTTGGTCAACATTTTATTTCTGTAGAAAATTTGGTCAACATTTTATTTCTATAAAAAAATTTGTGAAAACTTATTTGTTAGCAAATTTTGTGAAAACTTTATTTCTATAGAAAATTTTGTCAAAATTGTATTTCTATAGAAAATTTTGTCAAAATTTTATATCTATAGAAAATTTTGTCGAAATTGTATTTCTATAGAAAATTTTGTCAAAACTTTATTTCTATAAAAAAAAAACTTGGACGTAAAATCTTTTTTTGAGTTAAAATCTAGTTTTGGTTTCTAATTCTCACCTTTGAGTATTAAGCAGAGTGTCCCATTAGACATGAAATTATTTTGACAGTTAGCTAAATTGTTATTGTTATGATATCCTTTGTGTCACCTCACAGATATACATCCACAACCAAGAATTCATTTATATTCGTTGCCTGTGCTATTTACACTCTCCCTTCCATCACAAACCATATCAAGACATCAAAGAAATAACTACTCCACTAACACTTGTCCCAAACACACACACACATACATAGACAGATAAACGTCTTGCACCTTCATAGATGTATAAGGATGTTGGTTCAACACTTGTGGTATAGTTAGCCATTTGCCAATTCTTCTAATGATGGGGCTGTATGGTGTGGCCATTTCATATCGTCCACACCGTGACCAAAGTGATGATACCATAGCAATAACCTGAAGCCCATTGATAGTAGGATAACTGTGTGTATGTGTTAGTTTTCTGAGTACGTGTATCCTTGTATGTCTGCTTATCTAGAAATCGGGTGAAAATATGATGTGGCGAAATAATTGCCCTTATCTTGACACAAATCGCTATTTAATTAGCTCCCAGATTTATTTTCTCTCTTTCCCTCTCTCTCTCTCTCTTGCTTTCTAGTGTTTCTCCTTTGTGTTAGTTTGTCTTTTTTTTTTGTTCTTTCTTTTTTGTACAGTATCAGAGTTACACTATCCCTTTGGCAGAGCTAAAAGACTAAAAGATTTTGCTGACACTAGAGGTCATGTAGCATTTAGTCATTTTGCCATTATATTGTGGTGGCATTTAGCTTTGTTCCATTTTATTCTGAGTTCATTGTGTTACAAATCAACTCTGTCTATTCTCTGGTATTGACATCTAGTTCTCACTGTATTCACCCCATTCAATGATGGCTTTGTTTTCTCTCATCATTTTGTGTTGTTGGTAATAGAGGGCTGGCTTTTGTTTCCGTTTCCGTTGATTTTGTTTGTATTGTTTACAACATTGTTGCAGGCATATGTATTTTTGTACATTGATTGTCAATGTATGTTTGCCATAGATACAAAGTGAAAGGAGTGATTTGTAATTGATTAGCATTAGTTGGCTTGAATATACAGGGTAGATGGAACAAAGTGCAACCAATTTAAAGTAACTTATTTTTTATACCCTCCACCATAGGATGGGGTATATTAACTTTGTCATTCCGTTTGTAACACATCGAAATATTGCTTTAAGACCCCATAAGGTATATATATATTCTGGGTCGTGGTGAAATTCTGAGTCGATCTGAGCATGTTCGTCCGTCCGTCCGTCCGTCTGTTGAAATCACGCTAACTTCCGAACGAAACAAGCTATCGACTTGAAACTTGGCACAAGTAGTTGTTATTCATGTAGGTCGGATGGTATTGCAAATGGGCCATATCGGTCCACTTTTACGTATAGCCCCCATATAAACGGACCCCCAAATTTGGCTTGCGATTGCTCTAAGAGAAGCAAATTTCATCCGATCCGGCTGAAATTTGGTACATAGTGTTAGCATATGGTCTCTAACAACCACGCACAAATTTGTCCACATCGGCCCATAATTATATATAGCCCCCATATAAACCGATCCCCCGATTTGGCTTGCGGAGCCTCTAAGAGAAGCAAATTTCATCCGATCCGGCTGAAATTTGGTACAGGGTGTTAATATATGGTCTCTAATGACCATGCAAAAATTGGTCCACTTCGGTCCATAATTATATATAGCCCCCATACAAGCCGATCACCAGATTTGACCTCCGGAGCCTCTAAGAGAAGCAAATTTCATCCGATCCGGCTGAAATTTGGTACAGGGTGTTAATATATGGTCTCTAATGACCATGCAAAAATTGGTCCACTTCGGTCCATAATTATATATAGCCCCCATACAAGCCGATCACCAGATTTGATCTCCGGAGCCTCTTGGAAGACCAAAATTCATCTGATTCAGTTGAAATTTGGTACGTGGTGTTAATATATGGCCTCAAACCCCCATGCAAAAATTGGTCCATATTGGTCCATAATTATATGTAGCCCCCCTTTAAGTCGATGCCCAGATTTGACCTCAGGAGCTCTTGGAGGAGCAAAATTCTTCCGATCCGGTTGAAATTTGGTACGTGGTGAAATTTGGTACATTGCTCTAGTATATGGCCGCTAACAGCAATGCCAAAATTGGTCCATATCGGTCTATAGTTATATATAGCCGATCCCCAAAAATAATCTATCAAAATTTTATTTCTATAGGAAATTTTGTCAAAATTTTATTACTATAGAAAGTTTTGTCAAAATTTTATTACTATACAAAATATTGTCAAGATTTTATTTCAATAGAAAATGTTGTCAAAATTTAGTGCTATAGAAAGTTTTGCCTCAAAGAGAAGGAAATTTCATCCGATAAGGCTGATATTTGGTACATGGTATTAGTATATGGTCTCTAACAACCATGCAAAAATTGGTCCATATCGGTCCATAATTATATATAGCCCCCATATAAACCGATCCCCAGATTTGAACTCCGGAGCCACTTGGACAAGCAAAATTCATCCGATCCGGTTGAAATTTGCAACGTGGTGTTAATATATGGCCGCTAATAACCATGCCAAAATTGGTCCATATCGGTCTATAGTTATATATAGCCGATCCCCAATCACACAAAAATTGGTCCATATCGGTTCATAGTCATACTTGCCACTCGAGCAAAAATAATCTAGCAAAATTTTATTTCTATAGAAAATTTTGTCAAAATTTTATTTCTATAGAAAATTTTGTCGAAATTTTATTCCTATAGAAAAATTTTGTCAAATTTTATTTCTATAGAAAATTTTGGCAAAATTTTATTTCTGTAGAAAATGTTGTCAAAATTTTAATTCTATAGAGAATGTTGTCAAAATTTTATATCTTTTGAAAATTTTCTAGAAATTTTATTTCTATAGAAAATTTTGTCAAAATGTTATTTCTATCGAAAATTTTGTTAAAATCGTATTTCTATAGAAAATTTTGTCCAAATTTTACTTCTATAGAAAATGTTGTCAAAATTTTATTTTGTCAAAATTTTTTTTCTATAGAAAATTTTGTCAAACTTAATTATATACGTATTTAATCGGCCATTTTAAGTTTAATATATACCACGTATGGACTACGTGGTATATTTTACGGTATTAGGAAGTTTTAAGATACCTTTTCATCGGCAAAAGTTACCGCAACCCAAGTAATTCGATTGTTGATGAGAGTCTTCAGTAGAAGTTTCTACGCAATCCATGGTGGAGGGTACATAAGCTTCGGCCTGGCCGAACTTACTGCCGTATATACTTGTTTTTTTTTTAATATTTTTTATTGATTCAAATGAAAACAAGTATATATGCCACACGTTCGGCCAGCCCAAATTCTTATCTACCTTCCACCATTGTTTGTGTACAAAGTTCTATTAAAAACTGACATAAATAATCGAATTACTTGGGATGTGGCAACATTTGACGATGGCCAGGTATCTTAAAGCTTCTTAACATTGTCTTCTAAATTTCAAGTTAGTCCATATGGAGTTTTTGTTAGACAAAACAAGCCCGACCGAATCTTACCGAAACCCTCCACCGTGGATTGCGTAGAAACCTCTACTAAAGGATGTAATCCACAATCGAATTACTCGGGTTGTGATAATAGTTGACGTAGGAAAGGGTTCTTAACATCGTCTTCTAAATTGCCAGTTCGTCCACATGGAGTATATGTTAGGCAAAAGCGGCAGATTTAATATCTATATAATTCAGTTATTGAACGGTATATACAGGGCAGTCTATAAATAATAACAAACCGATATGAACCAATTTTTTTCTAGGTAATTCGAGAGCCAGAACTAAAAAATGGGTGGGGGGGTCGAAGTATATGGGAGCTACATATAACTATAAACCGATATGGACAAATTTTCGCGTAATTAGTACCAAATTTTAACAGGATCGCGGTTGTTGGAGGCCATATACAAACACAACGTATCGAATTTCAACCGAATCGGATGAAATTTACTCCTACAAGAGGCCGCGAAATCCAAATCTGGACATCGGTTTTATTTTGCATGGTTGCTTTTAATCAAATTAAATTTTCTTCTCCATGAAGCTCAAATAGTAAAATCTGGGATTTATATGAAGGCTATATATAATTATGGACCGATATAGACCAATTTTTGCATGCTTTTTATAGACCACTAGCGTAACCCGGCCCGCTTCGCTGCGCCTTCCGAAGCGTGTTTGTAGGAACATTTTGCGTTAACTTAGTCAACCATATCCTTCGTGCTTATAGCAGAAAATTCGCACATTAATAGGCTTGTATTAACCCTCTAATGCCCCAATTTTTTTGCCAGCTGATTAAATGTTCAATGTTAGCGACACGAAAGCAAGAAAACTAAACAAGAAAAAATTATACGGTAAAATTCAGGTAAACCCTCTTGAACAGTTTTAACTAAGTTTTCTTTTTATTTTACCCATTTTTGTTCTCTTAAGGTGTGTTTTACTAAAACCTTCCTTATTAAATGAAGACCGCCTAAAGGCGGGCTTGGGCATTAGAGGGTTAAACGCGAATAAAACGAAATATGTACGATTTAGGCCGCATTCTTGTCGTGTTGATACAAATCATCATATCTCCTGTTATTGGCATCATGTACAAACTAAAGAACAAACTGAATATCGAATGTAAATCTTTACTTTTCAGTCACTCATTCAAAGTAATTTGAACTATTTGGTACTTTTATATGGTTGTAGACGAAATCAAGACTTAAAATCATTGCAAACACTCCATAATAGAGCGAAAATAATTTACAATTTACCACACATGTACTCCACACTTTCTCTTTATAAAGATGTTGGCAAGAATATTTTACCAGTCTATGGTATGCACAAGATGCAATTATTACACGCAAAAAAATAATTCTTTCCTCCCAAACGAAATTTTAGACAAACAAAGCTCGTTTCTCATTTGCTTTTCGCTGTAAGGAAGTGTATTTGGAAGAAAAGTATATACTTTTTGTGATAAATGTTTATTCTTTTCCAGGATGTAAAAACAATTTCATAAAGACAAACTCAAAAAAAAATGTTATCTTGCTAATTGCATTTTCCCTCACATCTTTGTCACGTCCACGAGGTTTTTTAGTTCTTAACACCTTTTCCTGTAATACCAACAATGTAGAAGAAATTATACGATTTTATAAATTTTTGAAATTTTTTTACCTTTCGCCTGGACGGAGAATCGAACCGCGGACCATGCACTTTGTAAGCCAACACACTAACCACTGAGCTATGTACCTGTTGTGGTCATCAATAGATAAATATCCATATGAGTTATATTTATATAGCATAGCTTGCGGCGCCCACGAACCGAATAAACAAAGTTTATTTAACAGAAACAAACATTAAGTTTGGCACCGTGGAGCAGTGGATGCTACGTCCGACTTGCATGCCAAGGGTCGTGGGTTCAATCCCTTCTTCGAGCAAAGTTTTTTTATACCCTCCACCATAGGATGGGGGTATATTAACTTTGTCATTCCGTTTGTAACACATCGAAATATTGCTCTAAGACCCCATAAAGTATATATATTCTGGGTCGTGGTGAAATTCTGAGTCGATCTAAGCATGTCCGTCCGTCCGTCCGTCTGTCCGTCTGTCCGTCTGTCCGTCTGTCCGGCTGTCCGTCCGTCTGTTGAAATCACGCTAACTTCCGAACGAAACAAACTATCGACTTGTAACTTGGCACAAGTAGTTGCTATTGATGTCGGTCGGATGGTATTGCAAATTTGCCATATCGGTCCACTTTTACGTATAGTCCCCATATAAACGGACCCCCAAATTTGGCTTGCAGACCCTCTAAGAGAAGCAAATTTCATCCGATCCGGCTGAAATTTGGTACATTGTGTTAGTATGTGGTCTCTAATGACCATGCAAAAACTGGTCCACATCGGTCTATAATTATATATAGCCCCCATATAAACCGATCTCCCGATTAGGCTTGCGGAGCCTCTAAGAGAAGCAAAAAAATTGTAACACATCGAAATATTGCTCTAAGACCCCATAAAGTATATATATTCTGGGACGTGGTGAAATTCTGAGTCGATCTGAGCATGTCCGTCCGTCCGTCCGTCTGTTGAAATCACGCTAACTTCCGAACGAAACAAGCTATTGACTTGAAACCTGGCACAAGTAGTTGTTATTGATGTCGGTCGGATGCCATTGCAAATGGGCCATATCGGTCCACTTTTACGTATAGCCCCATATAAGCGGATCCCCAAATTTGGCTTGCGGATTCTCTAAGAAAAGCAAATTTCACCCGATCCGGCTGAAATTTGGTACATGGTGGTAGTATATGGTATCTAATGACCATGCAAAAATTGGTCGAAATCGGTCCATAATTATATATAGGTCCCATATAAACCGATCCCCCGATTTGGCTTGCGAGGCCTCTAAGAGAAGCAAATTTCATCCGATCCGGCTGAAATTTGGTACATGGTGTTAGTATATGGTCTCTAATGACCATGCAAAAATTGGTCCACATCGGTCCATAATTATATATAGGCCCCATATTAACCGATCACCAGATTTGACCTCCGGAGCCGCTTGGAAGAGCAAAATTCATCCGATTCGGTTGAAATTTGGTACGTGATGTTAGTATATGGTATCCAACAACCATGCAGGAATTGGTTCATATCAATCCATAATTATATATAGCCCCCATATAAACCAATCCCCAGATTTGACTTCTGGTGCCTTTTGGAGAAGCAAAATTCATCCGATATGGTTGAAATTTGGTACGTGGTGGTAGTATATGATATTTAACAACCATGCCAAAAGTGGTCCATATCAGTCCATAATCATATAAAGCCCCCATATAAACCGATCCCAAGATTTGGTTTTGGAGCCTATTCGAGGAGCAAATTTCATCCGAGTCAGTTGAAATTTGGTACATTGTGCTAGTATATGGCCGTTAACAACCATGCCTAACTAGGTCCATATCGGTCTATAGTTATATATAGACCTCAGATTCATATCAATAATTGTATATAGCCCCCATATAAGCGACCCCCATATTTCAATTCTGGCTCCCTACGTACCGTGCAAAAGTCCATATCGATTCGTAATTATTTGTAGACTTACCTACACATACCTTTTTTGTCTAATATATACCACGTATGGACTAACTCACAATTTAGAAAACGATTTAAGATACCACAACCCAAGTAATTCGATTGTGGATGACAGTCTTTCGTAGAAGTTTCTACGCAATCCATGGTGGAGGGTACATAAGATTCGGCCTGGCCGAACTTACGGCTGTATATACTTGTTTTTTCTATTCTCAAATTTCTGAAACAGGGTATTATAAGTTAGTACATATGATTGCCACCACGATCGACTCAGAATCACCTCACGAGTCGATCTAGCCCTTGGTATCCGTCCGTCGGTCCATGTATTTGTTGTTCGCAGTTGTTCCGGTCGCAATTATTAACCGATTTTGATGAAATTTGGTACAGAGTGTTTTTAGGCACAAGGACGAACGCTAATTGAAATTGGGTCATATTGCGCCACTTTACTAATTGATCGCCGTTAAAATTAGGCACAGAGTAATCACTTTCACCACCCTTCAAGTCTACGAAATTTTGTCGGAATCGGTTCAGATTTAAATATATAGCCCCTCCTATATGTATGTATCGCCAAAGTTGGCCAAATATAATCGATTTAATAAACCGATGTAGATTATAGTTTGCAGCAGATTACCATGTGCTAAATTCGAGTAAGATTGGTTAAAAAATCAAGACATTGTGGTCAAAAACAAGGCAAAAGGTTGCCACGTGTGCCCAAACACAACACAACAATTATACATGAGTTTTCAGCAAACACAGACCTGCTTCAACCCATAAACCACAGGCATAATACCAGAAGAAGAACCGAAGGAAGATATCAAATACCGAAGGCAAAAAAACAAATATGGAAAATTGTCGCTGGCAATGTCACTACATATATATTATATATATATATATATATATATATATATATATATATACATATATATATATATATATATTACCAATAGATAAGAAAAGCAGAAAAGATTTTAAAGAATTATTTATAATACTTATTGAACATTAAAAATATGTACCAAACACTTCATTGTGATTTAAGAGTAGAACTCAATTTTTTAATTAATCAGTATTAAATACAAAAAAAAAAAAAATATATATATATATATATATATATATATATATATATATATATATATATGTATATATATATATATATATAATATATATATATATATATATATATATATATATATATAATATATATATATATATATATATATATATATATATATATATATATATATATATATATATATATATATATATATATATATATATATACCTATACATATATATATATATATATATATATATATATATATATATATATATATATATATATATATATATATATATATATATATATATATATATATATATATATATATATATATATATATATTTATATATATACAAATAATTATTAATCTATTTTTATCCTGCAGACAAGCTTAAAGGCTTCGCGGGTGTGTAGAATTAAGATGAATTTGTAAATATGTTTCTGTAAAGAACAACATCAATGAACAATAAAGTGAAAAAAAAATAATCTACCAAAATTTGAAGCAAATTTTACCAAAACTCTAACAAAATTAAAAAAATCTTATTTTGAAATTTTTAATAAAATTTGTGTCATCAGTATTTACAATAATGTGATCCCTCCTTTTAGCGACAATTATTTAGGTGTATAAATATCCCTTGAATTGTAAATGTGTCGAATTTTAATGTTTTAGCGATTTTAGCTTGCACCAACAAGGGAAAGTTCTATAGAAAATTTTATCAAAATTTTATTACTATGAAATATTTTATAAAAATTGATTTTTTTTTAGAAAATTTTATCAAAATTTAATTTCAATAGAAAGTTTTCTCGAAATGTTATTTTTATATGAAATTTGTTAAAATTTTATTTTTATAGAAAATTTTCTTAAAATTTTATTTTTATAGAAAATTTTGTCAAAATTTTATTTTTTTTAGAAAATTTTGTAAAAATTTTATTTTTATAGAACATTTTGTAAAATTTTATTTTTATAGAAAATTTTGTCAAACTTTTTTTTTATAGAAATCTTTGTCAAAATTTTATTTTGATAGAACATTTTGTAAAATTTTTTTTTTATAGTAAATTGTGTCACATTTTGTTCTATAATTTTTGTAAAAAAATTATTTTTATAGCAAATTTTGTCAAAATTTTATTTCTATAGAAAATTTTGTTAAAATTTTGTCAAAATTTTATTTCTATAGAAGATTTTGTCAAAATTTTATTTTTATAGAAAATTTTGTCAAAATTTTATTTTTATAGAAAATGTTACCAAAATTTAATTTTATAGCAAATTTTGTCAAAAATTTTATTTTTATAGAAAATTTTGTTACAATTTTATTTTTATAGAAAATTGTGTCAAACCTTTATTTTTATAGAAAATTTTTTAAAATTTTAATTTTTATAGAAAATTTTGACAAAATTTTGTATCTATAGAAAATTTTGTCAAACTTTAATTTTTATTGAAAACTTTGCCAAAATTGTATTTTTATAGAAAATTTTGTCAAAATTTTATTATTATAGAAAATTATGTCAAAATTTTATTTCTAAAAAAAAATTTTGTCAAAATTTTTTAAAGAAATCTTGTCAAAGTTTTATTTCTACTCTATAGAAAATTTTGTTAAAATTTGATTTTATGGAAAATTATGTCTATATATTATTTTTATGGAAAAGTACATCTTAGTTGGTGATTTATATTTCTACCAAAACATAAAGAATTCTGCCAGTGTAGATAATTTTGTCAACATTTTATTTCTATAGAAAATTTTGTCACAATTTTATTTTTATAAAAAATTTTGTCAAAATTTTATTTTTATAGAAAATTTTGTCAATTTTTTTTTATAGAACATTTTGCCAAAATTTTATTTTTATAGAAAATCTTGTCAAACTTTTATTTTTATAGAAAATTTTGTAAAATTTTTATTTTTATAGAAAATTTTGCCAAAATTGTATTTTTATAGAAAATTTTGTCTAAATTATATTTCTGTATGTTAGAACATTTTATCAATATTTTATTTATATAGAAAATTTTGTTAAAATTTGATTTTATGGAAATATATGTCAATATTTTATTTTTATGGAAAAGTACCTCTTAGTTGGTGATGTATATTTTGCAAAATCTACCAAAACATAAGGAATTCTGCCATCTGTGACAACCGTGATAATAAAGCAAACTTTTTCAAAATCGGGTCATACATATATATGAGAGCTATACCTATATATATATTTTTCAGGGTTGATTGATCCGCTATTCAAATTCAAAAGCGTTCGTCCTTGTGCCAAAAGAACACACTGTACCAAATTTCATCAAAATCGGTTAATAATTGCGACTGGAATCCTACCAACAACAAATACATGGACGGACGGGCAGACGGAGGGACACAAAGCGCTAGATCGACTCAGGAGGTGATTCTGAGTCGATCGGTATATATTATTTATGGGGGCGAAAATCAATATTTCCGATAGGCACCTTTTTTGACAGATTAAAGTTATTGTATCCTGACCACTATGTGGTTTGGGTATAATAAAATCGGTTGTTCGAAATATTTCAAATAAATTGTTATGCCCATCTGCTAGTCTAACATTCCATAATAGAAAGTTGCGTTGCATTTACAGTCATACCGAACATTATGTGCGTGAAGATAAATTGTAAATAGCTAAGACACAAACCAGACAGATTTATCCGCGCACCGAATGGGTTAATTGAGTTATGCTAAGGCGACCAAAAAATTGTTATATGTATTTTGACTGCTTTGGACCAATAATAAATTAACTAAGCGACAAGTTTGATGCCATAATAAAGGCCTAAGAGCGCACTTTCAGAAAATAAGGTCACATAGATCAAAAACACAATAACGATTGAGATATTGTAGAAATAAAACCGCACTAATGGATCCTTAATTTTTATAAATTCAGGCCACTGTGCAAAACTGCCCAGGATATTTTGGTATCAGGAGAAAGGTCGTGACGTGTACTTTATGACTAAAGGGTTTCTATTTGTTTCTATAGTAACAAAAATGTGAAGTGTTTTAAAAAATTTTGTTTAGCCGGAGTCGAGCAAAATTTTTACGACTCCAGTAAAATCTTCAGATCCCGACTCCAAGGTTAGGTTAGGTGGCAGTCCGATGTATCGGACTCACCACATTGGTGAACTTCTCTCTTATCACTGAGTGCTGCCCGATTCCATGTTAAGCTCAATAACAACGGACCTCCGAGTCCGAACGGCGTTCCACATTGCAATAAAACCTGTTAGAGAAGCTTTGAAACCCTCAGAAATGTCACCAGCATTACTGAGGTGGGATAATCCACAGCTGAAAAACTTTTTGGTGTTCGGTCGAAGCAGGAATCGAATCCACGAACTTGTGTATGCAAGACGGGCATGCTAACCATTGCACTACGGTGGCTCCCAAGACTCTGACTCCACAGCCCTAGTTCCATCCCAGTCCGACTTTCTATAAATTTTGTAAAACTCTAACAAATTTTGCCCAGATCGGATCAGATTTAAATATGTATATACATATACATTTATATACATCACCCAACACATTGGACGGATTTTATATGCTATCGAATATGTGGATCTACAAAGTGGTTCAGGGTATAATATAGTCGGCCCCTCCCGACTGTAGACTTTCCTTACCTGTTATTTGTTTCAAAACTCTTTTTGGAAAATTAAATATTTTAGAAAATTTAGCTAAATTGTTGCTTCTGCAATCTTCTTCACTTGCAGTTGCAACAAAAGTCTGTCCGTACTATCTTCGCATGTCCACAAAAAAAACATCCATCTTTATATGGGATTACAATAAATTTTCGTTTATATCAAAGCTGTCTACAAGCCACAAAATATTCACACATTTCTTGCCAAAATATTGTGAATGTAAATTTTCCATCTGTGTGTGTGTGTAAGTATGCATGTGTTTGTGTATGACAATGACTTTCTCTTTGGTATCTCACAGATACAATGATGACGACGACGACGACACAATAATAAATGACTAAATGTCTGGCTTTCTATGGATGCTTAATTTCACACAGCCAACTTGATGAACGAGCATATTTCTTGGGAAAATTTATATACGAGAATTCGTTTAGGGTCATGTAACTCTAATGTTAATTAACTGTGAATACAAATGGGATTTATTTAGTACACACAACAGATTTATTATAGTCAACTCAACTCAGTTCAGCTCAACTCACTTCAATAGATCACACAAATTAAACAAGGCTAGAAAACTTTGGCTATTTAGATGCACTCCATATTTGCCATAGAAGGTCGTATATGAGTTGAAGTAGAAACTGCTTTGGAAGTCATTTTGACAAAATTTTCTATAGAAATAAAATTTTGACAAAATTTTCTATAGAAATAAAATTTTGACAAAATTTTCTATAGAAATAAAATTTTGACAAAATTTTCTATAGAAATAAAATTTTGATAAAATTTTCTATAGAAATAAAATTTTAACAAAATTTTGTATAGAAATAAAATTTTGACAAAATTTGCTATAGGAATAAAATTTTTATAAAATTTTGTGCAAAATTTTGTATAGAAATAACATTAGCAAATTAGTTTATTAAAGACTTTCTCAAAATATTTTAATATTTTGTCAAAACTAGATAATGGAGATATATCAGATAAAGAAGGAATACGGTTCGTAGATATTCATCAGATTATAAATATTTCGATTCTTCGGTTACTTGATGATCGGTATTTGATGAGAGATGCCATTCGTTGGTGAGCGCTTCCATGTCCTGATGATCGGAAATGGTTAAGGATTCGGTTCGCTGATGATCGCTGGTGGATGAGAATGTCGTCTCGTAGAGATTTGATAATTGATGACAAATTCGGTTCGTTGATAATTGGTAGTCAATGAAAAATTTGTTGATGATCAGATTCGGTAGTTGATGGGTAATTCAGTTCGATTCGGTAGTTGATGGGTAATTCAGTTCGCTTATAATCGGTAGATTAGGAGTAGGTTAGGTTAGGTATAGTGGCAGCCCGATATATCAGGCTCACTGAGACTATTCAGTTCATTGTGGTACCATATTGGTGAACTTCTCTCTTATCACTCGATTCCATGTTAAGCTCAATGACAAGATACCTCCTTTTTATAGCCGAGTCCGAACGGCGTTCCACATTGCAGTGAAACCACTTAGAGAAGCTTTGTAACCCTCAGAAATGTCACCAGCATTACTGAGCTGAGATAATCCACCGCTGAAAAACTTTTTGGTGTTCGGTCGAAGCAGGCGGGCATGCTAACCATTGCACCACGGTGGCTCCGTGGTTAGGAGTAGGTCGATTCATCGATCAAAGGCAATTGATGAGAAATACGGTCCTTTGATGATCGCTATGGTAGTGTAAGTAAGGTTAGGTTATATGGCAGCCCGACATTTCAGGATTTCCTTAGACTATTCAGTCCATTGTGCAACCACTGTGGTGAATTTCTCTCTTATTACTGAGTGCTGACCGATTCCATGTTAAGCTCAATGACCAGGGACCTGCCTTTTATTGCCGAGTTCGAACGGCGTTTTCACCACTTAGAGAAGATTTGCAGCACTCAAAAATGTCACCAGCATTACTGAGATGGGATAATCCAACGCTGAAAAACTTTGTGGTGTTCAGTCGAAGTAGGGTTTGAACCCATGACCCTTTGTATGCAAAGCGGACATACTAACCATCGCAGCAATGTTGGTATGTTAGTTGAGAGTTCATTGATAATTGGAGACTGTTGGAATCGTTGGAACATAGACGAATGGTCATTGCTGAGTATTTCGGTTCGTTTGCGATTGGGAAGTTGCTGTGAGATATTCGGTTATCAGACGGTTGCTCCTATCTCTACAATTGTTGTAGAAGAAGTGTGGCATCAGCTTCGTTATTGGTCCGGGGTCGGTTTATGGTTACGGTGGATTTTAGTGTTAAAGACGACTAGCAGGCAAATTACTACGACGGCTACTAGCTAGTCTACGAGCGAACTGTAGGCCATAAGGTTTCTGTGTGGAACAATAGGCCCAAAAGTCTCAGTGGTGGAACAGTAGGCCTGAAGGTTTCTGTTTGGAATAGTAAGCCAGTAGGTCTCTGTGGGAGTAGAGCAGGCCCGAAGGTCTCTGTGTGGAACAGTAGCCGCGAAGGTTTCTGTGGAGGAACTGTAGGCACGAAACTTTCTGTGGTGGAACAATAGGCCCGAAGGTTTCTGTGGTGGAACAGTAGGCCCGAAGGAATATGTGGTGGAACAGTAGGCCCGAAGGTCTCTGTGGTGGAACAGTAGGGCCGAGGGTCTCTGTGGGGGAACAGTAGGCCCCAATGTCTCTGTGGTGGAACAGTAGGCGCGAAGGTCTCTGTGGTGGAACAGTAGGCCTGAATGTCTCTGAGGCTGAGTAGGCTCGAGGGTCTCTGTGAGGGAACAGTAGGCCCGAAGGTGTTAGTGGTGGAACAGTAGGCCGGGAGTAGCCTGTGGGTAATAGTAGATCCGACGACCTCTGTGGGAAACATTAGGCCCGAAGGTCTCTGTGGTGGAACAGTACGACTTAAAATCTTTGTTGGAAACAGCAGGCCCAAAGGTCTCTGTGGGAAATAGTAGGTCAGAAGATCTCGGTGGGAAACAGTAGACCCGAAGGTTTCTTTGGGAACAGTACGTCCGAAAGTCTCTTTGAGGAATAGTAGGCCCGAAGGTCTCTGTTGGGAATAGCAGGTTCATGTGGTGGAACAGTAGGCCTTAAGGCTTCTGTGAGGAACAGTACACCCGAAGGTTTCTGTAGGGAACTGTAGACGGGAGGATTTTTTTTTTGAGGGAACAGTAGGTCCGAAGGTAGCTGTAGAGGAGCCACCGTGCTGCAATGGTTAGCATCCACGCCTTGCCAACACAAGGACGTGGGTTCGATTCCTAATTCGACCGAATGGATTATTCCACTTCAGTAATGCTGGTGACATTTCTGAGGGTTTCAAAGCTTCTCTAAGTGGTTTCACTGCGCAATGTGGAACGCCGTTCGGACTCGGCTATAAACAGGAGGTCCCTTGTCATTGAGCTTAACATGGAATTGGGCAACACTCAGTGATAAGAGAGAAGTTCACCAATATGGTATCACAATGGACTGAATAGTCTAAGTGAGCCTGATACATCGGGCTGCCACATAACCTAACCTAGCTGTAGTGGAACAGTACGCCTTAGGGTTTCTGTGGTGGAACAGAAAGCCCCTAGATTTCTGTGGGAAACAGTAGACCCGAAGGTTCCTTTGGGAACAATACGCCCGAAAGTCTCTGTGTGAAATAGTAGATCTGATTGTCTCTGTGGTGAATGGTAAATCCGACGGTATCTGTGGGGAACAATTGGCTCGAAGATCTCTGTGGGGAACAGTAGGCCAAAAGGCTTCTATGTGGAACAGCAGGCCCTATGGTTTCTGTTGGGAACAGCAGGATCCTAGGTCTCTGTGGGAAATAGTAGGCGCGAAGGACTATGTGGGGAACATTAGGCCCGAAGGTCTCAATGGGGAACAGTAGACTCGAAGGTCTTTGTGAGGAACAGTAGTCCCGAAATTGTCTGAAATTAACAGTACGCCCTCCGGTCTCTACGTTGAACAGTAGGCGCAAAATGTCTGTGGGGAAGGTCTCTGTGGGCTCGAAGGTCTCTGTGGGCTCGAAGGTCTCTGTGTGGAACAGTAGGCTCAAAGGCCTCTGTGGGGAATGGTAGGCCCGAATGTCTCAGTGGTGGAACAGTAGGTCCGAAGGTTTCTGTGGGGAACAATAGCCTCGAAGATCTCTGTGGGAAACAGTAGGCCCTAAAGTGTCTGTGTGGAACAGTAGGACCAAAGGTATCTGTGGGGAACAAACGGAAGGTCTCTGTGGGGAATAGTAGCCCCGAAGGTCTATGTGGGGAACATTAGGCTCGAAGGTCTCCGTGGCGAACAGTAGGCTCGAAGGTCTTTGTGAGGTACAGTAGGCCCGTAATTCTCTGAAATTAACATTAGTAAGGTCACTATGTGGAACATTAGGCCCGAACATCTCTGTTGGAAACAGTAGGTCTGAAGGTCTCTGTGGAAACAGTTGGCGCGAATGTTTCTGTGTTGGAAACAGTAGGTCCGAAGGTCTCTGTGGGAAACAGTTGGCGCGAATGTTTCTGTGGGGAACAGCAGGCCCGAATGTCTCAAGCTCTCTGTGGGAACAAACGGCCAGATGGTCTCAGTGGTGGAACAGAAGTCCCGAAGTTCTCAGTGGTGGAACAGTAGGCCCTAAGGTCTCTAGGTAGAACAGTAGGCCCGAAGATCTCTGTGGAAAACAGAAGGCACTAAAGTCTATGTGGGGTACAATAGGTCCGAAAGTCTCTGTGGGGGTAACAGCAGGCCCGAAGATTTCTGTTGGGAACAGCAGATCTTAAGGTCTCCGTGAGGAACAGTAAGCCAGAATGTCTCGTTGGGAAACAGTAGGTTCGAAGGTCTCTGTGAGGAACAGTAGCCCCGAAGGTCTCTGTCGGACATAGTAGACCCGAAGGTCTCTGTGATTAACAGTACGCGCTTACGTCTCTGTGTGGAACAGTAGGCCCGAAGATGTCAGTGGTGGAATAGTAGGCCCGAAAGTGTCTGTGGGGAACAGTAGGCCCGAAGTTCTCTGTGTGGAACAATAGGCTCAAAGGTCTCTTTTGGGAATAGTAGGCCCGAAGGTTTCAGTGGTGGAACAGTAGTCCCGAGTCTTTCTGTGAGGAACATTAGGCCCTAAGATCTCTGTGGGAAAGAGTACGTCTGTGGTGAAAAATGAGCCCGAAAATTTCTATGGTGTAACAGTGGACCTGAAGGTCTCTGTTGGGGAACAGAGTCCCAAAGGTTTCTGTGGGGAACAAACGGCTCGAAGGTCTCAGTGGTGGAACAGCAGGCCCAACGATTTCTGTGGGGAGCAGTAGGCCCGACTTCCTCTGTGGGGAACTGCAGACCCTAAAGTCTCAGTTGTGTACGGTAGGCCCAAAAGTTTCTGTGGGGAATAGTAGAACCGACAGGCTCTGTGGGAAACATTAAGCCCGAAGGTCTCTGTGATTAACAGTACGGCTCGTTGTTGAAGAGTAGGCCCGAAGGCCTATGTGGGGAACTGCAAACCTAAAGGAGATAAATAGGCCAGAATGTCTCAGTAATGGAACAGTATGCCCGAAGGTCTCCGTAGGAAACAGTGGTGGAACAGTAAGCCCGAAAGTCTCTGTGAGGAACAGTAGGAGAACAATAGACCCTCATGTCTCAGTGGTGGAACAGTAGTCCCGTAGGTCTCTGTGATAACTTCTATTGCGCGTGTGGTAAATAATGTTCTCAGGCGACATCAAAGAATAATCGAACTACGAGCAGAACGATGTCCAATGAGCTGACCGTTGAACGATTCTGTTCTCCAATGTGTCCGAGTCTGCCTTTGGTGGGCAAAGATCAACATAATGAACTGATTGAGAATTAGTTTCTCTTGCATGAATTGAAGTTCATCAAGAGAAATCTCCCCGACGTAGGGGCATACAGTCAATAAATTTTCAGCATCACTCGACTTAGTATCACATCCTTTTATTACCGTACGTAGAATCTAAAATGAGAAGTAAACATTTTTGGACACCTGAAGAAGCGGTTGAGCACTTCGAAGAATGCATGTTTTGGAGACACCTCAACCAGAGTGTCTAAATTACTTACAAAGTTGGTCAAGTGCATTCAAAATTGTACTGATCTTAAAGGGGAATATTTCGAAAAACACAGCAATGCCATTTTCTTTGAATAATGCAGGGTGCGGCTAAAGTTACTATATGATGTAAAACAATTGTAACATATTTGTTTGCGAGTATTTAACTTTTTCTTTTTTCCTATTTCAGAAATTAAACTTGGGAGAATATTTAAAAATGGAACGCTATACAATTGCGCAAAGAACTAAGATTGTTTTTCTATTCATTGAAAATCATCGTTCGATAATTAATACTCAACATGCATACAGAAGATTTTATGGTGGAAGAACTGCTCCAACGGGTCCAACCATTCGTTCGTTGGTAAATAATTTTGCTGAATATGGGACTGTCGGAGATTCAAGACGTACGGGCAGAGCTCGAACTGGCAGATCGGCCGAAAATATTGATGATGTGCGACAGAGCGTCGAAGAAAATCCAGAGACATCAACGAGAAGACGATCTTCCCAGTTGCAGCTTTCTGGCCGCACTCTTCGGCGAATTTTAAAACACGATTTACACCTCTTCCCTTACAAAATCCAACTAGTCCAAAAAGTAAATCCTGAGGACTTCGTATTGCGCTTGGAATATGCTAGAGCAGTTTTAAATCTCGTTGATCAAAATGAAAATTTTTTTGTCAAATTTGAGATGACTGCACCGATTTTTTTGTGGGGCTATCTCAAAGACAAAGTTTATGTGAATAGGCCCCAAACTTTGCAGCAACTAAAGGACAACATTCAAGAAGAAATTGATCATATGCCACAATAAACACTCAAAAAAGTTATGGAAAATTCCATTAAAAGAGCACATTTTTGTGTTAGAGAAAACGGTTCTCATTTAACTGATATTATTTCTCATAATTAATGAAAACAATAACATGAAATAAACTTTCTTTTTATCATATTTTTATACCCTCCACCATAGGATGGGGGTATATTAACTTTGTCATTCCGTTTGTAACACATCGAAATATTGCTCTAAGACCCCATAAAGTATATATATTCTGGGTCGTGGTGAAATTCTGAGTCGATCTGAGCATGTCCGTCCGTCCGTCCGTCTGTTGAAATCACGCTAATTTCCGAAAGAAACAAGCTATCGACTTGAAACTTGGCACAAGTAGTTGTTATTGATCTAGGTCAGATGGTATTGCAAATGGGCCATATCGGTCCACTTTTACGTATAGCCCCCATATAAACGGACCCCCAAATTTGGCTTGCGATTGCTCTAAGAGAAGCAAATTTCATCTGATCCAGCTGAAATTTGGAAAATGGTGTTAGTATATGATCTCTAACAACCGTGCAAAAAGTGGTCCATATCGGTCCACTTTTACGTATAGCCCCCATATAAACGGACCCCCAAATTTGGCTTGCGATTGCTCTAAGAGAAGCAAATTTCATCCGATTCGGCTGAAATTTGGTACATGGTGTTAGTATATGGTCTCTAACAACCACGCAAAAATTGGTCCACATCGGTCCATAATTATATATAGCCCCCATATAAACCGATCCCCAGATTTGAACTCCGGAGCCTCTTAGACGAGCAAAATTCATCCGATCCGGTTGAAATTTGGTGCGTGGTGTTAGTATATGGTCTCTAATAACCATGAAAAAATTGGTCCATATCGGTCCACTTTTACGTATAGCCCCCATATAAACGGACCCCCAAATTTGGCTTGCGATTGCTCTAAGAGAAGCAAATTTCATCCGATTCGGCTGAAATTTGGTACATGGTGTTAGTATATGGTCTCTAACAACCATGCAAAAATTGGTCCACATCGGTCCATAATTATATATAGCCCCCATATAAACCGATCCCCAGATTTGAACTCCGGAGCCTCTTAGACGAGCAAAATTCATCCGATCCGGTTGAAATTTGGTGCGTGGTGTTAGTATATGGTCTCTAACAACCATGAAAAAATTGGTCCATATCGGTCCATAATTATATATAGCCCCGATATAAACCGATTCCCAGATTTGGTTTGCGGATCCTCTAAGAGAAGCAAATTTCATCCGATCCGGCTGAAATTTGGTACATGGTGTTAGTATATAGTCTCTAACAGCCATGCAAAAATTGGTCCACATCGGTCCATAATTATATATAGCTAACATATAAACCGATCCCCAGATTTGAACTCCGGAGCCTCTTAAAGGAGCAAAATTCATCCGATCCGGTTGAAATTTGGTACGTGGTGTTAGTATATGGTCTCTAACAACCATGCAAAATTTGGTCCATATCGGTCCATAATTATATATAGCCCCCATATAAACCGATCCCCAGATTTGAACTCCGGAGCCTCTTAGAGGAGCAAAATTCATCCGATCCGGTTGAAACTTGCAACGTGGTGTTAGTATAAGGCCGCTAATATCCATGCCAACATTGGTCGATATCGGTCTATAGTTATATATAGCCGATACCCAATCACACATAAATTGGTCCATATCGGTTCATATTCATGGTTGCCACTCGAGCCAAAAATAATCTACCAAAATGTTATTTTGTCAAATTTTTATTTCTATAGAAAATTTTTTAAACATTTTATTTCTATTGAAGATTTTGTAAAAATTTTATTTCTGTAGAAAATTTTGTTAAAATTTTATTTCTATAGAAAATTTTGTCAAAATTTTATTCCTATAGAAAATTTTTCCAAATTTTATTTCTATAGAAAATTTTTTTCCAAATTTTATTTCTATAGAAATTTTTTTCCAAATTTTACTTCTTTAGAAAATGTTGTCAAAATTTTATTTTGTCAAAATTTTATTTCTATAGAAACTTTAAACTTAATTATATACGTATTTAATCGGTATTTTTTAGTTTAATATATACTACGTATGGACTACCTTGTAATTTAGAAGACGGTGTTAGGAAGTTTTAAGATACCTTTCCATCGGCAAGTGTTACCGCAACCCAAGTAATTCGATTGTGGATGACAGTTTTCAGTAGAAGTTTCTTCGCAATCCATGGTGGAGGGTACATAATTTTCGGCCTGGCCGAACTTACGGCCGTATATTCTTGTTTTCATTCTATTCAATAGTTATTTAAAAAACAAATCATATAGTTACTTTAGCCGCATCCTGTATTTGATTTTACTCTCTAATCCCGAATAATTTTGAACAAACCTCGAAATTATTCCGGTAAAGAATAACATTTTGCCATTTTTTACAAAAAATGAGTGTCAATCTCAAACACTGGAATACGTCCTATGTTACTCTATCTATGTAAATATCCTTTGGCATTGCTAAGCTTATGATAATATGAAACATATTGGCCATCCAACCATAATATGGTAAGAAGATAGTACAAATGCTTGTCTTGTCTTAAGATGAATAGATGGAGTAATAGAGCAAGCAATGTAGACTAAAATATATTGGAGAGACTAAGTAGTAACCATCGAATATCCTTGTGGACATTTATCAACAAGGATTCTATGCATATTGACTGCAAAAATTACAATAATTCCAAAATATGTTGGTCGGTTGGTATTCTCTTTGTCAAACAAACAAAAGGAGGCAAAAATCGTATCTATTTCTATTGATATTACTTGGAATAGAAACATTGTTGTCCTAATGTAGCAGATACTTGAAGGTATTGATGTGCAATGGCAACAATGGATTTGTAATTTTAATTGAAATGGGAGATAACAATGGATCTTAATTAAAAATGGATAGCCTATATGGGGCTGCATACTAATGATTTATGAAATGCTATTATAATGGTGACATAATACACATTGTACCTAAATTGTGTTGCAATTAAGAGTTGCACAATGAAATGAAAAAGAATTTATTTAATAAGGACCTTAGGAATTTACTTTGCTATTCAGGTAATGAAGGCAAAGTTATCTCAATATACAATCAATATAAACTATTATTTATTTCCACATGCATTTATAAAGTTTTTAGCCAAAACTCAGAGGCAAAGATGGGCTGGGTGTAATATACTCCCTAATATACTCCCTGTGCAAAGTTTAAAGCAAATTAGGATAAAACTATGGCTTAAGTGCACATCGGGCGAAAGATATATATGGGAGCTATATATAAATCTGAACAGATTTCAACCAAAATCGGCATGAGAACATAAATTCTACTACCTTTGAAAAATTTCACGTATTGCAGAGTAAATCTTTTCGGGCCATATAAAGGGTGATACGGTCAAAATTTAATCAAGGGAAAACGCGTGTAAATCGGTGAAATCGTTTATTTAAAAAATCAAATTAAATTTCTTTTTCAAGTTCAATTAGTATAAAATTCAGGAAAAATATTCAGTTAGGCTTTCGCTTTTCCAAATCCGAATTGCAGGGCCTCACGCTTGACACCTGCCATCAGATTTTGTACAGCCACCTTGCCCACCTTCTTCGCCGCAGAAAGCCAGTTTGCCTTGAACTGCTGCTCGTCCTTAGCAGTTTTTTGGTCTTCTTTAGGTTCCGCTGGACAATAGCCCAGTATTTCTCAATTGGGTGGAGCTCTGGCGTGTTGGGAGGGTTCTTGTCCTAGGGAACCACCTGCACGTTGTGGGCGACGTACCACTCCATGGCCTTTTTACCGTAATGGCAAGATGCCAAATCCGGCCAAAACAGTACGGAACAACCGTGTTTCATCAGGAAAGGCAGCAGTCGTTTATTCAAACACTCTTTCACGTAAATTTCTTGGTTGACAGTCCCGGAAGCTATGAAAATGCTGCTTTTCAAGCCACAGGTACAGATGGCTTGCCAAACCAGATATTTCTTTGCGAACTTTGACAGTTTTATGTGCTTGAAAATATCTGCTACCTTTCCCCTTCCTTTTGCCGTATAAAACTCCTGTCCCGGAAGCTGCTTGTAGTCGGCTTTGACGTAGGTTTCGTCGTCCATTACCACGCAGTCAAACTTCGTCAGCATTGTCGGGGATCGCGCTTTGGCCGTCGTATTTTGTTTATCATCGCGATTTGGAGTCGATAGTCCGGCTCGTTTTTAGGGTTTCGCTTGAAACTACCGGCAACTCTCTTTGTCGTCTCAGCGGCTTCCGGTTTTCGATTTCCCCCCGATCCAGACTTCCTGGCTGTCGACAAACGTTCCCCAAACATTTTAATTACATTTGTAACGGTTGATTTGGCAACTTTTAGCGATTGTGCCAGCTTTGCGTGCGAGTAGCTCGGCAAAATGCGCGAGCAAAATTTTGATATGCTGCTCTTCTTGCTTGGACGGCTTTTTGACAACTGAAGAGGGAATTCCAAAATCAAAATAGGAGCAACATTCTACACACACACACCTTCAAAATGAGGGTTGTTCAGGTTTTTTAAATGCAAAATTGAAAGAAATACGTCAAGTTTATATTGAGCAAATTTTGACCGTATCACCCTTTAGGTGCACATTGGGCGAAAGATAAATATATATATAAATCTCAACCGATTTCTTCCACAAGCAACAGGATTGTATTCTGACTCATAATACGTACATGTGCCATATACAGTAGTAAGTTCGGTCGGGCCGAATCTTAAATACCCACCACCATGTATCAAATAGCATAGTTTCCTTTGAAAATTCCAGGGTGGTTTGTTGACAGATATTTTCCCAAGCAGATCAGTTCAACCACAACGCTTCCCGAAGATAAATGTAAATATTACCTATGATTACCTATGAAAAGTAGATCAGATTCTGGATTTAAAAGAACCATTTTTTTGTTAAAGGTTTAGAGGAATTATAAACATCTCTTGAAAGTATACAAGAAATTGGATAAAAACTACGGAACCTTAAGCCCAAGGAATAAAATCGGAAGATCGGTCTATATGGAAGCTATATCAAAACATGGACCGGTACTCACCATTTTCGGAGAAAATACCTCTAGATTTCCAATTTCAGGCAAATTGGGTAAAAACTAGGGTTTCTATAAGACCAAGACCCCAATTCGGAGGATCGGTTTATATGGGAGCTATATAAAAACCTGGACCGATATAGCTTCGAACTTGGCATGCGTGCATACAACAGACGATTCTGTGCCAAATTTCAGGACGATAGCTCCTTTATTGAAGATTGTAGCGTGATTACAACAGACAGACGGTCAGAAGGACATGCTTATATCGTCTTAGAATTTCTCCCTGATCAAGCATATATATACTTTATATAGTCGGAAATCGATATTTCGATGTGTTACAAACGGCATGACAAACTTATTATACCCCCAGCACCATTCTATGGTGGTGGGTATAAAAAAATCTTGACAACATTTTCAATAAAAATAAAATTTTGAAAAAATATTCTATAAAAAAAAACCAGTAAGGAAAGTCTAAAGTCGGGCGGGGCCGACTATATTATACCCTGCACCACTTTGCAGATCTAAATTTTCGATACCATATCACATCCGTCGAATGTGTTGGGGCTATATATAAAGGTTTGTCCCAAATACATACATTTAAATATCACTCGATCTGGACAGAATTTGATGGCCTTTTACAAAATCTATAGACTCAACATTTAAGTCGGCTAATGCACTAGGGTGGAACACAATTTTAGTAAAAAATATAGAAAACATTTAAATCTGAAGCAATTTTAAGGAAACTTCGCAAAAGTTTATTTATGATTTATCGCTCGATATATATGTATTAGAAGTTTAGGAAAACTAGAGTCATTTTTACAATTTTTTGACTAAGCAGTGGCGATTTTACAAGGAAAATGTTGGTATTTTGACCATTTTTGTCGAAATCAGAAAAACATATATATGGGAGCTATATCTAAATCCGAACCGATTTCAATCAAATTTGGCACGCATAGCTACAATGCTAATTCTACTCCCTGTGCAAAATTTCAACTAAATCGGAGTTAAAAATTGGCCTCTGTGGTCATATAGTTTAAATCGGGCGAAAGCTATATATGGGATATATATCTAAATCTGAACCGATTTCAACCAAATTTGGCACGTATAGCTACAATGCTAATTCTACTCCCTGTGCAAAATTTCAACTAAATCGGAGTTAAAAATTGGCCTCTGTGGTCATATGAGTGTAAATCGGGCGAAAGCTATATATGGGAGCTATATCTAAATCTGAACCGATTTCAACCAAATTTGGCACGTATAGCTACAGTGCTAATTCTACTTCCTGTGCAAAATTTCAACTAAATCGGAGCAAAAACTTGGCCTCTGTGGGCAAATGAGTGTAAATCGGTCGAAAGCTATATATGGGAGCTATATCTAAATCTGAACCGATTTGGCTGATATTTTGCAAGTTTTTCGAGACTCATAAAATATTCGGATGTACGAAATTTGAGGAAGATCGGTCGATATACACGCCAATTATGACCAGATCGGTGAAAAATATATATGGCAGCTATATCGAAATCTGAACCGATTTTTTCCAAAATCAATAGGGATCGTTTTTGAGCCGAAACAGGACCCTATACCAAATTTTAGGACAATCGGACTAAAACTGCGAGCTGTACTTTGCACACAAAAATACATCAACAGACAGACGGACAGACAGACAGACGGACATCGCTAAATCGACTCAGAATTTAATTCTAAGACGATCGGTATACTAAACGATGGGTCTCAGACTTTTCCTTCTTGGCGTTACATACAAATGCACAAACTTATTATACCCTGTACCACAGTAGTGGTGAAGGGTATAAAAAGTATATACGGCCGTAAATTCGGCCAGGCCGAAGCTTGTGTACCCTCCACCATGGATTGCGTAGAAACTTCTACTGAAGACTGTCATGGGTTGCGGTAACACTTGCCGATGGCAAGGTATCTCAACACTTCCTAACACCGTCTTCTAAATTGCAAGGTAGTATATATTAAACTAAAAACAAGTAAGTAAAGTAGAAAGTCGGGCGGGGCCGACTATATCATACCCTAAACCACCCTTACTGAATTAGTAATCATAAGCATTTGTGGGGTAACATATAGGTCCGGGAGATAAACCGCAGTTGCATATTTAAGAAAATTAAGCGGTACATATTTATGGGTGCTTTGTCTCAATCCGACTATAGCTCATAGTCAGAGTTGCCAGGGAAAATGTTCGGTTTACCCTACAAGAACAAAAAAAGTTCCCTACTTTCCCATACATACCCAAACAATTTTCCCTACAATATTTTTCGTTAAATTTAAACAATTTTTAAAAAACAAAATGGTTCTGTTGTTACCACACATTGTTAAAGATCAAGCCTTGCCGGCTTCTAATTTCCTACTCTAGGGCCACCAAAATGTAAAAATTATTACAAAATGTCCCTATATTGTGGTCCTACGTCCCTACAAGACGCTAAATATTTAAAAAAAAACTACATATAGGGAGTTTCCCCTACTTCTAGCAACACTGGCTGTGTTGATATTGCGCCTACGGAGCTAGTATGTCACTAATATTGAGCCCATTATTAAAAAATAGAAAATCGTTAAATTAGTGTGGGTAATAAATACAAATTTGTAAAAATCGAGCAATATTCTTATGTAAGAGCTACAAGTACGTATAAGTACGATCGGCTAGTACATCAAAATTTGAAATTTGAGTAACATTGGTTAATAAATAAGAGTACTATGGCCAAATTTGGGAAAATCGAGCCATGCATATATATGGAAGCTATATCTAAATCTGAACCTATTTGCATAATATTTTGCGGGTTTGATTAACACCACAAAAGGTTACCTTGTGCAAGATTTGAGTAAGAGCAGTTACGAAATGAGGCCTGTATGGTCAAACATAAGGTTAAAATGGCGAATTTTTCAAAATCGGGCGATACATATATGGGAGCTATATCTAAATTTGAACCGATTTCGATGAAATTTTGCACATATAGTTAGCGCTAAAGAAGACTACATTTAGCCAAATTTGGGTAAGATCGGTTGATAAATAAGGGTTTTATGGCCTAAATCGGGCGGTACATATATATGGGAGCTATAGCTAAATCTGAACCGATTTTTTGCACATATAGTTAGTGCTATAGAAGATTATATTTAGCCAACTTTGAGTAAGATCGGTTGATAAATAAAGGTTTTGTGGCCAAATTTGGGAAAACGGGCGATACATATATATGAGAGCTATATCTAAATCTGAACCAATTTGAATGAAATTTTGCAGACTTGAAGGGCGATGGAAAAGATCACCTTTTGCCAAATTTGGTGACGATCCGTTTGAAAAAACGCGCAACGTGACCCCATTTGTCGAAATCGGGCGATACATATATATGGGAGCTATATCTAAATTTGATCCGATTTCTTCCTATAGCGTTCGTCCTTATGCCCAAAAAACTCCCTGTACCAAATTTCATCAAAAGTGGTTAATAATTGCGACCGGAATCCTGTGAACAACAAATACAATGACAGACGGACGGACGGACGGACACCAAGCGCTAGATCGACTCAGGAGGTGATTCTGAGTCGATCGGTATATATTTTATGGGGTTTAAAATCAATATTTCTGGTAGTCGCATTTTTTGGCCGATCAAACTTATTATACCCTGACCACTATGTGGTTTAGGGTATAACTAGCGTGACCACTATGTGGTTGAGGGTATAACTAGCGTAACCCGGCCCGCTTCGCTGCCCCTTCCGAAGTGTTTTTGTAGGAACATTTTGCGTTAACTTAGTCAACCATATCCTTCGTGCTGAAAACAAATTCGAAAAGATTTGAATTCTTTCAAACAAATCGGACTACTTGCTTTTTCGTTTATAGGTACAAATACGGCGGATATGCATATGTAAAACTGTTCGTCTTAAAAAATGCCGGGGAGAGTGTGTACCCTTTCCTCCAAATTTTTTAAATGATGTTCTGTATTCAAGTAGTTGGACAATCTTCTATATTTCTTGTGAATTTTAAGTGTGGTTTGTCAAGGAAAGGTATCCTTCTCCTCAACATATCTGAAAATTAAGCACTATATTATAATAACATACAAAGAATTACTGTTTCCCATCCAATAAATCGGAAAAAGCAAAAATAGTAAAAAATTTTACCACATTTGCTAAAATGTTGGAAAATGATGCACCCTCTTTCAATTTCATGTAAATTTAAGTTCTCTACTAAAAAGGAGTCTGGAAGAAGCCTGAGCAACCCTCTACTTTCAACTTAAGAAAAAAACAAGTATATACGGCCGTAAGTTCGGCCAGGCCGAATGTTATGTACCCTCCACCATGGATTGCGTAGAAACTTCTACGAAAGACTGTCATCCACAAATTTCAACTCACTCGGATGAAATTTGCTCCTCCAAGAGGCTCCAAAACCAAATCGGGGGATCGGTTTATATGGGGGCTATAAATGATTATGGACTGATATGGAACACTTTTGGAATGGTAGTTAAATATCTTATACTACCACCACGTACCAAATATCAACGTACCAATATCAACCATCGGATGAATTTTGCTTCTCCAAAAGGCACCGGAGGTCAAATCTGGCGATCGGTTTATATGGGAGCTATATATAATTATGGACTGATAGGAACCAATTCCTGCATTGTTGTTGGATACCATATACTAACATCACGTACCAAATTTCAACCGAATAGGAAGAATTTTGCTCTTCCAAGATGCTCCGGAGTTCAAATCTGGGGATCGGTTTATATGGGGCCTATATATAATTATGGACCGATATCGACCAATTTTTGCATGGGTGTTTGAGGCCATATATTAACATCACGTATCAAATTTCAACTGAATCAGATGAATTTTGGTCTTCCAAGAAGCTCCGGAGGTCAAATCTGGTGATCGGTTTATATAGGGACTATATATAATTATGGACCGATATGGACAAATTTTTGCATGGTCATTAGAGAACATATACTAACATCATGTACCAAATTTGAGCCGGATCGGATGAAATTTGTTTCTCTTAGAGGCTCCGCAAGCCAAATCGGGGGATCGGTTTATATGGGGGCTATATATAATTATGGACCGATGTGAACCAATTTTTGCATGGTTGTTAAAGGCCATATACTAACACCATGTACCAAATTACAGCCGGATCGGATGAAATTAGCTTTTCCTAGAGGCCTCTCAAGCCAAATTTGGGGGTCCGTTTATATGGGGGATATACGTAAAAGTGGACCGATATGGCCCATTTGCAATACCATTCGACCTACATCAATAGCAACTACTTGAGCAAAGTTTCAAGTCACTAGCTTGTTTCGTTCGGAAGTTAGCGTGATTTCAACAGGCGGACGGACGGACATGCTCAGATCGACTCAGAATTTCACCACGGCCCAGTATACAGTTTGTCAAGAAAGTGTTTTGACAATGGGATCAAAATTATGTTTTGTTCCAAAATTAAATATAATGAAATTTTAATATAATATTTTATTATGTATTTTGCAAAGTATACATACGTACACAGAATTAAAAATTTAATAAAATATTTAATATTTCAATTTTTTTTTTTGGATTTGAAATAGTTGGCAATGTCAAAAGACTTTCTTGACAGACTGTATATATACTTTATGGGATCTTAGATCAATATTTCGATGTGTTACAAACGTAATGACAAAATTCATATACCCCCATCCTATGGTGGAGGGTATAAAAACGGACAAAAGGAACACTCACCCTACCTTCGCCCAACTCCGACTTAATATCGGACTATCACGTACCCTATATTAATTTCATAACTACTCAATGGTCCCTATAAATTCTATCGAAGTAAATCGACAAAGTCTATTTCAATTTTCCCCTTCCCCAACTAGATATCAAAAAATCATATACTAATTTAAAAATCATGTATAAATTTAATCACCTCCTCCCACGTTCCCTGTAAGATTCAAGTAGATCGGAGATGTTTAAATATTGCTCTATTGTTTTAAAGGGACGTCACTATCCCCGATACAATATCGACAAACACCGTAGTGAATAGCACCCCTAAACTTCCCTGAAAATTCTTGAAACATTCCTTCAAGCGTAAAGCAAGGAAGGTTGCCTCTTCATTCGTAACCTTCCCCCACTGCCTTTGTAAATTTCAAGAAAACTTAAGAATTTTTCTTTTCAATTTTAGAAGAGGACCTCCTCCCCGACCAAATATCGAAAAGAGATGTAGCGTATCTTTTGTAAACGTCCCAGAAAATGTCAAGCAAATTATAAGCCTAAAGGTATCAACTATTAATATCGTAACCTCTCCCCAGTCCTCTGTAAATTTCAAATAACTCGGTAAAGTTTAATTGTTTCTCCATATGTACTTAAGAGAAGCGGATGTCTTCCTACGCTCTTTTATTTTTATTAAAAAATCAAGAACCTGATATAAAGTTCATACCCATTTTTTCCGTAAAATTTCAGTCGGGGGAATTTAGTTTTGTTTTCACTACACTTAAAAAAAAGTCGGCCACCCCGACCAAATATCGAAAAATAATGTAGCGAATTTCAAGCAAATCGCATAATTTTCTTCCAAGTTTCAAAAAGTAGGGCAAGGCGAAGGTCGCCCTCCCCATCCACATATGAATTCACCAGGTACCCCATATTAATTCCATAACCTCACCACATGTTCTCTGCAAATCTCAGATAATTTAGAGAATTTTAGTTTTTTCACTGTACTTTAAAAAAAAAGTTGAACAAAGGGGAGGCTCCCCTCCGCCACCAAATATCGAAATATAAAGTAGCGGATCTTTGTCTAGATGCCAACCCCAATCTTCAATGAAAATTTCAAGCAAATCGGTCAACTTTGGTCCAATTTTCAAAAAGTCCGACAAAGGGGAGGTCCCCCTCCGCGACCAGGTGCCAAAAAATGAGGTACCCTATTTTCACCACATGAACGCCCCCTACGATCTCTGAAAGTTTCAAGTAAATCGGTTCAGCCGTTTCGGAGCCAACTCGGAACATACAAATAAACAAACATAGATTGAATTTTATATATCTATATATAATATATATAAAATTCAATCTATGTTTGTTTATTTGTTTGTTTGTTTGTATGTACCGAGTTGGCTCCGAAACGGCTGAACCGATTTACTTGAAACTTTCAGAGATCGTAGGGGGCGTTCATGTGGTGAAAATAGAGTACCTCATTTTTTGACACCTGGTCGCGGAGGGGGACCTCCCCTTTGTCGGACTTTTTGAAAATTGGACCAAAGTTGACCGATTTGGTTGAAATTTTCGTTGAAGATTGGGGTTGGCATCTAGACAAAGATCCGCTACTTTTTATTTCGATATTTGGTGGCAGAGGGGGGCCTCTCCTTTATTCGACTTTTTTAAAGTACAGTGAAAAAACTAAAATTCTCTAAATTATCTGAGATTTACAGAGAACATGTGGTGAGGTTATGGAATTAATATGGGGTACCCGATGATTTCATATGTGGATGGGGAGGGGGACCTCCCCCTTGCCCTACTTTTTGAAACTTGGAACAAAATTATGCGATTTGCTTGAAATTTTCATTGAATGTTGGAGTTGGCATGTAGACAAAAATCCGCTACATTATTTTTCGATATTTGGTCGGGGAGGGGGACCACCCCTTTGCCCGATTTTTTTTTAAGTTCAAACAAAACTAAACTCCCCCGACTGAAATTTTACGGAAAAAATGGGTTATGAAATTTATATCACCTGATTTTTTAATAAAAATAAAAGGGCATAGGGAGACATCCGCTTCTCTTAAGTACATACAGAGAAACAATTAAACTTTACCGAGTTACTTGAAATTTATAGAGGACTGGGGAGAGATCGTAACCTCCGTCAACCGTAATAGTTGATACCTGATTTTGTGATATTTGAATGGAAGAGAGGTCGACCCTTTAGGCTTATAATTTGCTTGACATTTTCTGGAACGTTTACAAAAGATACGCTACATCACTTTTCGACATTTGGTCGGGGAGGAGGTCCCCCTCTAAAGCTGCAAAAAAAAGAAAAATTCTTAAGGTTTCTTGAAATTAACAAAGGCAGTGGAGGAAGGTTATGAACGAAGAGGCAACCTTCCTTGCTCCACACTTGAAGCTTCAAGAATTTTCAGGGAAAGTTAGGGGTGCTATTCACTACGGTGTTTGTCGATATTGTATCGGGGAAAGTGACGTCCCTTTAAAACAATAGAGCAAAATTTAAACATCTCCGATCTACTTGAAATTTACAGGGAACGTGGGAGGAGGTGATTAAATGTATACATGATTTTTAAAATAGTACATGATTTTTCGAAATCTGGTTGGGGAAGGGGAAAATTGAAATAAACTTTGTCGATTTACTTCGATAGAATTTGTAGGGACCATTGAATAGTTTGTGAAATTAATATAGGGTATATGATAGTCCGATATCAGGTCGGAGTAGAGCGGTGGTGGGGAGAGGTACATAATTTTATGACATATTTTATGCACAGGCTTCTGCCAGACTTTTTTTTAGTAAAGAACTTAAATTTACGTGAAATTGGCAGCCAACGTAGAGGGTGCACCATTTTAGACAATTTTAATGTGGTAAAATTTTTTACTATTTTTGCTTTTTCCGATTTATTGGATGGGAAATAGTAATTCTTTGTATGTTATTATAATATAGTGCTTAATTTTCAGATATGTTGGGGAGAAGGATAGCTTTCCTTGACAAACCACACTTAAAATTCACAAGAAATATAGAAGATTGTCCAACTACTTGAATACAGAACATTATTTAAAAAATTTAGAGGAAAGGGTACACCCTCTCCCCGACATTTTTTGAGACGAACCGTTTTACATATGCATATCCGTCGTAGTTGTACCTATAAACGAAAAATCATGTAGTCGAATTTGTTTGAAAGAATTCAAATCTTTTCGAATTTGTTTTCAGCGCGAAGGATGTGGTTCACTAAGTTAACGCAAAATATTCCTACAAATACGCTTTGGAAAGCGCAGCGAAGCGGGCCGGGTTACGCTAGTATATAGATAATTTTAGCAAAAGTTTCTATACGAAAAGTAGAGAAAATTCTATAAAAAAATAAAACATTGACAAATTTTTCTATAAAAATAAAATTTGGACAAAATTGTATATTAAAAAAATTTTTTGTATATACAATTTTGTCCAAATTTTATTTTTATAGAAAAATTTGTCAATGTTTTATTTTTATGTAGAAATTTCTCTACTTTTTGTATAGAAACTTTTGTTAAAATTATATTCATATAGAGAATGTGTAAACATTTCATTGTTATAAAAATGTTGTCAACATTTTATTTTGAAAGAAAATCCTGTCAAAATTTTATTTGTATAGAAATTTTTTGTCGAAATTTTATTTTTTAGAAAATAGTGTTAAATTTTTTGTAGAAAATTTTCTTCAAAAATTTATTTTTATAAATAACAACATTATATTATAGTTTTCCTTTTTCAGACATTGTATTTAAATAAATGTAGGCGTAAAACTGTATAACATTTTTTTTTTTCGTCTTTTTGGAATTTTCCCAAAATGTGTCAACAAAAATGACCTGCATATTTTTCAATCCCAACAAAAGACAAAGAGATACGTTATCATCAGAGCGTTAAGACAAACCAATAGGAATCACTACCCTTCGCTTATAATAGCGATTTATTTAACTACCTAAACAAACTCAACAGATCGTCATCATTATTATTATTATCATCCATATTTTTGACAGAGAAAATAACACAAATTTGCCCAGTGATAAGAATCGTTTTGTGGGGGTTTCCCTAAGAAACACATACGCACACATACACACACCCAATTAGATGCACATATTGAAGCAATAGCATGGCGATAAGAATTTACTTGCAAATCCATAGAAAACAAAAGATTTCTTTAGGCTTAGAGTAATTAGGAAAAGGGAAAACCTAAAATTTAATGTTATTTGGAAAAAACAACTGAGAGATATTTTTTTCGATTATATCGAGGAAAAAAAGGTATAAAAGATTAAATAAAGAAAGAAGATGTCATCAGTCATTATGGAGGAAGTCAAAAGTGAAGTGGTCATATTTGTATACGAAGGAATTGTAAAAGTGAAAATTGAAAAATAATAAATAAAAGAAAACTTAAATAATTATTGTGATTTAACATATTAACCCTTAGATGCCCACTCTTTTAAGATACAAACAGAAAAAAATTTTACGTCTTAAAATTTTTACAGAATTCTATGAAATTAAGTTTGTTGTATATAGAACACCATAAAGCTGTTGAAAAATATCTATAAAACTTCTGTGTAATCTGAAACCAAATTTAAAAATAAAACTCAAAAACCTACAAATTAAGAAACCAAAGTAATGTTGGTAAAACAACTGTGTCATGTAACAATATCAATACTCTCTATTCTTTACTAAAATCAAATTGTTTATTTCAACAAAAACTGAGTTTAAGATATTTCTAGATAACACACAACCAATATTTTTGCAAAAAAAAAAAATAAGTTTGTCAAAATTTTATTCCTGCGGAAAACTTTGTAAAAATGTGGTCAAAATTTATTTTTTTAAAAAAATTTTATTTTTATATTTAATTTTGTTAGAAAGTTTTACTTTGGCTCAAAGACAATCGCTATTGACTTTGAAAAAAATCGGTTCAGATTTAGATATAGCTCCCATGTATATCTTTCGCCGGATATGCACTTATATGGCCCAAGAAGCCAGAGTTTTACCCTAATTTGCTTGAAATTTTGCACCAGGAGAACAATAAGTACCATAGTCAGGTGTGCCAAATTTGATTGAAATCGGTTCAGATTGAGATATAGCTCTCACATATATATATATCTTTCGCCCGATATAGACTTATATGGCCCCAGAAGCCAGAGTTTTAGCCCAATTTGTTTTAAATTTTGCACTAGGAGTACAATTAGTAGTGTAGTCGATTGAGCTAAATTTTATTGAAATCGGTTCAGATTTAGATATAGCTCCCATATATATCTTTCGCCCGATTTTCCGTCATATGACCACACAGTTCAAAGTTGTATTCCGATTTACGTGAAATTTTACACAGGGAGTAGAATTAAAATACTAAGTATGCATGTAAAATTTGGTTGAAATCGTTTCAGATTTCTATATAGCTTCCATATATATGCTTTTCCGATTTGGGCAAAATACCCACATTTTCCTTATAAAATCGCCACTGATAAGTCGAAAACTTGTAAAAGTGACTAAATCTTCCTTTGCCTCAAAATTGGTTCTGATTAAAATGTTTCCCATATTTATATCCTGCGCCACACTGTGGAACAGGGTATTATACGTTAGATTTAAATGTTTCCTATATTTTTTTACTAACATCTTGTTCCACCTTAGTGCATTAGCCAACTTAAAAATCGAGTGATATTTAAATGTATGTATTTGGGACAAACCTTTATAGATAGCACCCAACACATTTAACGGATGTGATATGGTATCGAAAATTTAGATCTACAAAGTGGTGCAGGGTATAATATAGTCGGCCCCGCCCGACTTTAGACTTTCCTTACTTGTTTTTTACTAACATAGTTTACCATCCCAGGGCATTAGCCAACTTAAATATTAAGTCGATAGATTAGAAATTTTGTTCAGATGGAGTCAGATTTAAATGTATGTATTTGGGACTAAAACTTTTATATATAGCACCCAACACATTTGACGGATTTGTTATAGAAAATGTGGATTCACAAAATGGTGCAGGGTATAATATAGTCGGCCTCGTCCGACTTTAGGCTTTCCTTACTTTTTTTTGTTTTGAAAAAAGTTCATGTTTTTGGCAAGCTCGAGTTTATTATACCCTAAACCACATAGTGGTCAGGGTATAATAAGTTTGATCGGCCAAAAAATGTGCCTACCAGAAATATTGATTTTAGACCCCATAAAATATATACCGATCGACTCAGAATCACCTCCTGAGTCGATCTAGCGCTTGGTGTCCGTCCGTCCGTCTGTCCATGTATTTGTTGTTCACAGGATTCCGGTCGCACTTATTAACCGATTTGGATGAAATTTGGTACAGGGCGTTTTGTGGGCACAAGGACGAACGCTATTGAATTTCGAAGAAATCGGATCAAATTTAGATATAGCTCCCATAGATATGTATCGCCCGATTTCGACAAATGTGGTCACGTTGCGCTTTTTTTTCAAACGGATTGTCACCAAATTTAGCAAAGGTAATCTTTTCCATCGCCCTTCAAGTCTGCCAAATTTCATCCAAATCGGTTCAGATTTAGATATAGTTCTCATATATATGTATCGCCCGATTTTCCCAAATTTGGCCACAAAACTTTTATTTATCAACCGATCTTACTCAAAGTTGGCTAAATATAATCTTCTATAGCATTAACTATGTGTGCAAAAAATCATCGAAATCGGTTCAGATTTAGATATAGATCCCATATATATGTATAGCCAGATTTTCCCAAATTTGGCCATAGAACCCTTATTTATTAACCGATCTTACTAAAAGTTGGCTAGATCCAGTCCTCTATAGTACTAATTATATGTGCAAAATTTCATCGAAATCGGTTCAGAGGTAGATATAGCTCCCGTATATGTAACACCCGATTTTGAAAAATTCGCCCCTAATAACCTTATGTTTGACCATACAGGCCTCATTTCTTAACTGATCTTACTCAAATCTTGCACAAGGTAACCTTTTGTGGTATTAATCAAACCCGCAAAATATTATGCAAATTGGTTCCGATTTAGATATAGCTTCCATATATATGCATCGCTCGATTTTCCCAAATCTGGCCAAGTACTCTTATATATATTAACCAATGTTACTCAAATTTTGATGTACTAGCCGATCGTACTTATACGTACTTGTAGCTCTTACATAAGAATATTGCTCGATTTTTACAAATTTGTATTTATTACCTTCCAGTGTTGCTAGAAGTAGGGGAAATTCCCTATATGTAGGGGTTTTCTAATATTTAGCGTCTTGTAGGGACGTAGGGCCACAATGTAGGACATTTTCACTCAACACAATTTGTAATAATTTTTACATTTTGGTGGCTCTAGAGGAGGAAATTAGAAGCCGACAAGGCTTGATCTTTAACAATGTGTGGTAAACTTTATTCCTGTTGAAAATTTTGTCAACATTTTATTTCTATAGAACATTTTGTCTAAATTGTATTTCTATAGAAATTTTTTTCAAAATATTATTTCTATAAAAAATTTATTTCTGTGGAATTTTGTCTCAAAATTGTATTTGTATAGAAAAATTTCTCACAAAAATTTATTTATAGAAACTTTTTCCAAAATTTTATTTTTATAAAGATTTAACAAAAAAGATTACTAATTTGGATAGAATTCTACCAACTGCGGCAACCGTGGTCGTAATACAAATTTATATTCTAAGTTATATACGTTGCATATTCATGTTTTAAGATAATAAAGTACTTAGAAGCATTTTTGTTTTGTAAAATTTTTTAAATTTAACGAAAAATATAGTAGGGAAAATTGTTTGAGAATGTATAAGAAAGTAGGGAACTTTTTTTGTCCTTGTAGGGTAAACCGAACATTTTCCCTGGCAACATTGACTATGAGCTATAGTCAGATTGACACAAAGCACCCATAGACCTTTACCCCTTAATTTTCTTAAATATACAACTGCGGTTTATCTTCCAGACCTATATGTTACCCCACAAATGCTTATGATTACTAATTCTGTAACGGTGGTTTAGGGTATGATATAGTCGGCCCCGCCCGACTTTCTACTTTACTTACTTGTTTAATAATGGGCTCAATAGTAGTGGCATACTAACTCCATAGGTGCAATATCAACACAGCCAACTTTTTGTCAAAATTGTATTTCTATAGAAATTTTTTCAAAATATTATTTCTATAAAAAATTTTCTCAAATTTTTATTTCTGTGGAATTTTTTCTCAAAATTGTATTTCTATAGAATTTATTGTCAAAATTTTATTTCTATAGAAAAATTTCTCACAAAAATTTGTTTATAGAAACTTTTTCCAAAATTTTGTTTTTATAGAGATTTAACAAAAAAGATTACTAATTTGGGTAAAATTCTATCAACTGTGGCAACCGTGGTGGTAATACAAATTTATATTCTAAGTTATATACGTTGCATATTCATGTTTTAAGATAATAAAGTACTTAGAACCATTTTTGTTTTGTAAAATTTTTTAAATTTAACAAAAAATACAGTAGGGAAAATTGTTGTGGGAATGTAGGGATCTTTTTTTGTCCTTGTAGGGTAAACCGAACATTTTCCCTGGCAACATTGACTATGAGCTATAGTCAGATTGACACAAAGCACCCATAAACAGATACCCCTTAATTTTCTTAAATATGCAACTGCGGTTTATCTCCCATACCTATATCAATGTTACCCCACAAATGCTTATGATTACTAATTCAGTAAGGGTGGTTTAGGGTATGATATAGTCAGCCCCGCCCGACTTTCTACTTTACTTACTTGTTGATTTTAACAAAGAAAGTTAGACGAAAATCCAAGAAAAGCTGATACTTTTTTAAATCATTTATTATATTTTATTTTGCTTTTTTTATTTTATTTTATTTTATTTTATTTTATTTTATCTTATCTTATTTTAATTTATTTGATTTTATTTTTGTTGAATATCATCCTTGATCCACCTCCTTCAATTCATCTTAAGTAGTAAAGAAGTGGGCAATTATATTCTCAGTTTTCTTTTGCCATTTCTTAATTACTTGGAATAAATTGTAATGGAATTTCATTATCCGTTGTTGTTATTGCTGTTTTCCGCCAATCGCATTAATTCAATCATTGAAATTGATTGATTTATCAAATGACAGAACCGCAGAAGAAAAATTGATGATAGTAAGTAGTAGATTTGTAGGCGCTTAAATTAATTATGAAATGGCGCCTTCAATTTACGACTTATTAGCTAATTTTTCACAAAAACATCATTGTCAATTAACTAATTGATTTATTGCAGATACCCGGAATATCATTAATTAATTTTGCCTTTCGATTCGATTACCAGTGATTTTGTTAATATCCTAATGATTTTGAAGAAAATTAGTTTAAGTGATTCTAATTGTTTGTTTTTTTGTTTCTTCAAGAAGAGTGAGAAGATATCATAAATAAGGTTTTGTGTATAAAATAGGTGAGATATTGCATTTGGATATGTTAGCTTTTAATATTCTATTATTTTTAGAAATTAATAATAATTAATATTATTATAAGATATAATAATAAAGTTTAAAAATTAATTTGAAGCAATTCATTTAATTCCTTAACAATAATTATATTATTTATCTTAATTAATTAATAAAAAAATAATAATAAAGATAGCTTAAGACCTTAGTTGTTATAGCCATCAAACTTGTTTAAGTTATCAAGTTTATTTGTAACTTAATAATAAATAAATAAAAATAAAGATAGCAAATTCTTAATTATTATTAAGGAATTCAATTAATTACTTGCACTTCTATTATTAATTACCATTACAAATATTACCAAAAAATATATTTATATTTAAAACAAGTAAGTAAAGTCTAAAGTCGGGCGGGCCGACTATATTTTACTCTTCACCATTATGTAGACCAAAATTTGTGTTACCATATCTGAATTATATCTGAAACGATTTGGAGACAATTTTTTGTGCTTCTACAAAATCGCTAGAATTAAAAACAAGTAAGGAAAGTCTAAAGTCGGGCGGGGCCGACTATATTATACCCTGCACCACTTTGTAGATCTAAATTTTCGATACCATATCACATCCGTCAAATGTGTTGGGGGCTATATATAAAGGTTTGTCCCAAATACATACATCTAAATATCACTCGATCTGGACCGAATTAGATAGACTTCTGCAAAATCTATAGACTAAAAATTTAAGTCGGCTAATGCACTAGGGTGGAACACAATGTTAGTAAAAAAATATGGGAAACATTTAAATCTGAAGCAATTTTAAGGAAACTTTGCAAAAGTTTATTTATGATTTATCGCTCGATATATATGTATTAGAAGCTTAGGAAAATTAGAGTAATTTTTACAACTTTTCGACTAAGCAGTGGCGATTTTACAAGGAAATTGTTGGTATTTTGACCATTTTTGTTGAAATCAGAAAAACATTTATATGGGAGCTATATCTGAATCTGAACCGATTTCAACCAAATTTGGCACGCATAGCTATAATGCTAATTCTACTCCCTGTGTAAAATTTCAACTAAATCGGAGTTACAAATTGGCCTCTACGGTCATATGAGTGTAAATCGGGTGAAAGCTATATATGGGAGATATATCTAAATCTGAACCGATTTCAACCAAATTTGGCACGCATAGCTACAATGCTAATTCTACTCCCTGCGCAAAATTTCAACTAAATCGGGGCAAAAAATTGGCCTCTGTGGTCATATGAGTGTAAATCGGGCGAAAGCTATATATGGGAGCTATATCTAAATCTGAACCGATTTCAACCAAATTTGACACGCATAGCTACAATGCTAATTCTACTCCCTGTGCAAAATTTCAACTAAATCGGAGCAAAAAATTGGCCTCTGTGGGCAAATGAGTGTAAATCGGGCGAAAGCTATATATGGGAGCTATATCTAAATCTGAACCGATTTGGCTGATATTTCGCAAGTTTTTCGAGAGTCATCAAATATTCGGATGTACGAAATTTGAGGAAGATCGGTTGATATACACGCCAATTATGACCAGATCGGTGAAAAATATATATGGCAGCTATATCTAAATCTGAACCGATTTTTTCCAAAATCAATAGGGATCGTCTTTGAGCCGAAACAGGACCCTGTACCAAATTTTAGGACAATCGGACTAAAACTGCGAGCTGTACTTTGCACACAAAAATACATCAACAGACAGACAGACGGACAGACAGACAGACAGACAGACAGACAGACAGACGGACATCGCTAAATCGACTCAGAATTTAATTCTAAGACGATCGGTATACTAAACGATGGGTCTCAGACTTTTCCTTCTTGGCGTTACATACAAATGCACAAACTTATTATACCCTGTACCACAGTAGTGGTGAAGGGTATAAATATCACTCGATTTGGACAGAATTTGATAGACTTCTACAAAACCTATAGACTCAAAACTATAGACAAACATATATATGGGAGCTACATCTAAATCTGAAACGATGTCAACTAAACTTGGCACGCATAGCTGCAATGCTAATTCTACTCCCTGTGCAAAATTTCAACTAAATCGGAGATAAAAATTGGCCTCTGTGGTCATATGAATGTGAATCGGGCGAAAGCTATATATGGGAGCTATATCTAAATCTGAACCGATTTCAACCAAATTTGGCACGCATAGTTACAATGCTAATTCTACTTCCTGTGCAAAATTTCAACTAAATCGGAGCAAAAAATCGGCCTCTGTGGTCATATGAGTGTAAATCGGGCGAAAGCTATATATGGGGGATATATCCAAATCTGAACCGATTTCACCCAAATTTGACACGCATAGGTACAATACTAATTCTACTCCCTGTGAAAAATTTCAACTAAATCGGAGTTAAAAATTGGCCTCTGTGGTCATATGAGTGTAAATCGGGCGAAAGCTATATATGGGAGATATATCCAAATCTGAACCGATTTCAACCAAATTTGGCACGCATAGGTACAATGCTAATTCTACTCCCTGTGCAAACTTTCAACTCAATCGGAGTTAAAAATTGGCCTCTGTGGGCAAATGAGTGTAAATCGGGCGAAAGCTATATATGGGAGCTATATCTAAATCTGCACCGATTTGGCTGATATATTGCAAGTTTTTCGAGACCCATAAAATATTCGGATGTACGGAATTTGAGGAAGATCGGTTGATATACACTCCAATTATGACCAGATCGGTGAAAAATATATATGGCAGCTATATCTAAATCTGAACCGATTTTTTCCAAAATCAATAGGATCGTCTTTGAGCCGAAACAGGACCCTATACCAAATTTTAGGACAATCGGACTAAAACTGCGTGCTGTACTTTGCACACAAAAATACATCAACAGACAGACAGACGGACAGACAGACAGACAGACGGACGGACATCGCTAAATCGACTCAGAATTTAATTCTACGCCGATCCGTATACTAAAAGGTTGGTCTATGATTACTCCTTCTTGGCGTTACATACAAATGCACAAACTTATTATACCCTGTACCACAGTAGTGGTGAAGGGTATAATTAAATCGGCCCTGGAATGAAACACAATGTTAGTAAAATATATGGGAAATATAAAGCTAGAGCAATTTTGATGCAATTGTACAAAATAGCATTTATGATTTATAGGGCGATACATGTGTATTCGAGATATAGGAAAATTTGAGTAATATTTAAAATTTTTGCTACTCAGCAGTGGTAATTTTAAAAGGATATTGGTTAGTAGATCTCACCAATATATGTGGTCAATTGTAGGTTGTTATATTATTTGGGCAATTCGGGCGATATTTCCACAAGTCTGAGGTTTATTTAAAATTCGACCATTCTGTGGAAAGTTTGTGGGTATTTCGGCCATATTAGATCAAGATGACACACTTAGATAGCATATTAAATGAATTCTCTGTGGAAACTATCGAGTCAATTGGAGGAAACTCCCATTGAAAATGGGTCTAAAATATGAAACATTCTACCATATTTCCCCTGCTCTGGCATACATATATATGGGAGCTATATCTAAAAATGAACCGATTTTGACCAAATTTGACATGCATAGTTAGAATAATAATCCTGCTATCTGAGCAAAAAACGTAAATGGGAGAATAATTTTGGCTTCCGTGGTCATATGGGTGTAAATCGGTCGAAAGATATATATGGGAGCTATATCTAAATCTGAACCGATTTCAACTAAATTTGGTACACTTAACGATACTACTAAATGTACTCCTTATGCAAAATTTGAAGCAACTCAGGGCTAAACTTTGGCTTCTGAAGCCATATAAGTGCAAATCGGACGAAAGAAATATATGGGAGCTATATCAAAATCTGAACCGATTTGAAACAAATTTAGCACGCTTAACTATACTATTAAACGTAGTCCTTGTGCAAAATTTGAAGCAAATCAGGGCAAACCTCTGGCTTTTGAGGTCATATAAGTCCAAATCGGACGAAAGATATATATATGGGAACTATATCTAAATCTGAACCGATTTTAATCAAATCTAGAACAATTAACAATACTATTAAACGAACTCCATGTGCATGCATTTGAAGCAAATCAGGACAAAACTCTGGCTTTTTTGGGTCATATAAGTGAAAATCGGAAATATATATATATATATATATATATATATATATATATATATATATATATATATATATATATATATATATATATATATATATATATATATATATATATATATATATATATATATATATATATATATATATATATATATATCCTATATATATATATATATATATATATATATATATATATATATATATATATATATATATATATATATATATATATAGGATATATCCCTTTCCGACCGTGTACGCACAATTGTGCGGGTAAGTTTAAGTCTCTATAATTTCTTTAATATATGACGTACTGCGACAAGAGCGGAAAAAAAATAATTGTGTATGCACTCTCTTTGTCTAAGAATGTGAAGAACCGTTCTAAATATTTGTTTTTATACCCTCCACCATAGCATGCGGGGTATATTAACTTTGTCATTCCGTTTGTAACACATCGAAATATTGCTCTAACAGACCCCCCAAATTTGGATTGCGATTGCCCTAAGAGAAACAAATTTCATCTGATCCGGCTGAAATTTGGTACATGGTGTTAGCATATGGTCTCTAACAACCGTGCAAAAATTGGTCCACATTGGTCCATAGTTATATATAGCCCCCATATAAATCGATCCCCCGATTTGGCTTGCGGAACCTCTAAGAGAAGCAAATTTCACCCGATCCGGCTGAAATTTGGTACATGGTGTTAGTATATGGTCTCTAACAACCATGCAAAAATTGGTCCACATCGGTCCATAAATATATATAGCCCCCATATAAACCGATCCCCCGATTTGGCTTGCGGTGCCTCTAAGAGAAGCAAATTTCATCCTATCCGTCTGAAATTTGGTATATGGTGTTAGTATATGGCCTCTAATGACCATGCAAAAATTGGTCCACATCGGTCCATAATTACATATAGCCCCTATATAAAGCGATCACCAGATTTGACCTCCGGAGCCTCTTGGAAGACAAAAATTCATCTGATTTAGTTGAAATTTGGTACGTGGTGTTAATATAAGGCCACAAACACCCATGCAAAAATTGGTCGAAATCGGTCAATAATTATATATAGGCCCCATATAAACCGATACCCAGATTTGACCTTCGGAGCCCCTTGGAAGAGCAAAATTCATCCGATTCGGTTGAAATTTTGTACGTAATGTTATTATATGGTATCCACCAACCATGCAGGAAGTGGTTCATATCAGTCCATAATTATATATAGCCCCCATATAAACCGATCCCCCGATTTTGCTTTCGGAGCCTCTAAGAGAAGCAAATTTCATCCGATCCGGTTGAAATGTGGTACATGGTGTTAGTATATGGTCTCTAATGACCATGCAAAAATTGGTCCACATTGGTGCATAATTATATATAGCTCCATATAAACCGATCGCCAGATTTGACCTCCGGAGCCTCTTGGAAGACCAAAATTCATCTGATTCAGTTGATATTTGGTACGTGGTGTTAATATATGGCCTCAAACACCCATGCAAACATTGGTCGAAATCGGTCCATAATTATATATAGCCCCCATATAAACCGTTTCCCAGATTTGACCTCCGGTGCCTTTTGGAGAAGCAAAATTCATGCGATCTGGTTGAAATTTGGTACGTGGTGGTATTATATGATATTTAACAACCATGAAAAAGTGGTCCATATCAGTCCATAATCATATATAGCCCTCATATAAACCGATCCCGAGATTTGATTTTGGAGCCTCTTGGAGTAGCAAATTTCATCCGAGTCAGTTGAAATTACATTGTGGTAGTATATGGCCGTTAACAACCATGCCTACCTAAGTCCATATCGGTCTATAGTTATATATAGCCTTCACATAAATCGATCCCCAATCACACAAAAATTGGTCCATATCAAGTTCATAATTCTATATAGCCCCCATATAAGCGACCCCCATATATCTATTCTGGCTCTCTACGTACCGTGCAAAAGTCCATGTCGATTCGTAATTATTTGTAGACTTACCTATACATAACTTTTTTTGTCTATTATATTTTAGAAAACGATGTTTTAAAATACCACAACCTAATAATTCGATTGTGGATGACAGTCTTTCGTAGAATTTTCTACGCTATCCATGGTGGAGGGTACATAAGATTCGGCCTGGCCGAACTTACGGCCGTATACACCTGCACCCAGAAAAAAGTGACCCCTTCTTTAAGTTAAAATGAACTCATTGTGAAGAAAGTTGAACTTCGTATAGCGCCAAAGACATTTTTATTTGTTTGAACGATGTGATTTTCGTAGAAATTAGGTATAATGCATTCCATATATTAGTTAACGTTTTCCTATATTTATGTACCACTATACTACAGAATGAACAAATTTAACTGATTTGAATTCATATATGGAATGATTTTATTGAAATTTTTTCATTCATTTCGACAAATCTTACACATTTGTGGTAAAACTTTTACTCCATAATTAGAACTGCTTACCTTCGTTTTTAAATACAATTTTATTTATTTCTATAAGCAATTTTATCTTCAATAAAAGACATGTTTTATTAATATATTGAATATATTTATTAAGAATCAACAGCATCGAATCTCTTTGAAATATTAGTTTATTATTCCACTATTTCCAATTTCCGTGTGATATTATCAACTGTAAAACGCACTTTTTCTTCTTCTTGTATTTTTCACTTTTAATAAGTTGCTGCCTAACGATTTTGTCCTCCTTTTACAATTTCAATACCTACAAATATAAAAAATCATAAAACATTTTTGTTGCAAAAGGTTAGCGTCACTGAATATTACCTGATAATTGAAGATTCCAAAATGAAGACAAATGAAAGGGTTGTTATTCTGCTGGTGTTTTCTTTCTTTATACACTATCACGAACATTGATAGATTTATTTAAAAAAAAAAAACGAAAATTTTTCTCACTAATTTAAAATAACAAATATTTTATATATGTTATTTGTTATTTATTATATTATTTTACCATATTATTTTTTAACAATCTCTCCGTATACCCAAACAACGCGATTCCAACTAAAAAAACAACCCACGCGCAAACACATCGATTACGATGACAGGTATCAATTACAGGTAGACAATAGAAATATAGGAAAAATTCCTATATTCTAACAAGCGTGTTTCCTTAAGTTTTGAAAGGATTGCATACTTCTTAGTACGAATGAACTAAAATATTTTTTATGCCAAGTGTTGTTCGTATGTATGAAAAACTTTCTATTATAAAGGAAGTCGCAATTATCAGTTTATAAGAAATTTTACTAATTTTGAGGAAACTTGGTTTTAGTTCGGTTTTTGTTTATTTTTACGAATGCTTTGTTATCGGTGAATAAAATTTTCTTGTTCAGTAGTAAATTGTTATACCCAGCGAAGAAAATAGTATGAGTAAAATTCCATGCCTTATTCTAGTTAATGAACTATTCCTAACTGCTTACAGTTTAGGTTTTTCTTACTGAAACGAGTAAATTTTATTATTTCTCACAAAAATTTACCTTAATGGAAATAAAATGGATAAACTATATTGATGAAAAAGTTTTCCTTTAGTTTCGAAGGCACTTTTTTCTGGGTGTGTTATACCCTTCACCACTACTGTGGTACAGGGTATAATAAGTTTGTGCATTTGTATGTAACGCCAAGAAGGAGTAATCATAGACCAACCTTTTAGTATACCGGTCGGCTTAGAATTAAATTCGGAGTCGATTTAGCGATGCCCGTCTGTCTGTCCGTCTGTCTATCTGTCTGTTGGTGTATTTTTGTGTGCAAAGTACAGCTCGCAGTTTTAGTCCGATTGTCCTAAAATTTGGTATAGGGTCCTGTTTCGGCTCAAAGACGATCCCTATTGATTTTGGAAAAAATCGTTTCAGATTTAGATATAGCTGTCATATATATTTTTAACCGATCTGGTCATAATTGGCGTGTATATCAACCGATCTTCCTCAAATTCCGTAAATCCGAATATTTTATGAGTCTCGAGAAACTTGCAAAATATCAGCCAAATCGGTTCAGATTTAGATATAGCTCCCATATATAGCTTTCGCCCGATTTACACTCAAATGTCCGCAGAGGCCAAGTTTTTGCTCCGATTTAGTTGAAATTTTGCACAGGGAGTATAATTAGCATTGTAGCTATGCGTGCCAAATTTAGTTTAAATCGATTCAGATTTAGATATAGCTCCCATATACAGCTTTCGCCCGATTTATACTCATATGACCACAGAGGCCAATTTTTAACTCCGATTTAGTTGAAATTTTGCACAGGGAGTAGAATTAGCATTATTGCTATGCGTGCCAAATTTGGTTGAAATCGGTTCAGATTTAGATATAGCTCCCATATATAACTTTTGGCCGATTTATACTCATATGACCACAGAGGCCAATTTTTTGCTCCGATTTAGTTGAAATTTGGCATAGGGAGTAGAATTAGCATTGTAGCTATTCGTGCCAAATTTGGTTGAAATCGGTTCAGATTTAGATATAGCTCCCATATATATGTTTTTCTGATTTCGACAAAAATGGTCAAAATACCAACATTTTTCTTGTAAAATCACCACTGCTTAGTCGAAAAGTAGTAAAAATGACTCTAATTTTCCCAAACTTCTAATACATACATATATATCGAGCAATAAATCATCAATAAACTTTTGCGAAGTTTCCTTAAAATTGCTTCAGATTTAAATGTTTCCCATATTGTTTTACTAAAATTGTGTTCCACCCTAGTGCATTAGCCGACTTAAATTTTGAGTCTATAGATTTTGTAGAAGTCTATTAAATTCTGTACAAATCGAGTGATATTTAAATGTATGTATTTGGGACAAACCTTTATATATAGCCCCAACACATTTGACGGATGTGATATGGTATCGAAAATTTAGATCTACAAAGTGGTGCAGGGTATAATATAGTCGGCCCCGCCCGACTTTAGACTTTCCTTACTTGTTTTTATTAACATTGTGTTTTATCCCATGGCGTTAGACGATTCAAATTTTAATTCTAGAGTTTTTGTGAAAGTACAAAAAATTGTCCCCATTGAAAGTATTTGTATGTGGGAATGCAAACCTTTATATTGCTCCCAGCAAATTTGAAGTAGTTGAGATAGTAACACAAATGTTTGTCTACATTGTGGTGAAGGGTATAATATAGGCGGCTCCGCCCGACTTTAGACTTTTCTTACTTGTTTTTATTAACTTAGTTAGCCGGTTTAAAGTTTACATCTGGAGATTAGAGAGTAGAAGTATAAAAATGTTGTTCAAATCAGTTCAGATTTAAATATATTTGTATTCGAATATAAAACTTTTAAACAGCTCAAAAAATTTAAATATTTAAGAAGGTATAAAAAAGTTTGCTCTATATTGTGGTAAAGGGTATAATATAGTCGGCCCCGCACGACTTTGGACTTTAATTACTTGCGTTTTCAATCCTTACGAAAAAGTGAGCATCATTTTGCTATACCCCACAATAACTCTCTGGACCAACCCAACTCATTTGAGGAAAATAATACCAGCAGCTATTGTGTTGACACATTTGCCATGAAATGCGTCACATGTTTTTGTTTTTTTTTTTTTCAGTAAATGTTTCTATTTAACCTAGGCTATCTTAGAGTATATGGTTTAGCTTTGACCCTTTTGTGTATATTTTTTTTTTTTTTGAGAAAAATGGTTTTTGCCTTTACCATAATTTGCTCTAATGTTCCACATATGTTGTCGTTTCCACCAGTGGCATATCCATGTCTAAAGTGTTTGTAGTTTTTTTTTGGTTCGTTTTTTTTGCTAGGTTCATTTTTGTTGGCCTATTTTAAGGGATTGTTTTTAACACTTTCGGTTATTTCTTTAGTCTCCTTAAACCCTTCAGTCATTTCATAGCCACTGGCACCATGAACAATGGCATATAAGGCGAGAAGTTTTTTTGTGTTTGGTTTCTTTACTTAAAGTATTAAATTTCTTTGCAAAGTTTTATGCCTCTTCCGGCTGTTTCCGGCTCGTTTTTTGTATCGTTGCTAATGCCCCAGAAAACGATACTATTTCTTCGATTATATGCCATTTATTTTATGGCATACTGTGTGTTTTTGTTTGTTTGTTTGTATGAAATAAACTGATGTTGCACACTTTCGATGGATGTGTGTGTGCGTGTATGAGCTTCACTTGCAAATGTCTGATTGTAGCTCTGTGAATGCCGTCTACCATCTGTAGAGCTTGGCGATTCCCTATCCTATGCTCTAGACTTTGTTAAATCGTAGTGATTTTTCTTAGCAGCCATCTCTTTTGTGAATGTAAATGTGTTTGTGTGTGAGTGTGAGTGTGTGCGTATGTTTTTGGGGATGTCCTTCAGTTCAGCATTTGCAAATCTTTACAAACGCCTCATATGTTAACGACAACTTGCTATGGCATAAAATCAACGTTTATTTTCAAATATATAATATGAGTTTTTGCAACATTTGTTTAAGAGAGCTAGAGAGAGGAAGAGATTAAGAGAAAGAGAGAGTTCAATTGTCATTCTTAAAAGCAAGCATGTAGTATCAAATCAGTTGTATTGTACTTGGATTTTGTGAATTTCTTTTTCATTATACAGCATACATATATGCAGTTTATCCAAAACGATAAAATCTAAGTGTAAAAAAAAAATTAAGAAAAATTTTATTTATATTTTTGAAAAAAAAAAAAACAAGTAAGGAAAGTCTAAAGTCGGGCGGGGCCGACTATATTATACCTTGCAGCACTGTAGATCTAAATTTTCGATACCATATCACATCCGTCAAATGTGTTGGGGGCTATCACATATATAAAGGTTTGTCCCACATACATGCATTTAAATATCACTTGATCTGGACAGAATTTGATAGACATCTACAAAATCTATAGACTCAAAATTTAAGTTGGCTAATGCAGTAGGGTGGAATACAATTTTAGTAAAAAAATATGGGAAACATTTAAATCTGAAGCAATTTTAAGGAAACTTCGCAAAAGTTTATTTATGATTTATTGCTTGATATATATGTATTAGAAGTTTGGGAAAATTAGAGTCACTTTTACAACTTTTCGACTAAGCAGTGGCGATTTAACAAGGAAAATTTTGGTATTTTGACCATTTTTTCGAAGTCAGAAAAACATATATATGGGAGCTATATCTAAATCTGTACCGATTTCAATCAAATTTGTCACACAGGACAATATTACTAATTGTACTCCTAGTGCAAAATTTCAACCACATTTAGCCGAAACTCTGGCTTCTGGGGCCATATAAGTCCATATCGGGTGATATGGAAGCTATATCTAAATCTGAACCGATTTCAATCAAATTTGGCACACATGACTATACTACCAATTGTACTCCTTGTGCTAAATTTCAAGCTAATCGGGATAAAACTCTGGCTTCTGGGTCCATATAAGTGCATATCGGGCGAAAGATATATATGGGAGCTATATCTAAATCTGAATCGATTTTAACCAAATTTGACACCCATAGCTACAATGCTAAATCTACTCCCTGTGCAAATTTTCAAACAAATTGGGCCAAAACTCTGGCTTTTAGGACCATATTAGTCCATATCGGGCGAAAGATATATATGGGAGCTATATCTAAATCTGAACCGATTTTTTGACACCCATAGCTACAATGCTAAATCTACTCCCTGTGCAAATTTTCAAACAAATTGGGCCAAAACTCTGGTTTATAGGACCATATTAGTCCATATCGGGCGAAAGATATATATGGGAGCTATATCTAAATCTGAACCGATTTCAATCAAATTTTGCACACTTAACTGCACTACTAATTGTACTCCTAGTGCAAAATTTCAACCAAATTCGGCCAAAAAATCTGGCTTCTGGAGCCATATAAGTCCATATCGGGCGAAAGATATATATGAGAGCTATATCTAAATCTGAACCGATTTCTTCCAAAATCAATAGGGTTCTATTCTGAACCAAATTAGGAATATGTGCCAAATTTGAAGGCGATTGGACTTAAATTGCGACCTAGACTTTGATCACAAAAATGTATTCACAGACAGACGGACGGACGGACGGACGGACGGACAGACGGACATGGTTATATCGACTCAGGGATCCACCCTAAGCATAATTGCCAAAGACACCATGTACCTATTTCGTCTCAAAATTTCTACTAAATCGGAGTTAAAAATTGGCCTCTGTGGTCATATGAGTGTAAATCGGGCGAAAGCTATATATGGGAGATATATCTAAATATGAACCGATTTCAACCAAATTTGGCACGCATAGCTACAATGCTAATTCTACTCCCTGTGCAAAATTTCAACCAAGTTGGGGTAAAACTCTGGCTTCTGGGACCGAATTAGTCCACATCGGGCGAAAGATATATATGGGAGCTATATCGAAATCTGAACCCATTTCAATAGAATTTGGCACACTTGACTATAGTACTAATTGTTCTTCTTGTGCATAATTTTAAGCAAATTAGGGTAAAACTCTGGCTTCTGGGGCCATATAAGCCCATATCGGGCGAAATATATATATGGGAGCTATATCTAAATCTGAACCGATTTCTTCCAAAATCAATAGGGATCTATTCTGAGCCAAAACACATACTTGTGCCAAATTTGAAGTCGATTGGACTAAAACTGCGACCTAGACTTTGATTACAAAAATGTGTTCACGGACAGACGGACATCGCTATATCGACTCAAGAGCCCACCGTAAGCATTTTTGCCAAAGACCCCATGTGTCTATCTCGTCTCCTTCTGGGTGTTGCAAACATATGCACTAACGTATAATACCCTGTTCCACAGTGTGGAGCAGGGTATAAGAATGTTTGACAAAAATTTCTATAGAAATAAAATTTTGACAAAATTTTCTATAGAAATAAAATGTTGACATAATTTTCGATGGAAATAAAATTTTAACAAAATTTTCTATAGAAATAAATTTGTGACAAAATTTTTCTATAGAAATAAAATTTCTATAACAAATAAAATTTTCACAAAATTTTCTATAGAAATAAAGTGTTGACCAAATTTTCCACAAAAATAAAATTTTCTATAGAAATAAAATTTAAAAAAAAAAAAATTGTATAGAAATAAAATTTTCTATGGAAAGAAAATTTTGACAAAATTTTCTACTGAAATAAAATTTTACCAAGATCTTCAATAGAAATAACATTTTGACAAAAATTTTGACAAAGTTTTCTATAGAAATAAAGTTTTGACAAAGTTTTCTATAGTAATAAAATTTTGATACAATTTTCCGTAGAAATACAATTTTGACAAAATTGTCTATAGAAATAAAATTTTAATACAATTTTTTATAGAAATACAATTTTGACAAAATTTTCTACAGAAATAAAATTTTGACAATAATTTTTATAGAAATAAAATTTTAATAAAATTTTTCGTAGAAATACAATTTTGACAAAATTTACCATTGAAATAAAATTTTGACAAAATTTTCTATAGAAATACAATTTTGACAAAATTTTCTATAGAAATAAAATTTTTCAAAAATTTTCTATAGAAATGAATCTTTTCAAAAATTTTCTATAGAAATACAATTTTTTTAAAAATTTTCCATGGAAATAAAATTTTGACAAAATTTTCTATACAAATAAAATTTTTGCAAAATTTTCTATAGAAATAAAATTTTGATACAATTTTCTATAGAAATACAATGTTGACAAAATTTTCTATAGAAATAAAATTTTGACAAAATTGTCTAAAGGAATAAAATTTTAATACAATTTTTCTATAGAAATAAAGTTTTGATAAAATTTTCTATAGAAATACAATGTTGACAAAATTTTCTATAGTAATAAAATTTTGACAAAATTTTCTCTAGGAATAAAATGTTGACAAAATTTTCTATAGAAACTAAATTTTTCCAAGATCTTTTAAAAAAATAAAATTTTAAAAATGTACCTTTATCAAGAGCATATATAGGGTTAAAAATAGATAGTTTAACATGTTAAAAATGGACTATACTAATTTTATATCACCGTGAAATTTCACGCATATAAATACACTTTAAATGGGCTGAAATCCAGTACTTCATTTTTCGTTGTACGATTAAAAGCCCCAATCGAATCCAATTTGTCGAAATATTTCTTTAGTTACAAAGATATGAAGTGTTTATACCCTCCACCATAGGATGGGGGTATATTAACTTTGTCATTCCGTTTGTAACACGTCGAAATATTGCTCTAAGACCCCATAAAGTATATATATTCTGGGTCGTGGTGAAATTCTGAGTCGATCTAAGCATGTCCGTCCGTCCGTCTGTTGAAATCATGCTAACTTCCGAACGAAACAAACTATCGACTTCAAACTTGGTACAAGTAGTAGTTATTGATGTAGGTCGGATGGTGTTGCAAATGGGCCGTATCGGTCCACTTTTACGTATAGCCCCCATATAAACGGACCACCAGATTTGGCTTGCGGAGCCCATAAGAGTAGCATATTTCATCCGATCTGGCTGAAATTTGGTATATGGTGTAAGCATATGGTCTCTAACAACCATGCCAGAATTGGTCCATATCGGTCCATAATTATATATAGCCCCCATGTAAACCGATCCCCTGATTTGACCTCCGGAGCCTCTTAGAGGAGCAAAATTTATCCGATCCGGTTGAAATTTGGTACGTGTTGTCAAAATTGGTCCATATCGGTCCATAATTATATATAGCCCCCATATAAACCGATCCCCAGATTTGGTTTGCGGACCTTTTAAGAGAAGCAAATTTCATCCGATCCGGCTGAAATTTGGTACATGGTATTAGTATATGGTCTCTAACAACCGTGCAAAAATTGGTCCATATTGGCCCATAATTATATATAGCCCCATATAAACCGATCCCCAGATTTGACCTCCGGAGCCTCTTAGAGGAGCAAAATTCATCCGATCCGGTTGAAATTTCGTACGTGGTGTTAGTATATGGTCTTTAACAACCATGCAAAAATTGGTCCATATCGGTCTATAATTATATATAGCCCCTATATAAACCGATCCCCAGATTTGGTTTGCGGACCCTCTAAGAGAAGCAAGTTTAATCCGATCCGGTTGAAATTTGGTACATAGTATTAGTATATGGTCTCTAACAACCATGCAAGAATTGGTTCATATCGGTCCATAGTTATATATATCCCCCATATAAACCGATCCCCAGATTTGTCCTCCGGAGCCTATTGGAGGAGCAAAATTCATCCGATCCGGTTGAAATTTGGAACGTGGTGTTAGTATGTGGTCTCTAACAAACACGATATGGACACGAATTGGTCCATATCGGTCCATAATTATATATAGCTCCATATAAACCATTCTTCAGATTTGATGTCCGGTGTCTCTTGGAGACGTGGTGTTAGTATGTGGTCGCTAATAACCAAGCCAAATTTGGTCCATATCGGTCTATAGTCATATATAGCCGATCTCCAATCACACAAAAATTGGCCCATATCGGTTCATAATCATGGTTGCCATTCGAGACAAAAATAATCTACCAAAATTTTATTCCTATAGAAAATTTTGTCAAAATTTTATTTCTGTAGAAATTTTTTTCAAAATATTATTCCTATAGAAAATTTTGTCAAACTTTATTTCTATAGAAAATGTCGTCAAAATTTTATTTCTATAGAAAATGTTGTCAAAATTTTAATTCTATTGAAAATTTTGTCAAAATTTTATTTCTATAGAAAATTTTGCAAAAATGTAATTTCTATAGAAAATTTTGTCAAAATTTTATTTTTAAAGAAATTTTTGTTAAAATTTTATTTCTATAGAAAATTTTGTTAAAACTTTATTTCTCTAGAAAATTTTGTTAAAATTCTATTTCTCTAGAAAATTTTGTTAAAATTTTATTTCTATAGAAAATTTTGTTAAAATTTTATTTCTATAGAAAATTTTGTTAAAATTTTATTTCTATAGAAAATTTTGTCCAAATTTTACTTATATAGCTTTTTTATTTATATAACCTTTATCAACATTTATAGAAATAAGAAAATTTTGTCAAAATTAATTATTTACGTATTTAATCGGCCTTTTTTAGTTTAATATATACTACGTATGGACTACCTTGCAATTTGGAAGACGGTGTTAGGAAGTTTTAAGATACCTTGCCATCGGCAAGTGTTACCGCAACCCAAGTAATTCGATTGTGGATGACAGTCGAAGTTTCTACGCAATCCATGGTGGAGGGTACATAAGCTTCGGCCTGGCCGAACAAAATCTTTAGACTCCGACTTCGACTCCGGCTCCGGCTCCACAGCTCTGGTTCCTATAACTATGTATCCCAAATTTGTCCATAATACTCCTGTTTATTAACCAGTGTTACTCAAATTTAAAATTTTGATATATTAGCCGATCATAACGTGTTCCATATTTCTCGTCCACAAAACACATATTGCACTTAAAACATGTTTGAAGTAATTATATTACTCCACTCGGCGTGTGAAAGTAAATGCCGCATGACAACAATTTTTTTTGTATCCTTATCTATCTCTCAAATGTATCGTTTATTAGTATCCTTTGAAACAATTGCCATATCACTTTTTTTTTAATTTCTATTCAATTTAAAACGATTTAATTCAATTAAAACAGAAGATTGCAAACAACTATTATTTTCTGATTTGTTTTGTTTGTTATTTTTTTTTTTTTCATAAATTTATATTCACTATAACACATTGAACAATATATGAAAACGAATATTAGGGTGTTATGCAAAAGTGTTGCTAAGTGATGGAATGAAAAACAAGTATATACGGCCGTAAGTTCGGCCAGGCCGAATCTTATGTACCCTCCACCATGGATTGCGTAGGAACTTCTACTAAAGGCTGTCATCCACAATCGAATTACTTGGGTTGCGATAACACTTGCCGATGGCAAGGTATCGTAAAACTTTTTAACACTGTCTTCTAAATTGTAAGTTAGCCCATACGGGGTATATATTAAACAAAAAAAGGCCGATTAAATACGTATATAATATAATTTGACAAAATTTTCTATAGAAATGAAAACTTGACAAAATTTTCTATAGAAATAAAATTGTGACAAAATTTTGTATAGAAATATAAACTTGACAAAATTTTCTATAGAAATAAAATGTTGACAAAACTTTCTATGGAAGTAAAATGTTGACAAACATTTCCATAGAAATAAACGTTTGACAAAACTTTCTATAGAAATGAAATTTTTACAACAACTTTCTATAGTAATAAAATTTGACAAAATTTTCTATGGAAATAAAGTTTTGGTAGATTATTTTTGGCGATATGGACCAATTTTTGTGTAATAAGTCATCGGCTATATATAACTAAAGACCGATATTGACCAATTTTTACATGGCTGTTAGAGGCCATATATTGACAAAATGTACCAAATTTCAACCGCATCGGATGACTTTTGCTATATATACTTATGGACCGATATGGACCAATTTTTGCATGGTTGTTAGATACCATATACTAACACCATGTACCAAATTTCAACTGGATCGGATGAATTTCGCTCCTCCAAGAGGCTCCTGAGGTCAAATCTGGGGATCGATTTATATGGGAGCTATATATAATTATGAACCGATATGGACCAATTTTTGCATGGTTGTTAGAGGCCGTATACTAACATCAGGTACTAAATTTCAACAGGATCGGATGAATTTTGACCCTCCAAGAGGCTCCGGAGGTCAAATCTGGGGATCGGTTTATATGGGGGCTATATATAATTATGGACCGATATGGACCAATTTTTGCATGGTTGTTAGAGACCGTATACTAACATCAGGTACCACATTTCAACCGGATCGGATGAATTTTTCCCCTCCAAGATGCTCCGGAGGTCAAATCTGGGGATCGGTTTATATGGGGGCTATATATAATTATGGACCGACATGGACCAATTTTTGCATGGATGTTAGAGACCGTATACTAAGACCACGTACTAAATTTCAACCGGATCGGATGAATTTTGCTCCTCCAAGAGGCTCCGGAGGTCAAATCTGGGGATCGGTTTATATGGGAGCTATATATAATTATGGACCGATATGGACCAATTTTTGCATGGTTGTTAGAGGCCGTATACTAACATCAGGTACCAAATTTCAACCGGATCGGATGAATTTTGCTGCTCCGGGAGGCTCCCCAAGCCAAATTTGGGGATCGGTTTATATGGGGGCTATACGTAAACGTGGTCCGATATGGCCGATTTTCAATACCATCCGACCTACATCAATAACAACTACTTGTGCCAAGTTTCAAGTCGATAGCTTGTTTCGTTCGGAAGTTAGCGTGATTTCCACAGACGGACGGACAGCCGGACAGACGGACAGACGGACGGACGGACAGACGGACAGACGGACAGACGGACAGACGGACAGACGGACGGACGGACGGACATGCTTAGATCGACTCAGAATTTCACCACGACCCAGAATATATATCCCTTTCCGACCGTGTACGCACAATTGTGCGGGTAAGTTTAAGTCTCTATAATTTCTTTAATATATGACGTACTGCGATAAGAGCGGCAAAAAAATAATTGTGTATGCTCTCTCTTTGTCTAAGAATGTGAAGAACCGTTATAAATATTTGTTTTTCATATTATTTTTGTAGTTTCAGCAGTGTACTTTGCGCATTTGTAAAAATGAGTGTAAGAGGTAAGTTTGCAAATAAATTAAAATTATTTAAGTTGTGGAATATTTCATCAAACAAGTGTTTTCAATAAGATAACATATTAAATATTGTATGCAAACAGTAACTTCGTGATTATTTTGTGTTTTTTGATATTTTTACGTCCGTACTTTTACCGGAATTTACCAGACTGCAACAATTTTGCGTATCCTGAAAAAACAGGATACAGGATCAAACTGAACAAACTTAATAATTTAAAATGTTCTATGTACACATAAATAACAGAATTCAAAAATTTAGGAAAATCTACCACGTGGATCGGCTATAGGTCGGAAAGGGATATACTTTATGGGGTCTCAGAGCAATATTTCGATGTGTTACAAACGGAATGACAAAGTTGATATACCCCCATCCTATGGTGGAGGGTATAAAAAAATCGAAATGAGAATCAAAAGAATTTGAATGGGATTTTCATTATGTTTAAAGTGTCAAAATTTCGATCTTTTGAAATTTTAAAAATGTCGACTTCTAACATTGGACTTTTCCAAAAACACAGGTCATTCGACTATTTATAAATATGGAAATTTTCGAATCTTCAGACTTCTTAAAAAATATTTAAATTTTACGAGTATTTAGGTTTTACGCTTTTTTTTACATTTTCAGCATAAAACTTTAGTCGATTGGCCTCGTTTTTCAAAAAAGTAAAAATTCGGTTAGCAAAAAGTCAATTTCGATAACACATGAAGAAAAATTCACTAAAAAAACGAAGAAAAAATTAAGAAAAAATCATTCAAATTTGTTTCCTAGTATCAAGTATGCAAAACTCAAATTTAAAAGAGAATTGTTTGTTAAATTTATCCTAACTTCAATTCTCCAATTTTTTGGGTCGGAATCAAACCGAAATCATTTGTCTTTAAAACCGGGCAAGCTTTTGTTTTTCAAATAAAAGCCGACTTTCGACCTTTTGTTTATTTCAAAATTGGAAAACAATTAACTCTTTAAGTTTTAGACTTTTTCAAAAAATAATTTAAAAAAAAAATTAAATAATATTAACTTACATTCATGGTCTAAAATAAAATTAACGCTTAAATTTACAAGATCACCGATTCCTCAGAAACAAATATATAACATCCCAGCAAAAAGAGTTTCGCCAAAAAAGTAGTGAAAATGTCTTTTTTGGATGCGGAAGTGGTGCAAAATTGACGCAGAAGCGATGAATTTAACATGGGCTTGTCATAGGACGGATGTCCACCATTTCTACAGCCGTTGCACTGAATTTGCATCACTTCTTAAGGTGTGATGCGAATCCAGTGTTTTGGATGTGAATTAAGATATTTTTTGATATTTTGACAAATAAATAATTTGCAAAATTGTTTATGATTTTTAATGCATTATAATGCTTGTCTGGAACGTTTGTCATCAAATATTTTCAAAAATTCGCAATTTTTCTAGAAAAGATTTAACACTTTTTTCAGCAAAATTTAAATAATTTGCACTATTTGATTAATTCTTAATCTGTTCTTAACCTATTTGAAACAATAAAATTTTAAATTTCCCATTAAAAATATAAGAAGTGCGAGTTATAAAAATTGACTCAAATGAACTTCCTGTGCAGCTAAAATAAAGAACATCTTTGGGAGGACATTTTTGAAAGTGCTTTTAGGAGTCATGGGGTTAGAAGAACTTCCACATTTTTTTGCTGGGATGCAAAATGGTATAAAAAGAAAAAATTAATTCCTCGAGTTTTCGACATTTTCAAAATTTGGGAATACTCAAAATTTAGAAAAATATGAACTTTTTTATACCAATTTTGAATTAAGTAAAGTTTTTGCATTTTTTGCATACAATTTTGTCTCATCTCGGGTTTATGACATCAAATTGAGCAAAAAATAATTTAAAAAGATCAACTAATTTTCACGGTATAAATTAAACAATTATCGTTAATTTTTCTTTTCTGAAAAATCTCCTGATTTCCCCAGTATATTTAAAACAGACTCTATAGTTGATATTTAACACTTTCCATAACTTTCATTTTATTCGTTCCACCCTAATGTATCGATATTGAAAGGATTCCATAACACACACTCTCATATTTGTATTTCATTATTAAGCTCACTTATCACGGTGTTGCACGCACATACTTCAGCAACATGTTCAAATGCGATAGTGTGCTTCCCTCCTCCCCCACTGCAAACCCCATTGTTGGTGATATTTGGCGGGGGTAATATAACAACAAGTGCCTGTGCTATACGTAGTGCTGTTGTTGCACATACAAGTGCAGGATAAACAAAAGAATCCGACAATAACATACTTGATGCATTCATTTACAGCCAGTGGAGAATTATGAGAGAACCAGGGCGTATAAGTAAAGGCCTGGAATATAACTACCCAGCAAACGAAATTTAGCGAAATAACCAAAAAAAAAAAATTACAAAATTTTCTATAGAAATAAAATGTTGACAAAATTTTTTATAGAAATCAAATGTGGACAAAATTTTCTATAGAAATAACATTTTGATAAAATTTGCTATAGAAATAACATGTTGGCAAAATTTTCTATAGAAATGAAATTTTGAAAAAATTTTCTGTAGAATAAAAATTTTGACAAAATTTTCTATAGAAATAAAACTCAGGAAAAATTTTCTATAAAAATAACACTTTGACAAAAATTTCTATAGAAACAAAATTTTGCAAAATTTTCTATCGAAATAAAATTTTGACATAATTTTCTGTGGAAATAACATTTTGAAAAAAAAAATCTATAGAAATAAAATTTTGACGAAATTTTCGATAGAAATAAAATTTTGACAAAATTTTCTATATATTAAAGCTGAGATCAAAACACCAAATATGATTACAGTACAAACCAACAATAAAAAACAAAACAAGAATGAATTAAGAGGAAGCACGCTCAAAATAAACCCAGCCAACCGCATTTGATGGTGGCAAAGGACAAGAGGGATGTTTGTATGAATTTATTTCGGCATAAGCCGGCTATCATAAACTTTTTTTCGGAAGGTTCAAGTGGGGTTCACTTTGGGTATAGCGAACTGCCAGAATTTATTCTGATAATTGGTTGATAGTTTTGCTGCAAGTAGAGGATGCTGATGCGGAATTTGATAATTCCGAAACGTGCGTCCATCCAACTAAACTACTCTTGTAGTTTAGTCAACACAATGGTTTTAAATCTGAGATCAAAACAACAAGTATGATTACAGTACAAACCAACAATAAAAAACAAAACACGAATGAAATAAAATTTTGACAAAATGTTCTATAGAAATAAAATTTTGACAAAATTTTCTATAGAACTAAAATTTTGACAAAATTTTCTATAGAAATAAAATTTTGACAAAATTTTCTATAGAAATAAAATTTTGACAAAATTCTCTATAGAAATAAAATTTTGACAAAATTTTCTATAGAAATAAAATTTTGACAAAATTCTCTATAGAAATAAAATTTTGACAAAATTTTCTAAAGAAATAAAATTTTGACAAAATTTTCTATAGAAATAAAATTTTGGCAAAATTTTCTATAGAAATAAAATTTTGACAAAATTTTCTATAGAAAAAAAATATTGAAAAAATTTTTTATAGAAATAATATTTTGACAAAATTTTCTATAGAAATAAAATTTTGACAAAATTTTCTATAGAAATAAAATTTTGACAAAATTTTCTATAGAAATAAAATTTTGACAAAATTTTCTATAGAAATAAAATATTGACAAAATTTTCTTTAGAAATAAAATTTTGACAAAATTTTCTATAGAAATAAAATTTTGACGAAATTTTCTATAGAAATAAAATTTTGACGAAATTTTCTATAGAAATAAAATTTTGACGAAATTTTCTATAGCAATAAAATTTTGACAAAATTTTCTATAGAAATAAAATTTTGACAAGATTTTCTATAAAAATAAAATTCTGCCAAAATTTTCTATAGAAATAAAATTTTGACGAAATTTTCTATAAAAATAAAATTTTAAAAAATATTCAATAGAAATCAAAGTGCGAAAAACATTGTCAATAGAAATCAAAGTGAGAAAAAATTTTTAATAGAAATAAAATTTTGACAAAATTTTCTATAGAAATAAAATTTTGACGAAATTTTCTATAGAAATAAAATTTTGGCAAAAATTTCTATAGAAATAAAATTTTGACAAGATTTTCTTTAAAAGAAAAGTTTTGACCAAATTTTCTACAGAAATAAAACTTTGACAAAAATTACTTATAAACACAATATGGTCAAAATTTGCAGTAGAAATAAAATTTTGGCAAAAATTTTCTATAGAAAAAAATGACAAAATTTTCTATAGAAATAAAATTTTGGCATAATTTTGACGAAATTTTCTATAGAAATAAAATTTTGGAAAAATTTTCTATAAAAATATTTTTGACAAAATTTTCCATAGAAATAAAACTCAGACAAAATTTTCTATAGAAATAAAAGTTTGACAAAAATTTCTATAGAAACAAAATTTTGACAAAATTTTCTATAGAAATAAAATTTTGACAAAATTTTCTATAGAAATAAAATATTGACAAAATTTTCTATAGAAATAAAATTTTGGCAAAATTGTGACAAAATTCTCCATGGAAATAAAATTTTGAAAAAATTTTCTATAGAAATAAAATTTTGACAAAATTTTCTATAGAAATAAAATTTTGATAAAATTTTCTATAAAAATAAAATTCTGCCAAAATTTTCTATAGAAATAAAATTTTGACGAAATTTTCTATAGAAATAAAATTTTGACAAAATTTTCTAAAGAAATAAAATTTTGACATAATTTTCTGTAGAAATAAAACTCAGACAAAATTTTCTATAGAAATAAAACTTTGTCAAAAATTTCTATACAAATAAAATTTTTAAAAAAAATTTTCTACATAAATAAAACTCAGATAAAATTTTGTATAGAAATAAAACTTTGACAAGATTTCCTATAGAAATAAAATTTTGGCAAAATTTTCTATAGAAATAAAATGTTGACAAAATTTTCTATAGAAATAAAATTTTGACAAAATTTTCTGTAGAAATAAAATTTTGACAAAATTTCCTATAGAAATAAAATGTTGACAAAATTTCCTAAAGAAATAAAATTTTGACAAAATTTTCTATAGTAATAAAATTTTGGAAAAATTTTGGCGAAATTTTCTATAGAAATAAAATTTTGACAAAATTTCCTATACAAATAAAATTTTGACAAAATTTTTACGAAATTTTCTATAGAAATCAAATGTTGACACAATTTTCTGTAGAAATAAAATCTTAACAAAATTTTCTATAGAAATAAAATTTTGACAAAATTTTCTAAAGAAATAAAATTTTGACATAATTTTCTGTAGAAATAAAACTCAGACAAAATTTTCTATAGAAATAAAACTTTGTCAAAAATTTCTATACAAATAAAATTTTTAAAAAAAATTTTCTACATAAATAAAACTCAGATAAAATTTTGTATAGAAATAAAACTTTGACAAAATTTCCTATAGAAATAAAATTTTGGCAAAATTTTCTATAGAAATAAAATGTTGACAAAATTTTCTATAGAAATAAAATTTTGACAAAATTTTCTGTAGAAATAAAATTTTGACAAAATTTCCTATAGAAATAAAATGTTGACAAAATTTCCTAAAGAAATAAAATTTTGACAAAATTTTCTATAGTAATAAAATTTTGGAAAAATTTTGGCGAAATTTTCTATAGAAATAAAATTTTGACAAAATTTCCTATACAAATAAAATTTTGACAAAATTTTTACGAAATTTTCTATAGAAATAAAATTTTGACGAAATTTTCTATAGAAATAAAATTTTGACCAAATTTTCTATAGAAATAAATTTTTGACAAGATTTTTATAGAAATAAAATTTTGACAAAAATTACTTATAAACACAACTTTGTCAAAATTTGCAGTAGAAATAAAATTTTTGCAAAATTTTTCAATAGCAAAAAATTTGACAAAATTTTCTATAAAAATAAAATATTGACAAAATTTTCCATAGAACTAAAACTCAGTCAAAATTTTCAATAGAAATAAAAGTTTGACAAAAAAAATTCTATAGAAATAAAATATTGACAAAATTTTCTATAGAAATAAAAATTTTAAGAAATTTTCAATAGAAGTAAAAGTGTGAAAAAAATTCAATATAAATTAAAGTGTGAACAAATTTTCTATAGAAATAAAATTTTGACAAAATTTCCAATAGAAATAAAATTTTGGCAAAATTTTCTATTGAAATAAAATTTTGACAAGATTTTCTTTAGAAGTAAAATTTTGACTAAATTTTCTATAGAAAAAAAAAACTTTGACAAAAATTACTTATAAACACAATTTTATCAAAATTTGCAGTAGAAATACAATTTTGGCAAAAATTTTCTATAGAAAAAAAATTGACAAAATTTTCTATAGAAATAAAATTTAGACAAAATTTTCTATATAAACAAAGTTCAGACAAATTTTTGTATAAAAATAAAATTTTTACAAAATTTTCTATATAAATAATACTCAGATAAAAATTTTGTATAGAAATAAAATGTTGACAAAATTTTCTACAGAAATAAAATTTTTACAAAATTTTCTGTAGAAATAAAATTTTGACAAAATTTTCTATTGAAATAAAATTTTGACAAACTTTTTTTTATAGAAATAAAATTTTGATAACATTTTCTATAGAAATAACATTTTGACAAAATTTTCTATAGAAATTAAATTTTGACAAAAATCCTGTCCTGTAGTCCAATTACTGAGGATTTGATTTATTTGTCACAGTCCCCTTTCACAGTTAAGGCCTTACATCAGAAGGACTTATTGATTTGTACGAATACTTATTGATTCAGTCTGCTTTGTTCTATGTTATTGGAAGCCTTGTTCACTATATTGCACCGGAAAAACTGGTGGAGTTTATGTCTTCAATGCGGTGGTTAAGGTTGTTATTTTTTTAGAGTTTTTCAAATAAAGTAACACGCGAAACGTGATTATAGGCAACATACAAGTGTTAACAGCAGTAATTGCAAATAACCAAAACCGCCATAACAATTATCATAACACCGATATAACGTCAACGATATACGAGTACCATCATGGTAGTTGAAGTCAGTCATTAATGGTAAAATTGGAATTGATATGCATTTCTATTTTGTTTCTTTTTTATTTGTGTGTGTGTGTTTTTTTTAAATGGAGTGCATAGTGGAAGGATATACATATATAAAATATAGTCAAATTTTCAATAGATTTTGATACCCTTGACCAATATTGTGTGGGTAGGTTAGGTTAGGTTAAATGGCAGCCCGATGTACCAGGCTCACTTAGACTATTCAGTCCATTGTGATACCACATTGGTGAACTTCTCTCTTATCACTAGGTGCTGCCCGATTCCATGTTAAGCTCAATGACAAGGGACCTCCTTTTTATAGCCGAAACCGAACGGCGTTCGACAATGCAGTGAAACCACTTAGAGAAGATTTGAAACCCTCAGAAATGTCACCAGCATTACTGAGGTACATGTTTATGGGATTGTGTGGGTTTAAAGAGTTTGTTACGCCAAGAAGGAACGGTCTTAGACCCATCTTTTAGTACACCGATCATCAAATTCTGAGTCGATTTAGCGATGTACATTTGCTTGTCTGTCTGTCTGTATATGTAATTTTCTGAGCCAACTACAGTTCGTAGTTTAAATCTGAAAGTATTCAAATTTGTCATAGAGTACTTCTTCAGGGGAAAGACAATCGCTATTGATTTTGGAAATATCGGTTCAGATTTAAAACAAGTGAGTAAAGTAAAAACGGGTGGACGGGGGGCCTCTATGGTCAAAAATATGGTTATTAGGGGCAAACTGTTCAAAATCGTGTAATACATATATGTGGGAGATATATCTAAATATGAACCGATTTTGATAATATTCGGCAGGTTTGATTTATGCAATAGAAGGTTGTGCTAAATATTTGTAAGATCGGCTAATAAATATGGCTATTTTGGTAAACAAATAGAGTTATTAGGGTAAATTTTGGAAAATCGAGTGATGCATATATATGGGAGCTATATCTAAATCTGAACCGATTTAGATGATATTTGGCAGGTTAGGTTGATACTACGAAAGGTTACCTTTTGCTAAATTTGAGTAAGATTGGTTAATAAATAAGGGTTTTGTGGCCACATTTGGGAAAATCGGGCGGTACATATATATGGGAGCTATATCTAAATTTTGATCCGATTTCTTCCAAATTCAATAGCGTTCGTCCTTGTACCCAAAAAACACCCTATACCAAATTTCATAAAAATCGGTTAATAATTGCAACCGTAATCCTGCGAACAAACAAATACATGGACAGACGGACGGACACCAAGGTTAGGTTAGGTTAGGTTATGTGGCAGCCCGATGTATCAGGCTCACTTAGACTATTCAGTCCATTGTGATACCACAGTGGTGAACTTCTCTCTTATCACTGAGTGCTGCCCGATTCCATGTTAAGCTCAATGACAAGGGACCTCCTTTTTATAGCCGAGTCCGAACGGCGTTCCACATTCCAGTGAAACCACTTGGAGAAGCTTTGAAACCCTCAGAAATGTCACCAGCATTACTGAGGTGGGATAATCCACCGCTGAAAAACTTTTTGGTGTTCGGCCGTAGCAGGAATCGAACCCACGACCTTGTGTATGCAAGGCGGGCATGCTAACCATTGCACCACGGTGGCTCCCAAACGCTAGATCGACTCAGGAGGTGATTCTGAGTCGATCAGTATATATTTTATGGGTTCTAAAATCAATATTTCTGGTATGCATATTTTTTGGCAGATCAAACTTATTATACCCTGACCACTATGTGGTTTAGGGTATAAATAGCTATCATATATATTTATCACCGATTTGATTATAATTGACGTGTTTTGAAACAATCTTCTTCATATTTCATATATCTGAATATTTTGCAAGTCCCGGAAAACTTGAAAAACTAGAAAATTTTATCAGAATTTTATTTTTAAAGAAAATTGTGTCAAAATTTTATTTCTATAGAAAATTATGTCAACATTTTAATTATATAGAAAAATTTGCCAACATTTTTATTCTAAAGAAAATTGTGTCAATATTTTATTTCTATAGAAAATTTTGTAACAATTTTATTTTTAAAGAAAATTGTGTCAAAATTTTATTTCTATAGAAAATTATGTCAACATTTTAATTATATAGAAAAATTTGCCAACATTTTTATTCTAAAGAAAATTGTGTCAATATTTTATTTCTATAGAAAATTTTGTAACAATTTTATTTTTAAAGAAAATTGTGTCAAAATTTTATTTCTATCGAAAATTATGTCAACATTTTAATTATATAGAAAAATTTGCCAAAATTTTTATTCTAAAGAAATTTTTGTCAAAATTTAATTTGTATAGAATTTTTTTTTTCAAAATTTTATTTCTATTGAAATTTTTGTCAAAATTTAATTTCTAAAGAAAATTTTGTCAAAATGTTATTTCTACAGAAAATGTTGTCAAAATTTTATTTCTATAAAAAAAGTTTGTCTAAATTTTATCTATAGAATATCTATAGAAAATTTTGTCAAAATGTTATTTCTATAAAAAAAAGTTTGTCTAAATTTTATTTCTATAGAAAAATTAACAAAATTTAATTTCTATAGAAATTGTTTATAAAATTTTACTTCTAAAGAAAATCTTGTCAAAATTTTATTTCTATAGAAAATTTTGCCAAAATTTTATTTCTATAGGAAATTTTGTCAAAGTTTTATTTCTATAGAAAATTTTGTCAACATTTTATTTCTATAGAAAATTTTTTGACACTTTGATTTCTATTGAAGATTTTGTAAAAATTTTACTTCTATAGAAAATTTTGTCAATATTTATACCCTTCACCACTACTGTGGTACAGGGTATAATAAGTTTGTGCATTTGTATGTAACGCCAAGAAGGAAAAGTATGAGACCCATCTTTTAGTATACCGATCGTCTTAGAATTAAATTCTGAGTCGATTTAGCGATGTCCGTCTGTCTGTCTGTTGATGTATTTTTGTGTGCAAACTACAGCTCGCAGTTTTAGTCCGATTGTCCTAAAATTTGGTATAGCTATTGATTTTTGAAAAAATCGGTTCAGATTTAGATATAGGTGCCATATATATTTTTCACCGATCTGGTCATAATTGGCATGTATATCAACCGATCTTCCTCAAATTCCGTACATCCGAATATTCTATGAGTCTCGAAAAACTTGCAAAATATCATCCAAATCGGTTCAGATTTAGATATAGCTTCCATATATAGCTTTCGCCCGATTTACACTCATTTGCCCACAGAGGCCAATTTTTTGCTTCGATTTAGTTGAAATTTTGTACAGGGAGTAGAATTTGCATTGTAACTATGCGTGCCAAATTTGGTTGAAATCGGTTCAGATTTAGATATAGCTCCCATATATATGTTTTTTCTGATTTGGACAAAAATTGTAAAAATACCAACATTTCCCTTGTAAAATCGCCACTGCTTAGTCGAAAAGTTGTAAAAATGACTCTAATTTTCCTAAACTTCTAATACATATATCGAGCAATAAATCATAAATCAACTTATGCGAAGTTTCCTTAAAATTGCTTCAGATTTCAATGTTTCCCATATTTTTATACCCTTCACCACTACTGTGGTACAATAATAAGTTTGTGCATTTGTATGTAACGCCAAGAAATAATTGTCATAGACCCATCTTTTAGTATACCGATCGGCTTAGAATTAAATTCTGAGTCGATTTGGCGATGTCCGTCTGTCTGTCTGTCTGTCCGTCCGTCTGTCTGTATATGTAATTTTGTGCACAAAGTACAGGTCGCAGTTTAAGTCCGATCGTCCTAAAATTTGACATAACGTCTTTCTTCGAGTAGAAGACAATCGCTATTGATTTTGGAAAAAATCGGTTCAGATTTTGATATAGCTGCCATATATAGTTATCACCGATTTGATCATAATTCACGTATTTATGAACCGACGTTCTTCAAATTTTGTACATCTGAATGTTTTGTTAGTCCCGTAAAAACTGCCAAATATCAGCTAAATCGGTTCAGATTTATATATAGCTCCCCTATATATCTTTCGTCCGATTTTGGCTTATATGGCTTCAAAAGCCAGAGTTTTGCCCTGATTTGATTAAAATTTTGTACAGGGAGTATGTTTAATAGTATCGTTAATTGTGCCAAATTTAGTTGAAATCGGTTCAGATTTAGATATAGCTCCCCTATATATCTTTCGTCCGATTTTGGCTTATATGGCTTCAAAAGCCAGAGTTTTGCCCTGATTTGATTAAAATTTTGTACAGGGAGTATGTTTAATAGTATCGTTAATTGTGCCAAATTTAGTTGAAATCGGTTCAGATTTAGATATACCTCCCATATATATCTTTCGACCGATTTGGACTTATATGGCCCCAAAAGCCAGAGTTTTGCCTTGATTTGCTTCAAATTTTGCACAACAAGTACGTTTAATAGTATCGTTAAGTGTACTTAATTTGGTTAAAATCGGTTCCGATTTAGATATAGGTCCCATACATATATCTTTCGTCCGATTTGGATTTATATGGCCTCAAAAACCAGAGTTTTGCCCTGAGTTGCTTGAAATTTTGCACAAGGAGTACGTTTGGTAGTATCGTTAATTGTGCAAAATTTAATTGAAGTCGGTTCAGATTTAGATATAGCTATATATCATTCGCCCGATTTGGTCTAATATGCCCACAGAGGCAAAAGTGCTACCCTGATTTACGTGAAATTTTGCGGAGGGAGTAGAATTGAACTTGAAACTTTGCACAGGCAGTAGAATTAAGGTTCTGCATATGCGTGTTTATTTTGATTGAAATCGGTTCAGATTTTGATATAGCTCCCATATATTTCTTTCGCCCGTTTTTCCGTCATATGACCGCAGAGGTCAAAGTTGTTATCCGATTTACGTGAAATTTTGCACAGAGAGTAGATTCAACATAGTGACTATGCATGTGAAATTTGATTGCAATCGGTTCAGATTTCGATATAGATTCCATATATATGTTTTTCCTATTTAGGCAAAACCGGCCGAAATACCTACATTATCCTTATCAAATCGCCACTGCTAAGTCGAAAACTTATCAAAATGACTCAAATTTTCTTATTACTCTATTACACATCTATCGACCGATACATCATAAATACACTTTTGCGAAGTTGCCTCAAAATTGGTTCATATTTAAATGTTTCCCCTATTTGTTTACTAACATTGTGTTCCACCTCAGCGCATTAGCCGACTTAAATGTAAAATCTATAAGTATTGCAGAACTCTGTACAGATCTGCTCAGATATACAGAATATATGTGTATGGATTCATATAGCATCCAACACATTGAACGGATTTGATATGGAATCGAAAATGTGGACTTACAAAGTGGTGAAGGGTATAATATAGTCGGCCCCGCCCGACTTTAGACTTTCCTTACTTGTTTATTTCTATAGAAGATTTTTTGAAAATGTTATTTCTACAGAAAATTATGTCAAAATTTTATTTCTATAGAAAATGTTGTCAACATTTTATTTCTATAGAAATTTTTGTCAAAGTTTCATTTCTATAGAAAATTTTGCCTGAGTTTTATTTCTGTGGAAAATTTTGTCAAAATTTTATTTTTATAGAAAATTTTGCCAAATTTTTTTTCTATAGAAAATGTTTGCCAAAATTTTATTTCTACGGAAAATTTTGACAAAGTTGTGTTTATAAGTATTTTTTGTCAAAATTTTATTTGTATAGAAAATTTTGTCAACATTTTATTTCTATAGAAAATTTTTTCAAAATTTTTTTTTCTACAGACAATTTTGTCAAAATTTTATTTCTATAGAAGATTTTTTCAAAATTTTATTTCTGTAGAAAATTTTGTCAAAATTTCATTGCTATAGAAAGTATTGTCAAAATTTCATTGCTATAGAAAGTTTTGTCAAAGTTTTATTGTGTATAGAAAATTTTGTCAAATTTGTATTTCTATAGAAAATTTTGTCAAAATTTCTTTTTTATAGAAAATTTTGTCAAAATTTTATTTCTATAGAAGATTTTTTCAAAATTTTATTTCTGTAGAAAATTTTGTCAAAATGTCATTGCTATAGAAAGTTTTGTCAAAGTTTTATTGTGTATTGAAAATTTTGTCAATGTTGTATTTCTATAGAAAATTTTGTCAAATTTGTATTTCTATAGAAAATTTTGTCAAAATTTCTTTTTTATAGAAAATTTTGTCAAAATTTTATTTCATATTTGTTATTTTGATCTCAGTTTTAAAATCATTGCGTTGACTAAACAAGAGTAGGTTAACCAACAGAGGAAAAGAATTTTAGTCAAATATATTTGGGCAAATCGCTATAGACTGCAAGATGGTTGGATGGAATCACGTTTCGGAATTACCACATTCCTCATCAGCATCCTCTACTTGTAGCAAAACTATCAACCAATAATCAGAATAATTACGAATCGATATGGGCTTTTGCACGGTACTTAGGGAGCCAGAATTGAAATATTGGGGTCGCTTATATGGGTCTTATACAATTATGAACTTGATATAGATCAATTTTTGTGTGATTGGGGATCGATTTATCTGAGGGCTATATGAGGGCCTAGTTAGGCATGGTGTTTAACGGCCATAAAGGGTGATACCGTCAAAATTTGGTCAATATAAACTTGACGTATTTCTTTCAATTTTGCATTTAAAAAACCTGAACACCCCTCATTTTGAAGGTGTGTGTGTAGAATGTTGCTCCTATTTTGATTTTGGAATTCACTCTTCAGTTGTCAAAATGCCTTCCAAGCAAGAAGAGCACCGTATCAAAATTTTGCTCGCGCATCGCGAAAATCCGAGCTACTCGCACGCAAAGCTGGCAAAATCGCTAAAAGTTGCCAAATCAACCGTTACAAATGTAATTAAAGTGTTTGGGGAACGTTTGTCGACAGCCAGGAAGTCTGGATCGGGTGGAAATCGAAAACCGGAAGCCGCTGAGACGACAAAGAGAGTTGCCGGTAGTTTCCAGCGAAACCCTAACCTCTCTCTCCGAGATGCCGCAAATAAACTGGGTGTATCGTCTACAACCGTGCATCGAGCCAAAAAACGAGCCGGACTATCGACTTACAAGAAGGTAGTGACTCCAAATCGCGATGATAAACAAAATACGACGGCCAAAGCGCGATCCCGGAGGCTGTACACGACGATGCTGACGAAGTTTGATTGCGTGGTAATGGACGACGAAACCTACGTCAAAGCCGACTACAAGCAGCTTCCGGGACAGGAGTTTTATACGGCAAAAGGAAGGGGAAAGGTAGCAGATATTTTCAAGCACATAAAACTGTCAAAGTTCGCAAAAAACATCTGGTTTGGCAAGCCATCTGTACCTGTGGCTTGAAAAGCAGCATTTTCATAGCTTTCGGGACTGTCAACCAAGAAATTTACGTGAAAGAGTGTTTGAATAAACGTCTGCTGCCTTTCCTGAAGAAACACGGTTGTTCCGTACTGTTTTGGCCGGATTTGGCATCTTGCCATTACGGTAAAAAGGCCATAGAGTGGTACGCCGCCAACAACGTGCAGGTGGTTCCCAAGGACAAGAACCCTTCCAACACGCCAGAGCTCCGCCCATTTGAGAAATACTGGGCTATTGTCAAGCGAAACCTAAAGAAGACCAAAAAAACTGCGAGCAGCAGTTCAAGGCAAACTGGCTTTCTGCGGCGAAGAAGGTGGACAAGGTGGCTGTACAAAATCTGATGGCAGGTGTCAAGCGTGAGGCCCGGCAATTCGGATTTGGAAAAGCGAAAACCTAACTGAATATTTTTCCTGAATTTTATACTAATTGAACTTGAAAAAGAAATTTAATTTGATTGTTTAAATAAACGATTTCACCGATTTACACGCGTTTTCCCTTGACCAAATTTTGACCGTATCACCCTTTATACTAGCACAATCTACCAAACTTCAACTGACTCGGATGAAATTTGTTCCTCCAAGACGCTCAAAACCCAAATCTCGGGATCGGTTTATATGGGGCTATATATGATTATCGACCGATATGGACCACTTTTGGCATGGTTTTTAAATATCATACATTAACACCATGTACCAAATTTCAACGAGATCTTATGAATTTTGCTTCTCCAAAATGCACCGGAGGTCAAATCTGGAGATCGGTTTATATGATCGGTTTAGAGATCATATACTAACACCACATACCAAATTTCAATCAGATCGGATGAATTTTGCTTCTCCAAAAGACACTGGAGGTCTGTTTATATGGGGGTTATATATAATTATGGACCGATATGGACCAGCATTTGCATGGTTGTAAGAGACCACATACTAACACCATGTACCAAATTTCAGCCGGATCGGAATAATTTTGCTTCTCTTAGATGCTTCGCAAGCCAAATCGGGTGATCGGTTTATAAGGGGACTATATATAATTATGGACCGATGTGGACCAATTTTTGCACAGTTGTTAGAGACCATATACTAACGACATGTACCAAATTTCAGACATATCGGATGAAATTTGCTTCTCTTAGCGGATCCGCAAGCCAAATCTGGGGGGGCCGTTTATATGGGGGCTATACGTAAAAGTGGACCGATATGGCCCATTTGCAATGCCATCCAACTAACATCAATAACAACTACTTGTGCCAAGTTTCAAGTCGATAGCTTGTTTCGTTCGGAAGTTAACGTGATTTCAACAGGCGGACGGACGGACGAACATGCTTAGAATTTCACCACGACCAGAATATATATGCTTTATGCGGTTTTAGAGCAATATTTCGATGTGTTACGAACGGAATGACAAAGTTAATAAACCCAAAATTGTCTATATTTCTATAGAAAATTTTGTTAAAATTGCATTTTTATTTAATTTTAACAAAATTTTCTTTACAAATAAAATATTGAAAAAATCTTGTATAGAAATGAAATTTTGACAAATTTTCTATAGAAATAAAATTTTGACATATTTTTTTAGAAATAAAATGTTGACAAAATTGTATTTAGAAATAAAATTTGGACAAAATTTTCTATACAAATAAAATGTTGACAAAATTTTCTATAGAAACAAAATTTTCTCTTTAGATAAAAATTTCAGAAAAATTTCTGTTGAAATAAAATTTGAGGAAATTTTCTTAGAAATAAAATTTTGAGAAAATTTTCTATAAAAATCAAATCTTAAGAAAAATTTCAACAGAAATATAGCTTTGAGAAAATTTTCTATAAAAATAAAAATTGAGAAAATTTCTTATAGAAATAAAATTTCTACAACATTTTCTATAGAAATAAAATGTTTACAAACTTTTCTATAGAAATAAAATTTTGACAAAATTTTCTTAACAAATAAAATTTGGACAAAATCTTCTATAGAAATAAAATTTTGACAAATTTTCTATTGAAATAAAATTTTGACAATTTTTTTTTTTATAAATTGTCTTTAGAAATAAAATTTGGACAAAATTTTTATAGAAATAAAATTTTGACAAATTTTCTTTAGAAATAAAATTTTAACAAAATTTTCTATAGAAGTTAAATGTTGACAAAATTTTCTATAGAAACAAAATTTTCTATTGAAATACAAATTTCAGAAAATTTTCTATTTTAATGAGAAAATTTTCTTTTGACAAAATCTATATATATAAAATTCAAATTATGTTTGTTTATTTGTTTGTTTGTTTATTTGTATGTTCCGGGTTGGCGCGAAAACGGCTGAACCGATTTACTTGAAACTTTCAGAGATCGTGGGGGGCACTCATGTGCTGAAAATAGGGTACCTCATTTTTTGACATATGGTCGCGGAGAGGAACCTCCCCTTTGTCCGACTTTTTGAAAATTAGACCAAAGTTGACCGATTTGCTTGAAATTTTCATTGAAGGTTGGGGTTGGCATCTAGACAAAGATCCGCTACTTTATATTTCGATATTTGGTGGCGGAGGGGGACCTCCCCTTTGTTCGACTTTTTTTAAAGTACAGAGAAAAAACTAAAATTCTCTACATTATCTGAGATTTACAGAGAACATGCGGTGCGGTTATGGAAGTAATATGGGGTACCTGATGATTTCATATGTGGACGGAGAGGGGGACCTCCCCCTTGCCGTACTTTTTGAAACTTGGAACAAAATTATTCGATTTGCTTGAAATTGTCATTGAATGTTGGGGTTGGCATCTAGACAAAAATCCGCTACATTATTTTTCGATATTTGGTCGGAGAGGGGGACCACCCATTTGCCCGACTTTTTTGTTAAAGTACAGCGAAAACAAAACTAAACTCCCCCGACTGAAATTTTACGGAAAAAATGGGTGAGGTTATGAAATTTATATCAGGTTCCTGATTTTTTAACAAAAATAAAAGGGCATAGGGAGACGTCCGCTTCTCTTAAGTACATACAGAGAAACAATTTAACTTTACCGAGTTATTTGAAATTTACAGAGGACTGGGGAGAGGTTACGATTATTAATAGTTGGTACCTGATTTTGTGATATTTGCACGGAAGAGAGGCCGCCCCTTTAGGCTTATAATTTGCTTGACATTTTCTGGGACGTTTACAAAAGACACGCTACATCACTTTTCGATATTTGGTCGGGGAGGAGGTCCTCCTCTAAAACTGGAAACAAAAATTCTTAGGTTTTCTTGAAATTTACAAAGGAAGTGGGGGAAGGTTATGAACGAAGAGGCAACCTTCCTTGCCCCACACTTGAAGGAAAGTTTCAACAATTTTAAGGGAAGGTTAGGGGTGCTATTCACTACGGTGTTTGTCGATATTGTATCGGGGAAAGTGACGTCCCTTTAAAACAATAGAGTAAAATTTAAACATCGCCGATCTACTTGAAATTTACAGGGAACGTGGGAGGAGGTGATTAAATTTATACATGATTTTTAAGTTAGTATATGATTTTTCGATATCTGGTTGGGGAAGAGGAAAATTTGAATAAACTTTGTCGATTTACTTTGATAGAATTCATAGGGACCATTGAGTAGTTGTGAAATTAATATAGAGTACGTGATAGTCCGATATCAGGTCGGAGTGGAGCGAAGGTGGGGAGAGGATTCCCTTTTGTCCGTTATTTTTTCTTAAATTGAAAGTAGAGGGTTATCCGTAAATGGGAACTCGGTACATAATTGTATGATTTTTGCACAGGCTTCTGTCAGACTTCTTTTTAGTAAAGAACTTAAATTTACATGAAATTGGCAGCCAACGTAGAGGGTGCATCATTTTCCAACATTTTAGCAAATGTCAATGTGGTAAAAATTTTTTACTACTTTTGCTTTTTCCGATTTATTGGATGAGAAACAGTAATACTTTTTATGCTATTATAATATAGTGCTTAATATTCAGATATGTTGAGGAGAAGGATACCTTTCCTTGACAAACCACACTTAAAATTCACAAGAAATATAAACGATTGTCCAACTACTTGAATACAGAACAGTATTTAAAAAAATTGGAGGAAAGGGTACACCCTCTCCCCGACATTTTTTAAAACGAACCGTTTTACATATGCATATCCGCTGTATTTGTACCTATAAACGAAAATGCAAGTAGACCGATTTGTTTGAAAGAATTCAAATCTTATCGAATTTGTTTTCAGCACGAAGGATATGGTTGACTAAGTTAACACAAAATGTTCCTACAAATACGCAAATACGGAAGGCGCAGCGAAGCGGGCCGGCTTACGCTAGTTTTCTATAAAAATAAAATCTTAAGCAAAATTTCTATAGAAATAAAACTTACAGAAATTTTTCTATGAAAATAAAAGTTTGAGAAACTTTTTTATAAACTAAAATTTTGACAAAATTTTCTATAGAAATAAAATTTTGACAAAATTTTCTATATAAAAATGAAATTTGGCAAACTTTCCTTTAGAACTAAAATTTTGACAAAATTTTCTATAGAAATAAAATTTTAACACAATTTTCTCTAGAAATGAAATCTGGCGAAATTTCCTATAGAACTAAAATTTTGACAAAATTTTCTATAGAAATAAAATTTTAACACAATTTTCTCTAGAAATGAAATCTGGCGAAATTTCCTATAGAACAAAATTTTGACAAAATTTTCTTTAGAAATACAATTTGCAATGCCATCCGACCTACATCAATAACATCTACTTGTGTCAAGTTTCAAGCCGATAGCTTCTTTCGTTCGGAAGTTAGCGTGATTTCAACAGACGGACGAACATGCTTAGATCAGAATTTCACCACGACCCACAATATATCCACTTTATGGGGTCTTAGAGCAATATTTCGATGTGTTACAAACGGAATGACAAAGTTAATAAACCCCATGCTATGGTGGAGAGTATAAAAAAAAACAAAAACGAAAATTTTATTTCTATAGAAAATTATGTCAAAATTTTTTTCTTATAGAAAATTTTGTCAAAATTTTATTTCTATAGAAAATTATGTCCAAATTTCATTTCTATAGGAAATTATGTCAAAATTTTATTTCTATAGAAAATTATGTATAAATTTTATTTCTATAGGAAATTATGTCTAAATTTTATTTCTATAGAGAATTTTGTCAAAAATGTATTTCTATGGAAAATTTTATCAAAAATGTATTTCTATTTTCTATTAAAATTTTTACAAAATATTATTTCTATAGAAAATTTTGTCGAAATTTTATTTCTATAGAAAATTTTGTCAAAATTTTATTTCTATAGAAAATTATGTCAAAATTTTATTTCTAGAGGAAATTTTTACAAAATTTTATCTCTATTTAATTAACAAAATTTAATTTCTATAGAAAATTTTTACAAAATTTTATTTCTATAGAAAATTTTACCAAAAATGTATTTCTATAGAAAATTTTATCAAAAAAGTATTTTTATAGAAAAATTTCCAATTTTTTTTATAGAAAATTTTTAGAAAATATTATTTTTATAGGAAATTTTTACACAAATTTATTTCTATGGGAAGTTTTGTCAAAATGTTATTTCTAAATTTTATTTCTATAGTCAAAATTTTATTTCTATAGGAAATTTTGTCAAAATTTTATTTCTATAGAAAATTATGTCCAAATTTTATTTCTAGAGGAAATTTTTACAAAATTTTATCTCTATTTAATTAACAAAATTTAATTTCTATAGAAAATTTTTACAAAATTTTATTTCTATGGAAAATTTTGCTAAAAATGTATTTCTATAGAAAATTTTATCAAAAAAGTATTTTTATAGAAGAATTTCCAATTTTTTTTATAGAACATTTTTAGAAAATATTATTTTTATAGGAAATTTTTACAAAATTTTATTTCTATAGAAAATTATGTCAAAATTTTTTTCCTATAGAACATTTTGTCAAAATTTTACTTCTATAGAAAATTTTGTCAAAATTTTATTTCTATAGAAAATTATGCCAAAATTTTTTTTCTATAGGAAATTTTTACAAAATTTAATTTCTATAGAAAATTTTTACAAAAAATTTTTTTATTTAAGAAAATTTTGTCAAAAATGTATTTCTATAGAAAATTTTATGAAAAAAGTATTTTTATAGAAAAATTTCCAATTTTTTTTATAGAAAATTTTTAGAAAATATTATTTTTATAGGAAATTTTTACAAAATTTTATTTCTATGGGAAGTTTTGTCAAAATTTTATTTCTAAATTTTATTTCTATAGTCAAAATTTTATTTCTATAGGAAATTTTGTCCAAATTTTATTTCTATAGAAAATTATGTCAAAATTTTATTTCTAGAGGAAATTTTTACAAAATTTTATCTCTATTTAATTAACAAAATTTAATTTCTATAGAAAATTTTTACAAAATTTTATTTCTATAGAAAATTATGTCAAAATTTTTTTCCTATAGAACATTTTGTCAAAATTTTATTTCTATAGAAAATTTTATTTCTATAGAAAATTATGTCAAAATTTTATTTCTATAGGAAATTTTTACAAAATTTTATTTCTATAGAAAATTTTTAAAAAAATTTTTTTATTTAAGAAAATTTTGTCAAAAATATATTTCTATAGAAAATTTTATCAAAAATGCATTTTTATAGAAAAAATTTCAAATTTTTTTTATATAGAAAATTTTTAGAAAATGTTATTTCTATAGGAAGTTTCTATAGAAAATTTTGTCAAAATTTTATTTCTATAGAAAATATTATTTTTATAGAAAATTTTATTTCTATAGAAATTTTTATCTCTATAGACAATTTTTTTCAAAATTTATTTCTATCGAAAATTTTGTCGAAATTTTATTCCATATCAAATATTATTCCAAAATTTATTTTTACTTGCAAACAGCTGCTCAAGGGAAAGATTTTTTACGTGATGATATATCTTAACCCCCACATTTCGAATTAATTCACTAATATAAATGCCTGCATAAGATTGTCGTAATTTCAGTTTACATCGACAGATCATGATGGCAAATGTATGGATGATTAATGGAAATAAAAATGCCCTAGCCTTCATATAGAAGCTACGCCCACTGTTTGAATTCCCAGCTTTCATGCACCTTGCATGGCGTTATTAAAAACTCATCCATTATACTTCGAATTTTATCATTGTCATTATGGTGGAAACATTGTTCGATGACAACGACGACGACAATGGCGATGGCGAAAAACATCACCAAAACTCCAGTGTAATGTTGTACTCGTCAACCTTGTTGTAATGAATGACACTTCCCTCGAAAAAAAAACTCTTACTCTTGTCTAAGAGGTCCTTTGTAGTTTTTTTTTTTTTGATTCCAGTTTTATTTTCGTCCTGTACTCCCAGTCGATGGCTCAAAGCTCAGCTGTCGTTACCTAAAATCCCTGCCACTGTGTTTTTATCAGACATTCTTATCTTCATTCTTGCTTTGGATAGTGAGCAGTGGTATTGGGAAATGTTACAGCGACATAATCATCAGCATCGGCAACATCATCTCCATGTCGTCATTTGCCATTTCCATTTGAGATTAATGACAAATTCATTGCATGACATTTGCAAGAACTTTTGCCCAAAAAGGAAATGTTCGCTGATAAAAACAAAGAAATCTCCAAAAACACAAATAACATTAGATAATGGTTTTGGGGCAACTCTCACCACAAAACAAGAGTATTAGCACCAGGAGTTGTTATCTTGATGAAATTCAGTATTGATACTTTTTGCGGAGGATTATGGAAATTTTTAAAGGAAAATTTTGGATGACGTTTTTTTTTTTTGTGACAACTGTTTAATTATATCCCATATTACTATTGGGCCAGGGACTAATAAATGTTTATTACGATGCAAATATTGCTACTGCAAGTTGTCAAAAACACTAGAAGCCATAAAGTCATATAGTCACCACCCAAAATGTCAAGCTATTCAACCATATATGCGTCTATCCAACTGATTGTTGTCCGTACCACTTTGAGCAAAAATATATAAAAGAAAGAATATAGAAATAAAATTTTGATAAACATTTTTCTATTGAAAAAAAAAATTTGATAAAATTTTCTATATAAATAAAATTTTGACAAAATCTTCTATAGAAATTAAATTTTGACAAAATCATTTATAGAAATAAAATTTTTACAAAATTTTTTAAGGAAATTAAATTTTGCCAAATTTTTCTATAGAAATAAAATTTTGACAAGATTTTTTGTAGAACTCAAAATTTGACAAATCTTTTATAAAAATAAAATTTTGACAAAATCTTCTATAGAAAAAACTTTTGAAAAATTTTCTACAGAAATAAAATCTTGACAAAATTTTCTATACAATTAAACATTTTACAAAATTTTCTATAGAAATAAAACTTTGACACAATTTAATTTTTAACATTTTAATTTTCTATAGAAATAAAATGTTTACAAAATTTTCTATCGAAAAAAATTTTTGACAAAATTTCCTATAGAATTTTTTTTTTCCACGAAATTTTCTATAGAAATAAAATTTTGACAAAATTTTCTGTAGAAATAAAATTTTGACAAATTTTTATATGGAAACAAAATTTTGACAAAATTTTCTTTAAAAATGAAATTTTGACAATATTTTCTATAGAATAAAATTTAAAAAAAAATTCTATAGATATAAAATGTTGACAAAATTTTCTGTATAATAAAAATTTTAAGAAATTTTGTATAGAAATAAAATTAAAAAAAAATAATAATATACAGAACTACAATTTTGAGATAATTTTCTATAGAAATAAAATGCTGACAAAATTGTCTATAGAAACAAAATTTTCTATTTAAATACAAATTTGACAACATTTTCTGTAGAAATAAAATTTTGAGAAAATTTTCTTTAGAAATAAAATTTTGAGAAAATTATTTATAAAAAAAATATCTTAAGAAAAATTTCTATACAAATAAAACTTGGAGAAAATCTTGTGTAGAAATAAAATTTTGACAAAATTTTATATAGAAACAAAATTTTAACAAAAGTTTCTATTAAAAAAAAATCTATAAAATTTTCTATATGAATTAAATTTCGACAAAATATTCTATAGCAAAAACTTTTGAAAATTTTTCTACAAAAATAAGATATTGACAAAATTTTCTACAAAATTAAAATCTTGATAAAATTTTCTATAGAAATAAAATTTTTACAAAATTTTCTAACATATAGAAATAAAATTTTTACAAAATTTTCTATAAAAATAAAATTTTTACAAAATTTTCTAGAGAAATAAATTTTGTAGAAAATTTTCTATAAAAATAAAATTTTGCCAGCTTTTTCTACAAAATTAAAATCTTGACAAAATCTTCTATAGAAAAAAAAATTTTCAAAAATTTTCTACAGAAATAAAATTTTTACAAAAGTTTCTATCGAAATAAAATTTGTACAAAAATTTTCCATCGCAATAAAATTTTGACAAAATTTTCTATAGAAATAAAATTTTAACAAAATTTCTATAGAAATAAAATTCTGATATATTTTTTTTTTTAGAAATAAAATATTGACAAAATTTTCTATAGAAATGTTGTCAAAATTTTCTATTAAAACAAAATTTTCGTTTGAAATACAAACTTGAGAAAATTTTCTAAAAAAAATTTTTGAGGAAATTTTCTATAGAAATTAAATTGTTACAAAATTTTCTATAGAAATAACATTTTGCCAACTTTTCCAACTGAAATAAAATGTTTACAAGATTTGTTATAGAACTAAAAATTTGACAAAATTTTCTATAAAAATAAAATTTTGACAAAATCTTCTATAAAAATAAAATTTTGACAAAATTTTCTATACAATTAAAATTTTGACCAAATTTTCTATAGAACTAAAAATTTGACAAAATTTTCTATAAAAAGAAAAATTTTTGGCACAATTTTCTATAGAACTAAAATTTTGACCACATTTCCTATAGAACTAAAAATTTGACAAAATCTATAGAAATTAAATTTTGTCAAAATTTCCTATAGAACTAAAATTTTGACAAAATTTTCTATAGAAATAAAATTTTGACAAAATTTTCTATAGAAATAAAATTTTGACAAAATTTTCTATAGAAATAAAATTTTGACAAAATTTTCTATAGAACTAAAAATTTGACAAAATTTTCTATAAAAATAAAATTTTGACAAAATTTTCTATACAATTAAAATTTTGACCAAATTTTCTAGAGAACTAAAAATTTGACAAAATTTTCTATAAAAAGAAAAATTTTTGGCACAATTTTCTATAGAACTAAAATTTTGACCACATTTCCGATAGAACTAAAAATTTGACAAAATCTATAGAAATAAAATTTTGTCAAAATTTCCTATAGAACTAAAATTTTGACAAAATTTTCTTTAGAAATAAAATTTTGACAAAATTTTTTATAAAAAGAAAAATTTTTGGCACAATTTTCTATAGAACTAAAAATTTGACAAAATGTTCTATAAAAATAAAATTTTGACAAAATTTTCTATAAAAATAAAATTTTGACAAAATTTTCTATACAATTAAAATTTTGACCAAATTTTCTATAGAACTAAAAATTTGACAAAATTTTCTATAAAAAGAAAAATTTTTGGCACAATTTTCTATAGAACTAAAATTTTGACCACATTTCCTATAGAACTAAAAATTTGACAAAATCTATAGAAATTAAATTTTGACAAAATTTTCTATAGAAATAAAATTTTGAGAAAATATTCTATAGAAATAAAATTTTAACAAAATTTTCTATAGAAATAAAATGTTGATAAAATTTTCTATAGAAACAAAATTTTCTATTGAAATACAAATTTCAGAAAAATTTCTGTTGAAATAAAATTTGAGGAAATTTTCTATAGGAATAAAATTTTGAGAAAATTTTCCATAAAAATAAAATCTTAAGAAAAATTTCTATAGAAATAAAGCCTTGAAAAAATTTGCTATAAAATAAAAAATTTGAGAAAATTTCGTATAGAAATAAAATTTTTACAAAATTTTCTTTAGATTTGTATAGATTTGTATCTGGCGTTTTCTTTTCAATGGCTCTATTAGCCATGTTCCTTAATCTATATCTGTCCATAAAGCTCGAAAAATAATTGTATAATTAGATAGAAATAAAATGTTTACAAAATTTTCCATAGAAATAAAATTTTGTCAAAATTTCCTATAGAAATACATGTTTGGCAAAATTTTCGATATAAATAAAATTTTGACAACATTTTCTATAGAAATAAAATTTTGACAAATTTTCTATAGAAATAAAATTTTGAGAATTTTTTTTTATAAATGATATGATGACAAAATTGTCTTTAGAAATAACATTTGGGCAAAATTGCACAAGAAATCACATGACGTCAAAAAGGTTGCAAAATGCGACTAAAGTCGCACAACGGTAACACTGTTTCAGGGTATAATAACTGCCTAAAGATGTGTCTGCGACAAACATTGATTTTAAACCCCATAAAATATATACCGATCGACTCAGAATAGCCCTTGGTGTCGGTCCGTCCGTCTGTCCAAGTAGTTGGTGTTCGCAGGACTCCAGTCGCAATTAATTACTGATTTTGATCAAATTTTGGGGCAGGGATTTGTTTTGAGGTGGGGGGGGGGGGAGGAACAAGGACGAACGCTATTGAATTTGGAAGAAATCTTGATATTCATCCTCTTCACTATACGATGCTGCATATTTTATGGCAGCAATTTCATCCCAGTTTTTGTTTGCATTTTTATTTTGGATTTCTTTGAGAAAATTCATGTTCTTGACATATTCGCAACAATCCCATCTCGTGTTGCATGCCATATCAAATGTTTTTAATTGCTGGCATTTAATGCAATTGCAAGTCGACTTTTCATTGCAACTCCTTCGCAATTTCTTATGGAATGTTTCTAAGAATATGACCATTAAGTTTTGTGTACTGTAAACTGTTGGGTATATCTTTGGACGGACGCCCTTTAGAATTGAAGAAACAACAATTATTAAAGTAAAATATAAAGCTAATAAGTCATGGTATTTTAACAAATAATAAAACTACATGCAATGGTTCTCTATGGAGGAGTATGTTTAAAAAGGCTATAAATTGTGTTACAAATGTATGGTAGAATTCTAACATTACAGATTCTATTGGAAGCCTTCAAAAGGAGCATATACAACTAGAGTATTTATTATATTTAAAAACAAGTAAATAAAGTAGAAAACCGGGCGGAGCCGACTATACCAACCCTACTGAATTAGTAACCATAAGCATTTGTGTGGTATTATTAAAATAAATTTATAAATTAAATAAAGCTTTATACACATCTGAATAGAAATGCCTGATATTTCTCAAATCCACGATGTGTTGAAATGTATTAACCTGTACTAATACAGGAGAAAGTTGCTACTTCTACAATGGACTTTGATAGTATGACCTTATAGGAAAATTAAAATTTTTAAAGATATTGAATTTATAAAAAACAAGTATATACGGCCGTAAGTTCGGCCATCCCGAAGCTTATGTACCCTCCACCATGGACTGCGTAGAAACTTCTACTAAAGACTGTCATCCGTAATCGATTTATTTGGGTTGCGGTAACCAGGGCTGTGGAGCCGGAGTCGGAGTCTGAAGATTTTGCTGGAGTCGGAGTCTTGGAGTCGGAGTCGTAAAAATTTTGCTCGACTCCGACTCCGGCTAAACCAAATTTTTTAAAACACTTCACATTTTTGTAACTAAGCAAGTTTTTACGCAAATTAGTTTCCATTGCGTTATTCATTCGATCAATGTACAGCATGATTGTAAAGGAAAATCAACTTCCAATTACGGCTATATTTTATGTTTCCTAGAATGTTAGACTAGCAGATGGGCTGGATCGATCCATTTTAATGTCCATATCAATGTATTTGAAATATTTCAAACAATCGAAATTATTATTTTTTTAATTTTATTTTAAGGCCATATACAGGTGTGGAATATTGACAGAAAATTTTTTCAAAGCTATTTTTTATAGAAAATTTTGTCAAAATGTTATTTCTATAAAAAGTTTCGTCAAAATTTTATTTCTATAAAAAATTTATTCAAAATTTTATTACTATAGAAATATTTTTTTCTAAGAAAATTGAGTCAAAATTTTGTTTCTATAGAATATTTTGCAAAATTTTATTTTTATAGAAAATTTTGGAAAATGTTGTTTGTCACATATTTTTTTTTTTTTAATTCTGTTGATAATTTTATTTCTATACAAATATAAGTCAAAATTTTATTTCTATAGAAAATTTTGCCAAAATTTTATAGTAATAGATTTTTTTATTAGAAAATTTGGTCAAAATTTTATTTCTATAGAAAATTAAGTCAAAATTTTGTTTCTGTAGAATATTTTGCAGAATTTTATTTTTTCTAAAATTGTATTTTTATTGATAATTTTTTCAAAATTTTATTTCTATAAGAAAAAATTGTCAAATTTTATTTCTATAGCAAATTTTCTCAAAAATTTTTTTCTTACTGATGCTCACTGATACCCACTGCTATAAAAAATGTATTCAAAATTTTATTACTATAGAAATATTATTTTCTATATAAAATTTAGTCAAAATTTTATTTCTATAGAAAATTTAGTCAAAATTTTGTTTCTATAGAATATTTTGCAAAATTTTATTTCTATAAAAAATTTTGCAAAATTTTGTTTGTTACACAATTTTTTTTAATTGAATTTCTATTGATAATTTTTTCAAACTTTTATTTCTATAAAAAATTTTGCCAAATTTTATTTCTCTAAAAATTTTATTCAAAATTTTATTTCTATATATTTGGTCAAAATTTGATTTCTATAGAAAATTTTGCCAAAATTTTATTTACTAGACAAAAATTTTTCCAAAATTGCATGCTCACTGATACTCAATGCTAAGTCTAAAACTTGTAGATATGACTCAAATTTTCAAATTTTTTAATGAATGAATCATAAATGCATTTTTGCGAAATTGTCTAAACAATTATGAATATTTACCAAATATTGCCCGATATTTTGTAGAAGTCTGATTTGAGATTGTATCAAAATGTAGATATAAATACAAAGTTGTGCAGAGTATATTATAATCGGCCCCCCCGACTTTAGACTTTCCTTGCATTTTTATTTTTTGTTAAAATTGTGTTTCGTCCCACAACGTTAGATTTAAATTTTAAGTACATAGGTTTGATAGAAGTTTATACAATTTTGTCTAAATCGATTCAGATTCAAATTCATGCATATGGGAATATAAACCTTTAATGTAGCTCGCAAAAAATTTAAAGGATTTGAGATAGTATCAATAATTTTGGTCCACAAATACATATACTGTTGGTATCTTCTCATATTATGATGGGCATTTATATCATTATTTTATTTATTAAACATTGCCCTAAATTTGAAATATAGAGTTCAATTGGCATCTAATGTGAAATTAAGACCTTTTTTGCACACATAAATAAATACGATACTTTTATCGATCCACTTACGGTACCCCCACCATAGAACTACAAATTAGTGGTATTAAAATGAGATTTAGTTATATTACACGGAGTCGACTCCGGAGTCGGAGTCGGAGTCGAGCTGATGAAAAATGCTGGAGTCGGAGTCGGAGTCAAGCAAAATTGGCTCGACTCCACAGCCCTGGCGGTAACACTTGCCGATGGCAAGGTATCTTAACCAAACTTCCTCACACCGTCTTCTAAATTGTAAGTTAGTCCATACGTGGTATATATCAAACTAAAACAAGTATATACGGCCGTAAGTTCGGCCAGGCCGAAGCTTATGTACCCTCCATCATAGATTGCGTAGAAACTTCTTCTAAACACTGCCATCCAGAATCGAATTACTTAAGTTGTGGTAACGCTTGCCGATGGCAAGGTATCTTAAAACCTCCTAACACCATCTTCTAAATTGTATGTAAGTCTATACGTGGTATATATTAAATCAAAAAAGATCGATCCAATATGTATATAATTCAGTTTGACAAAGTAGACATAAAATTTTGACAAAATTTTCTACAGAAAAAAGTTTTAACAAAATTTTCTACAGAAAAAAGTTTTAACAAAATTTTCTATAGAAATAAAAATTTTGACAAAATTTTCTATAGAAATAAAATTTTGACAAAAATTTCTACAGAAATAAAATTTTAACAAAATTTTCTATAGAAATAAACTTTTGACAAAATTTTCTATAGAAATAAAATCTTGGTAGATTATATTTGGCTCGAGTGGCAACCATGATTATGAACCGAATAAAATTTGAACAAAATTTTCTATAGAAATAAAATTTTGACAAAATTTTCTATAGAAATAAAAATTTGACAATGATGAAAATTTTATTATGAACCGAATAAAATTTTAACAAAATTTTCTATAGAAATAAAATTTTGACAAAATTTTCTATAGAAATAAAATTTTGGAAGAATGATTTTGGCTCTAGTGGCACCCATGATTATGAACCGATATGAACCAATTTTTGTGTGAGTGGACCAATTTTGGTATGGTTGTTAGCGACCATATACTAACACCACGTTCCTAATTTGAACCGGATCGGATGAATTTTGCCCCTCCAAGAGGATCCGGAGGTCAAATCTGGAGAACGTTTTATATGGGGGCTATATATAATTATGGACCGATATGGACCAATTTTGGCACGGTTGTTAAATATTATATACTAACACCATGTTCCAAATTACAACCGGATTGGATGAAATTTGCTTCTCTTTGAGGCTCCGCAACACAAATCTGGGGATCAGTTTATATGGGCACTATATATAATTATGGACCGATGTGGACCAATGTTTACACGGTTGTTAGAGACCATATACCAATACCATGTACCAAATTTCAGCCGAATCGGATGCAATTTGCTTTTCTTTGAGGCTTCGCAAGCCAAATCTGGAGATCGGTTTATATGGGGTCTATATATAATTATGGACCTATGTGGACCAATTTTTGCATGGTTGTTAGAGACCATATGCAAACATTATGTACAAAATTTCAGCCGGATCGGATGAAATTTGCTTCTCTTTGAGGCTCCGCAAGCCAAATCTGGGGATCGGTTTATATGGGGGCTATATATAATTATGGACCGATATGTACCAATTTTTGCATGGTTGTTAGAGACTATATACCAACACCATGTACCAAGTTTCAGCCGGATCGGATGAAGTTTGCTTCTCTTTTAGGCTCCGCAAGCCAAATCTGGGGATCGGTTTATATGGGGGCTATATATAATTATGGACCGATATGGACCAATTTTTGCACGGTTGTTAGAGACCATATACCAACACCATGTACCAAGTTTCAGCCGGATCGGATGAAATTTGCTTCTCTTTTAGGCTCCGCAAGCCAAATCTGGGGATCGGTTTATATGGGGGCTATATATAATTATGGACCGATGCGGACCAATTTTGGTTGTTAGAGACCATATACCAACACCATATACCAAATTTCAGCCAGATCGGATGAAATATGCTTCTGTTAGAGGCTCCACAAGCCAAATCTGAGGGCCCTTATATATGGGGGCTATACGTAAAAGTGGACCGATATGGCCCATTTTCAATACCATCCGACCTACATCGATAACAACTACTTGTGCCAAGTTTCAAGTCGATAGCTTGTTTCGTTCGGAAGTTAGCGTGATTTCAACAGACGGACGGACATGCTTAGATCGACTCAGAATTTCACCACTACCCAGAATATATATACTTTATGGGGTCTTAAAGCAATATTTCGATGTGTTACAAACGGAATGACAAAGTTAATATACCCCCATCCTATGATGGAGGGTGTAAAAATGGCCGATTAAATACGCATAAAATTCAGTTTGACAAAATCTATATATATAAAATTCAATCTATGTTTGTTTATTTGATTGTTTGTTTGTATGTTCCGAGTTGGCTCCGAAACGGCTAAACCGAGTTACTTGAAACTTTCAGAGATCGTAGGGGGCGTTCATGTGGTGAAAATATGGTACCTCATTTTTTGGCGCCTGGTCGCGGAGGGGGACCTCCCCTTTGTCGGACTTTTTGAAAATTGGACCAAACTTGTCCGATTTGCTTGAAATTTTCATTGGAGTTTGGGGTTGGCAACTAGACAAAGATACGCTACTTTATATTTCGATATTTGGTGGAGGAGGGGACCTCCCCTTTGTTCGACTTTTTTTAACGTACAGTGAAAAAACTAAAATTATCTAAATTATCTGAGATTTACAGAGAACATGCGGTGAGGTTATGGAATTAATATGGGGTACCTGATGATTTCATATGTGGACGGAGATGGGGACCTCCCCCTTGCCATCCTTTTTGAAACCTGGAACAAAATTATGCGATTTGTTTGAAATTTTCATTGAATATTGGGGTTGGCATCTAGACAAAAATCCGCTAAATTTTTTTCGATATTTGGTCGTGGAGGGGGACCACCCCTTTGCCCGACTTTTTTTTCAAAAGTACAGTGAAAACAAAACTAAACCCCCCCGACTGCAATTTTCCGAAAAAATGGGTGAGGTTATGAAATTTATATCAGGTTCCTGATTTTTTAATAAAAATAAAAGGGCATAGGGAGACATCCGCTTCTCTTAAGTACATACAGAGAAAAAATTAAACTTTTCCCGAGATACTTGAAATTTATAGAGGACTGGGGAGAGGTTACGATATTAATAGTTGATATCTGATTTTGTGATATTTGGACGGTAGAGAGGCCGCCCCTTTAGGCTTATAATTTGCTTGACATTTTCTGGGACGTTTACAAAAGATACGCTACATCACTTTTCGATATTTGGTCGGTGAGGAGGTCTTCCTCTAAAACTACAAAAAAAAATTATTAAGTCTTCTTGAAATTTACAAAGGCAGTGGGGGAAAGTGACGTCCCTTTAAAACGATAAGCAAAATTTAAACATCTCCGATCTACTTGAAATTTGCAGGGAACGTGGGAGGAGGTGATTAAATTAATACATGATTTTTAAAATAGTACACGATTTGTTGATATCTGATTGGGGAAGAGGAAAAGTGAAAAAAACTTTGTCGTGAAATTAATATAGGGTTTGTGAAATTAATATAGGGTACGTGATAGTCCGATATCAGGTCGGAGTGGAGCGAACGTGGGGAGAGGGTTCCCTTTTGTCGGTTTTGTTTTCTTTTCTTAAATTGAAAGTAGATGGTTGTCCGTAAATGGGAACTCGGTACATAATTTTATGATTTTTGAACAAGCTTCTGCCAGACTTCTTTTTAGTAAAGAACTTAAATTTACATGAAATTGGCAGTCAATGTAGAGGGTGTATCATTTTCCAACATTTTAGCAAATGTTAATGTGGTAAAATTTTTTACTACTTTTGCTTTTTCCGATTAATTGGATGGGAAACAGTAATTCTTTGTATGTTATGTTATTATAATATAGTGCTTAATTTTCAGATATGTTGAGGAGTAGGATACATTTCCACACTTAAAATTCACAAGAAATATAGACATTTTTTAAGACGAACATATGCATATCCGCCGTATTTGTACCTATAAACGAAAAAGCAAGTAGTCCGATTTGTTTGAAAGAATTCAAATCTTTTCGAATTTGTTTTCAGCACGAAGGATATGGTTGACTAAGTTAACGCAAAATGTTGCTACAAAAACACTTCGGAAGGCGCAGCGAAGCGGGCCGGGTTACGCTAGTTTTCGATAAAATAAAATTTTGACAAAATTTTCTAAAGAAATAAAATCGGGGCAAAATTTTCTATAGAAATAAAATTTTAACAAAATTTTCTATAGTCATAAAATGTTGACAAAATTTTCTATACAAATAAAATTTTGACAAAATTTTCTATAGAAATAAAATTTTAGTATATTATTTTTGGCTCGAGTGGCAACCATGGATATGAACCGATATGAACCACTTTTTGTGTGATTGGGGATGGGCTATACATAACTATAGCCCGATATGGACAAATTTTGGCATGGTTGTTGGCGGCCATATACTAACGTGGTCCAAATTTCAACCGGATCGGATGAATTTTCCTCCTCCAAGAAGTTCCGGAGGTCAAATCTGGAGATCGATTCATATGGGAGCTATATATAATTATAGGCAGATATGGACCAATTTTTGCATGGTGGTTAGAGACCATATACTTACACCACGTACAAAATTTTAACCGGATCGGATGAAATTCGCTCTTCTAGGAGGCTCCGGAGCTCAAATCTGGGGACCGGTTTATATGGGGGCTATACGTAAAAGTGGACCGATACGGCCCATTTGCAATACCATCCGACCTACATCAATAACAACTACTTGTGCCAAGTTTCAAGTCGATAGCTTGTTTAGTTCGGAAGTTAGCGTGATTTCAACAGACGGACAGACGGACGGACGGACATGCTCAGATCGACTCCGAATTTCACCACGACCAGAGAATGAAGCCGACCCATTTTTGTCGGCGGCGGCGGACACTAAATTTTTGCCTCCGGCGGCGGCGGCTTGACGGCTGAGCCGATATAAATTTGTTCACTCGGCGGCGGACAATTATCCATTATAAAATCAATTTGAAGTTAATCGAATGGTAATGAGATTAGTTGTACAACCTATCTTACAAACAAATTTACTTTTCGTTCAAATTTTCTGAGCTAAATTTTTGCTAAATTATTATAGCAGATTAAATATGATTGGTTGTGTTCAAAATTTTGGAAAAAATACGACAATTTAATAAACATTTTTCTGATTTAAATCGATATTTTTGATTACTTGGCGGCTAAATTTGAGTCGAGATGAGTCGACATATTCGGCGGCGGCGTCGACTGGCAAAAAATGGTCGGCGGCGACTGAAATCGGCGGCGCGACTCGGCGGCTTCATTCTCTGACCACGACCCAGAATATATATACTTTATGGGGTCTTAGAGCAATGTGTTCGATTTGCTACAAACGGAATGACAAAGTTTATATACCCTCATCCTATGGTGAAGGGTATAAAAATTTACATGGGAGCTATATCTAAATGTGAACCGATTTCAACCAAATTTGGCACAATTAACAATACTATTAAACGTACTCCTTGTGCAAAATCTTAAGCAAATCAGGGCAAAACTCTGGCTTTTGAGGCCATATAAGTACAAATCGGACGAAAGATATATATGGGAGCTATATCTAAATCTGAACCGATTTGGCTGATATTTTGCGAAAGACCCAAAATATTTGGCTGCCCGAAATTTTGAGCAAATACGTTGATAAATACGTCAATTATGACCAGATCGGTGATAAATATATATGGCAGCTATATCTAAATCTGAACCGATTTTTTCCAAAATCAATAGCCGTTGTCTTTGAGCTAATGTAAAACTCTGTGCCAAATTTGAGGACAATCGGACTTAAACTGCGAGCTGTACTTTGCACACAAAGTTACATATACAGACAGACGGACATCGCTAAATCGACTCAGAATTTAGTTCTGAGACGATCGGTATACTTAACGATGGGTCTCAGACTTTTCCTTCTTGGCGTTACATACAAATGTACAAACTTATTATACCCAGTACCACAGTTGTGGTGAAGGGTATCAAAATGACCGATTATATACGTATAAAATTCAGTTTGACAAAATGTTCTATAGAAATAAAATTTTCTATAGATATAAAATTTTGATAAAATTTTCTATAGAAACAAAATTTTCTATAGAAATAAAATTTTGACAAAATTTTCTATAGAAATAAAATTTTGACAACATTTTCTATAGAAATAAAACGTTGACAAAAACTTCTATAGATATTAAATTTTGAGAACATTTTTCGATAGAAATAAAATTTTGAGAACAATTTCTATAGAACTAAAATTTTTTTAAAATTTTTTATAGAAATAAAATTTTGGAAAAATTTCTATAGAAATAAAATTTTGACAAAATTTTCTATAGAAATAAAATTTTGACAACATTTTCTATAGAAATAGAATTTTGACAAAATTTTCTATAGACATACAATTTTGATAAAATCTTCTATAGAAATTAAATTTCTACAACATTTTTTATAGAAATAAAATTTTGACAAAATTTTTTATAGAAATAAAATTTTGACAAAATTTTCTATAGAAATAAAATTTTGACAAAATTGTCTATAGAAATAAAATTTTGAAAAAATTTCTATAGAAATAAAATTTTGACAAAATTTTCTATAGAAATAAAATTTTGACAAAATTTTCTATAGAAATAAAATTTTGACAAAATTTTCTATAGAAATAAAATTTTGACAAAATTTTCTATAGAAATAAAATTTTGACAAAATTTTCTATAGAAATAAAATTTTGACAAAATTTTCTATAGAAATAAAATTTTGACAAAATTTTCTGTAGAAATAAAATTTTGACAAAATTTTCTATAGAAATAAAATTTTGACAAAATTTTCTGTAGAAATAAAATTTTGACAAAATTTTCTATAGAAATAAAATTTTGACAAAATTTTCTATAGAAATAAAATTTTGACAAAATTTTCTCTAGAAATAAAATTTTGACAAAATTTTCTATAGAAATAAAATTTTGACAAAATTTTCTATAGAAATAAAATTTTGACAAAATTTTCTATAGAAATAAAATTTTGAAAAAAAATTCTATAGAAATAAAATTTTGACAAATTTGTCTACAGAAATAACACTTTTGACGAAATTTTCTATAGAAATAAAATTTTGACAAAATTTTCTATAGAAATAAAATTTTGACAAAATTTTCTATAGAAATAAAATTTTGACAAAATTTTCTATAGAAATAAAATTTTGACAAAATTTTCTATAGAAATAAAATTTTGACAAAATTTTCTATAGAAATAAAATTTTGACAACATTTTCTATAGAAACAAAATTTTGACAAAATTTTCTATAGAAATAAAATTTTGACAACATTTTCTATGGAAATAAAATTTTGACAACATTTTCTATAGAAATAAAATTTTGAGAACAATTTCTATAGAACTAAAATTTTTTATAGAAATAAAATTTTGAAAAAAATTTCTATAGAAATAAAATTTTGACAAATTTGTGTACAAAAATAACACTTTTGACAAAATTTTCTATAGGAATAAAATTTTGACAAAATTTTCTTTAGAAATAAAATTTTGACAAAATTTTCTATAGAAATAAAATTTTGACAAAATTTTCTATAGAAATAAAATTTTGACAAAATTTTCTATAGAAATAAAGCTTTGACAAAATTTGCTGTAGAAACAAAAATTTGACAAAAATTTCTATAGATATTAAATTTTGGGAAATTTTTCTATAGAAATAAAATTTTGAGAACTATTTCTTTAGAACTAAAATTTTTTGAAAATTTTTTATAGAAATAAAATTTTGAAAAAAATTTCTATAGAAATAAAATTTTTACAAAATTTTCTATAGAAATAAAATTTTTACAAAATTTTCTATAGAAATAAAATTTTGACAAAATTTTCTATAGAAATAAAATTTTGACAAAATTTTCTTTAGAAATAATATTTTGACAAAATTTTCTATAGAAATAAAATTTTGACAAAATTTTTCTCAAAATTTTATTTCTATAGAAAAATTTCCCCAAATATAATATCTATAGAAGTTTTTGTCAAATTTTTGTTTCTATAGCAAATTTTGTCAGAGCTTTATTTCTAAAGACAATATTGTCAATATTTCATTATTAAGGAAAAGTTGGTCAAAACTGAATTTGTTTAGAAAATTGTAAAACCGCATTTGTAAGTGGTGTGAAGACCATAACTCAGTGTCAGATTTTTCTCCGATCAAGAATACATATATTTTATATGATCAGTAATCCATATTTCGATGTCTTACAAACTACCAATGGTTGTGGGTGTAACAACCAAGCGAAAAAAAAATGATAAATTCATTCTCATAAAATTTGCGAGAAATATTTGAGTTAAAACGTTTCAAATCAATAAATCATGAAAAAATATAAAAATCATTTATTTGGCAGAATATCTGAAATTTGGTTCACTCACATCTAAAAAACACTGAATTCACCTTAAGAAATAATGCATATTTAGTACAACGGCTGTTGAAGTTGTGGGCATCCATCCTATGGCAAGCCCCTATTAAATTCATTGCTTCTGTGCCAATTTTGCACTACAATCAAATCAAAAAAGAATATTTTCACTACTTGTCTTGGCGACGCTTTTTTTTTAGCAGGGACATATCACTATGTGGTTTTCCATTTCTAGACGACTATCGTCAACTACGAAATGAGTTTATTTTAAAGGTCATTAGATATCACAAACTATTTGATAGAAGCAGTTAGCTCTTAGCTTTACTGGAGACAAGTCAAATATTGAAAAAAAAAAACATTAGAAAATATGAGAAAACTTTTGAAAATCATATTAATTTTCGCTGTGATCATAGTTTCGACAATGGCAAAAAATCACTTAAGTGGATTTAAAGTTATGTGTGTACGGCCACCTTGTCCTAGTGATGTAATTTAATATCTGATTATCATATCGGATGTCACCACCAGCAGTAAATAAAAATAAATTTTTTAAATGTATATACAGTTTTTTTTTCGTTTTAATTTTAAATGGAGATATCATATTCATTGTAAGTAAAAAGTCACTAAGCCACTAAGTGGTATTAAGTTCTTCAGATACGAATCCAGTGTTGTCACAGTGGCTTGATAGTTTTATACAAATATTTCTTGTCACCGAAAATGTTCTTTACTCAACGAATTTCAACCGCATCGTTTGAAATGTTGCTCCTTCGCAAGGCTCCAATTCAATTTATATGGGATATCGACCATGGATCAATATCGACCAATTTTTGTATAATGGTTGGACATCACGTACAAATTTCCAACCGGATCGGATGCAATTTATTCCTCCATTATACTCCAGAAATAAAATCCTGGATGTCGCTCTATGTTGGAGCTATATAAAATTATGAATTAATATTGTCCCATTTTTGCATTATTATTAAAATGCATATACTGGCATCGCTATATATAATTATGGACCGATATCGACCAATTTCTGCATGTTTGCTAAAGGTTCTACACTTACATCACAAACCAAATTTCAAACGCATTGGATGAATTTTATTACTCCAAGAGGCTCCGGGGGCTATATAAAATTATGAACCGATTTGGACTAGTTTTTACATGGTTTTTAAAGGACATATATTTATATTATGTACCCAAAATAAAATTTTCAATAGAAATAAAATTTTGACAAAATTTTCTATAAAAATAAAATTTTGAAAAATTTTCTATAGAAATTAAATTTTGACAAAATTTTCTATAGACGTACAATTTTGATAAAATCTTTTCTAGAAATAAAAATTTGACAGAGATAAAATTTTGAGAACATTTTCTATAGAAATAAAATTTTGACAAAATTTTCTATGGAGAAATAAAATTTTGACAAAATCTTCTATAGAGATAAAATTTTGAAAAATTTTCTGTAGAAATAACATTTTGACAAAATTTTCTATAGAAATAAAATTTGGACAAAATTTTCCATAAAAATAAAATTTTGACAAAATCTTCTATACGGATAAAACTTTGAAAAAATGTTCTCTAAAGATAAAAAAAGACAAAGTTTTATTTAGAAAAAAAATATCGACAAAATTTTCAATAGAAATAAATTAGAAATACAATTTTGACAAAATTTTTTTAGAAATAAATTTTGAAAAAATTTTCTATATAAATAAAATTTTGCAAAAATTTTCTATAGAAATAAAATTTTGGCAACATTTTCTATATATATAAATTTTTATTGTTGTTTTTGATCTCAGCTTAAAGCCATGCATTGACTAAACTACAAGTACGATAACGATTGAAGAGAAGCCAACAATAACAAACAAAACGAAATAAAATTTTGACAAAATTTTCTGTATAAATAAGATTTTGACAAAATTTGTATAGAAATAAAATGTTTAAAATAAAATGTTTACAAACTTTTCTATAGAAATAAAAATTTGACAAAATTTTCCATAGAAACAAAATATTCCATAGAAATTTAATTTTGACAAAATTTTCAATAGAAATAAAATTTTGAAAAATTTTCTATATAAATTTTGAAAAATTTTTATATAAATAAAAATTGTCTATAGAAATAAAATTTTGACAAAATTTTCTATAGAATTAAAATATTTATAAAGTCTCATACAGAGATAAAATGTGGACAAAATTTCAAATAGAAATAACATTTTGAAAAATTTTCTATATAAATAAAATTTTCTATAGAAATAAAGTTAAAAACATTTTCTATATATATAAATTTTTATTGTTGTTTTTGATCTCAGCTTAACGCCATGCATTGACTAAACTACAAGTACGATAACGATTGAAGAGAAGCCAACAATAACAAACAAAACTAAATAAAATTTTGACAAAATTTTCTGTATAAATAAGATTTTGACAAAATTTGTATAGAAATAAAATGTTTAAAATTTTTCTGTATAAATAAAATTTTGGCAAAATTTTCCATAGAAAAAAATTTTTCCATATAAATAAAGTTAAAAAACAAAAATTAATAGAAATAAAATTTTGACAAAATTTTCCATAAAAATAAAATTTTGAGAAAATCTTCTATAGGGATAAAACTTTGAGAAAATTTTCTCTAAAGATAAAAAAAGACAAAATTTTCTTTAGAAAAAAAATATCGACATTTTATTTCTTTAGAAATAAAATTTTGAAAAAATTTTCTATATAAATAAAATTTTGCAAAAATTTTCTATAGAAATAAAATTTTAGCAAAATTTTCTCTAGAAAAAAATTTTGACAAAATTTTCTGTAGAAATAAGATCTTGACAAAATTTGTATAGAAATAAAATGTTGAAAATTTTTCAATATAAAAAAATGTTATCTAATTATACAATTATTTCTCGAGCTTTATGGACAGATATAGATTAAGGAACATGGTTCATAGAGCCATTGAAAAGAAAACGCCAGATACAAATCTATACACGCCTGGACTGTACATGTTTCGGTTCGGGCGAATGAACCTTTCCACAGCCTTTAGTATAGATTTGGCTGGGAGAGATAACTCTAATTTGGGCCCTTTATGCTAACTCCTTATGGAGAAAACATTTGGGAAATTTCCTCTTACAAATTGAATCATCTTTTCTCCCACTGTACATCATCTTTTCATATAACTTACAAGTCCCTTAATCTTATTTTTATTTCGTTTTGTTACATAGTAATGCAACAACACGAAATTTATTTTTAGAAAGCTAATTTGTTAGAATTCACCTAAGTGGTGAACAGTCGAACAATGCTTATTGTTTCTACAGTCAACAACAACATATGAAATTTAACAGAAACTGGTTTCCAGGATACAACAACAATTCTAACGCGTACATTAGTCGTGTTTTTCCTAGTTTTACGACGGGCTCATCGTTGCTTGTTATATTTCATGTTAGCCTGATACCGAAACAGGCAATTGACGTCCAAATGCATTATATCTAATTATACAATTATTTTGGCAAAATTTTCCAAAGAAAGAAAATTTTTCCAAATAAATAAAGTTAAAAATAAAAATCTATAGAAATAAAATTTTTCCAAATTTTCCATAGAAATAAAATATTGACAAAATTCTCATTAGAAATAAAATTTTTACAAACTTCTCTATAAAAATAAAAATTTGACTAAATTTTCCATAGACAAAAAACTATTCCATAGAAATAAAATTTTGACAAAATTTTCTATAGAAATAAAATATTGAAAAATTTTCTATAGAAATAAAATATTGAAAAATTTTCTATAGAAATAAAAATTTGACAAAATTTTCCATAGAAACAAAATATTCCATAGAAATTTAATTTTGACAAAATTTTCAATAGAAATAAAATGTTGAAAAATTTTCTATATAAATTTTGAAAAATTTTTATATAAATAAAAATTGTCTATAGAAATAAAATTTGACAAAATATTTATAAAGTCTCCTATAGAGATGAAATGTGGACAAAATTTCAAATAGAAATAACATTTTGAAAAATTTTCTATATAAATAAAATTTTCTATAGAAATAAAGTTAAAAACCCAAATTCTATAGAAATAAAATTTTGACCAAATTTTCCGTAGAAAGAAAATTTAACAAAATTTTCTATAAAAATAAATATTTAACAAAATGGTCTAAAAAATACAATTTTGACAAAATTTTCCTTTGAAATAAAATTTTGACAAAATTTTCTATAGAAATAAAGAGAAAGAGAATTTTAACAAAATTTTCCATAGAAATAAAATTTTGACAAAATTTTCCATAGAAATAAAATTTTAACAAAATTTTCTATGGAAATAAAATTTTGACAAAATAAAATTTTCGACAAAACTTGCATAGCAACAAAATTTTGACAAAATTTTCTATAGAAATAAAATTTTGGCAAAATAAAATAAAATTTTAACAAAATTTCTATAGAAATAACATTTTGACAAAATTTTCTATGGAAATAAAATTTTGACAAAATTTTCTGTAATAAAAAAATGTATATACATAATTTTTATACCCTCCACCATAGCACGGGGTTATTTAATTTTGTCATTGCGTTTGTTACGCATCGAAATATTGCTCTAAGACCCCATAAAGTATATATATTCTGGGTCGAGGTGAAATTCTGAGTCGATCTAAGCAAGTCCGTCCGTCTGTTGAAATCACGCAAACTTCCGAACGAAATAAGCTATCGACTTGGCGAAACTTGGCACAAGTAGTTTTTATCGATGTTGGTCGGATGGTATTGCAAGTGGGCCATATCGGTACACTTTTACGTATAGCCCCCATATAAACGGACCCCCAGATTTTGTTTGCGAATACTCTAAGAGAAGCAAATTTCATCCGATCCGGCAGGAATTTTGTACATGGTGTTAGTATATGGTCTCAAACAACCATGCAAAAATTGGTCCACATCGCTCTATAATTATATATAGCCCCCATATAAACCGATTCCTAGATTTGGTTTTGGAGGCTCTTGGAGGAGCAAATTTCATCCGAGTCAGTTGAAATTTGGTATATTGTGCTAGTATATGGCCGTTAACAACCATGCCTAACTAGGTCCATATCGGTCTAAACTTATATATAGCCCTCAGATAAATCGATCTCCAATCACACAAAAATTGGTCCATATCAAGTTCATAATTGTATATAGCCCCCATATAAGCGACCCCCATATTTCAATTCTGGCTCCCTACGTACCGTGCAAAAGTCCATATCGATTCGTAGTTATTTGTAGACATACCTACACATGCCTTTTTTGTCTAATATATACCACGTATGGACTAACTCACAATTTAGAAAACGATGTTAAGAAGTTTTAAGATACCACAACCCAAGTAATTCGATTGTGGATGACAGTCTTTCATAGAAGTTTCTACGCTATCCATGGTGGAGGGTACATAAGATTCGGCCTGGTCGAACTTACGGCCGTATATACTTGTTTTTTTTTTTTTTTATTTTAGTAGATTTGCCACTATTTTCCCCAGTGTATATCCCGCGATTCCCAGAATATTCATATTATTTATATTTTTGTTAATGAAATAAAAAAAGAATATTTTCACAACAAAATTTTTAGCTTCCCTAAGAATCATAATGAATGACTATAAAAAAAAATTCTTAGTTTTGGTTGACGCTAATGAGTCCCATTGTTATTATATTCTCATTGTTTTTATCAAAATAAGATTAACCAAATTAAAAATATTTTTAGAACTTTGAATATATATCGACCCACCTCAATATAAATGGCATGGCATGCATGTGTAATCCCAATATGTGTGCCCTTATCGCTGCATTTATTTGGAATATTTGCGGTTTTCTATGAATCCCACAGTTGGATTCGTTACAAAGCTCAGTCATTGATTCACTTCTAAGTAAATCACAACTTTGAGAGGAATATCAGAGTTCAGTAGCACCAAGCAACGTTATGATATTTTTAAGAATATTTATAATTTTAACTCTACTTATGGCTATTGCATTGGGCAGCTATAGTACCAAGAGAAGACAACCAAGAAATTGTAGACATCCACCGTGTATTCGTCATGCTGCAGATTTGAATCATGAGCGTTATAATTAAGATTCCACAAATGATTGTAAATACATTTTATTTTTTTTTTTGTTGTGGATAATTAAAATATAAATTAATAAAGTTGTAATAGAGCAATGAAAAAAACGGTGACTTTTAAAACATTTATTTGTGTTTGCATTTGCTGGTGATGGAAATATTTAAAATAAAAATAAGGGATCTTTACACTGCACAAATATCAACAAATTTTAATTTGAAAATATATTTTTTTAATTACTATATTGAAAATAAATTCATTAAAATATAGGAAAAAAGAACGGAATGAATATTGCTCCAAATGATTTGATGGGGAAGTTGGGCACTGAGCTACAAACACACTAGGCTTACGATTTGTTATCGCAAAAATATATTTATGTCAATATGTCTAAAGTGATAGTTTCCACGGTTGCAAATCATACCAGAAATAATCTACCAAAATTTCCAGAAAATTTTGCCAAAAATCTACCAATTTAAAAAAATCGTATTTTGAAAATTTTGTTATTAATTTCAATAGAAAAATTTTGTCAAAATTTTATTTCTATAGAAAATTTTGTCAAAATTTTATTTCTATAGAAAATTTTGCCAAATTTTATTTCTAAGAAAATTTTATTTCTTTAGAAAATTTTCTCAAAATTTTGTAAAAATTTTATTACTATAGAAAATTTTGTTAAAATTTTATTTATCTAAAATTTTTTTCTCAAAATTTTATTGCTATAGAATTTTTTGTCAAAGTTTTATTTCTGTAGAAAATTTTATCAAAATTTTATTTCTAAAGAAAATTTTAAAAAATTTTATTACTATAGAAAATTTTGTTAAATTTTTTTTTTATCCAGTAATTGTTTTTCAAAATTTTATTGCTATAGACAATTTTGTAAAAAATTTATTTCTATGGAAAATTTTATCAAAATTTTATTTCTATGGAAAATTTTATCAAAATTTTATTTCTACAGAAAATTTTGTCAAAATTTTATTTCTATAGAAATTTTTTTCAAAATTTTATTTCTATAGAAAATTTTGTCAAGATTTTATTTCTATAGAAAATTTTGTCAAAATTTTATTTCTATAGAAAACTTTGTCAAAACTTTATTTCTATAGAAAATGTTGTCAAAGTTTTACTTCTATACAAAATTTTGTAAAAAATTTTGTACTATAGAAAATTTTGTTAAAATTTTATTTATCTAGAATTTCCCTTAAAAATTTTATTGCTATAGAAAATTTTGTCAAAATTTTATTTCTATGGAAAATTTTATCAAAATTTTATTTCTATAGAAAATTTTATCAAAATTTTATTTCTATAGAAAATTTTGCCAAAATTTTATTTCTTTAAAAAAATTTGCCAAAATTTTATTTCTATAAAAAATGTTGTCAAAATTTGATTTTTACAGAAAATTTTGTCAAAATTTTTGTTTCTAAGAAAATTTTATCAAAATTTTTTTTTCTATAGAAAATTTTATCAAAATTTTATTTCTAAGAAAATTTTATCAAACTATTATTTCTAAAGAAACTTTTTTACAATTTTATCTTTCTATTTTTTTCAAAATTTTATTGCTATAGAAAATTTTATCAAAGCTTTATTTCTATAGAAAATTTTGTCAAAATTTTATTTCTACAGAAAATTTTGTCAAATTTTTTTTTCTACAGAAAATTTTGTCAAAATTCTATTTCAAAAAAAGTTTTGTCAAAATTTTATTCCTATAGAAAATTCTGTTAAATTTTATTCCTATAGAAAATTTTGCCAAAATTTTTTAATAATTTTATTACTATTAAAATTTTTGCTAAAATAATATATAGAGATTTTTGTTAATATTTTATTTCTCTAGAAATTTTTTTCAACATTTTCTTGCTATAGAAGATTTTGCCAAAGTTTTATTACTGTAGAAAATTTTGTTAAATTTTATTCCGATAGAAAATTTTGCCAACAATTTGCAAAAATTTTATTACTATTAAAATTTTTGTTAAAATAATATATAGAAATTTTTGTTAACATTTTATTTCTCTAGAAATTTTATTTCAAAATTTTCTTGCTATAGAAGATTTTGCCAAAGTTGTATTACTGTAGAAAATTTTGTTAAAATTTTATTACTGTAGAAAATTTTGTTAAAATTTTATTTCCATAGAAAATTTTGTCAAACTTTTATTTCTATGGAAAATTTTGTCAAAACTTTATTTCTATAGAAAATTTTGTAAAAATTTTATTTCTACAGAAAATTTTGTCAAAATTTTATTTCTATAGAAAGTTTTGTCAAAATTTTATTCCTATAGAAAATGTTGTTAAATTTTATTCCTATAGAAAATTTTGTAAAAATTTTTATTACTATTAAAATTTTTGTTAAAATAATATATAGAAATTTTTGTTAACATTTTATTTCTCTAGAATTTTTTTTTTCAAAATGTTCTTGCTATAGACGATTTGGCCAACGTTTTATTACTCTAGAAAATTTTGTTAAAATTTTATTTCTATAGAAAATTTTGTCAAAATTTTATTTCTATAGAAAATTTTATCAAAATTATATTTCTATAGAAATTTTGGTCGAACTTTTATTTATCTAGAAAATTTTGTCAAAATTGTAGTTCTTTCGAAAATTTTGTCAAAATTTTATTTCTATAAAATATTTTGTCATAATTTTATTTCTAAGAAACTTTTCGCAAATTTTTTTCTATCGAAACTATTTTCAAAATTTTATTTCTATAAAGAAATATGTCAAAAATGTATATCTATAGAAAATTTTGTCAAAATTTCATTACTATAGAAAATTTTTGTCAAAGTTTTATTTTTATAGAAAATTTTGTCAAATTTTTTTTCTATAGAAAAATTTTGTCACAATTTTATTTTTGTAGAGACTTTTGTCAACATTTTATTTCTATCGAAATTTTTTTTCACAATTTTATTTCTATAGAAAATGTTGTCAAAATTTTATTTCTACAGTAAATTTTGTCAAATTTTATTTCTATAGAAAATTGATATTCCTCTCAATTGAAGACATATAGTTAGCAAAATCGATCAATACATCATGAATTTTACCAATCTACCAAACAGTAAATAATCTACCATTTTGAATTCTACCAGCTTTGGTAACCGTGCCTGAAACTCGAACATATTTAAAGATTAAGCACAATCTTGAAAAAAGCTGTGCTCCTAACAGTTAGTGAAATTCCCAAAGAGCTGGAAATGGAAATGTGTGTAAGGGTATCCAGCTAATAATTGGATTAGGGTTACTGGTGTTGGTGGTAAAAGTGTTTGTGCTAAAACGCCCATGACGAAATGAAATCTTAAAATTTCGATGAAGAGCAAAATCAAAAAAAAAAGGAATAAATAAATAAAAATACTCACAAATGAAATGCCGGAAAATAGGCGATTAAATGCGTATTTGTAAACGAAAATGTTTGTTTGTGAGTGTGTGTATGTGTACACTCTGTTTTCTTTACCGTATAATTAATGCAAATTATTATGATCAAATATAAAAATCAGACACTTGAACAAATCGCCATCATAATTACACAGCTATGTGAATTAAGAATGAGAGCCAGGGAAATATTCAACAAATTCGGTAAACAACGAATTGTGGGAGATCTACAAACCAATTACAAATTAAAGAATAGTAGATGATAGATTTTTCGTGTTAAAGTGATTTACACATATATACATCATCTTTTCGTATACCTTAATCTTATTATACCCTCCGCCATGGCATATTATCTTTGTCATTCCGTTTGTAACACATCGAAATATTGCTCTAAGACTCCACAAAGTATTTATATTCTGGGTCGTGGTGAAATTCTGAGTCGATCTAAGCATGTCCCTCGTATACCTTAATCTTATTATACCCTCCGCCATGGCATATTATCTTTGTCATTCCGTTTGTAACACATCGAAATATTGCTCTAAGACTCCACAAAGTATTTATATTCTGGGTCGTGGTGAAATTCTGAGTCGATCTAAGCATGTCCCTCCGTCCGTCCATCTGTTGAAATCACGCTAACTTTCGAACGAAACAAGCTATCGACTTGAAACTTGGCACAAGTAGTTGTTATTGATGTCGGTCGGATGGTATTGCAAATGGGCTATATCGGTTCACTTTTACGTATAGCCCCCATATAAACGGACCCCCTAGGTTTGGCTTGCGGAGCCTCGAAGAGAAGCATATTTCATTGAATTTGTCAAAATTTCGAGATGTTCTTGAATTTGTCTAAAAATATTCAAAATTTTCTAAAAATTAACCAAAACTTTTCTTCCTGGTGGGTTCACTGACTCGTGTTCATAATTGTATATAGCCCCCTTATAAGTCGACCCCATATTCCAATTCTGATTCTGCTATAATTACAGCACAAAAGTTAATATCGGTTCGTAATTATTTCTTTCCTATATACGAGGGCGGTTCGGAAACTTCTTAGCCTGTCAATGAAAGAGAATAGTTTTTTTTTTTGTTTATACCGCCCATTTTGTACTAGGCTAAGAAGTTTCCGAACTGTCCTCTTGTACCGGTCAAGAACTGAATATATGCGAATGTAATCGTCCTTTCTTTTGTCTAACATATATCCCGCATGGACTAACTTAAAATTTAGAAAATTATGTTAAGACGTTTTAAGATGCTTTGTCATCGGCCGCAACCCAAGTAATTTAATTGCGGAAGACCGTCTTTAGTAGAAGTTTCTACGCTATCCATGGTGGAGGGTACATAAGATTCGGCCGGACCGAACTTACGGCCGTATATACTTTTTTTTAGTAACTTAATAGTATCAATTCCCTTAATCTTGCTGTCCAATAAGCTCGAAGAAATATTGTAATGATACGTAGTTAAAATTCTTAGAGATGTTGAATTTATAGAAAATTTTGATAATTTTTTTCATTTCTGTGGTATATTTTATTTTTATTATAGATTTTATTAAAATTTTATTTCTGTACAAAATTTTGTCAAAACTTTTTGTCTATAGAAAATTTTATTTCTATGAAAAAATTGCCAAAATTTTCTTTCTATAGACAATTTGTCAAAATTTTATTTCTATGGAAAATTTTGTCCAAATTTTTATACCCTCCATCATAGGATGGGGGTATATTAACTTTGTCATTCCGTTTGTAACACATCGAAATATTGCTCTAAGACCCCATAAAGTATATATATTCTGGGTCGTGGTGAAATTCTGAGTCGATCTAAGCATGTCCGTCTGTCCGTACGTCCGTCTGTCCGGCTGTCCGTCCGTTTGTGGAAATCACGCTAACTTCCGAACGAAACAAGCTATCGACTTGAAACTTGTCACAAGTAGTTGTTATTGATGTAGGTCGGATGGTATTGAAAATGGGCCATATCGGACCACGTTTACGTATAGCCCCCATATAAACCGATCCCCAAATTTGGTTTGGGGAGCCTCCCGGAGCAGCAAAATTCATCCGATCCGGTTGAAATTTAGTACGTGGTCTTAGTATACGGTTTTTAACAACCATGCAAAAATTGGTCCATATCGGTCCATAATTCAATATAGCCCCCATATAAACCGATCCCCAGATTTGTCCTCCGAAGCCTCTTGGTGGGGCAAAATTCACCCGATCCGGTTGAAATTTGGTACCTGATGTTGGTTTACGGCCTCTAATAACCATGCAAAAATTGGTCCATATCGGTCCATAATTATATATAGCCCCCATATAAACCGATCCCCAGATTTGACCTCCGGAGCCTCTTGGAAGAGCAAAATTCATCCGATCCAGTTGAAATTTGGTACATGGTGTTAGTATATGGTCTCTAAAAACCATGCAAATATTGGTCCATATCGGTCCATAATTATATATAGCCCCCATATAAACCGTCCCCAGATTTGACGTCCGGAACCTCTTGGAGGAGCAAAAGTCATCCGATACGGTTGAAATTTGGTACATTTTGTCAATATATGGCCTCTAACAGCCATGTAAAAATTGGTCCATATCGGTCTTTAGTTATATATAGCCGATGACTTATTACACAAAAATTGGTCCATATCGCCAAAAATAATCTACCAAAACTTTATTTCCATAGAAAATTTTGTCAAATTTTATTACTATAGAAAGTTTTGTCAAAATTTCATTTCTATAGAAAGTTTTGTCAAAAGTTTATTTCTATACAAATGTTTGTCAAAATTTTATTTCCATAGAAAATTTTGTCAAAATTTTATTTCTACAGAAAATTTTGTAATCTACCAAAACTTTATTTCCATAGAAAATTTTGTCAAATTTTATTACTATAGAAAGTTTTGTTAAAATTTCATTTCTATAGAAAGTTTTGCCAAAAGTTTATTTCTATAGAAATGTTTGTCAAAATTTTATTTCTATAGAAAATTTTGTAAAAAATTTATTTCTGTAGAAAATTTTGTCAACATTTTATTTCTATACAAAATTTTGTCAAAATTTTATTTCTATACAAAATTTTGTCAACATTTTATTTCTATAGAAATTTTTGTCAAAATTGTATTGCTATAGAAAATTTTGTCAACATTTTACTTCCATAGAAAATTTTGTCAACATTTTATTTCTATAGAAAATTTTGTCAAGTTTTTATTTCTATAGAAAATTTTGTCAAATTTTTATTTCTATAGAAAATTTTGTCAAAATTTTATTTCTATAGAAAATTTTGTCAAACTAGATTATATACGTATTTAATCGGCCTTTTTTTGTTTAATATATACCCCGTATGAGCTAACTTACAATTTAGAAGATAGTGTTAAAAAGTTTTACGATACCTTGCCATCGGCAAGTGTTATCGCAACCCAAGTAATTCGATTGTGGATGACAGCCTTTAGTAGAAGTTCTTACGCAATCCATGGTGGAGGGTACATAAGATTCGGCCTGGCCGAACTTACGGCCGTATATACTTGTTTTTCTATAGAAATTTTGTGAAAATTTTATTTCTATTGGAAATTGTTTTAAAATTTCATTTCTATATCAAATTTTCCCAAAACTTTACTTCTATAGAAATTTTTCTTAAAATTTTATTTCTATGTAAAATTTTCTCAAAATTTTATTTCCATAGAAAATTTTACCAAAATTTAACTTCTTTCGAAAATTTTGTAAAAATGTGTACTTCTATAGAAAATTTTGTCAAAATTTTATTTCTGCAGAATTTGTTCTCAAAATTTTATTTCTATGAAAAAAATTTATTAAATTTATTTGTACTTCTATAGATAATTTCGTAAAAATTTCTACTTCCATAAAATATTTTCGGTAAAATTTACTTCTATAGAAAATGTTGTCAGAAATTTTTTCTGCAGAAAATGTACTCAAAATTTTATTTCTATGAAAAATTTTATCAAAATGTTATTTCTGTACAAAATTTTCAACTTTTGTCAAATCTTTTTATCTAAAGAAAATTGTATTTCTATAAAAAATTGCCAAAATTTTCTTTCTATAGACAATTTTGTCAAAATTTTATTTCTATGGAAAATTTTGTCCAAATTTTTGTTTCTATACAAAATTTTGTCAAAATTTCCTCTGTTGGTTAAGCTACACTTGTAGTTTAGTCAATGCATGGCTTTAAGCTGAGATCAAAAAAAGAAACAATAATAACGATTGAAGAGAAGCCAACAATAACAAACAAAACGAAATTTTATTTCTATAGAAAATTGTTTCAAAATTTCATTTCTATAAAAATTTTCCCAAAATTTTACTTCTATAGAAATTTTTATTAAAATGTTATTTCTATATAAAATTTTCTAAAAATAACTATTTTTATGTTAGCCTGATATGAATGCAGGCTGGTTCAATGTCCAAATCATTTAAACTAGAAATGATTACAATATTTATGCGAGCTTATTGAACAGGAAGATTAAGGGAATTGACATCATTAAGTTACTGAAAAGAAAATGCCAGATACCCATCTCGTTTCAGTTTCAGTGTTGGCCACTACACATTTCCATAGTCTTCAGCGAGATTTGGCCGGCTGAGATGATTCATTTTGGTTCTTTTATGTTAATTTATTATGAAATTTACATACGAGAATATTTCTACCCAAATTTAACCATTTTTTTCACCCGCACGGTGCATCATCTTTTCGTATAACTTTACTTAGTAACTTAATAATGTCAATTCCCTTAATCTTCCTGTCCAATAAGCTCGAATAAATATTGTAATAATTTCTAATTTTCTAAAAATTCTATTTCTATGAACTAAATTTTACTTCTTTCGAAAAATGTGTACATCTATAGAAAATTTTGTCAATATTTTATTTCTGCAGAAATTGTTCTTTTTATTTCCATAAAAAATTTTTAAAAATGTATACTTCTATTTTGTCAAAATGTTTACTTCTATTAAATATTTTGTCCAAATTTTGTATAGAAAATTTTCTCAAAATTTTATTTTTCTGAAAAATTTGTTTTTCTATAGAAAAATTTTTCAAAATTTTATTTCTATAGAAAATTGAAGTATCTCTTATTTGAAGAACAATATGATGCAAAAACTACCAAAACATCAAGAATTCTACCAATTGGAAAAAAATCTACAATTTTTAGTAGAATTCTACCAACTGTGTCAACCGTGCCAGTTACCCTTTATTTAATATTATTTTTTTTTTTTAAGAAAAATATCTTACTAATTAACTAATCATCTGTTCGTACGTAAAACATCTCGAACCCCAACCACATTCCCCCCAACATATAAAGGGTGATTCTTTTGAGGTTAGGATTTTCATGCATTAGTATTTGACAGATCACGTGGGATTTCAGACATGGTGTCAAAGAGAAAGATGCTCAGTATGCTTTGACATTTCATCATGAATAGACTTACTAACGAGCAACGCTTGCAAATCATTGAATTTTATTACCAAAATCAGTGTTCGGTTCGAAATGTGTTTATCGACAAATTTTGTTCAGCGATGAGGCTCATTTCTGGTTGAATGGCTACGTAAATAAGCAAAATTGCCGCATTTGGAGTGAAGAGCAACCAGAAGCCGTTCAAGAACTGCCCATGCATCCCGAAAAATGCACTGTTTGGTGTGGTTTGTACGCTGGTGGAATCATTGGACCGTATTTTTTCAAAGATGCTGTTGGACGCAACGTTACGGTGAATGGCGATCGCTATCGTTCGATGCTAACAAACTTTTTGTTGCCAAAAATGGAAGAACTGAACTTGGTTGACATGTGGTTTCAACAAGATGGCGCTACATGCCACACAGCTCGCGATTCTATGGCCATTTTGAGGGAAAACTTCGGAGAACAATTCATCTCAAGAAATGGACCGGTAAGTTGGCCACCAAGATCATGCGATTTGACGCCTTTAGACTATTTTTTGTGGGGCTACGTCAAGTCTAAAGTCTACAGAAATAAGCCAGCAACTTTTCCAGCTTTGGAAGACAACATTTCCGAAGAAATTCGGGCTATTCCGGCCGAAATGCTCGAAAAAGTTGCCCAAAATTGGACTTTCCGAATGGACCACCTAAGACGCAGCCGCGGTCAACATTTAAATGAAATTATCTTCAAAAAGTAAATGTCATGAACCAATCTAACGTTTCAAATAAAGAACCGATGAGATTTTGCAAATTTTATGCGTTTTTTTTAAAAAAAAAAGTTATCAAGCTCTTAACAAATCACCCTTTACATACAAAATACATTCGTATTACTTAGGCAAATATTTGACCAAAATGAGTGTCAAACATTTTTCCAGAACCAATTTCCAAATATCTGGATAGGGTTTTTGGAAAGTAGTTATACAACGATGTTATATATCCAATATGAGCTATAAAATGTTTGTTGGTTTGGCTGTGACGACGGATTCTTTTTAATTTCTGTCAAATATTTGCCTAGTGTGACCATAGCATTACTCCCATTGCATTTTAAACACTCTCTTACTCTCTTATCTATACTCTTCCAATGACTCTCAAAATGTAGTTCCCCATAAAAGCATAACAAAACCCAAATACAACAACGACTTACACACACCCGACAAAACAATCAACGGCTACTCAAACTAACACAAAAGGTCGTCAGTATTTGTTAAAAAATACAATTTTCTCGATAAAAATTTAAACGATTAATGCAATTGGGCCTATCTAAAGAAAATTTCCTTTTGTTTATTAACAAATTTACCCCCTCCTAAACCCCTCGTATGCGTACCATATTTTATGGCCTATATATACTATGTAAACTTTTTTCCAACAGAGACCTAAAAATTTTCCATATAACATTTTAAATAATTTTATACTTTTTATTATTACAAATCAAATGTTTTATTTATTTTTTTAGTTCTTACAATAATATTGAATGTTGCTAATTCAAGTTTCTTGGAAAATTTTTTATCACTCCTCCATGTGGAACTGATGGCAAACACATTTTAGGGCATGGTGCCCTAAAACATTTTACAGGTACACACGAATTTCTAGGATTTGTAATTGACTTTGCCAATGTTAGAGAAAATACCAGTGTCAGTATCAATAGCCCTCTTAGGAACAGCATGGTTTGGTATCCCGTTGTCAGTTTCTTGTTAATAAAATTCAAAATTTTCGATCTGAACTCTAGAAGCAAATCACAAGTGTAATTCCTTTATATACCAGCGAATGATATCTAAAATGGTATAATAACCACAAAATATTATAACCTCAAAATAAATTGCACAACATAAATATAAATACAGGTCAACCTCGATGGATGTGAAACCTAAGTCATAATCCAGTAAAATAAAATTTTTTTCTATAAAAATTTTTCTAAAAAATTTTTTTTTCTAGAGAAAAAGTTGCCAAAATTATACTTCCATTGAAAAGGTTGTCAAAATAATATTTTTAAAAAATTTTTTCTCAAAATTTTATTTCTTTTTCTGAAAATATTTATTTCAATACAACATTTTTTCTCTGTAGAATATTTTCTCAAAATTTTATTTCTATAGAAAATGATTTAAATTTTGTCAAAATATTCTTCCTATAGAAAATCTGGTCGAAATTTTATTCCTATAAAAAAAATTGTGCAAAATTTTATTTCTCTAGAAAATTTTTTCAAATTTTATTTCTATAGAATATTTGGTCAATACTTTAATTCTATACAAAATTTTGTCAAAATTTTACTTCTATAGATAATTTTCACAAAATTGTATTTCTATAGAAAATTTTTTCAAAATTTTATTACTATGAGAAATTTTATCAAAATTTTATTTCTATAGAAAATTTTGTCAAAATTTTATTTCTATAGAAAATTTTGTCAAAATTTTATTTCTATAGAAAATTTTTTTCAAAATTTTATTTCTATAGAAAATTTTGTCAACATTTTATTTCTATAGAAAAATTTGTCAAAATTTTATTTCTATAGAAAATTTTGCCAAAATTTTATTTCTATAAAAAATGTTGTAAAAATTTTATTTCTATAGAAAATTTTGTCAAAATTTTCTTTCTAGGGGAAATTTTCTCAAGATTGTATTTCTATAGAAAATTTTGTCAAAATTTAATTTCTAAATAAAAAATTTGTCAATTTTTTTTTCAATAGAATATTTTTTCAAAAATTTTGACAAAAAATTGCCAACATTTTATTGTTTTAGAAAATTTAGTAAAAATGTTATTTCTATAGAAAATTTTCTCAAAAAAAATCTTGTCCAAATTTTTATACCCTGCGCCACAATGTGGAACATGTTATTATAAGTTAGTGCATATGTTTGCAACACACAGAAGGAGACGAAATAGTTACATGGTGTCTTTGGCAGTAATGCTCAGGGTGGGTCCCCGAGTCGATCTAACCATATCCGTTCGCCTGTATGTGAACACATTTTTGTGATCAAAGTGTAGCTCGCAGTTTTAGTCTCATCGACTTTGGCACAAGTTTCTATTTTGGGTCAGAATAGAACCCTGTTGATTTTGGAAGAATTCGGTTCCGGTTTAGATATAGCTCCCATATATATTTCACCCGATATGGACTTATATGGCCCCAGAAGCCAGAGTTTTACCCTAATTTGCTTAAAATTTTGCACAAAAAGAACTATTAGTACTATAGTCAAGTGTGCCAAATTTTATTGAAATCGGTTCAAATTTAGATATAGCTCCCATATATAGCTTTCGCCCGATTTACACTCATATGACCACAGAGGCCAACTTTTTACTCCGATTTAGTTGAAATTTTGCACAGGGAGTAGAATTATCATATGTTAGTAGCTATGCGTGCCAAATATGGTTGAAATCGGTTCAGATTTAGATATAGCTCCCATATATAGCTGTCGCCCGATTTACACTCATATGACCACAGAGGCCTCTTTTTAACTCCGATTTAGTTGAAATTTTGCACAGGGAGTAGAATTAGCATTGTAACTATGTGTGCCAAATTTGATTGAAATCTGTTCAGATTTAGATATAGATCCCATATATATGTTTTTCTGATTTCGACAAAAATGGCCAAAATACCAACATTTTCCTTGTAAAATCGCCACTGCTTAGTCGAAAAGTTGTAAAAATGACTCTACTTTGCCTAAACTTCTAATACATATATATCGAGCGATAAATCAAAAATAAACTTTTGCGAAGTTTCTTTAAAATTGCTTCAGATTTAAATGTTTCCCATATTTTTTACTAACATTGTCTTCCACCCCAGGGCATAAGCTGACTAAAATTTAAAGTTTATAAATCTTGTAGAACTCTGACAAATTTTGTGCAGATATGGTCAAATTTATATATATGTATTAGGGAACATAAACCTTTATATATAGCACCCAACACATTGGATATGATATCGAAAATGAGTATCTACAAAAAAGTGCAAGGTATAATATAGTGGGCCCCGCCCGAATTTAGAATTTTCTTTCTTGTTTTTTTTTTGCCAATTTTGTTTCAATGGAAAATTTTGTCAACATTTTATTTCTAGAGAAAATTTTGTCAAAGTTTTATTTCAAAGAATATTTTGTATTACTACAGTAAACTTTTTAAAATTTTTTTCTATAAAAAATATTTCTAAAAAATTTATTTTTTATTGACATTTTTCTTAAAAGTAAAAAAAAAGTAAGGAAAGTCTAAAGTCGGGCGTGGCCGACTATATTATACCCTGCACCACTTTGTAGATCTAAATTTTCGATACCATATCACATCCGTCAAATGTGTTGGGGGCTATATATAAAGGTTTGTCCCAAATACACACATTTAAATATCACTCGATTTGGACAGAATTTGATAGACTCTTACAAAATCTATAGACTCAAAATTTAAGTCCGCTAATGCACTAGGGTGTAATACAATGTTAGTAAAAAAATATGGGAAATATTTAAATTTGAAGATATTTTAAGCAAACTTCACAAACGTTTATTTATGATTTATCGCTCGATATATGTGTATTAGAAGTTTAGGAAAATTATAGTCAATTTTACAACTTTTCGACTAAGCAGTGACGATTTTACAAGGAAAATGTTGGTATTCTGACCATTTTTGTCGAAATCAGAAAAACATACATATATGAGAGCTATATCTAAATCTGAACCGATTTCAATCAAATTTGCACACATGACTATATTACTAATTGTACTCCTAGTGCAAAATTTCAACCAAATTGGGCCAAAACTCTGGCTTCTGGGGCCATATAAGTCCATATCGGGCGAAAAATATATATGGAAGCTATATCTAAATCTGAACCGATTTCAATCGAATTTGGCACACATGACTATACTACCAATTGTACTCCTTGTGCAAAATTCCAAGCTAATCGGGATAAAACTCTGGCTTCTGGGTCCATATAAGTGCATATCGGGCGAATGATATATATGGGAGCTATATCTAAATCTGAATCGATTTCAACCATATTTGGCACGCATAGCAACAATGCTAAACCTACTCCCTGTGCAAAATTTCAACCAAATTGGGCAAAAACTCTGGATTTTAGCACCATATTAGTCCATATCGGGCGAAAGATATATATGGGAGCTATATCTAAATCTGAACCGATTTCAATAAAATTTTGCACACTTAACTTTACTACTAATTGTACACCAAGTGCAAGCTTTCAACCAAATACGGCCAAAAATCTGGCTTCTGGGGTCATATAAGTCCATATAGGGCGAAAGATATATATGGGAGCTATATCTAAATCTGAACCGATTTCAATCAAATTTTGCACACTTAACTATACGACCAAGTGTTATGTTTGTATTAAATTTCAAGCAAATCGGTATAAAACTCTGGCTGCTGGGTCCATATTAGTGCATAACGGGCGAAGGATATAAATGGGAGCTATATCTAAATCTGAACCGATTTCTTCCAAAATCAATAGGGTTCTATTCTGACCCCAATTAGGAACATGTGCCAAATTTCAAGGCGATTGGACTTCAATTGCGACCTCGACTTTGATCACAAAAATGTATTCACAGATAGACGGACGGACGGACGGAGGGACGGACGGAGGGACGGACGGAGGGACGGACTTATAATACCCTATTCCACAGTGTGGTGCAGGGTATAAATATTTCGAAATTTTATTTCTATTGAAAAGTTTTTCAAAATTATTTTCCACAATTTGGTTTCTGTCAAAATTTTATTTCAAGAGAAAATTTTGTCAAAATTTTATTTCAATAGAATATTTTATCAAAATTTTAGTTCTATAGACAATTTTATCAAAATTTTGTTTTCATAGATTTTTTTTTTCAAAATTTTATTTCCACAGACGATTTTATTAAAATTGTACTTCTATAGAAAATTTTCTCAAAATTTTATTTCTGTAGATTTTTTTTTTAAATTTTACAAATTTGCACAAATTTTATTTTTGTCGAAAATTTTATGAAAAATTTATTTCTATAGAATATTTTGTCAAAAATTTATTTCTATAGAAAATTTTGTCAAAATTTTATTTCAAGAGAAAATTTTGTCAAAATTTTATTTCAATAGAATATTTTATCAAAATTTTAGTTCTATAGACAATTTGGTCTAAATTTTCTTTCATAGAAAATTTTTTTCAAAAATTTATTTCTACGAGTATAGAACATTTTGTTAAAATTGTATTTCTACAGACAATTTTATTAAAATTTTATTTCTATAAAATTTTGTAGAACGTTTTGTCAAAATTGTATTTCTACAGAAAGAAATAAAACTTTGTTTTATGAAAAATTTTATGAAAAATGTATTTCTATAGAATATTTTGTCAAAATTTTATTTCTGTAGAAAATGTTGTCAAAACTTTATTCCTATAGACAATTTTTGTCAAATTTTTTTTACTATGAACAAGTAAGTAAAGTCTAAATTCGGGCGGGGCCGACTATATTATACCCTTCACCCCTATATAGGCCAAAATTTGTGTTACCATCTCATCTACTTCACATTTGCTGGAAGCTACATATATAAAGGAGACAATTTTTTTACTTCTACAAAATTTCTAGAATTAAAATTTAACCCTCTAATGCCCTAATTTGTTTGCCAGCTGATTAAATCTTCAATGTTAATGACATAAAAACAAGAGAACTAAGCAAGAACAAGTATATACGGCCGTAAGTTCGGCCAGGCCGAATCTTATGTACCCTCCACCATGGATTGCGTAGGAACTTCTACTAAAGGCTGTCATCCACAATCGAATTACTTGGGTTGCGATAACACTTGCCGATGGCAAGGTATCGTAAAACTTTTTAACACTGTCATCTAAATTGTAAGTTAGCCCATACGGGGTACATATTAAACAAAAAAAGGCCGATTAAATACGTATATAATCTAGTTTGACAAAATTTTCTATAGAAATAAAATTTTGACAAAATTTTCTATAGAAATAAAAATTTGACAACATTTTCTATAGAAATAAAAACTTGACAAAATTTTCTATAGAAATAAAATGTTGACAAAATTTTCTATGGAAGTAAAATGTTGAAAAAATTTTCTATAGCAATACAATTTTGACAAAAATTTCTTTAGAAATAAAATGTTGACAAAATATTGTATAGAAATAAAATTTTGACAAAATTTTGTATAGAAATAAAATGTTGACAAAATTTTCTACAGAAATAAATTTTTTACAAAATTTTCTATAGAAATAAAATTTTGACAAACATTTCTATAGAAATAAACTTTTGACAAAACTTTCTATAGAAATTAAATTTTAACAAAACTTTCTATACACTGAAAAAACAGTGAACCCACCAGGAAAGATAACTTTCGATTAATTTTAGAAAATTTTGAATTTTTTAAGAAAATTTTAACTAAACAGTATTACAAGCGCTGGCATCACTCCGATATGGTAAAAATAAGTAAATATTTTTCGACAAATTCAAGAAAATTTATTAGACATAACTAAGTTTTTGCACTTGTTAAAGAAAATTTTGTAGTTTTAAGAGAAATCTTGGAGTTCAAAATTGCAAGAATGTCGTTAGTGCCATACGAAGTTCATGATGGACACATTTTTGGTAAAATTTACAAATTTAAAGAAATAATGAACTATTTTGTGAGAAATACGAAATTAGGAAACCTTTATGCTTTATTTTTGTATAATTTTTTCCTGTGTTTTAGTTCATTTAACTAACGTACGCAAAAAATTATTTGAGTAAAGTAAACTTTTTCCAAACATAATAATTCTATGAACTAATATAAAGTTAAATTGGCTTTAGTGAAATAGAGAGTTCACTTTTTTTTTGAGTGTAGTAATAAAATTTGACAAAATTTTCTATGGAAATAAAGTTTAGGTAGATTAAAAAAATTTTCTATAGAAATAAAATTTTGACAAAATTTTCTATGGAAATAAAATTTTGACAAACATTTGTTTAGAAATAAACTTTTGACAAAACTTTCTATAGAAATGAAATTTTGACAAAACTTTCTATAGTAATAAAATTTGACAAAATTTTCTATGGAAATAAAGTTTTGGTAGATTATTTTTGGCGATATGGACCAATTTTTGTGTAATAAGTCATCGGCTATATATAACTAAAGACCGATATGGACCAATTTTTACATGGCTGTTAGAGGCCATATATTGACAAAATGTACCAAATTTCAACCGTATCGGATGACTTTTGCTCCTCCAAGAGGTTCCGGACGTCAAATCTGGGGACGGTTTATATGGGAACTATATATAATTATGGACCGATATGGACCAATTTTTGCATGGTTGTTAGAGACCATATACTAACACCATGTACCAAATTTCAACTGGATCGGATGAATTTTGCTCTTCCAAGAGGCTCCGGAGTTCAAATCTGGGGATCGGTTTATATGGGGGCTATATATAATTATGGACCGATATGGACCAATTTTTGCATGGTTATTAGAGGCCGTAAACCAACATCAGATACCAAATTTCAACCGGATCGGGTGAATTTTACCCCTCCAAGAGGCTCCGGAGGACAAATCTGGGGATCGGTTTATATGGGGGCTATATATAATTATGGACCGATATGGACCAATTTTTGCATGGTTGTTAAAAACCGTATACTAAGACCACGTACTAAATTTCAACCGGATCGGATGAATTTTGCTCCTCCAAGAGGCTCCGGTGGTCAAATCTGGGGATCGGTTTATATGGGAGCTATATATAATTATGGACCGATATGGACCAATTTTTCATGGTTGTTAGAGGCCGTATACTAACATCAGGTACGAAATTTCAACCGGATCGGATGAATTTTGCCCCTCCAAAAGTCTCCGGAGGTCAAATCTGGGGATCGGTTCATATGGGGGCAATATATAATTATGGACCGATATGGACCAATTTTTGCATGGTTGTTAGAGACCGTATACTAAGACCACGTACCAAATTTCAACCGGATCGGATGAATTTTGCTGCTCCGGGAGGCTCCCCAAGCCAAATTTGGGGATCGGTTTATATGGGGGCTATACGTAAACGTGGTCCGATATGGCCCATTTTCAATACCATCCGACCTACATCAATAACAACTACTTGTGCCAAGTTTCAAGTCGATAGCTTGTTTCGTTCGGAAGTTAGCGTGATTTCCACAGACGGACGGACAGCCGGACAGACGGACGGACGGACAGACGGACAGACGGACTGACGGACGGACGGACGGACATGCTTAGATCGACTCAGAATTTCACCACGACCCAAAATATATATGCTTTATGGCGTCTTAGAGCAATATTTCGATGTGTTACAAACGGAATGACAAAGTTAATATACCCCCATCCTATGGTGGAGGGTATAAAAATGTATACAGTAAAATTCAGCATATGCTGCAAAGCCTCTAGAATATTTTCAAATAAGTTTTCTTTTTATTTTGCCCATATTTGTTGTCTTAAGGTGTGTTTTACTAAAAGCTTCCTTATTAAATGAAGCCCTCCTAAAATCGGCTAACGCTATCCAGTTAATTGTAGGAAACTTCCATTGAAAATGGGTCTAAAATGTGTAACAGTCTATATGTAACATGTATAGTTAGAATAATATTTCTGCTATCTATGCGAAATTTCACGTAAATGGGAGTATAACTTTGGCCCCCCTGGTCATATGAGTGCAAAATGAGTGCAAATTTGGCACAATTACCGATACTACTAAACGTACTCCATGTGCGAAATTTGAAGCAAATCACGGCAAAACCCTGGATTTTGAGGCCATATAAGTTCAAATCGGACGAAAGATATATATGAGAGCTGTATCTAAATCTGAATCGATTTTGACCATATTTGGCACATACAATAGTATCGTTAAAAGTACCGCCTGTGCAAAATTTGAAGTAAGTCAGGGCAAAACTCTGGCTTTTGAGACCATAAAAGTCCAATTGGGGCGAAAGATATATATGGGAGCTATATCTAAATTTGAACCGATTTTAACAAAATTTGACACACTTAACGATACTATTAAACGTACCCCTTGTGCAAAATTTGAAGCAAATCACGGCAAAACTCTGGCTTTTGTGGCTATATAACTTCAAATCGGACGAAAGATATATATGGGAGCTATATCTAAATTTGAACCGATTTCAATCAAATTTACCAAGCATTGGTAGAATGTCAATTCTACCCTCTGTGCAAAATTTCACGAAGATCGGTAGTAAACTTTGGCCTCTGTGGTCATATGAGTCTAAATCGGACGAAAGATATATATGGGAGCTATATCTAAATATGAACCGATTTGGCTGATATTTTGCAAGATTTTCGAGATTCATAAAATATTTCGATGTACGGTATTTCAAGAAAATCGGTTGATAAACACGCTAACTATGATCAAATCGGGGATAAATATATATGGCAGCTATATCTAAATCTGAACCGATTTTTTCCAAAACCAATAGCGATTGTCTCTGTCCCAAGAACCGGCCCTATGCCAAATTTGAGGACGATCGGACTGAAATTGCGAGCTGTACTTTGTGCACAAAATTACATATACAGACAGACGGACGGACAGACAGACGGACATCGCTAAATCGACTCAGAATTTAATTCTAAGCCGATCGGTATACTAAAAGATGGGTCTATGACCACTATTTCTTGGCGCTACATACAAATGCACAAACTTATTATACCCTGTACCACAGTAGTGGTGAAGGGTATAAAAATATTGTAACGAGTTTCAGTTCTGTAGAACATTTTTCAAGATTTCATTTCTATACCAAATTTTCGTAAAATTTTATTTCTATAAAATTTTTCTCAAAAATTTATTTCAATAAAAAATTTTCTCAAAAATTTATTGCAATACAAATTTTGTTTGCATAAAAAATGTTGTCAACATTTTTTTTTTCAGTAAAAGATTTTGCCACAATTTTTGTCAGTAAGAAATTTTGTCCAATTTGATATCAAGAGAAAATTTCATAAAAGTTGTATGTATATGTGGTCAAAATTTTATTTCTGTAGAACAGTTATTCAAAACTTTATGTCTGAAGAAAATTTTATATACAGGGACAATTTCTTCAACATTTTATTTCAATAGAAATTTTCTTTAATGTTGTATTTGCATAGAAAATACAAAAGAGTTTCTGTAGAAAATATTGTCAAAATTTTATTTCTGTAAATAAATATTTTGTAAAAATTTTATTTCTGTATATAAATATTTTGTCAAAATTTTACTTCTGTATTTATGTTGTCAACATTTGTTTTCTTTATATAGAAAATTTTGTCAAAATTTGATTTCAATAGAATTTTTCTCAAAATGTTATTTATATAGAAAATTTTCTCAAAGTTTTATTTCTGTACAAAATTTTATTAAAAATTTCTTTCCATAGCAAATTTTGTCAAAAGTTTATTTCTATAGAAAATTTTGACAGGAATTTCAGCTCTTTAAAATTTTTTCAAATTTAGTTTCTATACAAAAGTGTCTTAAAATTATATATCTATAGAAAATTTTGCCAAAAATGTATTTCTATAGAAAATGTTTATTTTTAGTTTTCTAGAAAAAGTTTGTCCCACCTTACCCCACCATATCCTTTTCTCAATTTTTTGGTTATGTTAAGTCAGTTTATTGTAGGGCATCTACATAAATTAAACACACCAAAAAACCAAAAAATCAAACAAATCACAAAAAACAGAACAGACCGAAGGTGATGGAGGCGTTTTTAGTCTTACAAAAAAATATTTTCGTTTAATTACCTCATAAAAATTAAGTTAAAGTCACAAAGCGGTGATTTGTGTTTAAGTGGGTGGAAAAAGTCAAAAGGCCACAGACAGAGAGAGAGGGAAAAAAACCAAACAGCCAGAACATATCAACCCGACTACGGTATTTTGCACTTGGCCCATTTTCTTCTCTTCTCTTACCATGGAATATCCTGGTATTATTACACATCCTGTGGCAAAGGCTAAAGAAGAATCTCAAAAGCAACAACATCGACAACATCGACAACAACAACATAATTATACTTATTATAATAAAAATCGTTTAATGTAAAGGTTGTGCGATTAGGGCATAGGGCCAATTAAAATTAAGTGGCTCAATTGTAGGATTGCGGTTGTGAATTTGTGGTGCTGGCTGTTAAATGGGTTTGGAATAAATGGACAATTGGTTGTTGCAATGGATATTTTGATATTATTCGATAAATGTATTATTACACTGAAAGAAAAAAAAAACAAGTATATACGGCCGTAAGTTCTATAGAAATTTTCTATAGAAATAAAATTTTGACAAAATTTTCTATAGAAATGAAACCTTGACAAAATTTTCTATAGAAATAAAATTTTGACAAAATTTTCTATAGAAATAAAAATTTGACAAAATTTTCTATAGAAATAAAAACTTGACAAAATTTTCTATAGAAATAAAATGTTGACAAAATTTTCTATGGAAGTAAAATGTTGACAAAATTTTCTATAGCAATACAATTTTGACAAAAATTTCTATAGAAATAAAATGTTGACAAAATATTGTATAGAAATAAAATTTTGACAAAATTTTGTATAGAAATAAAATGTTGACAAAATTTTCTACAGAAATCAATTTTTTACAAAATTTTCTATAGAAATAAAATTTTGACAAACATTTCTATAGAAATAAACTTTTGACAAAACTTTCTATAGAAATGAAATTTTGACAAAACTTTCTATAGTAATAAAATTTGACAAAATTTTCTATGGAAATAAAGTTTTGGTAGATTATTTTTGGCGATATGGACCAATTTTTGTGTAATAAGTCATCGGCTATATATAACTAAAGACCGATATGGACCAATTTTTACATGGCTGTTAGAGGCCATATATTGACAAAATGTACCAAATTTCAACCGTATCGGATGACTTTTGCTCCTCCAAGAGGTTCCGGACGTCAAATCTGGGGACGGTTTATATGGGAACTATATATAATTATGGACCGATATGGACCAATTTTTGCATGGTTGTTAGAGACCATATACTAACACCATGTACCAAATTTCAACTGGATCGAATGAATTTTGCTCTTCCAAGAGGCTCCGGAGTTCAAATTTGGGGATCGGTTTATATGGGGGCTATATATAATTATGGACCGATATGGACCAATTTTTGCATGGTTATGAGAGGCCGTAAACTAACATCAGGTACCAAATTTCAACCGGATCGGATGAATTTTGCCCCTCCAAGAGGCTCCGGAGGTCAAATCTGGGGATCGGTTTATATGGGGGCTATATATAATTATGGACCCATTTTTGCATGGTTGTTAAAAACCGTATACTAAGACCACGTACTAAATTTCAACCGGATCGGATGAATTTTGCTCCTCCAAGAGGCTCCGGTGGTCAAATCTGGGGATCGGTTTATATGGGAGCTATATATAATTATGGACCGATATGGACCTATTTTTGCGTGGTTGTTAGAGGCCGTATACTAACATCAGGTACCAAATTTCAACCGGATCGGATGAATTTTGCCCCTCCAAAAGTCTCCGGAGGTCAAATCTGGGGATCGGTTTATATGGGGGCTATATATAATTATGGACCGATATGGACCAATTTTTGCATGGTTGTTAGAGACCATATACTAACATCAGGTACCAAATATCAATCGGATCGGATGAATTTTGCCCCTCCAAGAGGCTCCGGAGGTCAAATATGGGGATCGGTTTATATGAGGGCTATATATAATTATGGACCGATATGGACCAATTTTTGCATGGTTGTTAGAGACCGTATACTAAGACCACGTACCAAATTTCAACCGGATCGGATGAATTTTGCTGCTCCGGGAGGCTCCCCAAGCCAAATTTGGGGATCGGTTTATATGGGGGCTATACGTAAACGTGGTCCGATATGGCCCATTTTCAATACCATCCGACCTACATTAATAACAACTACTTGTGCCAAGTTTCAAGTCGATAGCTTGTTTCGTTCGGAAGTTAGCGTGATTTCCACAGACGGACGGACAGCCGGACAGACGGACAGACGGACAGACGGACGGACGGACAGACGGACAGACGGACGGACGGACGGACGGACGGACATGCTTAGATCGACTCAGAATTTCACCACGACCCAGAATATATATACTTTATGGGGTCTTAGAGCAATATTTCGATGTGTTACAAACGGAATGACAAAGTTAATATACCCCCATCCTATGGTGGAGGGTATAAAAAGATCGATCCAACACGTATATAATTCAGTTTGACAAAGTAGACATAAAATTTTGACAAAATTTTGTACAGAAATAAAATTTTAACAAAATTTTCTATAGAAATAAAATTTTCGCCAAATTTTTATAGAAATAAACTTTTGACAAAATTTTCTATAGAAATAAAATCTTGGCTCGAGTGGCAACCATGATTATGAACCGAATAAAATTTGAACAAGACTTTCTATAGAAATACAATTTTGATAAAATTTTCTATAGAAATAAAATTTTGACAATGATGAAAATTTTATTATGAACCGAATAAAATTCTAACAAAATTTTCTCTAGAAATAAAATTTTGACAAAATTTTCTATAGAAATAAAATTTTGGTAGATTATTTTTGGCTCTAGTGGCAACCATGATTATGAACCGATATGGACCAATTCTTGTGTGATTGGACCAATTTTGGTATGGTTGTTAGCGACCATATACTAACACCACGTGCCTAATTTGAACCGGATCGGATGAATTTTGCTCCTCCAAGAGGCTCCGGAGGTCAAATCTGTAGATTGCTTTATATGGGGGCTATATATAATTATGGACCGATATGGACCAATTCTGGCATGGTTGTTAAAGATCATATACTAACACCATGTTCCAAATTACAACCGGATTGGATGAAATTTGCTTCTCTTGGAGACTTCGCAAGCCAAATCTGGGGATCGGTTTATATGGGGGCTATACATAATTATGAACGGATGTGGACCAATTTTTGCATGGTTGTTAGAGACCATATACCAATATCATGTACCAAATTTCAGGCGGATCGGATGAAATTTCCTTCTCTTTGAGGCTCCGCAACCCAAATCTGGGGATCGGTTTATATTGGCGCCATATATAATTATGGACCGATGTGGACCAATTTTTGCACGGTTGTTAGAGACCATATACCAATACTATGTACCAAATTTCAGCCGGATCGGATGCAATTTGGCTCCACAAGCCAAATCTGAGGGTCCCTTTATATGGGGGCTATACGTAAAAGTGGACCGATATGGCCCATTTTCAATACCATCCGACCTACATCGATAGCAACTACTTGTGCCAAGTTTCAAGTCGATAGCTTGTTTCGTTCGGAAGTTAGCGTGATTTCAACAGACGGGACGGACGGACGGACGGACATGCTTAGATCGACTCAGAATTTCACCACGACCCAGAATATATATACTTTATGGGGTCTTAGAGCAATATTTCGATGTGTTACAAACGGAATGACAAAGTTAATATACCCCCATCCTATGATGGAGGGTATAAAAAAAAATTAACATTAATATAATATGACAAAAAATTTGGTACGTGGTGTTAGTATATGGTCTCTAATAACCATGCAAAAATTTGTCCATATCGGTCCATAATTTTATATAGCCCCCATATAAATCGATCCCAGATTTGACCTCCGCAGCCTCTTGGAGGATCTAAATTCATCCGATCCGGTTGAAATTTGGTTTGTGATGTTAATATATAGTCTATAATAACCATGCATAAATATAGGTTCATAATTATATATAGCCCCATATACAACGATCCCCAATTTTACCTCCGGAACCTCTTGGAGGAGAAAAAAACATCCGATTCGGTTGAAATTTGCTACATTACGCTAGTATATGGCCGCTAACAACCATGTCAAAATTGGTCCATATCGGTCTATAGTTATACATAGCCGATCCCCAATGTAGTATCACAATGGACTGAATAGTCTAAGTGAGCCTGATACATCGGGCCAAGGCCGAATTCAGGGGGGGGGGGGATGAGGGGGATCAAACCCCCTCCGAAATGAATGAATATTTTTATATAATAAAATATATATATATATATATATATATATATATATATATATATATATATATATATATATATATATATATATATATATATATATATATATATATATATATATATATATATATATATATATATATATATATATATATATATATATATATATATATATATATATATATATACATATATATATATATATATATATATATATATATATATATATATATATATATATATATATATATATATATATATATATATATATATATATATATATATATATATATATATATATATATATATATATATATATATATATATATATATATATACGACGGTCGAAAAAAAATTGTTCTTGTTCTCGCACCACAAATTTCATTTTTGGAATATGTATTTCTACTTTTTATGTGTGTTTGTTGTTCTTTTTGTGAACATGGCTCGCTTTGTTTGGCCATAGCAACAACAACGAAACAGCCAAACACACATATGTAAATGAAATGGCGCAAAACCTGCGAAAAGAACCTGCCTAATTCAGCGATGGAAGCACTTGGAGAGTGCAATAAAGAGATATTTCCAAACGTGCATATTCTTTTAAAAATTTTGGTCACTTTGCCAGTTACTCAGGGATGGAAAATACAATTTTTAAGAAAGTACAAAAAAGGTATTTTTTGAGCGGAAAGGTACTTTTTACTAAATTTCAACAAAAATTTCACTGGAAGATTATTGTCAAGAGACTAAATTTTAAAGAAAATAAAATTTTGACAAAATTTTCTATATAAATTTTGCAAAAAAATTCTATAGAAAAAAAAATTTTGCAAAATTTTTTCTATAGAAATAAAATTTTGCAAAAATTTCCTATAGAAATAAAATTTTTACAAAATTTTCAATTGAAATAAAATTTTCACAAAATTTTCTATAAAAATAAAATTTTGCAAAAATTCTATATAGAAATAAAATTTTGACAACATTTTCTACCGTAATAAAAAATCGATAATATAGAATCGCATTCTTTTTTCGACTAAAACATTCTTGAAGTTCAATAAAATCCTGTTTTTGACTATGTCTTTTACAAAATCGAGATTTTCTTCTCACATGAACATGTCTGTTTTGCCACATTTGTAAAAGACTATTAGCAAATAAGGTTGATAAAGACTTTCTCAAAATATTAAAATATTTTGTCAAAGCTATTGTACCATAAATCTCATATCGACTCAAAAATGTCTACACAAAAGGTAACGGACGGACAGACGAACAGACGGACATGGTTATATCGACTCAGGGACCCACCCTGATCATTATTGCCAAATACACCATGTGTCTATCTCGTTTCCTTCTGGGTGTTACAAACATATGCACTAACTTATAATACCCTGTTCCACAGTGTGGCGCAGGGTATAAATATTGTATACATACCTATGCATAAATAAAATTTTCTACCCATGAGATTACATGAATATTTTTTTTTAAAGTTGAACCCCCCCGAATTAAAATCCTGGCTACGGCCTTGCATCGGGCTGCCACCTAACCTAACCTAACCTAACCTAACCTAGCCGATCCCCAATCACATTAAAATTGGTCCATATCGACAAAAATAAACTACTAACATTTTATTTCTATAGAAAATTTGGTCAAAATTTTATTACTATACAACATTTTGTCATGATTTTATTTCTATACAAAATTTTGTCAAAATTTTATTTCTATATAAAATTTTTTCAAAATTTTCTACAAAAACTTTTTCAAAATTTTATTTCTATACAAAATTTTGTCAAAATTTTTGTTTCTATAGAAAATTTTATCAAAATTTTATTTCTATAGAAAATTTTTTCAAAATTTTATTTCTATAGAAATTTTTTTCAAGATATTATTTCTATAGAAAATTTTTCAAAATTTTATTTCTATAGAAAATTTTGCCAAAATTGTATTTCTATAGAAAATATTGTCAAAATTTTATCAAAATTTTATTTCTATAGAAAATTTTTTCAAAATGTTATTTCTATAGAAAATTTTCAAAATTTTATTTCAATAGAAAATTTTGTCATGATTTTATTTCTATACAAAATTTTGTCAAAATTTTATTTCTATATAAAATTTTTTCAAAATTTTCTACAAAAACTTTTTAAAAATTTTATTTCTACATAAAATTTTGTCAAAATTTTTGTTTCTATAGAAAATTTTATCAAAATTTTATTTCTATAGAAAATTTTTTCAAAATTTTATTTCTATAGAAAATTTTTTCAAAATATTATTTCTATAGAAAATTTTTCAAAATTTTATTTCTATAGAAAATTTTGCCAAAATTGTATTTCTATAGAAAATATTGTCAAAATTTTATCAAAATTTTATTTCTATAGAAAATTTTTTCAAAATGTTATTTCTATAGAAAATTTTCAAAATTTTATTTCAATAGAAAATTTTGTTAAAATTGTATTTCTAAATATAGAAAATTCTGTCAAAATTTTACTTCTATATAAAAATTTTGTCAACATTTATTCTATAGAAAATTTTGTTTCTATATAAAATTTTGTCAAACTGAATTATATACGTATTTAATCGGCCATTTTATACCCTCCACCATAGGATGGGGGTATATTAACTTTGTCATTCCGTTTGTAACACATCGAAATATTGCTCTAAGACCCCATAAAGTATATATATTCTGGGTCGTGGTGAAATTCTGAGTCGATCTGAGCATGTCCGTCCGTCCGTCCGTCTGCTGAAATCACGCTAACTTCCGAACGAAACATGCTATCGACTTGAAACTTGGCACAAGTAGCTGCTATTGATGTAGGTCGGATGGTATTGCAAATGGGCCATATCGGTCCACTTTTACGTATAGCCCCCATATAAACAGACCCCCAAATTTGACTTGCGTTTGCTCTAAGAGAAGCAAATTTCATCCGATACGGCTGAAATTTGGTACGTGGAGTTAGTATATGGTCTCTAATAGCCATAAAAAAATTGGTCCATATCGGTCCATAATTTTATATAGCCCCCATATAAACCGATCCCCAGATTTGAACTCTGCAGCCTCTTAGAGGAGAAAAATTCATCAGATACGGTTGAAATTTGGTACGTGGAGTTAGTATATGGTCTCTAACAACCATGAAAAAATTGGTCCATATCGGTCCATAATTATATATAGCCCCATATAAACCGATTCCCAGATTTGGTTTGCGGATCCTCGAAGAGAAGCAAATTTCATCCGATCCGGCTGAAATTTGGTACATGGTATTGGTATATAGTCTCTAAGAACCATTCCAAAATTGGTCCATATCAGTCTATAATTATATATAGCCCCTATATTAACCGATTACCAGATTTGAACTCCGGAGCCACTTGGACGAGGAAAATTCATCCGATCCGGTTGAAATTTGCAACGTTGTGTTAATATGTGGCGGCTAATAACCATGCCAAAATTGGTGCATATCGGTCTATAGTTATATATAGCCGATCCCCAATCACACAAAAATCGGTCCATATCGGTTCATAATCATGCTTGACACTCGAGCAAAAATAATCTAGGAAAATTTTATTTCTATAGAAAATTTTGTCAAAATTTTATTTCTATAGACAATTTTGTCGAAATTTTATTCCTATAGAAAATTTTCGCAAAATTTTATTTCTATAGCAAATGTTGTCAAAATTTTAATCCTATAGAGAATGTTGTCAAAATTTTAAACCTTTTGAAAATTTTGTAGAAATTTTATTTCTATAGAAAATTTTGTCAAAATGTTATTTCTATAGAAAATTTTGTTAAAATCGTATTTCTATAGAAAATTTTGTCCAAATTTTACTACTATAGAAAATGTTGTCAACATTTTATTTTGTCAAAATGTAATTTCTATAGAAAATTTTGTCAAACTTAATTATATACGTATTTAATCGGCCATTTTAAGTTTAATATATACCACGTATGGACTACGTGGTATATATTACGGTATTAGGAAGTTTTAAGATACCGTGTCATCGGCAAAAGATACCGTAACCCAAGTAATTCGATTGTGAATTAAAGTTTTCAGTAGAAGTTTCTACGCAATCCATGGTGGAGGGTACATAAGCTTCGGCATGGCCGAACTTACGGCCGTATATACTTGTTTTTTTTTTTTTTAATTAAGACGTTAATCTTTAAAATTAACGATGCCCGTCTTATGTCTATGGTGTAAGGAAAAGTGATAAAATTTAAAGATAATTATTTTAAATTTAAATAAAATTTTGAAAAAAATTTCTATAGAAATAAAATTTTGAAAAAATTCTATAGAAATAAAAATATAACAAAATGTTCTATAGAAATCATATTTGACTAAAAAGTTATAGATATAAAATGTTGAAAAATATTTTCTATAGAAACTAAATGTTGAACAAATTTTCTTTTTGACAAAATTTTGTATAGAAATAAAATTTTAACAAAATTTTTCAAAGAAATAAAATTTTGATAAAATGTACTGTAGAAATATAATTTTGACAACATTCTCAAAGAAATAAAATTTTCCATAGAAAGTTTCGATAAAATGTTCTATAGAAATAAAATTTTTACAAAATTTTCTATAGAAATAAAATTTTCACAAAATTTTCTATAGAAATAAAATCTTGACAAAATTTTCTATAGAAATAAAATTGTGACAAAATTTTCTATAGAAATAAAATTGTGACAAAATTTTCTATAGAAATAAAATTTTGACAAAACTTTCTATAGAAATAAAATTTTGACAAAATTTTCTATAGTAATAAAATTTTGACAAAATTTTCTATAGAAATAAAATTTTGAAAAAAATTCTATAGAAATAAGATTTGGAAAGAAAAAATTTGTATGGAAATAAAAATTTAACTAAAGTTTCTATAGAAATCAAATCTTGACAAAATTTTCTATCGAAATAAAATTAAAAAAAATATATATATATAGAAACAAAATATTGAAAAAATGTTCTGTAGAAATAAAATATTGAAAAAATTTTCTATAGGATAAAATTTTTAACAAAAATTTTCTGTAGAAATAAAAATTTAACAACAATTTCTATAGAAATAAAATTTTGAAAAAAATGTCTATAGAAATAAAATTTTGAAAAAGAAAATCTTTGGAAATAAAAATTTAACAAATTTTTTTTATAGAAATCAAATTTCAACTACATTTTTTATAGAAACAAAATTTTGCCAAAATTTTCTATAGAATTAAAATTTTGACAAAATTTTTCAAAGAAATAAAATTTTCCATAGAAAGTTTTGACAAAATGTTCTATAGAAATAAAATGTTTATAAAATTTTTTATAGAAATAAAATTTGGCAAAATTTTCTATAGAAATAAAATTTTGACAAAATTTTCTATAGAAATAAAATTTTGACAAAATTTTCTATAGAAATAAAATTTTGACAAAATTTTCGACAGAAGTAAAGTTTTTTTGTTTGGTAGTTTTTTGATAAAATGTTCACAAATTTTGGTAGATAATTTTTGGCTCGAGTGGCATCCGTGATCCCTATTTTAAGTAGATAAAACTTAGTTTTAAATCTAAATGACTTTAGCGGTATTTGTGCGGTCGGAATCAAAGTTAACTTTTATTTTGAGTGTAGGGAAACATGCCTTCAATTAAATTGGTAAAATATTTCAGCGCAGGAATATCAAATGCAAAATGATATTTATGAAATAGCTTAGGGAGGAAATTTTTTAAATATTTGGTTGTATCAAATTTTCATTAGCATAAAATTTACCTACAACTTATGAAAAATCTTGCACTCTTCTAAAATGTCCCCCTTAAATAAACGAACTAAGTGCTTTCTTACATCTAAGTTTTTGTTGGGTATTTTTCATATTTATGTCACAATGTATAAGAGGACATACATGGAAAATACATTTTTCTAAAATTCAACATAAAATAGCCTACAGAGTCTGTAGGTTTACTTAACAAAACTTTATTCGTAAATACTCTATCAGCATTTCTATAACAAACAAACCGACATAGAAAACAACTTACATATTTTTTTGTTGGAAAATATGAAGCCTATGCCACGGCAAAATTGATTTGAATGTTCTCAACCGTAAACGTTTTCGACCATAAACACTGAAGGCCGGCCAAAAAATATTCAATACAGTGGGTGGAACAGGAAACAAATTTGTTGATTGAGTTACAATGGAAGAAGCACTATTGTAGATATCGCAAAAAATAATAGTTATTTTCAATACATAATTTAATCACGACAATAATTGATCCAATTAAGTTTTTCATTGAAACTTTTCCAATTTAAAAACAAGTAAGGAAAGTCTAATGTCGGGCGGGGCCGACTATATTATACCCTGCACCACCTTGTAGATCCACATTTTTGATACAATATTAAATCGGTCAAATGTGTTGGGTGCTACATACATACATTTAATCTGAGTCGATCTAGTAAAATTTGTTAGATTCCTACAAGATCTATAGAAAATTTACTATAGAAATAAAATTTAATAAAAAAATGTCTATAGAAATAAAATTTTTACAAAAATGTCTATAGAAATAAAATTTTGACAAAATGTTCGATAGAAATAAGATTTTGACAGAATTTTCGATAGAAATAAAATTTTTACAAAATTTTCTATTGAAATAAAATTTTGAGAAAATTTACTATAGTAATAAAATGTTGAGAAAATTTACTATAGAAATAAAATTTTTTAAAAAATGCTCTACAGAAATACAATTATGACGATATTTTCTATAGAAATAACATTTTTAAAACATTTTCTATAGAAAAAAATTTTTGCACTCAAATCGATGATTTGAAATTGGCAAAGGAAAAGAGGGATGATTGTACAAAGATTTATTTCGGCAAAGGCCAACTATCATAAACCTTTTTTCGGAAGGTTCAAGTGTTGTTCACTTTGGCTTTGGTGAATTACCAGAATTTGTTCTGACAATTGGTTGATAGTTTTGCTGCAAGTAGATGATGCTGATGAGGAATGTGGTAATTCCGAAACGTGCGTCCATCCAATCATCTTGCAGACTATAGGGCTTTGCCCAAATAAATTTGACAAACATTATTTTCCTCTGCTGGTTAAGCTACTCTTGTAGTTTAATCAACGCAATGTTTTTTAAGATTGTTGACAAAATTTTCTATAGAAATAAAATTTTAACAAAATTTTCGATACAAGTAAAATTTGGACAAAATATTCTATAGAAATAAAATTTTAACAATATGTTCTATAGAAATGTATCCCTAAAATTTTATAGAAATCTACTGAGGGTGTAATATAGTCACCTCCGCCCTCCCTTAGATTTTTCTTACTTGCCCAGCTCAATTTTAGAAAACATAATTTTGACAACATTTTCTATAGAAATAAAATTTTTAAAATATCGAAAATCGAAAATTTTCTACAATAATAAAATTTTAACAAATATGTCTATAGAAATAAAATTTTGACAAAATGTTCTATAAAAATAAAAAATTTGCCAAAATTTTCTTTAGAAATAAAATGTTTACAAAGTTTTCTAAAAGAAATAAAATCTTGACAAAATTTTCTATAAAAATAAAATATAGACAAAATTTTCTATAGAAATAAAATTTTAAAATTTTCTATAGATCTAATATTTTGACAAAAATTTTCTACAGAAAAAAAAAAATTTGACAAAATTTTCTATAGAAATAAAATTTTGACAAAGTTTTCTAAAAAAAATAAAAACTTTAAAAAATTTTTCTCTAGAATTAAAATTTGGATAAAAATTTCTATAGAATTAAAATTTTAACAAAATTTTCTTTAGAAATAATATTTTGACAAAATTTTCTATAGAAATAAAAAAATTTGCTAAAATTTTCTATAGAAATTAAAGTTTGACAAAGTTTAAAAACTTTAAAAAATTTTCTCTAGAATTAAAATTTTGATAAAAATTTCTATAGAATTAAAATTTTGACAAAATTTTCTTTAGAAATAAAATTTTGAGAACATTTTCTATAGAAATAAAATTTTGACAAAATTTTCTATAGAAATAAAATTTTGACAAAATTTTCTATAGAAATAAAATTTTGACAAAATTTTCTATAGAAATAAAATTTTGACAAAATTTTCTATAAAAATAAAATTTTCACACAATTTTCTATAGAAATAAAATTTTGACAAAATTTTCTATAAAAATAAAATTTTGAAATTTTCTATAGAAATAAAATTTTGACAAAATTTTCTATAAAAATAAAATTTTGACAAAATTTTCTATAGAAATAAAATTTTGAAATTTTCTATAGAAATAAAATTTTGACAAAATTTTCAATAGAAATAAAGTTTTGACAAAATTTTCTATAGAAATAAAATTTTGACAAAATTTTCTATAGAAATAAAATTTTGACAAAATTTTCTATAGAAAAAAAATTTTGACAAAATTTTCTAAAGAAATAAAATTTTGACAAAATTTTCTATAGAAATAAAATTTTGACAAAATTTTCTATAGAAATAAAATTTTGACAAAATTTTCTATAGAAATAATATTTTGACACAATTTTCTATAAAAATAAAATTTTGACAAAATTTTCTATAGAAATAAAATGTTGACAAAATTTCCTATAGAAATAAAATTTTGACAAAATTTTCTATAGAAATAAAATTTTGACAAAATTTTCTACAGAAATAAAATGTTGACAAAATTTTCTTTAAAAAAAATTTTTGACAAAATTTTCTACAGAAATAAAATGTTGACAAAATTTTCTTTAAAAAAATTTTTTGACAAAATTTTCTATAGAAATACAATTTTGACAAACTTGTCTATAGAAATAAAATTTTGAAATTTTCTATAGAAATAAAATTTTGACAAAATTTTCTATAGAAATAAAATGTTGACAAAATTTTCTTTAGAAATAAAATTTGACAAAGTTTTCTACAAAAAATAAAATCTTGAAAAAATTGTCTCTAGAAATAAAATTTTGACAAAATTTTCTAAAGAAATAAAATGTTGACAAAATATTCTATAGAAATAAAATTTTGACACAGTTTTCTAAAAAAAAAATAAAATTTTGACAAAATTTTCTTTAGAAATAAAATTTTGACACAGTTTTCTAAAAAAAAATAAATTTTTGAGAAAATTTTCTATAGAAATAAAATTTTGACAAAATTTTCTATAGAAATAAAAAAATTGCCAAAATTTTCTATAGAAATCAAATTTTGACAAAGTTTTCTAAAAGAAATAAAATCTTGACAAAATTTTCTCTAGAATTAAAATTTCGATAAAATTTTCTATAGAAATAAAATGTTGACAAAATATTCTATAGAAACAAAATTTTGACACAGTTTTCTAAAAAAAATAAAATTTTGACAAATTTTTCTATAGAAATAAAATTTTGACAAAATTTTTTATAGAAAAAAAATTTTGACAAAATTTTCTATAGAAATAAAATTTTGAAATTTTCTATAGATCTAATATTTTGACAAAATTTTCTATAGAAATAAAATGTTGACAAAATTTTCTTTAGAAATAAAATTTGACAAAATTTTCTTTAGAAATAAAATTTGACAAAGTTTTCTAAAAGAAATTAAATCTTGAAAAAATTGTCTCTAGAAATACAATTTTGATAAAAATTTCTATAGAAATAAAATTTTGACAAAATTTTCTTTAGAAATAAAATTTTGACAAAATGTTCTATAGAAATAAAATTTTGACAAAATTTTCTACAGAAATAAAATTTTATTCGTTTTGTTATTGGTGGTTTTGTTCTTTAAGCATTGTTGTTGTTTTTATACCCTGCGCCACACTGTGGAACAGGGTATTATAAGTTAGTGCATATGTTTGTAACACCCAGAAGGAGACGAGATAGACACATGGTGTCTTTGGCAATAATGCTCAGGGTGGGTCCCCGAGTCGATATAGCCATGTCCGTCTGTTCGTCCGTCCGTCCGTCTGTCTGTGAACACATTTTTGTGATCAAAGTCTAGGTCGCAATTTAAGTCCAATCGCCTTCAAATTTGGCATATGTTCCTAATTTGGGTCAGAATAGAACCCTATTGATTTTGGAAGAAATCGGTTCAGATTTAGATATAGCTCCCATATATATCTTTCGCCCGATATGCACTAATATGAACCCAGCAGCCAGAGTTTTATACCGATTTGCTTGAAATTTCGTACAAACATAACATTTAGTCGTATAGTCAAGTGCGCAAAATTTGGTTGAAATCGGTTCAGATTTAGATATAGCTCCCATATATATCTTTCGCCCGATATGGACTTATATGGCCCCAGAAGCCAGATTTTTGGCCGAATTTGGTTGAAATTTTGCACTAGGAGTACAATTAGTAGTATAGTCATGTGCACCAAATTTGATTGAAATCGGTTCAGATTTAGATATAACTCCCATATATATCTTTCGCCCGATATGGACTAATATGGTCCTAAATGCCAGAGTTTTGGCCCAATTTGGTTGGAATTTTGCACAGGGAGTAGATTTAACATTGTAGCTATGCGTGCTAAATTTAGTTGAAATCGATTCAGATTTAGATATAGCTCCTATATATATTTTTCGCCCGATATGGACTAATATGGTCCTAGAAGCCAGAGTTTTGGCCCAATTTGTTTGAAATTTTGCACTAGGAGTGCAATTAGTAGTGCAGTTAAGTGTGCAAAATTTGATTGAAATTGGTTCAGATTTAGATATAGCACCCATATATATCTTTCGCCCGATATGGACTAATACGGTCCCAGAAGCCAGAGTTTTACCCCAATTTGATTGAAATTTTGCACTAGTAGTACAATTAGTAGTGTAGTCAAGTGTGCAAAATTTTATTGAAATCGGTTCAGATTTAGATATAGCTCCCATATATATCTTTCGCCCGATTTACACTCACATGACCACAGTGGCTAATATTTTACTCCGATTTAATTGAAATTTTGCACAGGGAGTAGAATTAGCTTTGTAACTATGTGTGCCAAATCAGATTTAGATATAGCTCCCATATATATGTTTTTCTGATTTCGACAAAAATGGTAAAAATACCAACATTTTCCTTGTAAAATCGCCACTGCTTAGTCGAAAAGTTGTAAAAGGACTCTAATTTTCCTAAACTTCTAATACATATATATCGAGCTATAAATCATAAATAAACTTTTGCGAAGTTTCCTTAAAATTGCTTCAGATTTAAATGTTTCCCATATTTTTTTACTAACATTGTGTTCCACCCTAGTGCATTAGGTTAGGTTAGGTGGCAGCCCGAAGTATCAGGCTCACTTAGACTATTCAGTCCATTGTGATACCACATTGGTGAACTTCTCTCTTATCACTGAGTGATGCCCGATTCGATGTTAAGCTCAATTACAAGGGACCTCCTTTTTATAGCCGAGTCCGAACGGCGTTCCACATTGCAGTGAAACCACTAAGAGAAGCTTTGAAACCCTCAGAAATATCACCAGCATTACTGAAGTGGGATAATCCACCACTGAAAAACTTGTTGGTGTTCGGTCGAAGCAGGAATCGAAGCAGGAACCATTGTACCACGGTGTCTCCCCATTAGCCGACTTAAATTTTGAGTCTATAGATTTTGTAGAAGTCTATCAAATTCTGTCCAGATCGAGTGATATTTAAATGTATGTATTTGGGACAAACCTTTATATATAGCCCCCAACACATTTGACGGATGTGATATGGTATCGAAAATTTAGATCTACAAAGTGGCGCAGGGTATAATATAGTCGGCCCCGCCCGACTTTAGACTTTCCTTACTTGTTTTATTTCAGCTTAAAACCATGCATTTACTAAACTACAAGTGTAGCTTAACCAACAGAGGAAAAGAATGTTTGTCAAATTTATTTGGGCAAAGCCCCATAGACTGCAAGATGGTTGGATGGACGCACGATTCGGAATTACCACATTCCTCATCAGCATCCTATACTTGCAGCAAATCTATGCATGGTTTTAAGCTGAAATAAAAAAACAACAACAATGCAGAAATAACATTTTGACAAAATTTTCTACAGAAATAAAATTTTGACAAAATTTTCTATAAAAATAAAATTTTGACAAAATTTTCTACATAAATAACATGTTGACAAAATTTTCTACAGGAATAAAATTTTGACAAAGTTTTCTAAAAGAAATAAAATCTTGACAAAGTTTTCTAAAAGAAATAAAATTTTGACAAAATTTTCTCTAGAATGAAAATTTCGATTAAAATTTCAATAGAAATAAAATTTTGACACAATTTTCTATAAAAATTTACAACTCAGAGTGTAATATAGTCAGCTCCGTCCTCCTTACAATTTTTCTAAATTGCTGCGCTCAATTTTAGCACTGCTGAGTTGTTTGTTTTTCTATTTACATATTTGAGTTTCGTGAATTGAGTTCCCTTAGAATCTCCCACTGTGTTAATGGCGCTAGTGGGTAGTAGAAAATCGTTCATTGATATAAGAGGATATTCTTTTAGTATTGAACATCACAAAAACCTTGTTTTAGATATTTTCCATATAAAAGTGCCAATGGAAAACTTGTGTGGTAAAAGCTTTTTGTGGTATTTTCTGGCAAAAGATTTGCTGTAATCATAGTTTCTATGATTTTTATACCCTCCACCATAGGATGGGGGTATATTAACTTTGTCATTCCGTTTGTAACACATCGAAATATTGCTCTAAGACCCCATAAAGTATATATATTCTGGGTCGTGGTGAAATTCTGAGTCGATCTAAGCATGTCCGTCCGTCCGTCCGTCTGTCCGTCTGTCCGGCTGTCCGTCCGTCTGTGGAAATCACGCTAACTTCCGAACGAAACAAGCTATCGACTTGAAACTTGGCACAAGTAGTTGTTATTGATGTAGGTCGGATGGTATTGAAAATGGGCCGTATCGGACCACGTTTACGTATGGCCCCCATATAAACCGATCCCCAAATTTGGCTTGGGGAGCCTCCCGGAGCAGCAAAATTCATCCGATCCGGTTGAAATTTGGTACGTGGTCTTAGTATACGGTCTCTAACAACCATGCAAAAATTGGTCCATATCGGTCCATAATTATATATAGCCCCCATATAAACCGATCCCCAGATTTGACCTCCGGAGCCTCTTGGAGGGGCAAAATTCATCCGATCCGATTGAAATTTGGTACCTGATGTAAGTATATGGTCTCTAACAACCATGCAAAAATTGGTCCATATCGGTCCATAATTATATATAGCCCCCATATAAACCGATCCCAGATTTGACCTCCGGAGACTTTTGGAGGGGCAAAATTCATCCGATCCGGTTGAAATGTGGTACCTGATGTTAGTATACGGCCTCTAACAACCATGCAAAAATTGGTCCATATCGGTCCATAATTATATATAGCTCCCATATAAACCGATCCCCAGATTTGACCACCGGAGCCTCTTGGAGGAGCAAACTTCATCCGATCCGGTTGAAATTTAGTACGTGGTCTTAGTATACGGTTTTTAACAACCATGCAAAAATGGGTCCATAATTATATATAGCCCCCATATAAACCGATCCCCAGATTTGACCTCCGGAGCCTCTTGGAGGGGCAAAATTCATCCGATCCGGTTGAAATTTGGTACCTGATGTTAGTTTACGGCCTCTAATAACCATGCAAAAATTGGTCCATATCGGTCCATAATTATATATAGCCCCCATATAAACCGATCCCCAGATTTGACCTCCGGAGCCTCTTGGAAGAGCAAAATTCATCCGATCCAGTTGAAATTTGGTACATGGTGTTAGTATATGGTCTCTAACAACAATGCAAAAATTGGTCCATATCGGTCCATAATTATATATAGTTCCCATATAAACCGTCCCCAGATTTGACGTCCGGAACCTCTTGGAGGAGCAAAAGTCATCCGTTACGGTTGAAATTTGGTACATTTTGTCAATATATGGCCTCTAACAGCCATGTAAAAATTGGTCCATATCGGTACCAAAACTTTATTTCCGTAGAAAATTTTGTCAAATTTTATTACTATAGAAAGTTTTGTCAAAAGTATATTTCTATACAAATGTTTGTCAAAATTTTATTTCTATAGAAAATTTTGTCAACATTTTATTTCTATAGAAAATTTTGTAATCTACCAAAACTTTATTTCCATAGAAAATTTTGTCAAATTTTATTACTATAGAAAGTTTTGTTAAAATTTCATTTCTATAGAAAGTTTTGTCAAAAGTTTATTTCTATAGAAATGTTTGTCAAAATTTTATTTCTATAGAAAATTTAATAAAAAATTTATTTCTGTAGAAAATTTTGTCAACATTTTATTTCTATACAAAATTTTGTCAAAATTTCAGTTCTATACAAAATTTTGTCAACATTTTATTTCTATAGAAATTTTTGTCAAAATTGTATTGCTATAGAAAATTTTGTCAATATTTTACTTCCATAGAAAATTTTGTCAACATTTTATTTCTATAGAAAATTTTGTCAAGTTTTTATTTCTATAGAAATTGTTGTCAACTTTTTATTTCTATAGAAAATTTTGTCAAAATTTTATTTCTATAGAAAATTTTGTCAAGGTTTCATTACTATAGAAAATTTTGTCAAAATTTTATTTCTATAGAAAATTTTGTTAAACTAGGTTATATACGTATTTAATCGGCCTTTTTTGTTTAATATATACCCCGTATGGGCTAACTTACAATTTAGAAGACAGTGTTAAAAAGTTTTACGATACCTTGCCATCGGCAAGTGTTATCGCAACCCAAGTAATTCGATTGTGGATGACAGCCTTTAGTAGAAGTTCCTAGGCAATCCATGGTGGAGGGTACATAAGATTCGGCCTGGCCGAACTTACGGCCGTATATACTTGTTTTCGCTGAGATTTTCAGATTCTGTTTTAGTTGTTGTTTTTTTTATACCCTCCACCATAGGATGGGGGTATATTAACTTTGTCATTCCGTTTGTAACACATCGAAATATTGCTCTAAGACCCCATAAAATATATATATTCTGGGTCGTGGTGAAATTCTGAGTCGATCTGAGCATGTCCGTCCGTCCGTCCGTCTGTTGAAATCACGTTAACTTCCGAACGAAACAAGCTATCGACTTGAAACTTGGCACAAGTAGTTGTTATTGGTATTGAAAATGGGTCATATCGGTCCACTGTTACGTATAGCCCCCATATAAACGGACCCCCAAATTTGGCTTGCTGGCCCTCTAAGAGAAGCAAATTTCATCCGATCCAGTTGCAATTTGGTACATGGTGTTAGTATATGATCTCTAACAACCATGCAAAAATTATATATAGCCCCCATATAAACCGATCTCCCGATTTGGCTTGCGGAGCCTCTAAGAGATGCACATTTCATCCGATCCGGCTGAAATTTGGCACATGGTGTTAGTATATGGTCTTTATCAACCATGCAAAAATTGGTTCACATCGGTCCATAATTATATATAGCCCCCATATAAACCGATCCCCAGATTTGACTTGCGAAGCCTCTAAGAGAAGAAAATTTCATCCGATTCGGTTGAAATTTGGTACGTGATGTTAGTACATGATAGTTAACAACCATGCCAAAAGTGGTCCATATCAGTCTATAATCATATATAGCCCCCATATAAACCGATCCCGTGCAAAAGTCCATATTGATTCGTAATTATGTGTAGACTTACCTATATATACCTTTTTTGTCTAATATATAACACGTATGGACTAACTCACAATTTAGAAAACGATGTTAAGAAGTTTTATGATACCACAACCCAATTAATTCGATTGTGGATGGCAGTCTTTCGTAGAAGTT